>NC_138164.1:37901055-38501055 GCF_964165515.1 Mesoplodon bidens
CCAAACCATTTTGCGTGGGCAGTGCCCCACCGAGTGTGGACGTCACCCCCACCTACACCAAAGACGGAGCTGACGAGGCAGGATCAACCGATGGCAAAGTTCTGAAACCGAAGCCATCTAAGCTGGCAAAGAGAATCGCAAACTCCGCTGGTTACGTGGGTGACCGGTTCAAGTGTGTCGCTACCGGACTGTACGCAGACTCCCGTCAGCTCAGTCGGGAGGAGCGGGCATTGCAGGTGAGCCCCCACCACCCGAATTTCAGGAGCCTGACCAGTTGTCAGGTTTTTTTAATGTGTGAAGAGGAGGGGGCCGGGGGTATGATAGGGCAGGACACTGGGCTGATTTGGTTAATGAAGCTTAGGATAATTTAAATGTTTGAAATGTGTCCAGTAAGGGGACGTAAGTGGATACTTTAAGTTATTCTGTAGATTTTAAGCGAACTCCACTCGAATGCTGATAACGGAAGTTTTAATTATTGCGAAGGATGTCTAAAAGACTGCATGACATTTACCTATCAATCGCTTTGATTTCTCTGCCGTTACTGTACGTTAACAAATATACCTAAAAGCGCTGCTTAGAATGCCTTACGTGATACTTGGTGGAGGTGTGTAGCGGCCGCATGTCTGTGAGATTCGTGCAATTTTTTTTTCCACCCAAAAAACAAACAAACAAACAAAACAAAAACACAAACCTTGCTTAATGGGATAGAGTATGTATTTAACTTGCTAGTGAATGATAGATGTTGTATAGGAATTTCCTTAAGATATTTTACTTTTAATTAAAACACAAATAAAGCCAAATTGTTTTGCAATGTTAAGAAAAAAATTGGTTTATGCTTATAAAAATGGCTGAAGTTATCTAAATGATCCATTGAGTGCCCATTTTAATTACATAGATGGAAGGATTACAAGAGGACAGTATTTTATGTCTACCCGCTGCTTACTGTGAGGTCAATTCTTCAAATTTTTATTACTAGAATCTTCCATAAACCTTTTGAGTTAAATTTCATTTCCAAATATACAAAGGGAAGTTTGTGGGCCATGGTCGTCTTTATTCACTGTGCATTTGTTTTCTTTTCTGTTGTGTTTTTGTTTCGCTTTCTTTGCGTTGTGTTTTTGTTTTGTTTTATTTACCTTCGAAAGAGAATGTCTGTCTGTATGCCACAGTGTATGTATGGCTATATATACACACCACATATATCTCTACATACGTATGGCTTTACGAATAAAGAGTGTGTGACTAGTTACACATAGACACTCTTACGTTTTATCGTTCAATTTTAAAATATCTCAGTTGTATCATAAATTGTGGTTGGTTTTGGGCAAACTTTTCTTTGAAGATACTTTCCTTTAAGGTAAGGGCAGTGAAATAGCTTTGGTGGTAAGGTGTGTCTTTTTTCCATCTCCGTTCTCTTTGTAGCGTGCAGTGATGCGCTTCTCAGAGTTGGAGATGAAAGAGCGAGAAGGTGGCCACCCCACGACCAAAGACTCCGAGGTGCGCAAATTCAGCCCCGCTGACTGGGAAAGGCTGAAAGGAAGTCAGGACAAAAAGCCAAAGTCGGTCACCCCGGAGGAGGCCATTGCCTACCAGAACGACAGTGAGAGATGTAAGTGAACCCAGGCGGCTCGCGTGTGGTACCACGTCGGTGGGAACGGGGCGGTTCCGCTCCCAGTGCCGAGGGAGGTGAGAGGAAGCAGTATGCTTCCGACGGCCCAGCGTCTGGGTGCTGGCTGTTCGGAGAACGGGCTGCTCTGGCCACCCTTCCCAGCTGTGGATTGCAAGGCTGGTTGTCCTTTTGAGCGTTGCGGCATCCAGGAGTGAAGCACCTATGAAATGCTGTTCCCTGGCACGCGTCTCCTTTTTCCGGAGCAATGCTAGTCCTGTAGTTAGTCATAGTCTGATACAGTAGAGCAGAGGAATGGCAGTGCAGGACCTCCGGCGTAGCAGGTATGTGTTCTGTTGTGTAGCAGGTACGGACACGGGTTTTTGGTAGCAGTGGGATGACACTTGCAGCCAGAGCCAGACCCTCCAGAGTGACAGTCTCCTGTGGGAGGGAGTGGAGAGTACTCGTATTCTCCCTCCAGAGGCAGAGGTTTCGTTCAAGTGCGATGAGGGCTGATGAAGGCCCCAGAGAGATGAGCATCATTGTGTTCTGTGGAGGCTCGTTTGCAGCCATGAGGAGCTGACACCACGCTCCCAGGCCGTGGGACCAACGAGGCCGTTCTTCCCACCAGACGGCTGTGTTCTGTTCTGGAGGCCGAACTGGAGAGAAAGCTCGTGTTGGCCTCGAGTCACACTCTGCGGTCCCCTCGGCTGCTCCCCCACTGGGGTTGACTTCGGGCTTTGCCCTCGAGACTTCCTGGGCTAATGAGATGCGTTGGCAGCAAGTGGAGGTCTTTCTCCCGCTTTCTTCAGTGTGCGTGCTTGTGGCCTGTGGCCTGCAGCCTGCTCCGGACCCCAGAAACCTCACCGGTGATGGTGAGTGAGGGCACCTAGGTGAACGTCGAGGACAGGGTGGGCGTGCAATCCTCCTGAGACGGGACAGTCGGGGGTGGTGGGCACGTTTGGGAGGCCCAGGCCCTTGGACCCAGTCGTAGGGTCAGCGTTGGCCCGCACGCTTAGGTCGTGGGTGCCTGATGCAGTTCGGGAAAATTGTGGTCAGCAGCAGCGTGTGCTTCTCTCTGCTGCTTGGAGCACTGCCCTCCCCCAGCTCATCTTTGGGGTCAGACAAAGGCCTGTGGCCAGGGTTCTGGGTAAGCCACACCGGGACCGGTGTGTCCCACGTGGCTCCCGTAGAAGGGGATTTCTGGGGCTAGTCAGTGGCGGCCTTACCCGAGGGATGGGGCTCTTGATGTGCCTGGAGTAGACGATTCTGAGCTCCTCCCCCTCGGGATTGGAATGAAAAACGGAGGGTCCAGGCCACCCTGGAGTGAAGCAGCAAGAAGGCCTCCCTCCTTGCCTGTGCTCACAGCTGACACGCAGCCCTTACCCTCCTGAGTGGCCTCATAACTCAGCTCCTAGGGAAGTTTCTCAGAGAGATGTGGTAAAAGTGGGCAAGGCCAAGTTCACGGGGATGCACTTTTCTGAGGAGGGAATCTGCCTGTTGCGGGTGGATGGTGAGGGAGGCTGGAGGAAGGGAGCGGGCAGTTAACCGGCCTCGAGTCTTCTCGCCCTTTTCTCCAGCAACGTGGCCAAACCCAGGGTGGCCGCTGCCCTTCATGTCTCAGTGGCCTCACCCACCCTTCTTCCCAGAGACGTTAGTGTGCGTCCTTCCCAGTCTTTCCTGCTGACCGTGGAGACGAGAACTCGGTGTGGCTGATGGGGAGCAGGGCCTGAGCCCCAGATGATTCCGAAAGCCCCCTCCCCCCACCGCCTGCCTCCAATCTCAGACCGACCGACGGGTCTCTTCCTGGAGCACCCGGGACGTGGCCCAGTGAGCCATGAATCGCCACCATGGGAGGGCAGGAGAAGGGTTGGGGAAGGTGAGGGGCTCCGTTTGAAAGGTTGGGGCAATGGAGGTGGGTTCCCCACCCACCCTCTGTCTTGTAGAGACGTGGGGTTTGTAAATAGCTGGTCAGGAAAGGTCACCTGAAGGGGCCACTGTTCTTACTGCAGCCTCCACGTCCAAGGCCCAGCAGGTGTTCATTCCATTCAGCTGGATATGAACGGGCCTTCTTGTTCTTGGGCCATCACGTCTTCAGCTGATATGGGCTCAGGTCCTTCTCATGGGTGTCGGTGTGGCCGAGAGCCGAGCTGTGAGCACATGGGAGCTGGGGCGGGGATTTGGGGCGGGCATGGGTCCCAGAGAGGGTCCAGGACGCCTTCAAGATGCCTTCCCCCTTCTGAGGCAGCCCCTACCCATGGAGGGCCCAGGAGCTTCTAAGGTGGTGGGTGCTGTTTGCACGGCCCTGGTTGTCCTGGCGCGGGTGCATCTTGTTGCTAGGGGTTGTTTAAAAAAAGGAATTAACTTGAAAACACAGTGGCCGAGATACTCATTTATTCTTTATGATCACATGGGTGGCTGAGTGAAATTTTTATTTTGGAAGTTCACCAAATGAGTTTGGAGGTTCCTCAGACTTGGAAGTTCATCTCTAGGAACCCTCAGTGGCATTTGAAGATGGGGCGGGGCAAGGAGGCATTGGTCCCTTCCTTCTCAAACTTGGAGTAACCATCTCCCTTGCGAACCACTTGGCTGGGACAGGCCTAGGTCCTGCTCAGTGGCAGTGCCTGGCCAGGAGCTGGAGGAAGGCTCAGTCAAGGGGCTTCATGAAACTTCTTTGCTCAGGGAACTTCTCTTCCAGCTGAGCACCTGCACGTTTGTAAACTACTTTGGAACAGAGATCCCCTGCACTCCTTCTGTAGCGGGTATAACTTTGAACAAGGTTAGCCCTGACTGGAGGTGCTATTACAGTTAAGCTACAGAGAAGGGGATTTTAATCCTGGGGAGCCTTGCAGCGACTCAGAACCCTCTCACCTTGTTTAGGCCTCACTGGGCATGGCTCAACAGTGGTGAGGGTGCTTTGTTGCCACAGTGACTTGTAAATGTTGCTGTGGTGATGCTTCTGTGAGGTGATGCTATGGTACAACCATAATGAATTTGGGATATATGTGCTGTGAGTCATAAGACCATGCTGCAGGGACCACGTTCACATCTTGCTTAGACTGGGTGACCAAGGGCACATGGCTTCCCACTTTTAGAAGGGCCAAAAGTAGCAATGATGGCAAAGCCTGATGGTTAGGATCCCCGTGCATCTATTTATCTCCCCATCTCTTTTGCCCTCAAGGGTCATCCTCGTGTGGGTCGTGGTTAGAACAGTCTTTGAGAAGCTCCAAGTGACACGGAGCCTCTACCCCATAGCTGGTGGCCATGGGCATCTTGGGCAGTCGGGGTGGGTGTCCTTCAGGGTTATTACTGGCCTGGGTAAGGTCACACTAGCGTAAGGTCTTGGGGGGCCTTAGCTGAGGGGAATTGAGATCTTTGCCCTAAAAGGCTCTGGGGTTGGGGGAAGGGTGGATGGACCTAGTTTGGAAAAAGAAACTTTCAACTTGGACATGGGGGTTCTTAAGGTAGCCCTTCCATCCCTCCATGGATCCCCTCCCACGGAGCTTTTAGGGAAGGCTGATTGGACCAGAGAAGTCCAATGGTGTAACCAGCAGGGCTCACCTCTTAAAATTTCCTACGTTTCAGGCCTGAGATTCAGGCTGGTCTGAAAGTCTTGGCATCTTTTGGTTAAAGGGATTTTTCCAGCCTTTCTCTGTGCTGAGCCTGGCCCGTGATTATGAAGCCCACCCTGGAGGGAGGCTAGCAGTAACATTCCCACTTTTTTTTTTTTTTTGCGGTATGCGGGCCTCTCACTGTTGTGGCCTCTCCCGTTGCGGAGCACAGGCTCCGGACGCACAGGCCCAGCGGCCATGGCTCACGGGCCCAGCCGCTCCGCGGCATGTGGGATCTTCCCAGACCGGGGCACGAACCCGTGTCCCCTGCATCGGCAGGCGGACTCTCAACCACTGCGCCACCAAGGAAACCCAACATTCCCACTTTACAAGTGAAGGGGGCCGAGTTGTAAAGCGGCGCCATTCCTGCCCGAGTGTTTAAGAGGGTCACAGAGCAGCCCGAGTGAGAGTTGCAGCACGCCATCTTCACCGGGCCTGCGGTAGCCTGGGCTGCATCACCCGTAAGCACAGGCCAGGAGTTTGGGGTTTCTCCTGCTGCCATGGCAGGAGACCCTCGCGGTTGGGGTGATTCCACCATTCCGGCAAGACTAGATGGGGATCTCTCCCACCTTGGGATACCCTTGGAGAAAAGCTAAGTGTGTTCCACCCTTGAGAACACAGGTCAGGCTAGCCCAGGCCAGGGTGAGGTTCATCCCCACAACTGGCTGCCATTAAATGCTGGGAATGCTCCCAAGAGAGGCTGATCAGGGGACCAGCCTGCTGAGCAGAAGTGGGAGTGATACTTGAAGTGGTCTAGGGAGAGGAGGAGGAATGCGAGCAGCATGTGAGGGGTGTGTCCATGATTTCATCTAGAAAAACGGGCTGTGGGAGCTTAGCTCAGGTGTTAACGAAATACCAAACTCATACACCCACCCCCACCCCCGGCCGGTGATGGACACAGGGTCATCTTCGGGGAACTCTTTAACAGCACAGTGATCATTATGGAATTATTTGTGTGTTAGAAACAATGTGACTAGCAAAGCAGTTGAATTGTTTCTTTGGCTAGAGCAAAAGTGAGGAGTGATGTTAGGCTGGGGTGATTGGAGGAAAAGCCCTAAGTGGATGCTAGATTGAGCAGAGGGGCAGGAGCAACACAGGCGGAGCTGAGGTGTGAGTACTTCAGCCCTGCCCGCCGCACCCCCCCACCCCACCCCCACGAAGGGGGTTGGAGTCTTGTCTTTGAAATGTCCTTAGATGCTTGTTGCCTGGGAAGGAAGGCGTGGAGACGTGCCAGGTGGGTGACTGGTGTCACTGTGGGCCTTCTTCCTAGACAGGAACTAGGAGCAGCCCCTCGATGGCAGTGAAATGCTTTCCCCCCACGGGTGTGGAAAGAGGACAGACGGACTTGTAGCAATCTGGTTGAGTTCTTTGAAATTGCCCTTGACCCTTGTGTGTGCACCAGGAAGCCTTTCCTTTCCCTTTGCCAGGCTCCTCTTGCCTTGGTCTCCCCAGCTTCCCAGCCTCCCACCATTCTTTCCCTACCCTTTTTCTTCACCCTCGCCCCTGCTGACCCAAGTGAACATTGGTGCTATGTCTGTGTAGATGGCAGTTGGGGGCTATTTGGTCTCTTGATGACATCAGCCTTTTTTGTTGACTAGCAGCTGTTTCCATAGTCATTTGTAGCTCTGCCCTGATTGGTTGGATCTTACTGTGAGGTCACTCACCCCCCGTTGTAGCTCTGCCCTGATTGGTTGGATCTTACTGTGAGGTCACTCACCCCCCCTTTAAAAGTAAGCCACCTTGGAGAGTTAAGCAGTTAGGGAGTGATCTCACATGCCTATAGACGGATGGTGTAGATGCCTCACCTTGACCCTTGAAGGATGGATTGTGAGTGGGCTACGCGCCTCATTTTCTGCTTTCTTTGCTGGTTGTGTTCAGCTGTCCTTCCTTTGGGACGTCTTTCTGAGGGTTTTGTGCTTCCGGCGTGTGAGGCCCCTGGTCTCCAAAGGGGGGTGGTCTGTTGGTAGCAGATTGCCTTGGGCGTGGGGGTCCTGCTTGCTCCTGGTGACCTTTGTTCCCTCCTTTCCGGGTTGTCTCCCCTCCCCTAGGGGAGTGTTATGATGGAAGCAAACCTGACCGCTTTGAAGCCCCAGAAGACAGTGATCTTCCTGAGGATATGGACACGGAGCCCCCCAGAGAGTCCCCCGCCGACCAGGCGGCCCCGGACGCGTCACGCAGCCCCACCCTCTGGCTGAACAGAAAGCGCAAGGTGTCTGGCAATAGGAACCACACTGAGACCACTGTGCTCCCGGAGGACTCTCTGCTGAAAGCCAAGCGGAGACGGGTCTCCAAAGGTGAGCTCGGTTTGGCTTCGGGCCCGCAGGGCACCCTACGGAAGTCCTGGAGCGGAGCAGTGGAAAGTTCCAGTCCCACCCTGGATCCCTGGGGGGAGCCACTCACACCTCCCCACCCCGCACCCCCATCCCACCCCCCACCCCCCCAAAGCCAGGTGGCGGGGCTGGAGCCCAAAGGTGGCCAAAGGCAAATAGGCCCCCTCCCGAGACTTGGTGACAAGTTCCAGCCAACACAGTGACCACACCCCTGCCCTCCCCCACCCCTGTTAGTGATGTGTAAGACAGTTTGTTCCCCGCACCACCACCCCCGCCCCGGGGGGCTTCTTCATTAATTTGTAGTTATTTCTCCATTAGCTGACTGGCCTGAGAGGGAAATGACAAACAGTTCCTCTAACCACTTAGAAGAGCCACATTATAGTGAGCTGACCAACCTGAGGTGTGCATTGAATTAACAGGGCTCCATCCCAGAAAGCAGCGCCGCTTGCTGCACCTTAGAGAACGGCGGGAGCAGAGAGCAAACCTGGCCGGCAGGGCAGGAAGGAAGTGATCCAGGCGGTTCAGCCTGCGGTCACCCCCCAGGGCAATAGCATCTCCGAAGAGAAACCTGGCAGGAAAAGGGCAGAGGCCAAAAGCAACAGCAGCTGGTTGGAGGAGTCCCTTAAATGCAGTGACAATGAACAAGGATACGCACGGGGCGGGGGGCGCTCCTGGAGGGTGGATCACCCGCCCTCTGTGGGAAACGGCCCTGGAGGGGACCTGAGCGCCATCCAAGTTGACAAGAGTAGCGTGTGGCGAGCGGGGAGTTTTCTTCCTGAGGTCCTTTCAGCCTGCACACTTCCTTATGGAATGGACAGTGAGGCGGGAGCTCGACTTCCTGGGCTGCTCCTCATCACCCAGCCCGCGGCTGGGCAGGAAGGGAAGTCTTGGGTGACCCCGGGCGCTTGTCAGTGCCCTCATTCCAGCCTCAGGCTGTCCCCAGTCGCCCTGTCCCGAGCACCCAGGCCCCCCACGGGTGGGGACGGGAGCGCACGAAGGGCTGGCTTCTGCCCTGTCTTGCGGCCCTTTGAAGCGACTTGCCATTTGGCGTTTCGTGGGTTAGCCTATTTGCCGGTTGAATGTGGGATGATTAACATATTAGCGCTTTGAAAACATAATTGGTATATCTTTAAAAACTGAAGCTGCTCCAACGATCAGTGCTAACAATGGGCTTTTCTTTCCTCACCGGCTACAACTGTGTAACGCCCGCTGCTTCTCCCCCTGACAGATGTGCTGTGCATGGACGAAGAAATGGATTGGCAGCCTTCGCCCCTGCCGCAGAAATACACCGACAACAGCGAGAAACCATCTGGGAAGCGACCGTGCAAAACCAAGCATTTGATCCCTCAGGAGCCCAGGCGGGGCTTGCCGCTGCCAGGGGACTCCTAGGTGGACAATGCGGATGGCAAGGTACCTCTTGCCCCTGGCTCTCCCCCGCCCCCCGGGCCCATGCAGGCACATCCCGCCTGCCTGCTTCTCTGCTTCTGGGGACAAAGCTTTCCTTTTCCTGAACCCCTCCCCCCAAAACGTCCCTGCCCCTTCCTAGGGGACGTGTCTCCTGGGTGGTGGTGAAGTTTCCAGCTAGTAAAAATGCAACCCCTTCCTCGCGCCCCGCCTCCCCCAGACTGAGAGGAGGAAAAGTGCTTTCCTCCACTCAGGTTTGTAACTCAGGGAGGAGGCGAACCAGGCGGGTGGAGGAAGGACAGCCTGAAATGTGTGCGCTGCCTGGTTTCGTGATAGGTGACCGTCCGGAGATTTTGAAAGCGGCCTGAGCCCAGTTCCGGCTATGATCTTTCGCCGGCCAAGCAGGACCAGAAGCCCTTGGACTGTTTGCAGCAATTGTTACCAGCTTCCCAGGCCTCGCAGCTGACATGGTCAAGCTCCCCTCCAGAGACCACCCAGTCCCGCCCGATGCCACCGGAAGCGCGGAGACTTATTGTCAATAAGAACGCGGGCGAGACCCTCCTACAGCAGGCCTCCCGGCTTGGCTACGAGGTGAGCATCCTTGTGGGTGCCCCGGATCAGGATCCGCCGGCTGCTGCTCCTTGGGTGGGGGACACACTGGCTGGGGATGGGGGGCGGGTCTCAGATCCCAGCCCCCTCCACGTGGCGGGCTGGGCTGGGTGTTCCAGCAGGGTGTTTGCGTTGGCTCCCGCTCACACTGCGGGCTCTTTGGTGGCTTGTTCAGTCGTGGTGTGAAAAGAAAGGCAGGCCTCTCTGATGTTCCGTTCCCGTTCAGGCAGGCAGGCTGCTTCGGCCAGTCTGGCTCACTTATCTCTGATATAAAATCTGACCTAACCCAGGGCTTGGCGACCAGGGGAATTTTAATGAGCCCTTTTGGATTCTGAATAGCAAGAAGGAGAGTAGGAGAGTAGTTATTAGCTCTACTAACTTGTGCTGTTTGGGGCAGAGTGATGCCCCTGTGGGGTAGCGGGTGGGAAGTGTCTGTGCAGAGCAGGGGTGGGAGTGGGGCAGACCTGAGCAGTCTCTTTCTGAGAGGGCACGGGAGCCGAGGGCTGATGGGCGGGGAGCAGGGGTTGAGCCTTGCACAAAACTCCCTGTCCACACTGCTGTATCCCAACCCAGCACGGCTGATGACAGTGATGGCCTCTATTGCTAGAGCAACATAGAAAGATAGCTGATATCTGCCTAAGCCCGTGTGATCTGTAGTAACTCCTTTCACCCTGTTAACATCTTCACTTGGGAGTAACGCGTACTAGCCCACTCTTGGATGAGGAAACTGAGCCTCAGAGGGGTTAGCTGATACCCGTACAGGTAGCAATCCAGCAGTGCTCCACAGCCCACCACGCTCCTCAGCAAGACTGGCTCACACTGGAATTGCCCTTTTTACAGTTCAAAACCTCTGTGAGACAGATGACTCTCCATGCCCTGTGCAGTTCCCCCACCATACTTGTCAGTAGCAATTGTGATGTAATAGCCCACAGGGCAAAGGCATTTTTCTGTGCTGGCATCAGCCCTCTGGGAGTTGAATGGTGACAGTAAAACGCGGTGCAGCAGGCTGAGCGTGGAGGTGTGGCTGAGCACTGGGGTGGCAGGACCCAGGCTGGCCCGGAGCCCTGGCGCCCACACCCTCAGCCAGCTCTGTGCCCCTGTCCCCCGTCTCCCGTCGTGTCCCCCCACCCCGGTCCATAGTGCCGTGAGCCCTTGGAAGTGTGCCTGCCTTGGCCCTAAGGCATGACTGTGGGTGGGAAGTTGGAAGCACTAGGGCTATGCTTAGTTTGGGGGTGTTTTTTGTTGTTGTTGTGGGTTGAATGTGCTGTTGTTTATATCTACACGTCTCTTGGAGACCTCTCCATTAGCTAGAGAGCACTTTCTGGTAATTAGCGCAGTTACTTGCAGGTGAAGTCCAAGGAGCACCCAGTTGGTTTCCCAAGAGCTGAGAGCGGGCGCCTAGGAGGACAGAGCAGTTGTTGCACATAGTGTTGAGCTAGACCCCCCGTGGTTGAGAAGATAGTCTCCTTGCTTCCAGCAAACGCTGGAGGTGGGGGGGAGACCCCTAACCCCAACTTTTGGGTTAGGGTTGAGAAAGTAGACTCCCGCTTCCAGCAAATGCTGGAGATGGGGGGGCGGGGTGCTGCTGCACCCGCCGTGGAGGGCGGGGCTCCGAGCCCCACCTGTGAACTTGGCATCATTTCCAGCAGCCTCCCTTTGGGACCAGAGAGGTCAAAAGACCCTCGTTGGTCCTCTAAGACAGTTTCCATTTTGGTTTGGTGGCTCTGAGGCCTGGACCAAGGGGCACTTGATCCATCCTTTTTTAGGCTACCTGGCCTTTGATTGCACAGGAAGCCTTGGGAATGTTTACGGTCGGATTTGTTTTTTTCTTCAAATGTAAATTTCAATATGTAGATTCCACAGATCACCAGTGTTGATGCTGAACATTGTGACAAGTAGATGAACGCTTTCAACTTTGAATCCAACTTTCTGGGATTTCTCTGGGCAGAATTTTAAATGTTGGGATGATGGCCCAGTTGGGAGATGTGGCAGCTTCAACCTTTTCAAATTGAAGGACAGTTTGCTTAAGCAGATAAGGGTGTGGTTTGGGAGGGTTTTCCTGAAGTTTTGTCTTCAGCATTCTTGGTTATTTTCTTCTGCTTAGCCAAAGATACCATGTGCAGTATAAAGGCTGTCTGAGCTTTATGTCATGATAATGTGGTTCTGGAAGTTTAGAAACACACTCTGGCTTCAGATCCGAGTTAAATAGATCACTTGCGTGGCCAAAGACCTCAAACCTTTCCCTCCTGGGAAAAAGGCTTCTATTTCTTAGGCTAAAACGCTAGTGTGCAACCACATGCTTGTGCCTTTAGCGGTGATGGTTAAATTTTCTATGAATTGAATAAGTCATGTTTTTTAAAAAGTTAATGAGGCATTTAATTAACTCACAACGTCGGGCTTATGGCCTTTATGGTTACATTTTGCGGGTAGTGGCATTCGGCTTATAGCCGCTGAACAGAGAGCTGTCCGACAAAAGCAGTTTGACTTTGCTCTGGAATGGCTGGGCTGCCCTTCAGACACTCCCGTTTATTTCTAGCGGAGAAAATAAACCAAGGAATGTGTTGCGTCGACAGACTCGCCCCGCCTCTTCACCTTTCAGTTAGAGAAAGTGCTGGTGGCGACGGTTGCCATCCATTTAGAGGCCATCACCCTCTTAGCTAGGAGAGTGTAGTTAGCCCACTTGACCCCCAACAGAGAAGGCCTGTGGGGTGCTCGTCACAGCTGGATTGCATCCCTCTAACTGGGGCCCTCTTGGGCCTTTTGAATCTTCCCAGCTGAACAGGTACCAAAGACCTGAGTTTTAGGTCTAGTACTTCATGTTAATTGAACTTGGGGTTTAATATCTCTGGGCCTCAGTTTCCAAGTGTTGAATGAGGATAGTACTACCTTCCTTTCCTGGTAGCTCCTGGGTTCCTGTGGGTGACAGAAGACGTCCTCATCTGGGGAATGAGAAGCACTGTGTAAACAGTGGGATCAACGTGGTTGAGTTAGGACAGCCCGTGGCAAAAAGTCTGACCTGGCCGTGGGGCTACTGCTGCCTTTGCTGCCATCTTCCAGGAGAAGAGAGTTGACTTACCCACCAGCTTGGACGGCCTTTCATTTCTAGGTACCCTTGAATCTGCCCTAGTAGTGATGAAGGTTTCCATTTGAAGGCCATGATGGTCACAGCAAATAAACCCTGGGTTGAGTAAATTGATGTGTGCACAGCAGTTGGTGGCGTTCAGACCTGATCCCAGAGCCACGTGACAGGGCCTCTCCCTGGCTGGGGCACACAACTCATTAGCTTGCAGCCGTCCACTCAAGTCTGGCTAGTGAGGGCCTGCTAAAAGAGCAGCAGCTTCATGCGGTATCCTGGATACCAGGGCTCGGGGCAGGTGGCCTGGGAGCCCAGAGGATTGTGGGCTTTCTGGCAGGTTGGGATGTAAACGGAGAAATGCATTTGTGGCGTGCCTTTTCTCTTCCTCCTCTTGTTTTGGAAGGGAGCTGCTGCAGTGACCTGAAGTAACAGGGCACCAATGGCCAGGTTTACCAGCATGCCCCATTAGGTTCACGTGGTAAGCAAATGGAACATTCTAGTTCGCTCCCAAGTGAGTGGTCACCTTTGATTGGCGTGTCCTCCAAAGGGCATAAAAGGTTTTACAGAACCCATCTCGCACTTATGGGCGGCTAGAATGACCCCCGTTTTAGGTTTAACAGATGAGTTACCTGAGAGATGTCACAAGGAGGCCTGTTCTGACCCCATCCCATCCCCCCTTACCCAGCAGACCATGTGTTGGGCCACATGCACGTTCTGCCTACTCCCAGCTCTCAGAACCTGACGGCTCTCTGCTGGGCACGACTTACCCAGTATAAACAGTATAATGTGTTTTCTGGTGGCAAATGCTTTCGATGTGTCTGAAAACTTTCTTAAGGTAATAAAACATTGAATAAGTTCCTGCTCTGCTTACTGGGAGTGGTTCATATTAATATTTTAACAAGCCAAAGAAATAAGGTTAATAACAGTGATTCTAATGCACAGTGTTGACACAGAACATCTCCGGGGGCGGGGGTGAATGTTTTATTTGATTCTTGAAATGTGGAGGTTGCAGCCTGTGGTGTATCAGGTTCCTGTCATTAACTTGAGTAAATATGAGAATATTAGACTGATTCTGCCCCGAGAGGGGGGAGTGAGGCAAAATAGAGGGTGGGGTTATTGGAGGCATTTTGTGTCATTCCTCGAGGATGGAGGGAGAGAGCTTCTCTTTAACTCTACTTAACGTACAGACAAGAGCATCTGAGGCCCAGGTTCTGATTTGGGGTCTTAACAGGGGGCGCGAGGATGTAGCTGACCTGTGTGTCCCTGCTTCTCTAAGCTGGGGAATGTTCTCTGGCTGATTTAAGCTCTCTTTAAGTGTTGGTCATCCATACTTTTATCTAAACTTGTGTTATCGTCCACTGCCACTGACTGAACAGACCCATCAAGTGAGAATGGTCTGTGCTTGGCAATGTGTCATCTAAGATGTTAGCAGCCGTGACACTTCTGTACTGGTCACGTCGGCCCCTGGGCTGAGGGCTTTCATCGCTATCCGAATGCGTCCTCTCAGCAGCCCTGTGGAAGCTTGGAGAAGTTCAAGGGTAACTTGCCCATGGCCAGGCCACTGGTGCAGCAGAGCCTTAGACAACACTGTCTGCATCTCCAAGCCCTTCTCACACACTCTCACCCCCGACCAGGATGCCTGCCGCCTGCCCGCGCTATGGTAGGCTTTTGGCCCCAAGGATGTATGCCTTTGAAAGTGGGCACCGCCAAGCTATGGGGAGGTCACCCTTACAAGGTTCACTGTATGGTTGTCTGATGGTATCTCCTCTCCTCTCCTCTCCTCTCCTCTCCTCTCCTCTCCCCGTAGGAAGTGGTCTTGTACTGCCTGGAGAACAAGATTTGTGATGTGAACCACCGCGACAACGCGGGTTACTGTGCCCTGCACGAGGCTTGTGCAAGAGGTTGGCTCAACATCGTACGACACCTCCTTGAATATGGCGCCGATGTCAACTGCAGTGCCCAGGATGGAACCGGGTCAGTGGCGGTCTTGCTCTTGGCCTGGCCCTGCTGGGGCATAGGCAGTGGTTCTCAGGGTGTGCGGGGAACCCCAGAAGGAAAGATGGAGAGTGAGTGCCATGTAAGCACACTGGTGGTGGAGTCCTCTAGAATGGAATCGGACAGATCTTTCTGGCAAATTTACATAGAACTTTAAAACTCTGTGACACTCTTATGGACAGAGGTCCCTGAAAATGTTGAGCCTGCATGAATAATCAGGGGTGTTCTCTTTTAAGACCCTGGACTCTTCACCAGCATCTGTTGAATCTCACTCTTGAACATATATGTGAGTTGAAAGTTGCAGGAGTACAGACAGGTCCAGTGGCAACTGGCTTGATAGGACCTGCCGTGTCCACCCACATCCCCGGGCCTGGCCCCCACTCTGTCCTTGACCTCGGTTTATTGGCCAGAGGCCCAGGTCTGAGTCAGCCCAAGCATCTTCCTGGTTGTACCTTGGATGCCACCACGAGGCAGGGCACTGGGGCTTTCCTGACGGTCATAACATTAGCAAAACTGTAAGGTATTTGGTGGTTCGTGGTTTCCAAATCGCATCCTTTCTGGATGGGACTGTGGACAGTGTTCCTGACCCCAGCGGACACGGGCAGGAGGACTCTGTATCCTCCTGAGAACTCGCCCTGCCTGTCGACTGCTTCTGGGCGAGAGGGTTGATCACTCATCTCCAAGTTGGTTTCAGGAGAGGTTCCACTTTGCCCCCAGTTTCTTTGACAAACTGCACTTTTTGGGTTTTGTTTGTAATGGTATAACAATGGCTTGTCGTATCTGCTTCCGTGATGCTGGGATTCTTCCCCCCACCCCTCCGTACGTTACCTTCTTACAGTCTGTCACTATTTAAGTTCATTGGAAACGTTTTCATCTAGGCCTGAGTTCCTCCTTGGGCCATGCATTAAGAGAGATTTGCATTGAAGAATGAGGCCTGAGATGGTCCCTTCACCTGTCCCGTAAAGGGTTATGTGTTGAAATAACAGAGTAATTTGTCGCAGCGACCGTACACTCACCTCCTCGGTGAAATAGCGCGCCTACGAGGCTTGGCCGCACACGCTCGATTTTGCCCCGTGTCCTTAGAAGCAAGCGTCGCGTGCACGGGTGTAATCCCCCGCACCTCTCCTAGGCCTCTCCACGATGCTGTCAAGAATGATCATCTTGAAATTGTCCGCTTGCTCCTCTCCTACGGTGCTGTTCCTACCCTGGCTACATACTCAGGTAGAACCATCAAGAAAGTGAACCACAGCGAACTTCTGGAGAAGTTCTTAACAGGTACGGCAGAGGTCAAGACACGGTCTTGTTCAAGCATCTAGACGGTGACTTCACAGCCTTTCACCTGGGTTCCCCCTACCCCCACCCCCCCGTTTACTCTAAGTGACCCTTTACTGGGAAAAGCGGCCCAACGTTAGTCTGTCCAAGAAGAGATACATACTTTGAGTTTTGCGAGGTGGGGGGCTGGAAAACTCTTAGCTAGCCAGGCTAGCTTTTGTTTGGCAGGCTGGGGCGGTGAGGCGGGCAGTCCCTCAGGAAGGCGGGTGGACGCGTGGGGAGGTTTCAGTCAGATACCTGGAGGCGTGTGCAGTGGGACTTGTCAGGAGGTGACACCAGCCCCAGCGTGAGATGTTCCCGAACTCCAGCAGCATTTGCCTCTTACCAGCAGGCGTTATCTTGTTTCTCTCTCTCTCTCTCTCTCCCCCTCTCTCTCCACACTGTTGAAATAACCTGCAGGCTCCTGACGACGGTAACCCTGGTTGCTCTTCGGAGTTCTCTGGCAGCTCTGTGTGTGGTGAGCAGCCTTGTTCGTTTCAGTTGGGCTTGTGGGGGTGGGGGTAGGGGTGGGGGTGGTGCTGTGAGCAGGGCTTGCTTGGGAAAGAATTTTTCCAGGGTCCTTTTTGGAGAACAGCTGGAATCTTGCTCCAGCTTACTGACCTCTCTCTTCTTTGCCCCCCCGGTTAGAACCAGATGATGAAAGTGGTTACGATGTTTTAGCAAATCCCCCAGGACCGGAGGACCAGGATGACAGCAACGAGGCCTATGGTGACCTATTGGAATCTGAATTTTCCGAAGACCCCGTTTTGCCGTGTTATAACGTCCAGGTGTCCGTCGCTCAGGGGTAAGCGTGGCCAGCGTGTGGTCGAGAGCCAGCCCAGCTGCTCTGTGGGGTGGCAGGAGTTAGAAATCCCCTTCAGCAGATGAGGGTGGATGGGTTGGGGGGTGAGTGAATTCCTCACCAAGTGTCCACCGACCTCACATAATGCAGTGGAACTTTTCCAGAAAAGTTTGGGGGATGGGAGGGCTCCCCAGCCAACTGCCCTCATTGGAACACACCCCTAGAGCCCAAAGGACACGGGAGTCAGCGACTGCAATTGCACAGTTTCAGTCACTAAACTCTTGGGGAAGGGATCCTCCCCAAACGGCTACCATAGGGGCCTTCCAAGGCGCGTGAGGTCCACGGGACAATACTGATGTGTACCCTCTTCTCGTATAAGATTAGAGAAAGCCGTATGTGGCACCTGGGATCTTATGTGTCTTCAGATTTGCTTAGATCGAGTCTTGTCCCCACAGTCGGGCCACTGTGCCCCATGACCAACCCTTCGGAGTGAACACATCAGGAAACCTTGCTCTGCTGTGTGTTGACCCCGGTGCTTAAGGAGTAGCATCCTCCTTGGACTCTGAGGCTGGGACCGTGTCTGCCTTTGTGGTGACATTGTATTCGGGATAGAGATGATAAAGCGTGGCAGGGTATCAGGAAGGATTGTACCACCTCCCTTCTCGAAAAAGCCTCACTCCCGGCAGCATTGAGGGGCGGGTTGGAGGTGTGGGAAAGGCAAGGAAAGCCAGGTGACCTCGAGTGTTTCTCATGCTCTCTCCGTGAGGGCCGGAGGAGAGGAGAGGTCAAAGAGGTGTTTGCCATCTCCCTTGGGTTGGCATACAGACTGGTTTTCCCCAGTGACTAGAACGGGGTGCACTTACTTGGAGAGGGGTGACCTGAGTTATGGCCAGAGCCAAGGCAGCACTGGGGTGGCCTGCAAGGAGGCTGGTTCAGGGGCGCTGCTCCTGCTTTTGTCTAAGTTGGCTGATCTGCCCTAGGTGGTCTCTTAACACATGCACATGAGTCCAGAGTTCCCCCGCTAGAAGTAGATCTTCCGGGCTTCCCTGGTGGCACAGTGGTTAAGAATCCGCCTGCCATTTCAGGGGACACAGGTTCGAGCCCTGGTCCGGGAAGATCCCACATGCCACGGAGCAACTAAGCCCGTGCGCCACAGCTAATGAGCCTGCACTCTAGAGCCCGCGAGCCACAACTAGAGAAAGCCCGTGCACAGCAACAGGCCCAATGCAGCCAAAAATAAATAAATAAATTAAATTAAAAAAAAAAAAAGTAGTAGATCTTCTAAGGACAGTGAGAAGTGGGGTGGGGGTGGGGTAATCAAAGTGGAAGTAGCAGGCCCTTTCACCGCCAGGAGACGGGTAGTTTATAGTTGGGAGCGCCTCTAATTTTGCCGGAAACTCAAACCACTGTCCTTTCTCTGGTGTAGGCCTCGTAACTGGCTGTTGCTCTCAGACCTGCTCAAGAAACTGCAAATGTCCTCCTGCATATTCCGCTGCAATTTTCCAAATGTGGAAATTGTCACCATCGCGGAGGCCGAGTTCTACCGGCAAGTGTCAGCAAGTCTCTTATTCTGTTGCCCCAAAGACCTGGAGTCCTTTAATCCGGAAAGTAAGGAGCTCTTAGATGTGGTGGAGTTCACGAACGAGCTTCAGACTCTGCTGGGCTCATCCGTGGAGTGGATCCTCCCCAGAGACCTGGACTCAGACGACGCCTGGTGAGCTCGCCGGGGCCCGCCGTGTACAGTGTGTCATGGTGTTAATCCTTGTGCATATGTGTCCTAATACGACTATTTCTGTAAAGAAAGGACACGATGAGACACGACTCCAGTCGGAAGGACTTTGAAACATGTTTTTTTCTTTTTAAAATTTTAAGTCAGTTTTTATGAAGTTGTTAATAAAGTTTCTTTACTTTTCAATGTACACATGCTTCGGAATATGTTTGTTTTTACTCGGAACAATTGTTTCTTTTCTTTTTTAAGGAGAAAAAAAAAAGGCAAAGGAGCTCCACACTTTGACTTAATTTCATACAAAGCTCCGACGACAGAGGCCATAACTGTTGAGAGTTGCTTTGGGGGCAAATTAAACCAGTAAAATTTTAAACTCTTCCTCCATATTAAAGGGATTGAATAAATTGGCCACTTTGGTGCACCTGTGTCCTGCGAATTGTCCAGTTGGAGATGGAGGTTTAGGAAGTGAGTTTCAGTCTTGTTTAAGTCTCTTCCCATCAGACTGGTCTCGTGATTTCCTACACACCATGTTACTTCCTGTCTACCTTTCCTTGGTGTTGTTCATGCCTGGATTGTCTCCTGTACCTGCTGAAACCTTGGTCCATTCTCATTTGTACCATGGAAGTTTGTCATGCTGGATACTGTCAGAACTAATTTTACTTAAGTTTGTGTTAAGGTGCAAAGCACACGTTTTGTATATTTTCTGTTTTTTGTGTTTGTCTATATTTTATGGTTTAGCTTCAAGAAATATTATGGGAAGGGAAATAGCAAGATGTAAAGAGCAAAAAAGTCATCATTCTCTTTCAATTGTTAGAACATCTATCTGCAATCATAATTATGATGCACTGTGGTATGTGTTAAAATAGTAAATACATGTAACGTCCCGTAGGAGCAGCAAACTCTGGTGTTGGTGAGGGTGTGTCATGGAAGTAATCACAAAGCAGGTGACTGTTGGTTGGGGTCCTGAAACATTAGTGTGCCTTCCCTGTGTCCAGTAGTGGTCTGGAGGGGTCAGGAAGCCTGCCTTTGAATTTGAGGGAACAGAGGGTTTGAGGTCCTCTCTCTTCTATTGCTCTAGTACACTGCATAGCAGCAGTATACTGGGTTTACAGTTGACGTTTAAATCGCTGATTGATCATTAAGATTGGGATGTATCTTTGGAAATGAAAATAGGAAGAATCGTATGCTTTTTCTTTTTTTTCTTTTTTTTCCTATATCTGAAAAGGTATGTAGTACTTTGCTGAGTGGTTGGGAATAAAGTTTGCAGTATTCAGTGTATTCAGTTTTAGTATCTAAATAGAATTAAACTGTTGCTGTAAAGTGGAATAGCACTTTGTTACTGACAAGTTTTAGAATGCATCTGTTCGTCAATTACCTGTTTGGGAAGATTGTAGTTAATGATTTTGAGAATGTGGCTATAAACCTCCAACTGACTCAAGAAAAGCAAATAAGTCAAGATTGACAAATGTATAGGCTCTTCATCTTTTGTGTGTGTGGGTGTTTTTTTTCCTTTTAGTTATTTGTCAAGGTATAAAGAATTCTATCACACTTAAGACAAGTTAAGTAAACGTCACGGGGTGTATTCTGACATGGCATGGAGCAGATCACATGGCCTAGATCTTAAAGGTGATTTTATGTTTAAACTTTCATGAAAACATATGTGATTGAAACACATTAATATATTGATACAGAGGGCAGTTAATTTTTGTCTTTTTTTGTGTGTGTGTGTGGTACTGTTGTGGCCTCTCCCGTTTCGGAGCACAGGCTCTGGACGCGCAGGCTCAGCGGCCATAGCTCACGGACCTAGCCGCTCCGTGGCATGTGGGATCTTCCCGGACCGGGGCACGAACCCATGTCCCCTGCATTGGCAGGCGGACTCTCAACCACTGCGCCACCAGGGAAGCCCTAATTTTTGCCTTTTGATACATGTGAGCACAGCTTTCATTTTGCTGAAAGAATATGACCAGTTTTCAGTTTGGGATTCTACCATTTAGGAAAGATAGTCCACTTAATTTTAGAAATAAGAGATTTAATATATAATACCTAATAATACTTTTATGTATTTTTTTACTGAAAACATTTATTGTAATACTGTGAAGAAACTATGCCATTCTAGTCTTCAAGACTTAAATGAATCAAGTGTTTATTAGCTGTTGTAGTTTTTAAACTAATAAAAGTCAGTACATTAGCAATTTGTAAATACAGTTTTTGAAATAATGCCTTAACAACTTTACAGTGGTTATAATGACTGTATTTAGGCCTAAAGTTAGTTAATAATTTGACATGAAGGCTTTTTAATAGTTTGATGGTGCAGATCAGGGATAGGTAAACTCTGGCTGGTGGGCCAGATCCAGCCCGTCGCCTGGCTTTGTAAAGGAAGTTCTTCTGGAACATAGTCGCACCCATTGTTTACGTGGTAGTTATGGCTCCTTTCACCCTACACCAGTGGGGCCGAGTAGTTGCAACAGAAACTGTATAGCCCACAAATCTGGAAATGTTTAAATTTAGATTTTAAAAATTGAAAACTTCTTTGAGCCTATACAGGGCAAGTCCATTGACCCCTGAGGTAGAAAACAGGAACTTGGGTGCGGAAGCCAAATGGCCTAGGTTCAAATTCCCTTTCTCCCATTTCATAGCTAGTGACCATGGGCAAATCACTTAACCTCTATGCCTCATTATGAGGTTTAAATGCACTTATTTGTATAAATAGTGCCTGGCACATACTAAGCTCTGTGTAAGTGATTGCTGTTGTTTCTGCTTGGAGCTTTAATAAGTTATTGTTAATAGAAAAATGACACTAATGATTTTCCTTATAGAGTAACAAAGGCACTTTGAGTCTTTTACATTTTCAGGAATGTAATAAGACTTTTTTCATTGACAGTCAGTGTTCCCTGTTACCAAATTTTACTTTATGAATATAAAGAATTGAATATCTTCAAGACAGTACTTTTGCTTAAATGTCAAACCATTATTTTCCCAAGGCACATCAAACTGGCTCTGCATAGTCCAGGCCTCTAAAGCTTGTGTGCACACCCTAGGTAGCATGTGAGATACATTTTGTAAATATAGTTTTTTAAATAATGCTTGAGACTTCCCTGGCGGTCCAGCAGTTAACACTATGTGCTCCCAATGTAGGGGGCTTGGGTTCGATCCCTGCTCAAGGAACTAGATCCCACGTGCCTGCCATAACTAAGAGCCCACATGCCACAACTAAAAGATCCGGCATGCTGCAACTAAAGACCCGGCACAGCCAAACAAACAAACAAGCAAATAAATAAATAAATCTTTATAAAAAAATAAGTAAAATAAAGTAATGCCTTTGGAGTTAGGAAAAGAAAATATTAGAACATTTTTACCTTTGTATTATTTTTAAAAATCTGTGTAGTTTATCATGTACATAAATTATATGTATGGAACTTTGTGTATATAATTTGTTAATAAATAAGATGCATATTAAAAAGTTTTCTTATGATTTGCCCAGTCAGGTGTTTGGAGGCCATTGGAGGACAGGATGATGAAATATAGGGCCTCAGCAAAGATAGAATTTAGAACCAATTCCCTGACTTAGAAGATAAGGAAAATAATTCATAGACTGTAATTGAGTTGTCCAACTTTACATAAGTGTTCAGAAACAGGAAATGCAGTGGCTAGAATCTAATCACTGACCGAGCAGAATCTGGGTCACTCACTGGACTCGTAAACCAGAAGTGACTGTTGAAGTTCTCAGGTTGATGCTCCTGGCATATATGCTTGATCTGTGTGTGTGTGTAAATCTCTGACATAAGAAGCCATACTCAGGCACACCCTGTTTCCTTATTCAAGCATCTTAATTTCATCCCATTAAATCTTTGAAGTATCAGACTACCAGAAGGCATGAAGAAACCTGGGCTGAGAGTCTTCATTCCAGGAGACGTGATCTTGACTGCATGGCTGGTTTGAGGCGCATCACTCTGAACTGCAACCCGCTCATTGGTGACCTGGGTGCAAGTGCTTTGGCAGAATCTCTTAGTGAGGATTTATGGCTTAGAGGGAAATTCTAAAATTGAAAATATTGAATTTTTAATATGCTTAGCTTTTGGCATGATACTATTGTGATAGGATGTTTTAAAGCCTCATTTTACTGATAGCTTTTATTTTGCTTTTCAACTTTCTCTAAGAGTTGCATATATCCTTTACAGAAAATACAGAGTTACAAGAGAACCTATAATTTTAATACCCAGATATAATCACTGTTCATTTTGGCGTATATACTTTCAGTCTTTTTTTCTTCTACAAATATATATGTACACTTAGGGATTACAAAAATAGAATTGTAGTATACTTGCTAGTTCACATTCCTGCTTTTTTCACTTAAAGATGTATCATGTAGTATTGCGTCGTATTGATGTCCCATAGTTTAATCAATTCTTTGCAATTCTATTTAGACAGTTTGCTTTTCCCTGTCAGAAACAATGTGAATACGTTGTATATACATCTCTGTGTCCATCGGGATTACTTCTGTAGAATAAGGTACTACAAGTGGAATGACTAAGTGTGACCTATTTTTAAGACATTTGATACACATGGCCAAATTACCACCCAGAAAGGCTATGCCAATTTGTAGTCCACCCCAACAGTAGATGGGAAGCCTGCCTCTCACAAACACTGGCCTGTAGCACTTGTAAAAAAATGTGAAACTACAAAAATGAGTACCTCTCCATTTTCTATGCAAGTGGGATTACTCCAAATTTTATAACTTTTTTCAATTAATTTAGTATGAGCATTTTAGCAAGTCAGTAAATTTGCATCTCCTACATCATTTTTTGTGATTGTTCAGTATTCCATTATATGAATATGCCACAGTGCACATAGCTTATCCATTCTTGTATATAAGCTTTGTCCAGTTTTTCAGTTACAAATAGTACTCTGATATATATCCTTACCTATATCTCTGACTATTTCTTTTGGTTAAATTCTTAGAAAGAGAGTTGTTGGATCCAAAGGGTATAGACATTATTTAAAGGCTTTTCTTACAGAATCTTGGCTTCATCTGATAGGACAATAACCACATTTTGTTTTATTTTGTATTCATTTGATTGACTGGTGAGGTTTACTGGCTGTTTGTATTACTTTGGCTATTTGGTTAATTATACCCTGTGTCCATTCTTCTGTAGTGAGAGTTTGTAAGGGTTGTATCATATCCTGTCAGATCCGTATGTCTGACTTGCTATTTCTGTGCGTCATGGGGGTGTTGAAAGACTCCAGTTATTTTAATGTGATGGTCCACACAACACTTAAACAAAAGACTCATGATAGTTTCCTTTCATGTAATATTTTTTAATACCTGTGCTTTAGTGATGATCCCTTTGGTTTAAATGAGTAGGTTGTTCAGCCCCAGAACTACTAGAATTCATGATCAGTTTTTCTGGGTTTTGTCTGACCTTTTACTGCGAGGGTTCTTGACCATCCTACTTTCATGATAGGTTTTTAGTATGTATTCTCTATTCACACATTGTTGAAAGTTTTTATTATTTGTATCCTCTTAGATTTGTCTTTTTTTCCTCTAAAACTAACAGTTATTACATTTCTTCTATTTTGTTTTCCCTTGAACTAGTTTCAAGTGTGATTTGGAGCTGAAGATCATGATCAAAAGAATGCAGTGCATTTCTGAGCTCCACCAGGTTTTGCTTGTGAGGTTTACATGCCCCTGCCGCCCTTGCTAATTATGAACTGAGATTCATTTTGTGATGCTTTTTGCTCATAGGTTATATACAGTTATTCTTCAGTTCTGTAATTGTAAAATACGTTGTATGATTTATTGGTACTAAAGCCAGGGTTATCACTGCACATCCAAGAAGAGGTTTTTAAATTGGATTATGCATTATGTGTGTGCATATATGTTTCTGTTTTTTTCCATACCCAAAATTACAAACCTGCCATGACTTGTCTTGTGCAGGACTCTTCCACACGTGAGAAAATGAGAGTTGTCTATATGTTAAATCTGTAGAGTTAGCAAGTGACGTTTGTCTTTCATCGAAAGCACTTGACCTGCAGCAGTGCGGCCTCACCAGTGAAGGAGCAAAGGCTTTACTAAAGGCCCCTGAAACCAACAGAACTCTGCTCGTTCTGGATATAAGAAAAAATCTGCTTGTTGGTATGTGGTCACTTTTTTTAAATTGATGAACACATAGCAAAACAAAAACAATTTGTTCAGGTATTGACAGTTTTTTAAAACTTAATGTGTTTAACTTTCCTCATCATATACAGTTGGCCCGTGAACAACGTGGGGTTAGGGGTGTCGACCCCTACACAGTTCAAGATCTGGGTATAAGTTTATAGTCAGTGGTTCCACATCTGTGGATTCAACCAACCTTGGATCATGTAGGACGATAGTACATATGTATTGAAAACTATGCGTGTGTCAGTGGACCCGCGAGGTTCAAACCCATGTTGTTCAAGCTTCAACTGTACTTTTCTAGTGTTGCACTTCCCTTATGTTTTTAGCAGCTACTGTACTAACTAAAGTGAATTATACTTGTCAATTTTTCTTATCTCTACTCTGAATAGAGGTGAACCTAGATACTAAGCCTGCTTCCACCAAGAGCATTCTTTCTTTCCTGTGCAGCCTCTGAATTCTTGCCAGGAGTACTTTATTCATTTGTCAGATTCACAAGTAATTTTGTAATCATGTTCTGTGTGCCAGAGACGGGTTTAGGGACTAGGGATAAAGCAGTGAACCAGACAGACAAAAGTCTTGCCCTCATGGAACTTACATTCTAGTGAAGGACATCAGATAGAAATGAGTAAACAGATAAGTCATATAATTTTAGAGAGTAGGAAGTGCAAAACTATCTTAATGTAAGGAGAGTGAGGGAGAGCAGGTAGGACTCCATTGGATAGGTTTGTTAGGGGACAGCTTCACTGGAGAAGTGGCATTTGAACGGAGACCTGAATGAAGAGAGGAGCAAGCCATGGAAGATGTGGAGTAAGCACATTCCAGGACAAGGAGGCAATGAGTATGTAGGCATGTAGGTGGGTGGAGTATTTAAGGAAAAGCAAGGAGGCCAATCTGGGCAGAGTACTGAGTGAAGAAGAGTGTGGTATGACATAAGGTCAAGGAGCTAGCCAGGGGTCTGCTCTTGTAAAGTCTTGAAGGCCAGAGTAAAGATGTGGATTATTCTAAATGAGTAGAGGGGTTTGAACTGGAAAAAGGCATGATCCAAATCGTATCTGAATAAGGTGACCTGGTATAGAGAAGGGACTTGGGAGGATAAAGAAGAGGAACAGGGGGCTTCCCTGGTGCCGCAGTGGTTGAGAATCCACCTGCCGATGCAGGGGACGCGGGTTCGTGCCCCGGTCCAGGAAGATCCCACATGCCGCGGAGCGACTGGGCCCATGAGCCATGGCCGCTGAGCCTGCGCGTCCGGAGCCTGTGTTCCGCAACGAGAGAGGCCACAACAGTGAGAGGCCCGTGTACAGCAAAAAAAAAAAAAAAAAAAAAAAAGAAGAGGAACAGGGAGACCAGTTAGGAGACTATCACAGTGCTCCAAATAAGAGATGTTTATGGCCTAGGTTAGGTTGGAAGTTTGCAGCAAATGAAAAGTGGTTGAATTCAGGTTGTGTTTTGAGGGTGTAGCTCTCAAGACCTGCAGATAGATGTGAGGTATGAAGGAAATAGTAACAAGGAGACAAGTCGTTGATGATTATGTGTGCAACTGGGTAGTATCACTTAGAAGAAGGGAGCTGATGGGAGGAGCAGCTTTTGAGGGAATATCAGGACTTGGTTTGTTATCTTGGATGCCCTGGTTTGATATCTTAGATGCTCTTTAGGTATCTAAGCGTCTGGACGGTGCTCAGACTGTACTTTGTATCCAAAGGTATCCAAAGCCACTTCAGATGCAAAATGTTTCAAGTTGACCTTTGCTGCTGCCAAAATAGTAGCCACTGTGGGCAGTCTGCAAGATGGCATCTTAGGTTTCTGAGGAAGAAATTAGAATACACAAAGGGGGAAATAAGTGTATAATTATATAATGTAGATTTCATATTTAAATGTCTGGGAAAAGCAATAATTAGTTGGCTTTTGGTTTTAAATGGAAATAGCCACTCATTGGAAAATAATTACTCTAATTTCAATTCATTTTACTTTAGATCATTCTGTGATGAAAACAGTTACCAAACAAGTTCTCCAGATAGAAGGAGTGCCAAGTCAGAGGTATATAGCATGTTTCAGTTCTCTTGGAAGAATTTCTCTTTAATGGCTTGGTTTTCTTTCTTTCTTAAAAGAAAATTATCAAGGTACTTTCTGCCATCTTAAAACTAAGATTTTAGTCAAATCAAATGGCTTTTCTGTTTTTGAAAATGTTGTGTGATGCTTTAATTTAGGTTCCCAGATATGCAGATTGAAAACCTTTTAACTTTTTATTTTCTGTAACATATTATCGTTAGTCACAAATAGTCTTTTTTTTTTTTTGGTGATAAGAATGAATAGCAGGAGCAGCATTTGTGAAACCAAATCTAATATGAAACTGACTCTTTCTTGTGAGTAAATTTGAATATTGAAACAGCAAAACAATAAGGTTTAATAAAAAGCAAAATAAATTTTTTATGTTTATGATCTGCCAATTTCCCAGAAAGGGTTTTGTGGTGACTTTAGTTATATACCAGATACATTAAAATCACCAGTGGACAACACATCTTTTATTCAGGTGCCCTCTGAAAGTTTTAAAAATTTGTTGACTTCATATCAATGAACGGTCCACTTTAAAATGGTTAAAATTATAAATTTTCTGTTTTGTGTCGTTTACCACAATTTTTAAAAAATGTGTTGTTTGAAGATTTTTGGGTTTTATAAAGGTATTAGCATAAAAATGAAAAATTTAAAAGACCACCTCTAATCCCATTATCCTATCAAGCAATATTTACATTTTAATTTTCTCTTCCTGCTGTCTATAAACATAATTCCACATAGCTTCAATATAATTTGCCATTCTTATCTTTTCATACTAAATTTAAATTCTGTGATTCATAGTTATACTTTTTAACATTGCATTCACATGGTTTCATTGAGTAGGTCAATTTTTTAAATTGGTGAAAAATTGGAAATAACCTCAAATAAACTATTGTAAACATCTTCATAAATACAGCTTTTTTTTTTTTTCTACTTCAAGTTGTATGTTTTTGATTCTCTATTAATCAACTTGCTTGGACAATAGTGTATTAAATAAGTTGTTAAGAGTGTTTATGAAGTCAAAAAAAAGCTTATGATCGTCTGCCAATTGTTATTTCAAGAGTGATATTTTATTTTTTTTAAGGTGAAAATTACTTGCTTTTATTTATTGTTAAAACAACTTTATGAAATGATTTGCAATGCAAAATGTGGAAAACTGCTTTGAATAACTGGGAAAATAGCTACAGCATGGGAAAACGTATGTAAACAAACTTCACTGCCACCAAACTAGAATCTACTAATTTATCTCAGATGGCATCACAGAGTAGCAATGGCAGCTTCTGGTAAACGGAGAAACAGCAGCAAAGTCCTGCAGTGAAGCTGTGATTAATTACCAAACTGAACTGTTCACTCCACTAATCCTACAACTTCCCTACATTTATCTGTCTATACATTCCTACTTACTACAGGACAAACACCCACCGAAGTGGTTCCAAAAAACAAATGAGATAGAAATTCACAATTATAAAACAAATCCAATAGAAGGCAGTGGAGGAAACTGGGAACTACTGCAAAGTTTTACTGTCTAGTCCAGGTGATGAAAACAAAGTTTTTCTTTCAAGGCTGACCACTGTCAGGAATGAAATTAAGTATCAAAACTCTCCTCACTTCTCTAGGAGTGATTCTAGCTCTTCTTGCAAAGAGCTGAGCTGCTCCTTTTCTCGGTCTTCCTTTTGTTTCAGTTCATCCAGCACAGCCTGAAATCTGTTCTTGAGAGCCAGGTTCTCCACTTTCATGATGAGATCCTCCTGTCGCTTTGCCCTGTCCTGGGTCTCTTGGAGCTTGCCTTTCATGTTATCAATCTGTTTCTGAATTCCCATAACCAGCTGATTAGTTCCCTCGTTTTCTTGGTGGTGTTCATCTGACTCATTTAGCTTGTGCTGTAGCTGCCTTTCCAGATCTTCCTCAGTGTCAATGATGTTTATATCTTCTTCATCTTGATGCTGTGTCTCATCTTCATCTTCACTGCTGCTGCTGAGGTCATTGAATATCTCCCGAAGCTCATCATGTTCTAATGAGTCATGGCCCTGCCTGTGGCCAGACATTCCTGGGGAAGAGATATCAAGGCCTTGACTTTCTGCTTCTTTTGTTTCATCTTCAGCAATTATTTCCCAACGGGTACTGACAGCTTCAGCATCTGTGCTCAGCAACCGCTTTACTTCTTTTTCCACATCTGGAGACTCAATATATTTCTTCTTTGCTGTCTTACGGAACCTTCTCTTTCTGACATTTTTTAGAGGCAGAGTAATTCCATGGTTCCATATAAACTTTTTCTCTTTGTCCTTATCCTTTTTCTTGCTTGCTTTGGGATCAGCAGTGGCAACTGGTTCCTCAACAGGAGGATAGAGATCACCATCAGCTGTACAGACAAGCATCTGAGAGATATCAGCTGTCTTGTAAAAGGTTTTTTTATCAATGGTTTTCAAACTTTCCATAACACATGGCAGATCTACCAATTTTGACGCCAATGGGACCTGGTCCACTCTGACAATTCCATGACGCCCATCAGGGTGTAACTCAATTGTCAGTCTGTCCTTCAGGTTGACATGACCAGACTGTATCGCCCGCCTCACAGTAGAGGCATACTCCGGAGGTAGGCGTAAGATAAACTGGCTCTCTACTTCGTGAGGAGCATCATCTTTGCTCTTACTCATCTTTACTTCTTTGTGACTCAGTTTTTCTCTAATAACCACTTGTTGCACTAAAAAATTTCAGCTATTTCAACAGAAAGACCAGTTCTTTATAAATTGACGTCTTTAATTACAAAGAGTTCTAGGTAGGAGAGCAACTAAGCGTCTATTCGGAATTAAGTTCCAAGTCTTTCTAAATATGCTGTGACAATACCAGTCGTTAATGACGCATTGCCTTACTCAGGTCCATTTAAATCTGTTAGCTGCAATGCCAAGTTCCAACCTCTAGATAGAGGTTGTCCTGCCGCTGCAGGACAACGCAGGGAAAGCAAATGGCGGCTCCTACGGAATGATTTTCGGCACAGAAAGTAAGGCTCAGCAGATACTCCCAATCCACAAACTCTCCCGGAACAAAGATACGCAAAAAGCGGGGCGTAGTGAGCTCTCTTCGCCTCGGGTACTTACAATCCAGTGACGGTTATAAGTCCAGTTTCTCCGGACAGGCGCGAGCGGGAAACGAAGCCACTCAGAGAAAGGCGGCCGGGAGCCGAGAGTCTCCTTCCGAATTCCTTTGTTCTTCCCGGCACTTGGCAAAGCGATCCGCTGATTATCGGTGAAACGGCTGAGGACGGGCAACGCGAAATCTCGCCAAGAACCGCAGCTCCGAACGCCAGATTCTGCAACTCCGCAGCTCAGGCGGCCTCCGTCCGTTACAGCAGACCTAGCCGAGAAAAAACAGCTGCGTCACCACGCGAGACCGGCAGCTGCTGTGAGTCGCAACACGCCTCGGGCGGAAGTGCGAGCTGCCCCAGCGCGCGCAGGCACAACGTGCGATTAAGCTATCCGGCGTCTTGTCGTCTCGCGAGAACTTAGCCTTAAAGGGATGAAGACTTTCGCCAAGAGCTGTTGGTTTAAAAGTATTTAGAGGAAACGGTTCTAAGAAGGACATGGATTCTCCCGCGCGCCTCCGCTACCCCCTCCGCTAAAGAGAGTGATATTTTAATAATCAAATAGTACATTCAAAGAAGTTAAGATTTGTGATATCACACTAATTAGATATTATTATTAAAAATTTATATCCTATGTAAAGCATTCTTAAAATAGCTACATTGACTTTTGCTATGATATTAGAAATGGAAGGATATATAAATAAAACATGTATATGTACAACATATTTGGAATTCTGTAAAATTAGTACAGAATAATAGGGCATCATGGAATGAGAACAGTTAAACATTTTTTTTTAGTTAGCATGATTAAACAAAGTGGAAATGTAACTGCAGTATACAAGCTCATTGAGCTCTTTTAAGAGTAATTTTATTTCTTGGGCTTTTTTTTTTTGTATTTGCCTCAGTTATTTGGAGACATAGAGGTAAGCCAAATCAGTATCTGGGTATATACCTAGATCCAGGGGAGTATAGGGGTGAAATAATGGTGTGAATTGTGTCACATTTATATTGTACTTATGTATGCCTAATAAAAGATGGGAACTTTTATTAGAAATTTTTTAATCTCCTAACAAGAAAAGTGTAATTTTAAAAAATTTTAATACATATATATATATATATATTTGTGTGTGTGTGTGTGTGTGGTACGCGGGCCTCTCACTTTTGTGGCCTCTCCCGTTGCGGAGCACAGGCTCAGCGGCCATGGCTCACGGGCCCAGTCGCTCCGCAGCATGTGGGATCTTCCCGGACCGGGGCACGAACCCGTGTCCCCTGCATCGGCAGGTGGACTCTCAACCACTGCGCCACCAGGGAAGCCCTCCTATATATTTTTAAGAGGCATGTAAATCACAGAGGATCGTGTGGTGATTATCAATAAGCTACACTCTATGAAATATTTGTCCTATATTACCGAATACACTCCATTTTACCCTGCATCCTAATGCTGCTAAAATATAGTAGAAAGCAGCAGCATAGCACAGGGAGATCAGGTTGGTGCTTTGCGATGACCTAGAGGGGTGGGATAGGGAGGGTGGGAGGGAGGCTCAAGAGGGTGGGATATGGGGACATGTGTATGCATATGGCTGATTCGCTTTGTTGTGTAACAGAAACTAACACAGAATTGTGAAGCAATTATACTCCAATCAAGATCTATTAAAATAAATAAATAAAATAACATAAAATATAGTAGCTTTGAAGGATAAATATAACCATTTTAACCTATGATGTTTGTTTTCAGTAAATTCAAATTAAATATTTAAATGTGAATTTTAATATATGGCTTGTTCTAAGTAAAATATTAACACGTAGGTCTAGTTTTTGCAACCAAATGTTTCCTATAAAGATACTTGCCTCTTTACTACTGAAATATAGGGTAAGTCTCCACATTTCACTCTTTCATCCAGTGGGTTTCATTTGTTTTTTTGTGCGTTTTCTATATGAAATCAAAGGAGCAGTGAAGGTTGACAGGCTTATAGGAGGGTAAAATTGACTCACCTACCCCCCAGCAACTTGCAGCCTTATAACTTCTATTGTTTTTCCATAGAAAAATTCATCTTAAATTTAACTTTTGGTCTACTTCTGAAGATTCTGTTTGGCAGAAGTCATGGGTGTATCTGTGTTTCTGTGTCCTTGAGATTCAGAAATGCCAAAGGTGTTCTAAGATTCAGGAAACTTGAGTGTTTCTGCATGATACATAAAATGTATCATACTTTGGGATTTTTTTTAAACTTTTATTTTTGCATTTCTGCACATCTCAATACTTTTGTTTTAGTTAAAATAACTTGTTACTGTAGAGAACTTATGTTTTTTAAAAATGCTGGCTTATGGAAAACCTTTGTACAAAACCGATCCTCTTTTTAATGGGCTTGGCATCGTTGTCAAGTGCCTTTTTGATTCCTTTCGACGTGTGCACGTGTGACATTTGCTCTGTAGACCTTTGGTGCATCTTGATTCCTTCTTTTCATGCTTTGTCAAACGTAGTCTTGGCCGCAAAGAAGCCTGTAAGTAATGGAAGGAAATACTCTGCTGGTAAAGAATGTTACCCTCCTGAAGCGCTACCACCTGGAGTGTCTGGTTTCCGGCCATTGTGTCCTGCAGAAAGTGCAAAAAGCAACAGGTAACCTGTTTGCATTCCCTGTCTTTTTCAGTCATTTAGAGTTCTTTATTTTGGAACTTGTATTATGTGGGTGGTCTCTGGTATTTTGTGTAGAGGAAAAAAGGTAACTCACACATGGCTTCTGCCTAATGAGCCCTCTAAGGAAGAAAAATTAAAAGTAATTGGGAGTTTCAAGTTGTTTCTCAAGTGTCACAACAGAGGTAACTCCGTGGGAGTCTTGAGGAGACTAAAATGATCACCAATTGTGCATGTGAGAGAAGTTTGATTAAAGGCAGGTGTAGTTGAGCGAAGCCCTACAGCACAGAAGTAGGAATTTGGATACGTATGAATGGGAAAAAAGACATTTTAGGCATGGGAAATAGTTTAATGCAGAATGGATGAAAAATGTGCATTAGACCTATTCTAAATCAACTGGCTTATTAACTCAGTAAATCAGATTTAGTGAGTCAAACTAGCATTAGCTGATTTCTTATCCAGGGGATAGCTGTTCATAGTAATTTTTGTCACAGAACAGTAAATAAAATGGTTGAATTATAGCTTTAGGCTTGCTAAGTGAAATAGATGGCTCTAGATGATCTTCAGGTGATTTACTTGGTAGTAATCAGGAAATTGGGGATTAACAATTGCTTAAGAAAACAAAGAGAATTGATTTTAAATAGTACTTGAAGTAGTTACTGTGTAAAATATCTGTTCAGTTGCTCATGTTAAATGGCTGTTTCTAATCCCCACTGGACAACCGACTACTTTTTTGCAAATGGTAATGTGAATTGCTGTTGCATAAACTATAGTGTTGAATCCCCAGTGTTTGCACTTGAGTTTCACAGCTCTGTGGTTTCCTGTCTTCTTCCTGAGACACTTAATCGCAGGTCCATCCTCCTCACACAGGGGGGTAAATTAGAGAACGATTAATATCACCATTTAAAGAAGTGAGACTGAAATCTCAACCATCCTGAACATAGGAGCTGAAGGGGCCTCTCAGCAGTTCAGAGAGTGATTACCAAGCCAGTAGGCTGAATTCTGTTCTGTTTTCTCCGTAGCAGAGCCCTCCAGGTCCTTGTTTTGAGCTTATTTATTTTTATACACAATTCTGTATGGGTACTGTTCATACTACTAAATAGTTGTATTAACTGGGTTTAACTGGTGATGTATTTACATGAAGATCTAACTTCGTTTTGTTGCTATCTTTTTAGGGGCTTTCTATTCATCAAAGCTCGTGATGTATGTAATCAGTTGGTGGTGTGTAGCTATCATATTTATGATATATAGGGCTTGAATTGGGAAAGGTGGATGGTCATTCTTCTTGCTTTTTAAACTGACAGAGCCTTACATGAAGCATTTCCCTCTCTGAAATAAATCCATGTAAAACATGTTTGGTCGCTCTCCCAATGCAACTGTGTATTTGTGTGGATTTAGTGCACACCTGGCAGCCTTGTGGTTATGTCTGTAAACAAGGAAGCCTGTTTTCCAGTCCGCAAATCAGCTGTTACCCAGTGAAACGAACTTGACTGCCATTTCTGACCCCTCACATGGAGCTGTCATACTCAAGAATGTTCACGTTTTCAAGAAACGTTGTTTGCGGGCTATATGTACAAATTCCTGATCTGAAAGCCAATATAAAGCAACATCTCCCAAACCTCTGCTCTCTCACCAAGACCACACACATTCCCTCGCTTATGGCCTCGTGGCAAGCGAATACTGTCAGTATCAGACTCTCCTTCCCAGTGGTCTTGGGAGACTGCATAGTTGCTCTGTGAAAGGCACCACTGCTGAGGTTGAGAGAAGAGCATCTTGGGTGTCAGTCCTGGCCTTGCATTCCCAGAGAGAGGGGTGTGCACCTCGTTCTCCTGTTAGGGTTTTCCTATGCTGCAGGGTTTGCTGCTTGTTGTCAAAATGATGTCCTAGTGACTTGTCTTCTGCGTGGTTTATAATCCCAGCACAGTTCTTTATGATCTGTAGACTTTTATGGGGTTGTGGCCAGGTCAGTTTTTAAATGTTTGGAAATGTCCTATTGAACAACATTGCAGTGGCAGTGAAGCTTGCTGGGAGAATTGTTGCCCTAGTTTTGGCTTAAGGGTGGTGAGAAGATGAAATTTTTGATGGGTCAGTTTTAGTTGTGTATGTGTATGTGATTTATTTTTTTAAATTCTAATGTCTATTATTCACAGCTTAGATATGTTGACTTCCTGATTATTCATCAGTCCCTTTACTGATGTATTTTCCTCTGAAAAACTACATTTTCTTCCAGACTGTTTTTGTCTGATGGTGAAGAATAAATTTTTCATTTGCAGTATAAAGTTGATCTGAGAAAAAATGTTTACCTTGGATCTTCACTTGGCTTCTGTGAAAGAAACTTAATAAAATAATATGGGCAATTCCCATTACTAATCCTAACCACGTACAACAGAGGTCTGTACAGTAACATAGCAAAAATAAGTTACTGTACTTTTACTTAGTCATTGCCTGTTTTACACTAAAGAGCAGTGAGAGACATTTATAAAGAATGATACCTCAGATCACTTTTGTTAAATGTCCTCTAATATTTGGATATTTGGTATCTGGCTTGTGTTGTCTTTTATACAATCTTGTCTTCTTTCTTTGCACGTTAGTGTAACAACTCTGTGGTTTCCTATCTTCTTCTTGTGACACTCAGGTCCATCAGAATTTCCTGTGACTGTGACAGTAGAGAGTCCTTCCTCCTCAGAAATCGAAGAGGTCGATGATTCCTCAGAACGTGTTCAGGAGGAGCCAGAGAAAATCCGTTTGAAACAAGAAGCATTGCAGGTACAAAGTTATCACTTTAAAGCTATAGAGAAGATTATTTTTCAAACGGAAGGCTGATTGCAACACAGCACAGCTTGTGTGAGGGTTCTGTTTTCTCCTCCCATCTGCGTTGTATCCCCTTGAATGGTTCCTTAAGCTTAGACCAAGGTGAATGGTGGACATTTGAACTCTAAGAAACTAAAATCAAAACATGTCGTTAGTAATATATTTTCCTTTGCTTAGAAGCTTAGTATTTTAGATTTAGGGAGAAGCTTAGTGATCATAAGATAAGGAAATTGAGTTCTGAATGAATACAGTCAGCTGATTCAGTGCTCTTGTTTTACAGATGAGAAAATAGACAGTTCTAGTTGAACTCTCTTTTTATAAGAGGAAAATATGGCCTCATTTTAAATAAAAGTAAAGTTGAAAAAAGTTTTGATGTTGATATTCTCCTTTCCTAAAATCAAAAATATCAAGAAGCTACATTCTATTGCCAAATAAACCTGACCTCTAATGTCATTCCATACTTTTGTTTGTATGGACAGAAAAGAAAAATTGATTTTTATAAGAAATTTTTGCACCTCAAAATTAATATATTTATTTTATTTCAACTTTAATGCAGAGCTGAACATTTCTAGTAAATAAAGGAACACCATTTGGGGGGGACCTTGTCTTTGTGCTACAAAGTCCATGTTTAATTTTTTAAAATTATTTAATATGATTTTCTCTTCATATGAAACATGACACTTGACAGGTTTCAGAACTAATTATCCCATTATTGTAGGACTACGGGAACTACTCTTTGATTTTCAAAAGAGAAAGTTAGATTTTTATTTTTTAATTAAAATTAATGATAATATAGAGAAATTTTAAGAAAAGAACTTAGAAAATTATGAAATGTTAGAGTAGGAGAAATCTATAGTTCATGTAGAGTTACTCCCTTTCGTTTTATAAATGCGCACCTACAATTTGTAGAACGTAAGTGGTTTATTAGTAAATGGCAGAGTATGACTAGACCCTAGAGCATCTAACCCGCATTCCTTGTTATTTTAGATGTGGTGTATTCATTTCCTTCACGAATAGACCATGAGATTGTATTTGTAAAAGCAGTAATAGACAGTGGGGAAGTCCAAGAAGTTTAAACACTGGGACCACAGAATAGCAGATTCAGAATGCACTGAGAACCCTTTTAGCTCTTCTCTGTTTTGACAAGACACTACAATGATGGTATCAAAGTGTTTAAGTATATATGCACACAACTATCAAGAGATTTCAACATAGTTTTGAAAGAAGACAGGTGGAAGAGTGTGAAACTGAAGCAGTAGAACAGAGGAAAAGCATCACCTAGAATATGCACAGGGACCACGTGCAACTGAGGAGGATTCTGACCCCACCTGAAAAAGTAGCCCCATGCTCAGGTGCGCATGTAGGAGAGAGGGTGGAGTTAGTTAAAAGTGTGACCAATAGGGGAGCTCATTGAAGGGATGTGTTTGGAGGAGTGGACTCCCTGCCCCGCCCTAACCCTCCTGAAATGAGATGATTTCATTTTGAAGACAGTGAAACTGGTGAGAACTGGGGCAGCTACTGTGAGTTTTTACACCCTAGAAAACTGTTTTTGGGGGAGATCCTGTTACAGTTACTCCCCGCTTCTTCCTGCATAAGAAGCCAATCAATCGTTGACTTCAGGGAGCTTTCTGCGCTCATTCTTAAATAGAAAATAACTGTCATTTGCCTGTTAGTTGAGTAAAGCTTACAACATGAGAGAGGGGGAAAGAGTGCAAACATATCCTAGTAGGACCAGGGACAATTTAGGGCACAGAATAATTTAAGAAAAAACCCTAATTAGCATCCTGAGAGAGGTTTAAAAAGAGCTAGCAACTATAAAATAAGACTAGGGTATTAATGAAAAGGAGAATGGTCAGAAAGCAAGAGAGGTCTCCTGGAAATGAAAATATGGTTGCTGAAATAAATTCAGTAGGAATTTAAAAAATTTCTCAGTATATAAAAAGAAAGACACAATGGAAAATGTGATAGAAATATGTTAGAGAGGCTGCATCTGGGAGATCCCACATGTTACTATTAGAAAGTCCAGACCCAGAAAAAAAATGGAGGGAAGCTGTCAAAGGGCAACAAAATTCCCCACAGCTGAAAGTAGACATCAGGCCTCAGATTGAAAATAGTTATGCAAGATGAGTAAGAATAGACTCATACCTAGGCACCCTTCATTGTGAAACTTTCAAATACTTAAAAAATAAATTAAAATAGAATAAAATACTGAGAGGATACATCCATTCCAGAGAGAAAAATACTGGTCACCTAAAAAAAAAGGTTACAATCTGATTTTATCATACTTGTCATGAGCACCATGGATCCTGGAAGGCACTAGAAAGATACCTCCAAAGTTTTTCAGGCACATAATTTTCACCCTAGGGGTTTGTATCCAGCCAAACTATCAGTCATAAGTGGAGGCTGAAGAAGATATTTTGTACCCAAAGAAATTTGAAAAATTGACCTCCTGTGCTACACCTTAAGCTATTGATAGACATAATCCAGCAAAATGAGGCAATAAACCAAGAAGGAAGGTAATAGGGGATTCAGTGCAGATTGCAGCTAGTCTATAGTGGAGAGGCTTCTATTGATTGTGTGATTGAGAGCTTAGAAACACCTTGAGGCATATCATACTTACTAGGTGTTAGGCACTGTTGGAAGGGAGGATGGAGAGGAAGAGGAGAAGGAACTTGAACTCCAGAGGAGAAAAGGCTATACGGACATAAAGCTGAAGCACACTGAACTATGGTTGATTTTTAACCTACTATTGGTGAGGAAGGGAAGAATCCACTTCAACTTGACACTATAGATGTCCCCCTTTTCAGTGACACACAGGGGTAATGACCACCTATCTAATTTGTTGTCCAAACCGGAACTTGTCCAAACTCCTTACACTTCAATAGTGTAAGGAGGCATTCTAATGCTGTAACATCAGGACAACAGGTATAAACTGGAACAGCCCAAGGCGGCTTGGGGTATGTGGTCACCCTGCACAAGGGCAGTGACACTGGCACAGTATGGAACGAGGTGTAGTCTATACACAGAGACACAGTACATCTGCAGTGGGCAATATTAATTTCATTGTAATAATGGCAATACTGTCTTGGTTTGCAGCTTTTATTGCCAACTTGCATGTAATCACAAATAACTAAAGTAAACTATACTTAGTATGTATTAGTATTAACTTGGTATGTACTGAAATGTATTGTGTACTAGTATGTACTTAGCATATATTAGGCTCTAAGTGTTTTTGCATATATTAACTCATTTAATCCTCTGAATAGCCTTATGAGGTTGGTGCTAATATCATTCCCACTTTTGAGAGCAGGAAGCTAAGTCAGGGAAGGAACTTGCCCAGGCTGTACCTAATTTAAGGTTGGATCGAGGCTTTGAGTTTAGGCTCTCTGCCTGTTCTCTTAAACCTTACTCCGTACTGACTCTCAAGTAACAGAAGACTTAACTGCACATAGAACAGAATATAAATTTCAACTTTGACAACGTAACAGCTGGGTTTGGAAGGTAGACAGGAGGTAGAAAAAAGGGAAGATGGTAAGAATGTCCTCATTTTACAAAGCGTGACGTTGAGAGAGCTTCTAGTTGATCAACAATGTAGGTTTTTAAGTATATGACTACAAGTCAAAGAGATCATGAGCAGTGGAATAACTCATGATGACATAACTTTACTGAGCAGTGTGGACATAGGAAAGAGTGTAGAGGAACTAAACCCTTACTTATTAGTAAGTTAGAAAGTGAACTGATAACGCCTCCAATTTAGTGAGAAAATAGTCATGTAAGAGTATTACTTGGACATGGAGAAGAATTCAAAATAACAATAGTTGGACCTCCCTGATGGCGCAGTGGTTAAGAAACTGCCTGCCAAGGCAGGGGACACGGGTTCGAGCCCTGGTCTGGGAAGATCCCACATGCCACGGAGCAGCGAAGCCCGTGCACCAGAACTACGGAGCCTGTGCTCTAGAGCCCGTGAGCCACAACTACTGAGCCCACGTGCCACAACTACTGAAGCCTGCGCGCCTAGATCCTGTGCTTTATAACAAGAGAAGCCACCGCAATGAAGAGTAGCCCCCGCTCGCCGCAACTAGAGAAAACCTGCACGCAGCAACGAAGACCCAATACAGCCAAAAGTAAATAATAATAATAAAATAATAAAAAATAACAATATTTGATGTAAACCTCATAAAAAAGGAAATCCATACAGCCAGTAAACACAGAAAAGTGTACGACTTCATGAAGTAATAAGTGAAAAGTGAGTCAAAACCAAGGAAACTACATGTCAATCAGATTGACAAATACATAAATAAAAAGTCTGGTAGTATCAGGTATTGTAGACCTGAAGTACTATGGGAATCTTCTACCCTGTTTATACTGGAGTATAAATCGACACAACTACTTTGGAAAGCATTTAGCACTCTCCATCAACTGAAGGTATATAAATAGCCTGTGAGCCAGCAGCCCTCACCCCCGCCCTGTGTAAATGCACCAGAATAACGGGTACAGCAGGATTCCTGTCCATGATTTGCATTAGCACAAACTGAAAACAAACCAAATGTCCATTAAGAGTCAAAAATTAAATAAATGATGTGTATTTGTACAGTGGGAAAACTATCCAGCAATAAAATTGAATGAACTAGAGCTACAGGCAGCAATGTGGATGAATTTTTTAAACCAACGTTGAGAGAAAGAAATAAGATAGAAAAGACTTCATATACTATGATCCTGTACATAAAGTTAGATGTTGACACAACTAAACTCTTTTGTTAGGGATGCATGCAGGTTAAAGGAAATGACTGTCAAGAAATGAGGTTGGTGTTTAACCGGGAAGAGGGAAGGAGCTTGTGATGAGAAAAGGATATGGGGGGTTTTTGCGATGCTGACAAGTATCAATACTTTCAGCTTCGAGTAGTGCTTATGTAAGTATTCTCTTTTTCTTTGTCACATTGACAGTTTTGTTCTGTGCACTTCTCAGTACACATATCGTATTTTACAATTAAAAACTGCATAAAGAATCGGTCGCTTCTTGAGTGCTGGATGTGGGAGTGGGATGAGACCGTTTCATTTGAAGCCCTTCACTACTGTTTGCATTCGCATGTTCATTCATTCAGCATTAATTGCACATATTCTATGTACCAAGCACTCTTCTAATTTTATATGTGTTTTAACTCATGTAATTCTCACAAGAGCTCTGTAATATGGGAGCTTATCTCCATTTTATAGATGAGGAAGTTGAGGCCTAGAGTTATACAACTTGTCCAAGGTTATGTAGCTAATGGGTAGTGCCAGGCCCATTTGCCTCAGAGAATCTGAATATTTACAATATAATCTAAAAGAGAAATTTAATTACTAATTATAAGCAAAAAAATTGCACATTAAAGAAGATGACAAGTTTTCATCTATCCAGTTAGAGAAAAACACACAGTCTGTCTTTCACACACGTACATCTTATATGTACGTGTGTGGCAGGGATTTTCCTTATTAAGCAATTATTTATTGACCGTCTACGTTGTGCTAGGCACAGGTGCTGGGGATAAACACTTAATAAAATACACCCCCTATCTTCAAATAACTTGCACTCTAAGTGAGGAAGTAAGCCAACAGTTACAGTAGAGGTTATATACCAAGTGATACATCGCTGATGGCAGTGTAAAATCTCAGAAATCTTTTGGAAAGAAGTCTGGAGATAGGTAGCTCAGAGCCTTAAAAATGTTCATTTGCTTTGATCTCAAACTCATTTTTATGGATTTATTGTAAGAATGTTATTCTCAATATGGAAAAAAGCCTTCATGCATAAAAACGGTTATTTTGTCTGATAATACTGAAAAGTTGGAAAGAATTTAAATCTGTAAAATGGTTAACCAGTAAACCCACTCAGTGGAATATTTTGTAGCCCGCACAAAAAAATCAAGGTTATGAATCCCCTGATTATATGAGAAATGATTGATTTCAATGTTAAATGGAGAAAAGTTGAACATAAAATTTGATATCCAATATGATGGGAGCTTTGCCCCAGAAAAATCACCCTAGCTGGTGTACAGAAGGGTGGAATGGAGAGCAGATGGAAGGAAGGAAAATTATTCCAAAGCCTTATCATTAGTCTTACTTAAGTAATAGAATATCAAGCAATTTTACTTTCTAACTTTTTTGGTTCCATATTTCCATGTAAGGGACATGAATTCTGAATATTTTGTAGGAGGAGGGTACACTTTTTCACAAAAATTGAACACTGTGTTCTAATTCCCTCCATTAGAGGGAGAAACTGTTGCATGTAATTGCACTTTGATGTGCTATTTAGAACCAGTCAGGAATTTTAGTCTACTTTCCTCTGACCGTGCTGAGGGTTTTTTTTTTTTTTGTTTATTTGTTTAGAATTTCTTTGAAATCAGTTTTAGAAGATTGACTAAACCATTATATTAAAAGTAGAGGAATTTTGCAATTTTTTCCCCTTTTTCCCCATTGAAAACTTGACTGGCTTTAGTAATGAAACATTAAAGAATTTGAAGTTCTTAGACTGTCAATTTTTTAAACATGTTCTGAATATAAAAATATATGTTCATTGAGCAAATGTTTGAAAACAATGAATAACTTCTTGAAGGAAATAAAAGCCACCTCTGCATGTACACACACCTAATCTGTTCTTTTGTCTTAAAAAAGTATCAGAAATATTTTGCCATGTCACTAACTACTCTTCTACATCAGAGAATTTGATTAAGCTTATGCATCATCTCCCAGGAAAAACGCACAGATATATTTTGAATGTAGCACTCCTGAAGCCCATTCATGAACTCTGGTTGAGACCTCTTGTCATTCTTAGTGGCTTCATAGAGCATTCCTTCAGACGATGAGCTGTTTTTATTTAAACCAGTCCCAATTCGGAGGCTCTTAGCTTTCTTCTAGGGTTTGGTTATCAACAATCTGATGACATCATGTTGGTAGATAAATCTTTGCCCACATCTTTGATTTCCTTAGGGTAAACTCCTGATGTAGGATTGTTGTTAGGTACCAAAAGCTACTCTCCAGAAAGTGATACCAGCTCCTCTCCCAATGATGGCAGGTAATAGAGTTCCTCATTCTTTAAGTGATTGTTCAAAGCAGTTAACATGTATAAATATACCTTACTGTTTTCATAAGTATAGGTATTATGATTGTTTATCACTGCATAAGAAACCACCCCAAAACAGTGGCCTAAAACAATGACAATCATTTATTTTGTTCACGAACCTGGAGGTTGAGTAGAATATTAATTCTTTTACTACACTCTTACTGACTGAAAACAATACCTATTTGACTAGCTCAGAGTTCTGTAGGTCAGAAGTCCAGGCACAGCGTGACTGGGCTTCCTGCTCAGATACACACGGGAACATGTGGGTTCCCTCCTGAGAGTGTTAAAGCACGTGAAATTTAAGTGTAAGATATTGAGCCCCAAACGTTGGATGTTCACCATAGTTTGTGTGGGCCACAGAGCTGAAATCAAGATGTCAGTCTGGCTGTGTTAGCGTCCAGAGGCTCTGGGAAAGAATGCCTACAGGCTTCTTCCGGCTTGTTGGCATAATTCAGATTCTGCAGTTGCAGGACAGAGGTCCCCATTTCCTTGCTGGCTGTCAGTCGGGGGAGAGTTTCAGCTCCTAGAGGCCTCTCGCTTGCCTTCTCTGCCGCAGCATTGGACTTCTTCAGAGCCAGCAATGGAGAGTCTCCCTCTTGTCCATTTTGTACTTCAATTCAGGAAGAGTTCAGGTCCTTTTCGTGGGGTGCCTGAGTAGGCCACATCCACCTAAAGTAATCTCCCTATCTTAAAAGATCAACTGATTTTGAACCTTAATTCCATGTGCAAAATCCCTTCACTACAGCACCTACATTTAGAGTTTGATTGGATAAGTGGAAGGTTTGTGTACTTCAGTAAGTGGTCATCTTGGAGGCTCTGTCAGAATTCTGCCTATTGCAAGCAGTGTCCCCACTTCAAGGACCGAAGTGTCTTAGTTCCTAAAACTCCTAAGATAGTTTATCAGTGTTCATTTTATTTCAGTGACCTTGGTGAAGGGAAGACTACCACCGCCGTGAGCAGGAATGGCAGCCAGCTTCCTGAGTCCACAGTGTGGCTCTGCTACTTAGTGGTGTGACCTTGGCTGTGCTGCTCTACTTACTCTACTTCTCTGCCTCTGTTTCCCTCATCTGTAAAATAACATGGAGTTAGTGATCGTTCTTTCCTCGTAGGGTTTTTTGTTTTATAAATTTATTTTTGGCCGCGTTGGGTCTTCGTTGCTGCTCGCCAGCTTTCTCCAGTTGCGTCGAGCGGGGGGCTACTCTTCGTTGCGGTGCGGTGGCTTCTCTTATTGCGGAGCACAGGCTCTAGGCGCGCAGGCTTCAGGAGTTGTGGCACGTGGGTTCTAGAGCATAGGCTCGGTAGTCGTGACGCACAGGCTTAGTTGCTCTGCGGCATGTGGGTTCTTCCTGGACTAGGGCTCGAACCCGTGTCCCCTGCACTGGCAGGCAGATTCTTAACCACTGTGCCAGTAGGGAAGCCCCCTCTTAGGGTTTTGATGATTCGATTAATACCCAGGGAACTCCAGGAACAGTGCTTGACTGTAAATTGCTTTAAAAGTGATTACTTTTTTAAAACATGCTTTTGAATCTGCAATTATGCAATTCAGGTATGCTAAGCAGGTTCGTTAATAGGACTTCCTGCTATAAAGAGACCCACAAATAAAAATAGAATTTTTCTTTCTTGGTCGTAACTTCTTATTTCTGACTTACTATGTTATATGCATATGCCTTTTATGGTGGGCTGCCACAAATTTATGTTGGAAAGAGTGGAATTTAAATAAATCTTTGCAAATTTGATAGATTTTGATCATTCATTTCACTGGCATGGTATAATATGACCAGTAGCAGACTAAAATCTGAGTTCACTTCTGGCTCTGCCCCTAAATCCTGATGAGACCAATAGCTGGAAAGGCTTTTGGATATTATACTATGAATTACTTATAATATTGACTCTGTTTGTTTAGGAAACCCTGGAGGAGTGCCTAAAGCAGTTAAAGGAGGAAAGAGTAATAAGACTGAAGGCTGATAGACGAGTCAGTGAGGTAAACACGTTTCATCTGCTTTTGAGAGTGTTTTGGTTTTATTTTGATTTGATTTTAAGCCATATACACATATTTTGTAAGCTTTAAAACTGTAATATGTTGCAAATTGGTGGTATCATATGGACTTTTGCATTTACTGGTATTTAGTGATCATATGATCTATATTCCAGAAAGCATGTTTTTAAAGATGTGAAAATCTGGTTTTGTGTATGTGTGTGTGCTTTTATATGACATTAGCTTATTTCCTGTTCATGATTCTTTGATTCAAGAAGGCACTTTCTGTGCATGTATTGTATATACAGTAACATAAAAGACATGATGAGACTCTCCTGGCAATGAATTAGGAAAGTGAATCATTTAAATAAATTTAAGATATTGGAAAACTTCTAAGAATGCAATGAAAGATAAAAATATATACTATGAGAATTACATTAGGTAATGTGCATGAAAGCAGGGCATAATCTAAAAAGTTCTATCTAAATATAATTTATCACAGGGTGAGTGTAGGGAGGAATTTTTGAAAGTGCATCCATTGGATTGGCAGACACTCATTCAATAAATGTTGAGTACCTGCTCATGTAAGGCAAAAGGGGCATCATGAACATTAACGGCCTTTCTGAGAAATACGAGAGTTGAGCTTACAGGGGGTTTTAAGTGCGTAGATGCTGAGCGGAAGGGGAAGAGTGCACGGGGGTGAATATGTTCAAGAAGCCAAAGAAAATATTGGTGATCGTACATTTAATAAATTGGGTTGGGTATGATTTAGGACTTTTAAACGTAAGCATTAGATATTTTACTCACTAAAGTTAATTCTTAACATTCATCAGAGTTGTAATATGTTTTGTTCAAATCAGATTCTATAATTCACTTTCTAATTTAAGGGAAACTTAAAGCAGGTCATTTTCTAATGTGGAATGAGGCTCCATTATGAATTGAACCAGTTAGAAATGTGATCTTTTGTGAAAGATCATTAATAAAACGGTAACTTGGGTTTATTTATATACCACCTAAGTGTTATATAGGAAACTTTGTTGGGTGCCTGTGGGCTTTGGTTATTATGTGATATGGTCTCTGTCTTTACTGGCGGAGGGTTACATTAATTATAAAATAATTACATTTTGAGTGTTTTAGTTTTGTTCCTTGAAACTAGGCAAGACTACTTTTTCTTTGTTTGTTGTTTTTTGGGGTTTTTTTTGCGGTATGTGAGCCTCTTACTGTTGTGGCCTCTCCCGTTGCGGAGCACAGACTCCGGACGCACAGGCTCAGCGGCCATGGCTCACGGGCCCAGCCGCTACGCAGCATGTGGGACCTTCCCAGAGTGGGGCACGAACCCGTGTCCCCTGCATCGGCAGGCGGACTCGCAACCACTGCGCCATCAGGGAAGCCCAAGGCAAGACTACTTTTGATGACAATGAGAAAAAATCATGTCAGACGTTTTCAGTCTTCTTGTATAGCTGGAACATGAAAATGCCCAGTTAAGAAACACAACTTTCTCTTTGTCTGAAGCCCTTCATGCCCACTCATTGACAAGCATGATCCTGGATGATGAAGGTGTTTGGGGCAGCACTGAGAATTCTTTTCAGAAGTTCCATGCTTTCCTGGTTCTCCTTAAAGATGCTGGGTTAGTTCATTTCTCTTCATGGCATTCTTCTCTTTGCGACTCTAATGGTAGTTTGCTGAGGAACTGGAGCAATTTTCATCACTTACGTGGCTATATTTAGCCAAATTTAGTGTAATTATAGGTAATATAGTTGACATTTTAAAATGAGGAATTAAATTTTTTAAGAAATGCAAATAGGGAAGCCTGCTTTGGTAGAGTGGGGAGCCCATTATAAAAGAGTAACCTGTAGACAGAGTAATTAGTAGGTGTAGTTGTTTTGTAAAGACTAAATTAAAGGCAGTTTTCATTGAAAATAGTCGGGAATGCATAAGAATTTTCCTATCTTTCACTTCTTTTGCTTGTTTGATAAGTTTGAATTAAAGTTATCTTTGCCTTAGACATAAAAATGATTATTAATCTGCAGGGGAGATATAGGTCAGTGGTTCTCAACCGGGAGCAATTTTGCTGAAAGAGGGAAGTGGAGATTGATAGTTGATGGAGTGGTGTTTTGTCAGTGAATGAATTGGTGTTGGTGTTGGGAAGGAAGGAACAAACACATTCTTGGAAACTTGAGGAAAGGTGGTAAAGAAGTGTAGGAATGGAGGTGTGACAGGCAGTGGACAGGGTGCATGGAACATATTGAAGCTTCTAGTGAGACAGTGGGATGTCTCCTAGAGGATGAATCTGGAAATGGCTGAGGATTTGGGGGAGAGAGAGGCTTGTAGTCTGGAGTAGGATGTTAGCTTTTAAGATTTTAGAAGTAGGGCTTCCCTGGTGGCGGGGTGGTTGAGAGTCCGCCTGCCGATGCAGGGGCTATGGTTTGTGCCCACGTCTGGGAGGATCCCGCATGGCGCGGAGCGGCTGGGCCCGTGACCATAGCCGCTGAGCCTGCGCGTCCGGAGCCTGTGCTCCGCAATGGGAGAGGCCACAGGAGTGAGAGGCCCGTGTACCGCAAAAAAAAAAAAAAAAAAAAAAAAAAAAAGATTTTAGAAGTATTTCATGATTGTAAGTCTGGGGAAATCTAAACTGCTCTTCTGTGATTATAATAACCTTTGTCTTTTCTCCTTTCCTCCTCTCGTCTAGGCTTGGGCAGTTGGCCACAATGGCTGGTATAGATCAGTCAGATTTTCATTTACTAGGTCGTCCCCAGATGAATTCTCCTGTTAGTAGTCCACCTAAAGAAGAAAAGAAGGCACTTGAAGAAGGAAAATCAGAATCAAAACAGGGTGCCCCATAACAAATGCAAAATAGCCAAGTAAATGGACAGAACAGCACTTAATGATTCTAAGAGTGATTAGCAAAAAGGAAATGACCAAGTCAGCGAGAAAACAATAACGATCAGTCTCTAATAGTTCACATGCCCGGGAGCTAGAAGACTCTGGAATCCTTTCGAAATCTGAGATTAGTAAATGTGGGCCCATTTCATGATACTGTACTTTTGTAAATAAGGAGACTGGAAGTTCTTTAGAAAATTTATGAGTTAAAGCAAACTATCCTTAATGAAGAAAGAAGACATTAGAGAAAATATTCCAGATTTTAAATTGTATAAATGTCTGTTCTGTTCATATTTTATCTAGGTTTCTATTTGTATGCAGTCAGCTTACAATGAAGGAACACTAATGAAGGTACACATACTGATATAATTTTTAAAATAAGTAATCCAGACATAGCTAATAGGTAACATATTAGAGTGAATCACCTGGTTATGGGAATGGGAGGGGAAAACCTGTCAGCTTTTCCTCTAGCCTCACTTGGAGCCCCCATCAGCCAATCTCAGAGTGGTCTTGGGGACTGACAGCTTGAGAACACAGCCTGGTCACAAACTATATACGGTTTACATGTGCCTGGAGGATAGAAAAGACATTAATTATCCTACAGAATAGGGTTTTATTTTTAGTGAGGGAAAGGAAATGGGTAATAACTACCCCAATCACCAAAGTCTGAAAACGTAGCGGACATAGCCTTGGATATAGCTAGGTTAAGCTGAGAATCACTTGGCAAGATATAATTACAAAAAAAACTGGCTCTGAAATCTTCTGATTAATCAATTGACTGTGTTAATAATAAGATTACAGAGTAACATTGAAGTTTTGAGCTCTACTTTTTAATGGTTGGCTTTGTTCATCACTGAATTTTTGTCTTGTCTTTTGTCTTCCCCTCCACTTTCCGAAAATTACAGGTGATGCTAGGATTCCTTTGCCTCTCGACTCCTTCCGTGTCCCAGCGTCTACTCAGGAGGCCTTAGAAACTTCCAAAGACAAACTGGGGGTCCCAGTCACAGAGCAGCGGCAGGAGTCTTTTGAAGATTTCATTGCTAGAACATATTCTCCTTCAGCAGACGTCATTTCTGGAACTGGAAGTCAAAGAAAAGAAGAGGAATTATCTAGAAATAGCAGGTCTTCTTCAGAGAAAATGAGCAAAGCAGGTGAATAGACCAAAAAATACTCTGCTAAGAAACAACCTGGGAAGGACCTGCATTCCTGCTCTGACTCACCTGTAAAGCAGAAAAGCAAAGGAATTGGGCAAAATAATTCTTTGGTTAATAAACCAATTAAAAGTGAGTCTTCGAGAAAACACATTTCTGTTAAGAAAGAGAGTAGAATAGTGACTGTGTCATCAAAGACAACTAAAAGTAAACTCAGTCTACTAGAACAGTCTGAAAGTGATACTCTTGGATCTGATTGTGAATTTCAAGAAAGCATCCATACTCTATCACACCTAACGTAGGTCTAAATCTTTTAAAATTATGTTTTTGCCTTCAAATTTTCATAAATTTCTTATGTTATTATTATAGCATATGGTGTTTTCAGTTACTTGACTGGAAGCCATTAGAGAAAGATTTTTTTATCTATACTTTTTTATTATAATGAAAGTTTGGGTGTACTTTTCCTTGTAACACTTTGCACCATTCATTCAGCTAGTGTTTACTGAGGGCTTCATATGTACAGTACTTTTCTGGGTGCTGTTGCTTTCAGCAGGGAACAAAATAAAGCCTTTACTCTCCTGGAACTAGCACTCTGTGGTGGCAGAAAACATAAACAACAAAGCAGGCTAAGGGTTAAAAAGAGATGGGAATAATAAATGGAATAGTTTTACCATTTGGTTAAACATCAAACTATTATAAATCACACGGCCAGAAGCCATTGACATATTTTAATTCATAATAACCAGAGAGCATCAAACATTTACCAAGGCACTTAACCATGTTTATGGATTACAGCAACGCTCTGAGGTAGGGAACTCTTACCATCCCCATTTTATAGATGAACAGTCTGAGGAGACATTATGTGAGTTGCCCAGAATTACACAGCTATAAGTAAGTGGGAAGTTGCAATGTGACCCGAACCCATGCTCTTTTTTTTTTTTTAATGTATGGACTTTATTATCTTTCATTTGTTTCTGATTTATGTGAATTTTTTCTTTAAAGATTTTTTATGCTGTCAACCATTTTTAAAGTGTTTATTGCATTTGTTACAGTATTGCTTCTGTTTTATATTTTGGTTTTTTGGCCTCAAGGCATGTGGGATCTTAGCTCCCCGACCAGGGATTGAACCCTCACCCCCTCCATTGGAAGGCAAAGTCTTAACCACTGGACCACCAGGGAAGTTCCCCTTATGTGACTATTTTTCTGGCAATTTTTTTAAATTTTATTTTTTATTGACATACACTTGAATTACAGTGTTGTGTTAATTACTGCTGTACAGGAAAGTGACTCAGTTACACATTTATGTACATTCTTTTTCATATTCTTTTCCATTATGGTTTATCACAGGATATAGGATATAGTTCCCTGTGCTCTACAGTAGGAACTTTTTGGGTTTTTTTTAAATACATGCACTTTTTAAAAATAAATGCATGTATGTATTTATTTTTGGCTGTGTTTGGCCTTTGTTGCTGCACTCGGGCTTCCTCTAGTTGAGGTGCACATGCTTCTCATTGTGGTGGCTTCTCTTGTTGCAGAGCACGGGCTCTAGGTGCCTGGACTTCAGTAGTTGTGACATCCGGCTTAGTTGCTCTCTGGCATGTGGGATCTTCCCGGACCAGGGCTTGAACCCATGTCCCCTGCATTGGCAGGCGTATTCTTAACCACTGCGCCACCAGGGAAGTCCCATGTAGGACCTTTATGTTTATCCATCCTGTATATACACCAGTTTGCATCTGCTAATCCCAAACTCCCAATCCAACCCTCTCCCACCCCCTCCTCCTTGGCAACCGCTAGTCTATTCTCTATGTCCCTGTTTATGTTTCTGTTCACACATAGGCTGTAACCAGGCTCTTAATTACTTTGTTATCCTGTTCCCTTGTTAAGAAGGGTTTAAGGAAGGCACAGAGAGAAGCCAGTGACCACTAGAAGTGCAAAAACAGTGGGGCTGTCAGAAAGCACACCTGTCTCCTTCCCCCATTGTGAGCAGAATTTTTAAACGGCAGAGTATGTAAGAGTATGTGATGACACATCTCTGGATTAAATTATGTCTCCCTGGTAAAACATGTACAGATAAGTCTTTAGTTCAATCAGAGTGAAAGGTGAGATCAGAGAAAAGCTGGAGTGTCAGATTTCTTGTAGAAGGTCCTGCCTGATTGTTACTAAGAGGGCTACTACAGTACTAGTTAGTTCATTAGTCATGGGTTGAGTGTTAGAGGAGTGAAACAATGAGCAAGATGTAGTGTTGGCCCTTTAGCAGTGGAGTCAGAGGGGAAGACGCACAGCAGATGTCTCATCCTGCACGTGACCTGCTGTGACGGGCATATTCAGGGCGTTTAGTCAGTGTTTGTGGAAGAAGAGGGGGAGCCGTGAGGCAAAGAAAAGTCATCAAAAGGGGCAGTCCCTAAGCTAAGTCTTAAAGGACTCGTGAGAAACTGGTGAGTCAGCCGGTGAAAGGCAAGGATACTCAAGGCAGAGTGGACAGCGGAAGTCCAGAGCCGTGAGTGTGCGAGGGGTGTGTTACAGAGCCACAGGCACAGGCTCTGGAGGATCAGTGCAGTGTCCCCAGGCAGCGGCAAGTGCCCCTAAAGGAGGCAGCGAGGAGGAGGAGAGCAGGTCTTAACCATCCATGTGCGTGGAGCTGGTTTCCTCAGAAAATAGCTAAGAATGGAAAGGACAAGTTCGGGTGGCATTTTAGACCACTGACGTCAGTATGGATGAGGAATCTGAAGAAGCCTGGAGATAATTATGCCCCACTCTTCTGAGGAGCAGTGCTTTATATTTTCAAGTGGGATTTTCACGCTGCCACCTCCTCTCCTGTCCCTACTGAAAGGTTTATAGGCCGGCAGAAGGGAGAACCTGGCTTAAGTAAAGTTAATCAGGTTCCTTTACTGTACAGCTTCTCGGGGCTGCTGTAGGCTAATGTTCATTCTGGATCGTCACAGCAGGCGTATGGTACACAGCCATCCTCAAAGCTATTTGACCCTAGAGTCCTTTTTTAATAGAATGTCTAACAACTGGTTCCACCGAAGAGCAATTTCGTAACTTCTAGACCAGGTAATAGCAAGAAGAAAGGGGTCTGAAATAAGGTATAGATGAAGGGAGGAAATAAGTTCTAATTGTATTTAGGAAATTACCAGCAAGACTTGACCTTGGGAAGTAAGGAAGAAGTAGGAGGCGGAGGCTGAACCCCCATCTGTGTGACTAAGGTTGGGTGGTGGTATCATTGAGTTTGGAAATAGGGGATAAAGAACTGAAGTGGGGAAAAGACTTTAGTTCTGGACATGTAGAATTTTGAAGCACCTGTAGAATTCAGAAGACAAACTGGTAGATAACTGGACATGCACGTGAAGACATGGAAAGATAAAAATTTGAATGTCCTCAGCACATATCAGCAGTCATTAAAATCATGAAAATGGATGAGATTTCAGAGAATTGTGAGTCCTGACAACGTTTAAGCAGAGAAAGAATTCTGGGAAGGAGAGAGGTGCCAGAGTTTCAAGAAGGAGGAAGGAGATGCCAGCGTCGTCCTTCAGAGAATGTGAGTGTCCATTGGATTTGGGCAGTTAGGTCCCCAGTGACCTTAGAGCAGTGCAGGGAAGTGGTGGACAGAAAGCCAGATGGCAAGAAACTGAGGGTGTAGGGCTGCCTGTCGGGGCCAGGCGGGGCTAGTGAGGACAGTGGGAAGAGGCTGCTCTCAAGGAGTTTGGATGAAAAGAGAAAATAATTAGCAAAAAAGAATTTTTTAGAATGAGAAGGACTTGTATTTTATATGTTGAAATGAAGGAACCAATAAAGGAGATCCTGAAGATGTAGATAATAATTTAGAGAATTGGGGAAACACGGACATATGAATAAGAAAAAAACCTTGCACAGTATATAAAAATCACTTGTATCCTTCGAGCTGGATGGATACTGGTAAGTTTGGGAGGAAATAAAGGTAAGAAGAGATAGAAGTTAAAGAAGTTTATACTGATAGCCTCAGTTTTCTTTGACCAGATTTTTCAGAGACACATATATACACATACATAATTACCGTTCGAAAATTCTTTCATAGTTACATGTTTTATTAATCACGTTTGAGAAAAGTCACTGATTTTCATTTTGTACAGCATTATCTTGTAAGGACAAGATACAGTGACAACTTCCATGCTTTTTGCATATCAGAGCTGACACTGAAAGTATCTGCATAATTGAATTTTCACTTCTTATTTGTAATAAGTTTATCCTTAGGAGGATACTTTCATAGTGTTTGATCACAGATGAGTTTGGGCATTGCTATCACTCAATAATGTGAAGCATCTGTCAGGTTCTCTCCTACACTATATATTCATATTTTGTCCGTTAAGCAAATATTTATTGGCGGCCTGTGGGAATAAGATACACCTAGGTCCTCTTTCCTTGGTATATTCACAAAAGCCTCTGAAACTAAATTTCCAAGTCAGGCCATACTAAGGCCTGGCATAATAAGTTTTCATTGTTAACAGTTTTTTTGTGTTTGTGGGGGTTTTCTGTTTTTATTTTTTTGAAGCAAGGATAAGACACTGTCTTAACTCAGTAGTTGTCCATTCATTAACAAGTCAAAGAAGACATTGATGAAGCATGGTATTTTGAATATCCTTTCCACAGAATAGGTAATGGGCCATCCTGAAACTCTGGTGAGATGCTTATCATTTTCAGATTTTGGAGTGGCTGAGAAAACCCTATTACACCTTGAATTATCACTAGAAACATGAATTCAGCCAAATAAAAACAGTGCCTCTGCCTACTGAGGTGGTCAATTTCCATCTCAACAAAAGTGACCATTTCTCCTTTAGATTAAAATCAAGAAAATCCCCTCTGTCCAGGATGCAATAATGGGGTGCCCGAAAGAGGAAAACTGAAGCTATTCCCTCTTTACACCTGAACAGTGAATTCATTCTGATATCAAATATTTGTTATGATTCTGTTATGACCAGGTGCTTTATTGTTTAGAGATCAAGTTACTGTTCATTCTTGGTAAGTAAGAAAAATCCACGTTTTAGGACTCTGAATAGTAACTTTATATGTATTATATATATATATATTAAAAATAAATATGTATATTATATGTAATATATATTCCACCTATTCAACAAAATTGTAACTTTCATCATCTCTTACGAATGATGAACTGTATTCACTCTTTGGAAAGGGCTTATAGGGAATTAAAGTCTCCATATACTTTTTATATAAGACCGTGGAAACCAAATTCTCAACTGGGAGCAAACTTAGGTTTTGCTATGAAGGTTTATGTTTGCCTGGCCTTAGAGGGGTAGGCCAGGAACTCAAGTTTTTTTCCTCTAAGTTACTTTCATTGATGCCACCCTGAAAAAATGTGGAGGGAGTATTTTTGAAATAGCTTTATCTCAGTAACCCTTTAAAAAGGCTTCAGGGTATGGGGAACATAACTGTCAAAATGTTCAAGCAACTCTTGTTGATTTAAGTGTAATGGATCAGGAGCAATACAGGAAGGAGCTGGGTACAAAAGACAAAAGGCGTGAGGCTATTTCAGGTATTGTTTTTGGCTTATTGTACAAAACAGAGAAAGTCTCATACACTCGCGCAGCCAAGGTCCCCTACTGTTCTCTCCTTTTAGTAGAAATAAAAGAGAGCTCGTTTCTCAATAGCAGCATTCTATCCTTAAGTGGGTACACAGTGATATTCTGATGGTCTCTGGAGCAGAGAATAATTCCGTGGCAGCTCTGACCTCCAGTCACCGGGTTCTCTGTAACTTAGTCTTTCATGGCCAAGGACTATAATCATTATTTCGATTTATATTTAGCATCTCAAAATGGAAAGGATTCCATGGACAACAAAACAGGAAGTGATTTCATGAAGTGTTTTAGTATGGATAAAACAATAAACTATAAAAATACAAATCATCAGTAAAGCTTTTTCTTTCCGGAGAACTATATTCAGAAATTAATGTAAGCCTCTAAGGTGCGCATGTGTGTTTTTTCACCCATGATCATGTTTGTATGTGTGCGCATTCCACTGCTACAGGAGACATGCAAAATGATATCAGATTTGCTACTATATGCAGTACTGGTTTCTCCCAAGAACTGTGTGCTCGCAGGGTTCGTTCAGGAAGGTGAGTGTCCTACCACCTCATCACAGTCATATCTCATCACCTTCGGCAGGAATAGTTGACACTTTAACCTCACATGCAGGCTTATTAAATTAGTATTACTCATCAGAACTTGCTTACTCATAAAACAAGCTGAATTAGCCACTGCAGAATCATATTTGGAAATTCAATGAAAATTTTACATTTTTAATAAAGGCCCAGAAATATTATTTCAGAGCAGGTGGTACAGAAAACTGGTCAAATTTGACATTCATTCATCATTGAAGTGTGGAACGTGACAGGTGAAAATTGATATTGATTTCTTTCCTCTAATATTTGGAAGAGTTCTAACAGGTAAATCAAATGGGATAACAAGACATATCAAGTCTCACTCATTTCTATGATCACATCCTCCCCACATATCACTCCTTCGCCTGCCATGTTGTGAATAATTCAATGCCCATAGTCTTTCCAGTCCAGTGTATTATAAGACACACTCAAGCTGGGTTTCAATCATATTAGACTGAAAGCCGAACATTTTAGGAAGGATTATTTAAAACCAAATGCGTCTTGAGCCCAATAGCCTATGAAACCAAACAATCCTGGGAGTTCAGTTGGATTCAGAAAATTCAGTAATCCTATTTGATGTATGTTAACCATATCAATATTAACAACCTTCCACTGGATTTCAGCACTGATTTGAGAGCTGAGTTACTACTGGTCTTGTATTTTACCTAGTTGTGAAAGCACTGAGAGAGTTGTTCTTGGGTTGGACTTGACCTGCCTCTGGGAATGCTCTCTGTTCTATCCATCTTGAAAAACTTTATTCAAGTGCCATTTCTCTGCCTGCCTTCTCTTCACTTGCACCCCTTGGGAAAACGAAAGATGCTCAAATATAGATGTGAACACTGCAGGTGCTCTGCTTGGCAATGGTGTCTTTCAGCTTCCCAATAAAAAATTATATTGCTGACCACCCATTTGACTGAAAAGTGACTCATTTTACTGACAGATATCTGGATTGAGATGCCAAAAGAAATAGGTCATTTCAAATTTCCTTTTTAAGTCATAGCTTTGTGTTGCAACACTACTTGTTCAAAACTTAGATCATGAAGGTTCCTTCCTATGACCTCCAAATAATTAAAATGTTCTTCAATACGCTATATAAAAAGCAAGCAGAGGGGCTTCCCTGGTGGCACAGTGGTTGGGAGTCTGCCTGCCGATGCAGGGGAGACGGGTTCGTGCCCAGGAGGATCCCACATGCCGCGGAGCGGCTGGGCCCGTGAGCCATGGCCGCTGGGCCTGCGCGTCCGGAGCCTGTGCTCCGCAACGGGAGAGGCCGCAGCAGTGAGAGGCCCGCGTACCGCAACAACGACAACAACAAAATAAATAAAATAAAGCAAGCAGAATATTCCTAATTATCAATCTTTCTCTTGAGTCATATAGTTCTTGTAATTTCAAGGAAGAGAAACTCAAATGTAAAGTGTTACAATAGCCAAGCATACCAGCACTATTATCTAACCATTTAGCAATTTTCTCTGCCAAGTCACTCTGAACCTTAGACTACTGAGGATGTCTTCTTAATTAATTTTTAAGGTTCTCCTCTTTTGAATTAAAAAATGGTCACAATTTTATAAGTAAAATTAAAGAAAAATACCAAAGAGAACATCTGAGATGTTTCCATTAGGCATTATATATATATACATAAATTTAATAGATATACATATATACATGCACTGGGATAAATCTCCATCTTCTGTGTCAGTCGGACATAGGTCCATTTTCTTAGGAATAGGGAACTCCTTTCACAGTGGAAGTGAGGAAATTGGCTGGACCATCCTTCTTGAAAATAATTCTGTGAAGCCGCCATTCCTTCTAGCAATCTACTACTCCATCAGTGTGTAGTTCATCAAATTCAGGTCTTCTGAAGCCAGGCTAGAAATACAAAGTGAGGTGGACGACTAAGGTAACTGACCAAAAAGGAGGAAAGGAAGAGGAGCAAAACAATTTCCCAATTTCATTCTTTCCCATATTCTCTGTGCTTGACAAGGGAAAAAATATTCGGGTCTGAGTGCCTCTCATTCTTAGCCATTGTTAGTTCAAAGTCTGAGAAAAAAAAAAAGGTAAAAACGAAAATATGGAGTCCAGAATTCCCTTAGCTCTCTTGCATGCAATATCTCAACTTAAAAGGCCTTCCAAAATGGAGGGATCAACTTTTAAAAATATAGCCCAATCTTTTCAATCTAAACAAGTAAACACTAAAAATATATTTTAGAAATCCAGCAAACACACTAACCACAGTCAAAGCAAAGGAAGGCTTATGGCTTACCAAATGACAGTGGCTGTCTACAAGAGAGAGAAAGAGAATAGTCCAAAATTCTATCTGACCTGACAGAGCTAGGAGGGTGCCCTGGTTAGGGTCTTTCATATACAGTTATTCAAGCTCAGACTTGATCATCTGTCAGGGATGCTACAGTAGGGAGAGATTTGCCATAACTGTGAGACTCAGCAAGATCACTTCCAACTCTAAAACCTACAACTTTAATCACCAACACCAGCCATCATTAAGAGCGACCTCAAATAACTCCAAATCTCTTCATCTACTCACATATTCTTTACACAGTCAACAGACCTCGAGTGATTACTACATGCCAGACACAGTTCTAAGACCCAGAATAAGGGATAAGAAAGGTAACAACCTCTGTCACTGGGGGGCTTGAGTTCTTTGGGAAGAAGTTCATCTAAATACAAAGAGACACCAAAGATAATATTTGGTTTGATTATTATTCTGTGAAAGAAGTAAGGTAATCTGTTAAATTGGGACTGAGTTAGGCTAGTAGGACAATCAAGGAAAAAATATCTTTAAGAGATGAGTGCCAAAGAATAGAAAGGAATCAGTTATGGAAAATTTTTCTGGAAATAATATTTCCAAAACATGGGAACAGCGAATACAAAGTCCCTGAGGCAAGATGAAGCTTAACTACAATCAAGGAGCAAAAAGAAGCTAAAAGGTTAGGTCAGGAGATAACCACACAGATTTACACCAGCTGGTCCCTAACTTCAAGTCTACGTGGGTATATTCTTCAGGTGAGTTACATATATATCATCCAAAAAACACAAAAAAAATGGACTCCAAAATTACCCTGGAAATTCTGAGTGAGATTCTTTACAAAGGCACAACCATATTAAAGATCACAGCCATCATTCTCCAAACTCCACTCTGGGCATCACTTGCAGGCATTTAACGGGGGTGTTTCATATCCTCTCTAAGATATTGGGCAGGAAGAACAAACACCCTAGCATGTCTGCACTGTGCACCTAGTGTCTCACAATTGAAAAGTAGCCGGAGCTCACCCTGCTGATGGCTTTGCTGGGTTTTTTTAACCATTTATTAAGAGTCCCACCTCTTTTAAGAACTGGGATATATTTTTTGAGGAAATAAACTACAGGAAAATTCAACTGACAGAGATCATACTGTAGTTGACTTTTCTGTTCTTTGTTACATTTATTCGTTGAGACAAACGTCTGTTCTTAGTCTTTTTTTAATGGCTCTGTTAAATAGAATGGACACAGTACACTGCACATACTTAAAAACACAATTTAAATTCTGAAATATGCATATACCCATGGAACTGCCAACACAATCAAGAAAAGGAACATATCCATCACTTGCAAGTGTTTATGCCTCATTCATAAAGCCCCTTTTTTCCCCTCACATTCCAGCCCTCCACATCCCCAAGTGAGCACTGATATGCTTTCTTTCATTAGAGACGTGTTTGCATTTTTCTAGAAATTTAGATAAAGGGATTCACACACTGAGGACTCTTTTATCTGGCTTCTTTCACTCAATGTAATTATTTGGAGAGTAATTCATATTTTGGTGGGTGTCAATAGTTTATCACTTTGTTTTGCTGAATAGTGTTTCACTGTATGGGTATACCACAGTATATTTCTTCATCCTCTTGTTGATGGGTGCTCGAGGTTGTTTCAATTCTGTCTATTAGAAATAAAGATGCTATGATGATCCATGTACAAGTCTTTGTGTGCACATATGCTTTCCTTTTTCTTGCGTAAATATCCAGGTGCAGAAAGGCTGGGTCATACGGTAGGTGTACGTTCAACTTATGAAGAAACGGCCAAACTGCGGACTGAAGTGACTGCACTCTTGCCCTCCCACTAGCATGTAAAAGCCGCGCAGTTCCTACACTGCCTCACCAGTACTTGGTGTGGTTGGACTTTTCTAATTTTAGCCATTCAGTAGGTGTGTAGTGGTATCTCCTGGGGCGTTCATTTCCATAGAGCTAATAATGGATTACATTGAGCAACGTCATGTGCTTATTTGCGTCCGTACACCTCCTTGGCAGGATCTCTTTTTAAATATTCTTACCCATATTGTTAATTTAAAATTTTTTTTCTAATTACTGAGTTTTGAGAGTTCTCTACGTGTTAGAGGCACAAGTCTTTTCAGGTGTATAATTTGTAAATATTTTCTTCCAACCTGTGGCTTTTCTTTTATTAATAATGGCTTCCAAAGATGAAACCCAATTTATTACTTTTTTTCTTTTATGGATCTTGTTTTTGGTGTCATCTCTAGGAAATCTTTGCTTAACCCAAGGTCAAAAAGATTGTGTCCAAGTTTTAGAGATTTGTGTTTTGATCTACATTTAGTTAATTCTTTATATGGTGTGAAGTAGGGATCAAAGGTCATACTTTTGCATATGGTGAACTAGGCACTATATCCATGTACTACATGCTTCCAGCACCATTTGTCAAGAAGACTATCCTTTCTCCTCAAAATTGGCTTTGCACCTCTGTTGAAAAATCAATTGTCCTTATATGTGTGGATATGTTCCTGGGATCTACATTCTATTTGATTGACCTATTATATCTGACTCTTGGTTATAATATATTCTTTCACTGATTTCTTTTCACTTGCTCATGTAAATAGTCTCCCAGTAATATAGCCTTACCATATGACTGGACATACCTAGATATACCTGAAATGCATTTGATAAATCGATGGAACTTGCACTCAAACTAGGGTTACTTTCCAAAAACTCTTAAAATGTTGAGGTGTAAAAACGATGTACTCTACAGCCTTCCTGCCTCAACCAAGTGTATGTTAACACATCCCCACACAAGCTATTTTGCATGTGTATGGGGCTGTAGAGTCTGGGGAGTATGAGAGTGGTATGTGCTGTCTATCCCAAAAGATCATCATAGGAGGCAAAGGAAACATTAAGGAAGTAGATAAGAATAGTCAAATGCCGAATGTTAACATATTTCTCATGCGTTTTTAATATTTACATTGAGATAAAGAAGTAAATTATTATAAAATAAAATACAAAACTTTAGAGAATATTTCAAAATGCTCTTTTTTGCCAGATGCAACAAGATACTAGGAATAGAGGGATTTTCTGGAACCGGCTTATCTTTCCTTTTCTTATCACCATCGAGTGATGGGGTTGTATTTTATTCAGTGTATTGTACATGTGGGTGTGAAGAAGATGGAAGTTGTCTCAAAAAGAGAAATGAGCAAACAATATATGTCGTCAACTTGTCTAAAACACTTTTTCATGTTCTGACTCATTTTTCTTTGTATTGGCATTTCAAGGCATTTTGTTTTTTAGTGACTATTAAAAAACCTTGATAATTTCAGTGAAATCCCATGAAGATAATATAAACAACAGTAATGGAAAATGAAAAGATGATAATAGCAACCAGCACTGTGCTATTTCTTGTCAGTGTTCTTTACTATTTAGAATAGTAACAAATCCCATATTAATTTGACTTTTTGAACTTTGGCCTTTACTTTGGTGGAAGAAATTCCTTACACTTTGCTTATTATCTGTTTGCAATTAAAAACAATTAATGACCATACTTTGATATGATCATCTTAGAGTTGTATAGAGGGAGGATAGTTATGCAACTATTTATATATCTATGGGTTCAAGGAAGTTTAAAGGCTTGATATTTGAATCCTGTGGAAAGTAGCCTCCTTTCCCAGAGGGAAATGAACATATACATGTACTTAATGTAGTTTAAACTAAAGCAACACCTGTTCGTAGAGGCACCTTCCATTCCAGGTATGTTTAGGTATAGGGAAGGGGAACAAGAGCTATAAAACATAATTCTTGTGTATAAGAAGTTTACAGGGGCTTCCCTGGTGGCACAGTGGTTGAGAGTCCGCCTGCTGATGCAGGGGACACGGGTTTGTGCCCCGGTCCGGGAGGATCCCACATGCCGCAGAGCGGCTGGGCCCGCGAGCCATGGCCGCTGAGCCTGCATGTCTGGAACCTGTGCTGCGCGTCTGGAGCCTGTGCTCCGCAACAGGAGAGGCCACAACAGTGAGAGGCCCGCGTACCACAAAAAAGAAAAAGAAAAAAAAAGTTTACAGTTTTAGGGGGGTTGAGGGCACTCAATGACTCAATGCGGATGAGCCTGATGCAGGTTACGAAAAGGTCACCCTTGAATAAACTCTGCTTTAGGAAAGACCAGCCTACTCTTATTCTGTTAAACTCTTTAATGTGGTGCTCAATATACCTGAATATCAATGTCAAAGGCCACTTTAGAAATGTTTCCAGGGGTGCTAACAGCCAACAAGTTAATATGATTCCTATACACTTGACACAACTCACCAGAGGTCTTGAATTCGGTGAGCATATTGGCCTCCTTTAAGAAAGATCACCCGTGAAACTTCGAATGCTAAGTGCTAAGAGAATGAAGTAAGTAATAAGTGATATTCAGGTTCAGAGGCGGAAGAGAAAAGACGTCTCACCTTGAGTAGAACATTTTGTTGGATTCTCCAAAGTGGCAAACAATAAGGAGAACACTCAATAACTAAGACTGAATAAGTTGAGAAATAAGATGAAAGCCTAAGATGGAGGTCAAAATGTCCCCTAGATTTAAGGATACATTTAGGCTGAAAGGGAAACTATTGAAAAAGATGTAGAAAGTGCTAAATATTTCACAAAAAATTATTAGAACAAAAAATGTATTAGAATAAACTTAGCAAAGTTTGTTTGCAGAATATGAAATCAACATACACACATCACTTGCATTTCTGTACATTAACAATGAACAATCTGAAAAAGAAATCAGGAGAACAATTCCATTTACAATACCATCTAAAAGGATAAAATACTTAGCAATAAGCTTAACCAAAGACATGAAACACTTGTACACTGAAAACTACAGCAGTATTGAGAGAAATTAAGGAAGACATAAATAAATGGAAAGACATCCCAAGTTCATGAACTATTGTTAAAATGTCCATGTTACACAAAGCTATCTACAGATTTAATGCAATGCCTATCAAAATCCCCTGTTTTTGCAGAAATAGAAGAAACCACTCCAAAATTGATATGTAACCACAAAGGACCCTCAATAACGAAAGCAAACTTGAAGACCTCACACTTTCTTTTGAAATGAAGTTTTCTTGTTATTGTGGGTTAAAAATCCAGTCCTAAGTGTCCATAAATTATCCTCCTAAATTTATATTTTGGTTCATTCTCAGTGACAGGGCTTTCAGTGCCTGAGTGGTATTGAGGGCCCCTTCAATATCTGTAGCTTGGGCTCCTGTCACTGACATGGTGTGGGTATCTCACAGCCTTGGCTGTTTTTACCAGTTTATCAAGTCCCAGATGAACCATGCTCAGAAGGGCCCCACACTTGCTTGGTTTCATGCTCTGATATTGCTGTCTTAATATTCTTAATGATTTTATCTTTGAACTTATGTTCTGTAAGTAAAGTTTATGGGACAATAAAATATACGCATGAGCAGAGGAGACGTGTGCAATATGTGTGTCTGCCACCATTCCTGCTGCCCCATTCACATCTAGTTTTCACCCTGCTTATGGTGTGCTTTCCATGACATGCTTATTTGGTACCCATTTGGAGTCTTGCTGTGTTCCACCAGAATTCTGTGCTACTGGTCACATCCAAGACTAAGTGAAGGTGTTAACAGATGTGGAGGCCATGCTTTCCATTTGAATCTGAACTTACTTCTAACACAGAAAGAAAGTGTTGTTTTTTAAGAAACAAGAATGTCCAAGCAATCTTATCATATCCTTTCTTACTCGTGTTACTTCCCAATATTAGCCAAACAGTCTGCTGAAAAAGATGACATGTATGAAAAAGAGAAGAGAGAACAACCCACAGAACCCATTTAGAACTCATCCTAATCTAGTATGATGTCATCTTATCTCGATTCTATCTGAAAGAAGAATTTACTTGGGCACATTCACAGGTTCCAGGTGAACATGAATTTGGGGAGGACACTATGCACCCCAGTGCAAATACTTTCAACAAGACTTTTTCTTTGCAGTTTGAACAAGAGGCACTATATTTTCATTTTGCACTGGAGCCCACACATTATGTCACTTGTTACCGTTAGAGCCCATGTTGGAAAATGGGGCTTCATGACATAGCCAAGTGAGTCTGTCAACTGAATTCTAGAGTTATCCAGACTTACCCACTTTGTTGGAGCAAGTTGGTTCCAGGCAAAGCCAGGTGAGAGGGGCATGTCCACAGTGGAGCAGAGAACTTCTGTCTCTCTATCACCAGACTCACTCCCAAGATGAAGGAAAGAAGAGCTTAGCAAAGCATGGCCAGTTATTCTTCCCAACTTTGCCCGTCAGGTAGGTCACCTCACCTAGCCAGTGTCAGTGAACATAAGAGCAGGGAGGTTAAAAGTTACACTAATCAAATTCCCTTCACATGCTGGTACCCGTAAGAATGAGAAGGGAAACTGTCACTAATGCTCCCCTGGTGTTTTCAATCTCTTAACCCACTCAACGATGCTTTTAAGCCTATAATTAATGGAATATGGCTCTCCCTTCAGGAAAGAATAGACCTTTATCAGGACAGCCCTGCTCACACTTTTCTGGGGCTACTCGTTTGAGTGGCCTCCAGGAACTGCTGGTGGATGCCTTAGAGTTTCATCCCAGAAGTCTCTGATATGGGTGAGAAATTGCATTAATTCAAATGAACTCCAAGGCTACTCATATCCAATGATCAGAAACAACTTTTTGTTCTACCAGCCATCCACAACATAGCTAACCATAGACATTTGATGAGGTCAAATGACAAACTAAGATTAAATACAGAAAAGCATCCAGTAATACAATTCAGAAATCATAGAAATGTTGCAAATTTGTAAGTACACCTTTGCCAGTATCAAATTCTTCACAGACAAATTAAAAGGGCACACATGACACGCTCTTATGAATTAAGGTTCCAAAGTATTAAATCCCAATTTTGAAATCAAGTTTCCTTGTTACTGTGGGTTAAAAATCCAAAGTCCTAACTGTCCATAAACAATCCTCCCAAATGTACATTTGGTTCATTCTCAGTGACAGGGCTTTCATTGCCTGAATGGGACTGAGGGCTCCTTCAGTATCTGTAGCTTGGACTTCTGTCACTGACACAGGTGTGGGTTTCTCAGGGCCTTGGCTGTTTTATCAGTTTATCAACCCTCTCATGAACCATGCTTTTAAAGAGTCTAAAGAGTTACTAAGATACAATTTGATTTTACAGCACTATCCCCAAAATTTAAAAACAATCTCAAAAGCAAGCCAATCCCCCACTCTTAGAAGAGTGAAACTAGGCACATTTTTGTTCCCGGAATCCAGTCAAGACTTTGATCAAAGAACATAGTGGAAACTCAATGGCATTTGAGAGAAAGAGAAAGTCTCTTTGGTTTTAGCCTCACTAGAATGTCCATTAGTCTATGCCATTTAACTGAAATTTCTGACCTGCGAACTTCGAACCAGGAGGAAACTTTTAGCTTGACATTGATTTGTCACTATGAATTTGCCATGTGCAGTGCACAGCCCTGAGCATCTGTCACACATGGACTCTTGCGTTATCCTTCCTCTTTGATGACCTTGTTGTTTACACTGCAGTACTGAACTGTTTATGGGTTCTGTCGAGTGACATTACACCTCCAGGTCTGAGGCGTAGATTTGACAGTCCTATGCCGCCATGGCCATTTTCACTGCCTCCTGCTATGGAACTACATAGACCAAAGGCGGCTGCCTTTAGGACAACATTTCTTTCTCCAATATAATTGACAAATCCAGTGTCAGCTTGGGTCCACATGTGAAGGGCGTCACTTGAGCCTACGGTAGACCATATGTGTCAGTGCCGACAAGTTCTATAAAACATGTTTTCCTTATAATTGAGTCTTTGTCTCAGTCAAGCCTGCTTGGGAAAAACTGTACCTGAAGAGTAAGGCAAGGTGGACGGCTGCCTGAGACTTTCCTGCCCTGTAAACTCCTGCACACTCTCAAGTCAAGTGCCAGGTAAAGGTCTCTGTATACTAAAGACCCTCCAGGTGCCTTATTCATTCCGCTCCAGGTATTGCTCAGTCACCTGCAACTCCCTAATGCCCCTTTTCTTTATATCAGACCTTTACTTAAGTGGCTCGAAAGAAACAGCCACTCTCCCACACCATAAGCTGCAGCCATCAGCCAAAATCAAAGTATCTTATGGCTGGTGTAGTGGGTTGGATGGTGGCCCCCAAAAGGATATATCCATGTCCTAAGCCTTGACTGTTACCTCATTTGAAAAAAAAAGGTTTTTGCAAACGTCATTAAGGATCTTGAGATGGGATTTCCATCCTATATTAGCTGGATGGGTCCTAAATAGAATGACAATTGTCCTTAATATACAAGAAGGGCAGAGGGATATTTGAGACACACAAAAGAAAAGATACAGACACAGAAAGGGGGTGATGTGAAGACACAGACCAAAACTGAGTGACGTGGCCTCAAGCCAAGGAAGCTGGCAACCACCAGAAGCTGAAAGAGGCAAGGGATAGAATCTCCCCTAGAGCATCAGTAGGGAGAGCAGCCTTGCTGACACCTTGACAGCACACTTCTGGCCTCTACAACTGTGAGATCGTAAATTTCTATTGTGTTCAGCCTCCAAGTTTATTAGTCTCCCAGCAAGCACGGCACATTTATACAGCATGCATTAAACGTTTTCTAAGCTTCAGCAGTTTACTGCACAAACCTAAATATTTTCAAACAGTCAAAGGTTTCAACATCCCACCATACATTAAAGACCAAGGCAGTAGACTACCTTCCTTGGCAGTAACAAAAGATTTTCCACATGGACATTTTCCTCTCCAAAATGTCTGCTCCTTTCTTTTTATTTCTCAGTGTTCCCAGGTAATGCACCAAGTGTCAGGAACTTCTAATTACCTTTCAGCAAGTACAATGACTTAATTCCATTTGGTTTGGAATAAATTAGGAAATAAGATAAAAGAGAAAAGATGGAGGGCCGAATATTCCTGTTACTCTTGATAACCCTGGCTTGAGAATCCAGTTTGAATGAAATGATCACATAACTGAATCGCAGAATTGGGCAGATTTACTAACTAGTAATACACAGAATGAGAGAAACAGAAGACACTCACACTCTCAAGGGAGAGAACAGAATTAGTCAAGGCAAGCATGCTCACTTAATTCTTTTCAAGCTTTCTATATAAGTCACTTGATCACCCTGGGGCAGAGTCAGTAAAGAAGCAGCACTGGTAGGACCCTACGAGCTCTCTTGACAGGACTGAAACATCAGGAGCAGGAAAGGAACATTCCCTCACTCCCCACCACCGCCACCCCCAGCAGTAAAAATATGATCATCCACATAGACAATGTAAAGAAATCAGAAACTACGCTAACTCTGATTCACTCTTAGTATACCAACAGCTAATCGGGAGCCTTGTGAAAAAACATCTTGATTAGTTGCTAATAAAACTCCTTAGGGGCCTGGGGGAAGATGGCGGAAGAGTAAGACACGGAGATCACCTTCCTCCCCACAGATACACCAGAAATACATCTACACGTGGAACAGCTCCTACAGACCACATTCTGAACGCTGGCAGAAGACCTCAGACCCCCCAAAAGGCAAGAAACTCCCCATGCACTCTGGGTAGGGCAAAAGAAAAAAGAATAAACAGAGACAAAAGGATAGGGATGGGACCTGCACCAGTGGGAGGGAGCTGTGAGGCAGGAAAGGTTTCCACACACTAGGAAGCCCCTTCAAGGGCAGAGACTGCAGGTGGCAGAGGGGGAAAGCTTGGGAGTAGCGGAGGAGAGCACAGCAACAGGGGTGCGGAGGGCAAAGCGGAGAGATTCCCGCACAGAGGATGGGTGCCGACCGGCACTCACCAGCCCGGGAGGCTTGTCTGCTCGGCCACCGGCGCGGGCGGGGCTGTGAGCTGAGGCTCAGGTTTCAGGTTTCTGTCGGGAGCACAGGGAGAGGACTGGGGTTGGCAGCCTGAACACAGCCTGAAGGGGTAAGTGCACCACGGCTGGCCGGGAGGGAGTCCGGGAAAAAGTCTGGACCTGCCGAAGAGGCAAGAGACTTTTTCTTCCCTCTTTGTTTCCTGGTGCACGAGGAGAGGGGATTAAGAGCGCTGCTTAAAGGAGCTCCAGAGACGGGCGCGAGCCGCGGCTAAAAGCGCGGACCCCAGAGGCAGGCGTGGGATGCTGGGGCTGCTGCTGCCACCGCCAAGAGGCCTGTGTGCGAGCGCAGGTCACTGTCCACACTCCCTTTCCGGGGAGGCTGTGCAGCCCGCCACTGCCGGGGTCCCGGGATCCAGGGACAGCTTCCCCGGGAGAGTGCACGGCACACCTCGGGCTGGTGCAACATCACGCCGGCCTCTGCCGCCGCAGGCTCGCCCCGCACTCCGTACCCCTCCCTCCCCCAGGCCTGAGTGAGCCAGAGTCCCCGAAGCAGCTGTTCCTTTAACCCCATCCTGTCTGAGCGAAGAACAGATGCCCTCCGGCGACCTACATGCAGAGGCGGGGCCAAATCCAAAGCTGAGCCCCGGGAGCTGTGCGAACAAAGAAGAGAAAGGAAAATCCCTCCCAGCAGCCTCAGAAGCAGCGGATTAAAGCTCCACAATCAACTTGTATCCTGCATCTGTGGAATACATGAATAGACAAGGAATCATCCCAACTTGAGGAGGTGGACTTTGAGAGCAAGATTTATGAGGTGGACTTTGAGAGCAAGATTTATGATTTTCTCCTCTTTTCCTCTTTTTGAACAACACAATAAGTGAAATGAAAAATACTCTAGATTGGATCAATAGCAGAATAACTGAGGCAGAAGAACGGATAAGTGACCTGGAAGATAAAATAGTGGAAATAACTACTGCAGAGCAGAAGAAAGAAAAAAGAATGAAAAGAACTGAGGACAGTCTCAGAGACCCCTACAACACTAAACGCACCAACATTCGAATTATAGGGGTTCCAGAAGAAGAAGAGAAAAAGAAAGGGACTGAGAAAATATTTGAAGAGATTATAGTTGAAAACTTCCCTAATATGGGAAAGGAAATAGTTAATCAAGTCCAGGAAGCACAGAGTGTCCCATACAGGAAAAATCCAAGGAGAAACACGTCAAGACACATATTAATCAAACTGTCAAAAATTAAATACAAAGAAAACCTATTAAAAGCAGCAAGGGAAAAACAACAAATAACACACAAGGGAATCCCCATAACGTTAACAGCTGATCTTTCAGCAGAAACTCTGCAAGCAAGAGGGGACTGGCAGGACATATTTAAAATGATGAAGGAGAAAAACCTACAACCAAGATTACTCTACCCAGCAAGGAGCTCATTCAGATTTGATGGAGAAATTAAAACCTTTACAGACAAGCAAAAGCTGAGAGGGTTCAGCACCACCAAACCAGCTTTACAGCAAATGCTAAAGGAATTTCTCTAGGCAAGAAACACAAGAGAAGGAAAAGAACTACAATAACGAACCCAAAACAATTAAGAAAATGGGAATAGGAACACACATATCGATAATTACCTTAAATGTAAATGGACTAAATGCTCCCACCAAAAGACACAGATTGGCTGAATGGATACAAAAACAAGAGCCATATATATGATGTCTACAAGAGACCCACTTCAGACCTAGAGACACATATAGACTGAAAGTAAGGGGATGGAAAAAGATATTCCATGCAAATCGAAATCAAAAGAAAGCTGGAGTAGCAGTTCTCATATCAGTCAAAATAGACTTTAAAATAAAGACTATTAGAAGACACAAAGAAGGACACTACCTAATGATCAAGGGATCGATCCAAGAAGGAGATATAACAATTGTAAATATTTAGGCACCCAACATAGGAGCACCTCAATACATAAGGCAAACACTAACAGCCATAAAAGGGGAAATCGACAGTAACACAATCATAGTAGGGGACTTTAACACCCCACTTTCACCAATGGACAGATCATCCAAAATGAAAATAAATAAGGAAACACAAGCTTTAAATGATACATTAAACAAGATGGACTTAATTGATATTTATAGGACATTCCATCCAAAAACAACAGAATACACATTTTTCTCAAGTGCTCATGAAACATTCTGCAGGATAGATCGTATCTTGGGTCACAAATCAAGCCTTGGTAAATTTAAGAAAATTGAAATTGTATCAAGTATCTTTTCTGACCACAACGCTATGAGACTAGATATCAATTACAGGAAAAGATCTGTAAAAAATACAAACACATGGAGGCTAAACAATACACTACTTAATAATGAAGTGATCATTGAAGAAATCAAAGAGGAAATCAAAAAATACCTAGAAACAAATGACAATGGAGACACCACAACCCAAAACCTAGGCGAGGCAGCAAAAGCAGTTCTAAGAGGGAAGTTTATAGCAATACAATCCTACCTTAAGAAACAGGAAACATGTCGAATAAACAACCTAAACTTGCACCTAAAGCAATTAGAGAAAGAAGAAGAAGAACAACAAAAAAAATCCAAAGTTAGCAGAAGGAAAGAAATCATAAAAATCAGATCAGAAATAAATGAAAAAGAAATGAAGGAAACGATAGCAAAGATCAATAAAACTAAAAGCTGGTTCTTTGAGAAGATAAACAAAATTGATAAACCATTAGCCAGACTCATCAAGAAAAAAAGGGAGAAGACTCAAATCAATAGAATTAGAAATGAAAAAGGAGAAGTAACCACTGACACTGCAGAAATACAAAAGATCAGGAGAGATTACTACAAGCAACTCTATGCCAATAAAATGGACAACCTGGAAGAAATGGACAAATTCTTAGAAATGCACAACCTGCCAAGACTGAATCAGGAAGAAATAGAAAATATGAACAGACCAATCACAAGCACTGAAATTGAAACTGTGATTAAAAATCTTCCAACAAACAAAAACCCAGGACCAGATGGCTTCACAGGTGAATTCTATCAAACATTTAGAGAAGAGCTAACACCTATCCTTCTCAAACTCTTCCAAAATATAGCAGAAGGAGGAACACTCCCAAACTCATTCTACAAGGCCACCATCACCCTGATACCAAAACCAGACAAGGATGTCACAAAGAAAGAAAACTACAGGCCAATAACACTGATGAACATAGATGCAAAAATCCTCAACAAAATACTAGCAAACAGAATCCAACAGCACATTAAAAGGATCATACACCATGATCAAGTGGGGTTTATTCCAGGAATGCAAGCATTCTTCAATATACGCAAATCAATCAACGTGATATACCATATTAACAAATGGAAGGAGAAAAACCATATGATCATCTCAATAGATGCAGAGAAAGCTTTTGACAAAATTCAACAACCATTTATGATAAAAACCCTGCAGAAAGTAGGCATAGAGGGAACTTTCCTTAACATAATAAAGGCCATATATGACAAACCCACAGCCAACATCGTCCTCAATGGTGAAAAACTGAAAGCATTTCCAATAAGATCAGGAACAAAACAAGGTTGCCCACTCTCACCAATCTAATTCAACATAGTTTTGAAAGTTTTAGCCACAGTAATCAGAGAAGAAAAGGAAATAAAAGGAATCCAAATCGGAAAAGAAGAAGTAAAGCTGTTACTGTTTGCAGATGACATGATACTATACATAGAGAATCCTAAAGATGCTACCAGAAAACTACTAGAGCTAATCAATGAATTTGGTAAAGTAGCAGGATACAAAATTAATGCACAGAAATCTCTGGCATTCCTATACACTAATGATGAAAAATCTGAAAGTGAAATCAAGAAAACACTCCCATTTACCACTGCAACAAAAAGAATAAAATTTCTAGGAATAAACCTACCTAAGGAGACAAAAGACCTGTATGCAGAAAATTATAAGACACTGATGAAAGAAATTAAAGATGATACAAATAGATGGAGAGATGTACCATGTTCTTGGATTGGAAGAATCAACATTGTGAAAATGACTCTACTACCCAAAGCAATCTACAGATTCAATGCAATCCCTATCAAACTACCACTGGCATGTTTCACAGAACTAGAGCAACAAATATCACAATTTGTATGGAAACACAAAAGACCCCGAATAGCCAAGGCAATCTTGAGAACGTAAAACGGAGCTGGAGGAATCAGGCTCCCTGACTTCAGACTATACTACAAAGCTACAGTAATCAAGACAGTATGGTACTGGCAGAAAAACAGAAAGATAGATCAATGGAACAGGATAGAAAGCCCAGAGATAAACCCACACACATATGGTCACCTTATCTTTGATAAAGGAGGCAGGAATGTACAGTGGAGAAAGGACAGCCTCTTCAATAAGTGGTGCTGGGAAAACTGGACAGGGACATGTAAAAGTATGAGATTCGATCCCTCCCTAACACCATACATAATAGTAAGCTCAAAATGGATTAAAGATCTAAATGTAAGGCCAGAAACTATCAAACTCTTAGAGGAAAACATAGGCAGAACACTCCATGACATAAATCACAGCAAGATCCTTTTTGACCCACCTCCTAGAGAAATGGAAATCAAAACAAAAATAAACAAATGGGACCTAATGAAACTTCAAAGCTTTTGCACAGCAAAGGAAACCATAAACAAGACCAAAAGACAACCCACAGAATGGGAGAAAATATTTGCAAATGAAGCAACGGACAAAGGATTAATCTCCAAAATTTCTAAGCAGCTCATGCAGCTCAATAACAAAAAAACAAACAACCCAATCCAAAAATGGGCAGAAGACCTAAATAGACATTTCTCCACAGAAGATATACAGACTGCCAACAAACACATGAAAGAATGCTCAACATCATTAATCATTAGAGAAATGCAACTCAAAACTACAATGAGATATCATCTCACACCAGTCAGAATGGCCATCATTAAGAAATCTAGAAACAATAAATGCTGGAGAGGGTGTGGAGAAAAGGGAACACTCTTGCACTGCTGGTGGGAATGTGAATTGGTACAGCCACTATGGAGAACAATATGGAGGTTCCTTAAAAAACTACAAATAGAACTACCATATGACCCAGCAATCCCATTACTGGGTATATACCCTGAGAAAACCATAATTCAAAAAGAGTGATGTACCAAAATGTTCATTGCAGCTCTATTTACAATAGCCCGGAGATGGAAACAAGCTAAGTGTCTATCATCAGATGAATGGAAAAAGAAGATGTGGCACATATATACAATGGAATATTACTCAGCCATAAAAAGAAATGAAATTGAGTTATTTGTAGTGAGGTGGATGGACCTAGAGTCTGTCATACAGAGTGAAGTAAGTCAGAAAGAGAAAGACAAATACCGTATGCTAACACATATATATAGAATTTAAGAAAAAAATGTGATGAAGAACCTAGAGGTAAGACAGGAATAAAGACACAGACCTGGGGCTTCCCTGGTGGCGCAGTGGTTGAGAGTCTGCCTGCCGATGCAGGGGACACGGGTTCGTGCCCAGGTCTAGGAAGATCCCACATGCCGCGGAGCGGCTGGGACCGTGAGCCATGGCGGCTGAGCCGGCGCGTCCGGAGCCTGTGCTCCGCAACACGAGAGGCCACGACAGTGAGAGTCCCGCATACCGCAAAAAAAAAAAAAAAAAAAAAGACACAGACCTTCTAGAGAATGGACTTGAGGATATGGGGAGGGGGAAGGGTAAGCTGTGATACACTACCAAATATAAGGTCGCTAGCTAGTGGGAAGCAGCCGCATAGCACAGGGAGATCAGCTCGGGGCTTTGTGACCACCTGGAGGGGTGGGATAGGGAGGGTGGGAGGGAGGGAGACGCAAGAGGGAAGAGATATGGGAACATATGTTTATGTATAACTGATTCACTTTGTTATAAAACAGAAACTAACACACCATTGTAAAGCAATTATACTCCAATTAATATGTAAAAAAAATGTCATGAAGAACCTAGGGGTAAGACAGGAATAAAGACACAGACCTACTTGAGAATGGACTTGAGGATATGGGGAAGGGGAAGGGGAAGCTGTGACAAAGCGAGAAAGTGCCATGGACATATATACACTACCAAACGTAAAATAGATAGCTAGTGGGAAGCAGCCACGTGGCACAGAGACATCAGCTCGGTGCTCTGTGACCACCTAGAGGGGTGGGATAGGGAGGGTGGGAGGGAGGGAGATGCAAGAGGGAAGAGATATGGGAACATGTGTGTATGTATGACTGATTCGCTTTGTTATAAATCAGAAACTAACACACCATTGTAAAGCAATTATATTCCAATAAAGATGTAAAAAAAATATAAATGGTTTAAAACAGCACGTAAATATCTATGTATTGCTAGGAAAGAGATAATTTAATGATGAGCTTTCTTTATTAGTCATATTTTATACTGTTAGAAGAATGAGACTGTCAACTGAATTCTGTTCCCCCAAAATTCATATATTCAAGCTCTAAGAAAGTGATGGTATTTGGAGATGGGGCCTTTGGCAGGTAATTAGATTAAATGATGTCATGAGGATTAGGCTCTATTAGTGCCCCTATAAGAAGAAACCAGAGAATTTTTTCTGTCTCTCTCCAACATGTGAGGACACAGTGAAAAGACAGTTGTCTGCAAGCCAGCAAGAGAGCCCTCACCAGGCACTGAATTGGCCAGCACCGTGATCTTAGACTTCCAAGCCTCTAGAACTGTGAGTTGTTAAAGTCACTAAGCCTATAGTATTATGTTATGGCAGCTTGAGCTATAAGAGTACTAAATGGAAGAGACATGGAAGAACCCTAAACGCATATTGCTAAATGAAAGATGCCAAACTGAAATGGATACATGCTGTATGATTTCAGCTATAGGACATCCTGGAAAACGGAGGGCACTTAAGCTATTCTGTATGACACTGTAATGGTCAATGCTTGTCATACATTCGTCAAAACCCATAGGATATACAACAGAGTAAACTGTAATGTAAACTATGGATATTAGTTAATAATAATGTATGAACATTGGCTCATCAATTGTAAAAAAATGCCCCACACTAATGCAAGACGTTAATAATAGGGGAAAGTGTGGTTTGGGGAATAGATGTGAGGGGGTGTATGGGAACTCAATACTCTGCTCAAAAATTCTCTTTAAACTTAAAACTACTGTAAATATAGTCTACCAATTTATTTAAACAAAATAAATCTAAGTTGCCTCATCATATTGTGAGGTTAGTAACCATCTTATAGTTTTTCTATATTCTATTTCTATTTCTAAAGACCTACTTCCTTAATGTTCATTTCTATCTTCTTTTATCCTTGTAAAAAATATATCAAATGTTTTGTATTATTTCACCTCCCAGCCTATTATCTTTTTAGTTATATGTCTTTCACAAACATTCATTAGAAACTACATTAGATATCCTTGACTTATTACACTCTATGCCCATTACTATTTTCACCACCTCCCTCGTAATGCTTGAACCTTGGCTATGACCCATTGTCACCTCTGGACAAATCGTTTCTGCTCTATTTTCTGTCTTCTGTCCTTCTGGGCCACTTCTATCTACCATCATTACCCAAAGAACTGACTTTACAGATTCTATATGCCAGTGTGTAAGACTTGCAGTGTTTTAAGAAGTATCCCAACTTCATGATGGTGATTTGGGGTCATTACTAAAGCACTCGGGATCATACATATTCTTTTAAGGTAGTTTTACAGGACAACGCACATTGGTATTTTTCTCCTATTAACAGAGTAGGAAATTGTGGGTTGATGTGCAGTTATTTCGATTAAGAAAGCAAGATATGAACACTGCTTCTTTGCTGGGGTACTTGGCACTGCTCTTTCTCGTGCTGGGACATATTTTGCGCCTTTACAGCCTTGCATCTAGGCGTACTGATCAGACTAATGTTTGGCTTTATTGGATACGTTGACCAGTCTGATTGATATTCTGGTACATACAGGGTACTTGGTCATGGTTGCTCACCTCTGAACCTCAGCTTCATCATCTGCAAAGTTCAACTAATAGCATATCCGCTTTGTGGGGTTTTTAGGGATTTGGCAAGCGTCATAGTGCCTGGTACATGCTAGAGACTCAGGTGATGCAGTAATTACTCAAATGTGCATTTTCAGTGGATCCTTCCCACCTGGACAGGGTGACTTAGCCTTGGGAGAGTAAGAGCAGGACAAACAGCAAGGGCAGCATGGGCCAAAGGAAGGAGGTGAAAACTGACATGCAGGGAGCCCTCTTGCTGGTATCACCAGAGGGCCCATAGTGAGCCAGGATGTGGGGAGAGACTGGCCGCTCAGTAAGACCAGGCCAAGAAAGGCCGTGTGAGGGGGCTTAGCTTTTACCTTGTGGTAGAGGCCATCCAAAGGAGAAAGTGGAAGATGGGTAGGTATAGACTTCTCCCTTAGGAATTGTCCTCAGGGTCTGTTTATCTCCTGGCAGGGTGCGTTCAACGAGTTGGCCGCTCCAGCACATTCTAGAGAGGACTGGCCAGGTCTGACCTTCTGGAGATACAGCCCTGACCTCCTGGCCACCTCACTGAGGAGAGGGCTCATGGGGGAATCAGCTTCACTCTGCATCTGTCCACCAGTCCTGCACCCTGGACTCCAGGACCACTCACTTGCAAGAGGCACATCCAGCTGCCAGAGGAAGTGACATTTCCTGACTCATCTGGCTAAGAATGAGCAGAGGATCGCTGACCATTCCAGGGGAGTAGATGCCACAGAAGATCAGGATGCGGACAAGCCACAGAAGATCAGAAGGAACAAAGGTCAGTCCACGTGGGAGTTCACATGGGTGCCTCACAGTCCCCAACAGGCCCTCGAGTTTCCCTTCCAGCCCAACACACACTCCACCTGCCCACAGTCACCTGTGCCACAATCACAGAGCCCCACAGAGCTCCAAACATCCTCAAACACACAAACTCCCTACTTATGAGCAAATGCCTGACTGTGTGCCCAGAACCCTCCTGCTCCAATATACATGCACTACAAACCCCAATAAAACCACAGCCACAGTCTTGAATACAAAATCACACCCCCAACAGCCCCTGATAATCAAACACCTAAATCCTCATACCCCACAAAAATCCACCCAACCCCATATAACCCCTCAATGCAAACACACAAACCCTTCAACAATAGCCAAATATATTCAAACCAAACTCACAGACTTCTTAATAGAAGACACAACCCCCCAAATCCAAATAGAACACATACAGTCCGCACACAGCTGTCAACATCCACGTATGTACAATGCCTCAGAAGCTGAGACAAACACAAAATACCATCAGAGAGACACAATGTTTCCAACCTTCTCCTTAATACTCCCCCCAGAACACATCATGACCTCACACCCCCAATACAAACATACACCCATCTCCCTCTTGAGATACTATAAACCGCCTCTGTCATACCCCCTGATTATACACACACAGCTAGCAGCCCCAATTTACACTGACAACCCCAATCTCTGCAAATTCCTCCACATCAAAAATACACTCCCTGGACTCTTACCCTACAGGATGAGCATGTGTATAACCCCTGCACTCTGAATACACACAGATCCAACACACAGAGCATTAAAATGCATACCTCTACCTCTTCTCAAATGCCTGCACACATAGCCTCAAAACACCCAGAAGCAGCCCACCACCCAGCCACACCATGCTACACCAACCGTACACTCACAAAGGCACTCGTGCCCCTCATCTCTCCCCAGATCACACATATACAGTCTCTACACAGCTTTACTATTACCCCAAACCATCCTATGCCCTAAACATACATCCAAGAGTTCCCCACACAGCCCTAACCGATGATAGAGGCAGCTGTACCAGGGGCATCACGGTACCCTGAACGGGCAAATGCCGCTGAGGTAAGTGCCTCCTATGTTGCTGCATTTCTTGCTGCTGTTGCAAGTCATCCCTTGACCCCACCCAGGCTGACTGGGACACCCTAAACAGGAAGTGGCAGCGTATGAGTCAGGAAGAGGAAACTCCATTCCAGGTGTTCCTTGTCACCATCCATTGCACCAAAACATCAGATGACCAGCATGAACAAGAAACAGAGACATGTAACTATACCATGGTTGAAAGGCAAATTTTTCTAGAAAACATTTGTCCAAGGGAAGGGGGAGAAGGGTGTTCCCCCTAATTCTAAAGCCATGCAGTTACGATTCAAAGAAACGGCAGATACAGTCCAACAGGCGTGGGACTGCATCCATGTTGTAGCTGGATACGAAAAAGATAAGTTTTCGGAAGCCCCAAATCTCGCTTGCCAGTAAAGGCACATGGGCCCCGCTGCCCCATTGGCCAGGAACCCAGCAGAGGACCCTTAAGGGATATAGGGACTTCTGGGACCCTTACTGAGCTCCACCAAGGGGTGGTGCCATCACACAGCTCCATCCTTCATGAGATGACTAACAGACCTCCCTGTATTGGCAGCTCTGGAGATGGGGGTCCCTAATGATGTCAACTTGAGACCGCCCAAGCACAAGTTAGAAATTTTTGCTCAGGCGCTGCAGACTCTTCCGGAGACTGGAGTGATGGGTAGCCGTCACCTCTCCGAATCCTCTACCCTGACCTCTGCCAACGCCTCTGCCTTAGGGACCTGGCAGATCCCTGGAGCGTGGCCTTCCTCTGGGACACTTGCCCATATACTTCTCTAATTTTCCTTGGGACACACATAAACAAATTTTCTTATGGCTCTCATTGACAATGGGAGCTCAAATTACAGTGCCTCCTGGGAACCCCTCCAATTATAAGCAAGGGCCACACTTTAGATTACAAGGCATAGTAGTCAGGGGAGTAGAAAGCATTCAACTTCCATTGAATGTCACTATTGAAACAATCTTTATTAGAAATCTTTTAGTGGTGGTAGCCCCTTTGGCCCTACCCTTTCCCGTTACAGCTATGGATGCCTTGATGTACTGCAACGCCATTTGGAACAAACCCAAATTCCTGGCCTTCCTGGTGGAAGCTGAAACTGGGAGCCCATAAGACTGCCACCTAAGACAGTAAATATCCCCCAATAACATGTATGACAGGGGGCTGTGGGACTGCAGCCCATAATTCAGAATTTATGAAAAGAAGAAGTCATTAAACACACCATTTCTCCTTTTCAATTTCCCCATTTGGCTGCTATTAAAGCCTGCTATTAATGAGTGGTGACTTATAATCAACTACTGAAATATAAGTGCTGCTCCCCACTATTAAGGCTCCCATTTCCAACATTGTCCAGTTCATTAAGGATATCCAAAGGGCTCCAGGGAATTACTTTGCTGTGACAATCTAGCTGTTATGTTCTATTCAGTACCAGTTATTAAGGAGTCCCAGCTGCAGTCTACTTTTACTTCAGAAGGCACCCAGTATGTTTTAACCTGTCTGCCTACTGGCTATCTTAACAGCCCAGCTATTGCCCACAGTCTTTGCTGGCAAGACCTGGGGTCCCCTTGCACCGTCTGGCACTATACTGAGGTTCTAATCCAGAGCCCCTCAGGAGACTGGTGCACAAGGCCCTAACATGGTTGGTGACCCATCTATAACATACAGGTGGGCTATTTATTGCCCCACATAAAATTCAAGGGCTGTCCACAACTATTAAATTTCTGGGCATTAACTGATCCTCTAAAAGCCAGAAAATTCCTTTTGCAGCTAAACCTCAGCTGTTAACTATTCAGCCCCCCAACACACTATAGCAAGCCCAACACATCTTACTTAGGTCTCTCCACACTTTGGAGGCAACGAATACCACACTTGTCCATCATTCTTAGACCCATTTATGCAGCCACGTACAAACCCTCCATAGTTTACTGGCCAAGAGCTAAACAATAAGCTTTATAGCAGGCACAAAGCTCAATTAGTCAAGCCCTCCCACTGGTTCCCCCTGGCTGCTCCTTCTGGGCTGAGAATGGACTATGTGTCCCGGACCCTTTGGACTAACACAGTTCCTCCTAGCTGCCTGTGGGCTTCTGCACCAGACGGCTGCTCTCTACACCACTACACCCCCTCAGAACCGATTTGGGAACTGGTTCCTTGGTTTTGGTCTTGGTTTTGTGTGCACTGATGCCAGAATTTGTTTGCGTCTTTTGCGTTTGGGTGTACAAAATGGGAAATACTCCATCAACCCTGAAGGAGAGCCCTTTGGGTGGGGCCTATAGTAGATAAATGGGTGTAACATAGCCCTGAGCCTATGACTAAGAAAGACATGTATACTATTGTAATAGGGTGTGGACCCAAAATATAGGATCACAAGGGCGGTAGCCCCTAAATGGCTCACTCAATTTTTATAGGATCTCGCAGTTAGAAGTGTTTTGCAAAACAGCAAGCTGCACCGGCAGTTGTTCCACCTGCCCACCCTCCCCCCATGCCGCCATCATATTCACCACCTCCTGTTTCCCCTACCCACGGGGATCAAATAGAAGTTTCTGTGTTAACCCCCAGAGGACAGGAGCCTGATTTAGTATCACCATCTAAGACTCCACAAGCCACCCAATTTGGACTGGGAGCCACATCCACAGCAGGGCAAGTTCCCTTGTGCGGACATCCTATAAGAGGCCAGGGGACTCCCTTGGCCTTGAGGCGTCCGATTCTAATTTCCCCACAGGAGCCCCAGGGAACTTTGACAGTGGGGAACGAGTTGATTGACTCTCCAATAGATACCACTCCCCAAACCCTCCCTGTTTATCTTAAGAGGCTTGTAAATATTAAACAAAGGGGAAACAAAGTCATCCTAGGAAAAACTTGCCTGTATCTTTGAGATGCAAATGTCCTTTCTGGTCTTCTCAGGAACTCTCATCTCTGCCATCTTTCTAAAATGCACCTTTTTGAAAGAGGGTAAAGTAATTTAGAAACTGACTTATCAAGGATAAATAAAAAACCTAAGTGTCTTTTCTGTAAAAATTCAGCCATCTAGACAAGTGAGTTGGATTTGTTCCATCTGCCAGAAACCTAATTTGAATCCAACCTCTTTTTCTAAACTGATGGGCTTCACATGGCTGTACCTGACTCAGTGCTGAAATTCTGAAATGACAACCATGACGTCTCTGTATGTTTGTGTCCTTGTATGTGTCTTTGTCTTTGGATAACATTGCTGAGGTTGATTTGTGGATGAGCTCTATTTAATTGGCTTAAAGAAAAGTAAGCACTTACACACCAAACTATTCTAAATACAAGAGAAACTGAGCTACATGAGCTTCAGGTTCATGTGAACTGGGAAATAGTCAGTATTAATTAAGACCTGGTATTAACGTTCGTTTGTTGATCTAATTAATATAGACATGCTGTTAGAGTCATCAACATTAAGTATAATACTTTTATTGTGCCTACGTTTAATATAAGCTAAATAAAATCTTGTTATATCTGTTGCAAATTTGTCAGCAAGGAAATAACTTGATGTGAAGAAACTTTTAAGGAAAGAAAAGGCAAATGAGGTAAGAGCTTTAGGTGAACTTTTTAAAATACTTATCTTTTAGGAAGGTCTATCTAAAATTAATCTCTCCAGATATTTGACCACTTGAAAGTCAGAATTGTGCTAAAGTAAGTGACAGAAGGTTTATGGAAAGTGGACCCTGAAAAAAAGAGTTCTGTACGTGGTCAGGACTAAGTTTAAAATAAGTTTAATTGAGTAAATACGTTTTAAAAGTAAGCTGGTGCACAACTTGAATTTCGCTTTTCTCTCTGTTAAGAAGACAAGGTTTCTTAAGATTTTGGACTGCCTTTGATACCAGATTTTAAGTTTTTCTACCTTTTAAGAGATCTGTTCTGTACTTGCCTTTGAAATCTTTTATTGTTACTTTGGCTAAGTGAATAACTATTGTTTCACAGTGACATGGGATCCTATCTGTTTTAAACCCTTTTCTTATTTTTTTGACAAAACTTCCCAAATCAAATTATAATGAAGTTCCTTTGACCTCTAGCTAACTTTGGGGTGCTTCAAAGGGCCCCTGAAACACCCCAAAGAGAGATATTAACTAATTAGGTTGAATGACACAGGAAGTGTTGTCAAATAAGCAATAAATCTTCTTAGGTTCTATTGTATGCCAAATGACACAGGTATTCTACAGATTATATGGAGTTCCTAAAATCTGGTATGTCCTGGTAAAATGTTACCAGTCAGAATTCTCTTTATTGTCTGAAAGTGTTGCATGTCACCGCAGTAACCACGTTACTTTCTCAATTGCACTGTAATCAGATTGAAACGTGCCTTCTTAAGTCTTTCACCATTGTACACAGTCATGGTTTCACTCTGATGCCTTTGCAAAAATGCTTCCTCTTCAAGAAGATTTATAGAAAGGACCTTTGCATAAATACAAGTTTCTGATTTTCAAACCATAAAGGTGAACTGGGTAAGAACTTGAAGAATTCTAATGGGAAACCTGATGGCTTCATAAAGCTGTTAACAAAAACGATTAGTTGCACATGCCTGGGTAAAAGGGTTATACTTATGGTTATAATTTTGGTTATAATTATGGTTATAATTTTTATGGTTTCTATCTGAAAAATGACTGTTTTAACTCTGTGTTTTCCATGTGTAAGCAAAACGCTCCCCTTAAACTCATTATGATTTACAGTCATTTGTTAAATTATACCCTTGTAAGCAGAATTGAAACATTTATCTTTTTCTCTCTACCTGGGTGATCCTGCCAGTAGCATATGCTTGTCTCAAAGATTAAGCCATGCACGTCTAAGTACGCACCGCTGGTACACTGAAACAGCGGATGGCTCACTAAATCAGTTATGGTACCTCTGGTCGCTCGCTATTGCAATTGGATTACAAGTAGTTATACTGATCATTGTTCTTTGTTTCCAGATTGTTTGCTCTTTGTGTCTCCCTGCTGTACTGTGTCTTTGTTAACGTTACTAGCTGCATTACTTATATCCTGTCTACTTTATAAGACTGGCGTCTCTTACAGTACCCAGTATGGAACCAGGCCTCCAACAATACTTCAATGGCTAAACATCTTGAGAAAATAGACCACATTTATAACATGAAATAATTGTAATAGTGTGATTCTAGGTATAGGAGGAAGCAACAAGGGAAAATGTCTCCTGGATCATAATTAGATAGAGGATCCAGAAGATCTTTAATTAGCAATAGGGCCTAATCCAAAAACTAGCACCTGGAGTGGCATATCAAGAATTCTCCCCTGACCTGGGATGAGCCTCCCAGCGCCGTGGGACAAAATTTGATCCTGAAACGTCTTCCAAATATGGGTCAAAATCCTGACCAAGAGGAGAGGATCTGAGAAATGGAATATTTCCTGACACATCAGTCATTAGCGACTGCAGCCCCCCAACGTGAGCCGGTGAGCCCTGACGAAACTCAGGATATGAGAATATAGGATACAGGCCCCGGATAGCTGAGGCACATATCAAATGACTGACTTCAGTGAGCCCAGACTCTGGCATCTTCCCGTCCATAGAAAAGTGCTGAATTCCTTAACTTGAGATGCTGCCTCCCAGGCTTGAAGCCCTCAAAATTCCCATCAAAGAGGTCGTAACTCTCAACTTTTAGGCTGAGAATATTTTTTTAAGGCTACAGGTGTAAAGGACACACTTTCCAGAGAGGAACAAAAAAAACAAAAACCCAACGTTTGGAACACTGGCACCAATGGTGGACACTCCCGGAAAGATCCATCTGATGAAGCAATTAGAAGGGCCGTCACCCCCTTTTATCCACAAGACTGTGGAATGGACATTGACAGTAGGGAACTGTAACAGGGAAGAGCCAAATAGGACTCCACATGGGATCTGTTCCTTTTACTTTAACCTTTGCCTTCTGCTGCTTTTGTTCACTAAAAGGATACTGTCTGTACCTGTACATAATGGCCTGCCTCGGGGAACCCTGTCCCTCTGTCTGAATGTTAAACCAAAGTGCCTTTGTTCAGGGAAACATATGGACTCCTTCCACCTGTGGATGGCTACAATTAAGAAGAAATTAACACATCTCCTCCCCGAGGCTGGCCATTCCAGGGGCTATTCGCACAACTTATGGCCTTCTTACTTTACCTCCTCATCTCCTCCCCGTCTCTGTATTATAAAAGAAACTGGCACCCAAACCCCGATAAGATGGTTATTTTGAGACTTTACTCTGCCATCTTCTCGGTCTGCTGGCTTTCTGAATAAGGTCATATTCCTTGCCTCAACACCTCATCTCCGATTTATGGCCTGTCGTGCGGCAAGCAGAGCAACCTTGGACTTGGTAACATCTTTACTCAGGACACGGTGTCACAAAGTGGGACACTGTTTTCTGTTTGTTTTGTTTTTGTTTTGGGCCGCGCCTAGTGGCTCGTGGGATCGTAGTTCCTCGACCAGAGATCCAACCCGCGCTCCCTGCAGTGGAAGCTCGGAGTCCTAACCAATGGACTCCCAGGGAATTCCCATGGGACACTGTTACCTGGCAGTCACGGCCCTCACCTTTGTGAGGCAGAGGTAGTAGTGTAGCAGGACTGAGAACGGTGTGACGTTTAAAGATTAGGTGGTGAAAGCAGGATTTCACAGGAAGTTAATCCAGTGATACTTGCGGAGAAATGTTGTCAATTCAGCGTTAAGAAGACTGTGGACAAGGTGTGGAGTTTGCAAATAAACTTCATTTTCTAGAGTCAAATCTGCCAAGGCTTCGACTAAATTTGCAGTTGTGGCTATAACCTTAAGACACCTGAGACAGGCAAAAGCAACTGAATCAAGTTGTATGCTGTAACAGGCAATAGGCCTGTGTTTACTACCATGCTCACACAGTTCTGCGCGGCCTGATTATGCCTTTCATGCACAAATAAAGGAAAAGGTTTTGAATAACCTAAAGTTAATCTATTAAGTAGAGATCTCTTTTCGAACTTAAAAGGGCTAATATACTTTGCCTCCAGTGGAGATCTCACCTTAAAGTATCCGGATCGGGCTTCCCTGGTGGCGCAGTGGTTGACAGTTCACCTGCCGATGCAGGGGACACGGGTTCGTGCCCCGATCCGGGAAGATCCCCCATGCCGCAGAGCGGCTGGGCCCGTGAGCCATGGCCGCTGAGCCTGCGTGTCCGGAGCCTGTGCTCCGCAACGGGAGAGGCCACAACAGTGAGAGGCCCGCGTACCGCAAAAAAAAAAAAAAAAGTTTCTGGATCAACCTGAACCTGATCATTTGGGTAACCCTAAGGCAGGCAGCTCTTGCAGTGCTTGTTTTAGCCTTATAAAAACCTGCTTGTGTTTATCTTCCCAAGCAAAGGATTCAGGAACTAAATCTTTAATAAGTTCACAGAGTGGAAGAGGTAACAGAAAAATTTGGAACCTAGAGCTTGCAATAACCAGCTAAACCTAGAAATCCACAATGCTAGCACTTAGTTGTGAGTCTAGGAAGTTCCTGTATCAGCCTAATTCTCTCTGGAGATAGCTGAATTCCTTCAGTGCTTAGATTACGTCCTAGGTAATGAACAGCGTCTACGGATAATTGTAATTTTTCCTTTGTTCTTTCTCAGCTAACTGTTGCAGCAAATAAATGGAATCTTTTATGAATGCCTTATGGAACCTTTACAGTAGCTGAGTACAGCAGGAGGTTATCTCCATATGGTAAAAAGGCTGATTTCTCAGGGAACTAGAGGGTACTTAAATCTTGGTGAAGTACTTGGGAGGAAAAAAGAAGGAGTCCCAGTGAACCCTTGAGGCATAAAAGTGCAGGTATATTGTTGATTGTTCCAAGTAAAGCCATGTAGATATTGGCTGTTGGGTCTCCGGGATGCTGAAGAAAGGTGAACAAAGGTCTCCAACTGTAAACCATTTCAAGTCAGTTCAAGCTTGTGACACAAGGGTGGCTAGGTTTGGAACAACAGGAAAACAGGGGAAAACTATTTTTATTAACAGCTCCCAAGTCCTGGACAAATCGCCATCCTGCCAGGTTTCCAACCAGGCAAGATTGGCATGCTGCAGGGACGAGTACACGAATGATTACCTCCTGGGCAATTAGGTCTTCTACAATAGCTATGGGACCTTGTATGACCGCAGGCTTTAATAGCTGTTGAGGAAACCTAGGGAGAGGTTTAGCTACATCTATCTGAATCTTTATAGGTTTGCATTTTTTTATTCTTCTCATGTTAACACTGTCAGAAGTAGCCCCCAAATTTGCAGGCATCCTGTCAGAAGTAGCCCCCAAATTTGCAGGCATCTCCATCCAATTAGGGAACTTTTGTTGAACTTCCGCTTTTAGGTCCAGGACAGATTGTAAGGAACATAACTGATCAGGTTCACGTTGATCAGGAAATTTTAAGGTGAGATCTCCACTGGAGGCAAAATGTACTGGCCCTTTGAAGTTAGAAAAGAGATCTCTACTGAATAGATTAACTGGGGCTATACTGCATAGCAGAAAGGAATCTTGGTTGAGATAAAAATTCTCTCTGAACTGTATTAGGTACTCCCACTATGGAAACATCCTCTTTACTCAGAGGCACCTGTTGTTCTTTGAGGGTGGGATTTAGAGTAGAAAGCACAGCTCTGGTTAGGGCTAGGGGTAGGGTGTTAAAGGGTTAGGTAATTATGTTTACAGTTAGGGTTAGAGTTTAATGTAGATTTCAAAGTAAAATATGAGAGTGGGGTTTCAAGTAGAAAGCATAGCTCCAGTATCAACTAAAATTTGGCCATTTTTCATTATATTTTCCTCTGGGCTGTTTAAGGTCATTGCTGCTAATAGTTTACCAGAGAACCTCTGGAGTTCTGCCAACTAGGGGAGAGGGTCATGGGGGGCCCTCCCTTTGAGACAGATATCAGAGCATTTGTGAAGAGTTTGCATAGGACCTTTGAGGACACCTCTTTTTCCAGTGTCCTCACTGATTACAAATGAAACATCAACTTTGGGTCATCAAATTGATCATGGACCCCTAGGAGGTTGTAATGGGGGAGGCCCAGGTGTCATTTTGTGTTCCTTGCCTTAGAGCTGTTGTAACTGTAAGGCTATGAGCTTGGTGGATTTCTGTTTGTGGTCTTGCTCCAAGGTCCTTTCAAAATGCTCAGCTATAGTCACGAGTTCAGTCAGGCCTATAGCCTCCCACCCTCTTTTCTGCCCTTTTATCAATCCACTCATCTCAGAAGATAATCCACTTACAAAGAGGGCAGTTAAAGCAGGCTGAGTGGCCTTTTTATTCCTTGGAACACCAACTGCTGTAAAAAGAGAGCCTCCAAACTGGCTCTAAAGTCTTCCACAGATTCACCCCTCTTTTGTTTGTATGAGTGAATAATAGAGCAATCATTAGGCCAATTAATAATAGACCAAGTGTGAGCAGGGAAGATTTTAGGAATAGCTTATAAAAGGTTAGTTGTTATTCTGCAAGCCTTTTTAGGTTGAGGATCTTGAATACCATCCTAGGGATTATGTCATTTTGCTTCCCACATCCATTCTGGGGCTTCCCCCAGTCCTACCAACATGTGTACAAGTGGATAAAGATCTAGCAGTTTGGGGACATACGCCCTGACAGTGACTCTAAGTTCTTTAAAAAATGTTGGGGGTTCCTCCAAGGTTTAGAGAATTCTTTGACTACAGCTCTCAGTTCAGTCTTTGACCAAGGGGTAAAGGACACCTGAGGGGGCTCACCTGCAACCTCAGGTAGTTTTACTTTAAATGGCAATTGTTAAATATTCTTTTTGGAATAGAGAAGTATTTCAGACAGGAAATGAGTAACACAAGAGTCCTCGGGTGACAACGGAAAGGGGGGGACAGTAGGAGGTGCGTCTGCAGTCACATCCGTCCTGCGGTCTTTTGTCTCAGGTACCTTTTGCCTCTTTAATTTTTCATTAGCTTTTTGTTCTAAGTCTCTAAACGAAGCTATTTTGGAATCTTGAAACCGTCTGTAAACTTTTACATACCAAGTAAAGCAGGCATCTCATTCTCCCTGTGCAATCTGTGAACCCGTGCTCTCTAGTGGTTTCCTTAAATGTACAATCTTGTCTAACTGGAACATGCCCCACAATGACCACTGTAATTCTAGATCAATATTAGTATAATTTTTCCATCTTTCTAAATATCTACAACCTCCAGGACCATAGTTCTTAAATATAAAATAAGCAGGTGTGCCAGAAGCTGGCATTCTCAACTCTTGGGCGATAAAGGATCTCATTTCCTTAGCTAGCCTTTGTCAACCCAAAAGAACACACAAAAAACCTGCGCCTTAATATATCAGCAGTAACAAAGAGATGTTACTATGTCCTGGACAAAAGAAGGCCTGGTATGCACCACCACCGATTCCCAGGGATCCTTGGACTGAGGAAAAAGATCCAAACGGCAAATCCCAAGGAAGGGGGACTGCAAACTGATTCCAAACAAAATGGAGAACTATAGCCACCACCAACAGCTCCAAGCATGGAAACTGGGGGCTGATTCCAAACAGATGGGCAAGTGCAGACTACACTGTCAGCAGTGCCCAGTGTGGAATCCAGGGAACAAAATTAGGGGCTATGGTTTACCACTCAAAAAATATACTGGCAATAACCAAGAGATGTTACTGTGTCCTGGGAATTTCCATCTGAAAGGCTAGGGGTTTGGCCTCAAGGAGAATCCTCTACCAGCCAAACTGACCTGCCCTGTAAAGGAAAGCCAGTTAGATTGGGAGCACAAACGCAAAGAGAATGGAGCTCAAACCAAGAGGAGCTTACCAACAACCTTCAGGAATGGCAAGAAAGACAGTGAACTCAAAGGAGTTGTGGGCACCACACCTGTTCCTCCTTGTCCCAAATGTTATCAGAAATTTGCTTCAGATCCCATCACTGCCACCAATATATTTACCTTTTTCTTTTTAAAAAGATAAGCATTTAATCATAAAATCATCTTGTTAGCAGTAGCAATCATAAGAGTGGATTTTAGAAAAGTGCACATACATATTTTTATACAGAACATTTCTGGAGGGATACATATTAAACTGTTAGTGGCCACCTCTGCATGCCCCCAATGTATTAAAAAACAAAATTTAACGGAGTAAATTGGAAGATTTACTTTGAATTTTGAATAAATTGGCCTTATTAAACGATTCATGAATCAGGCAGCATCTCATCTGATAGAAAGGGAGATACTCCAACGGGTTACACAACATGGAAGGCTTTCTTTTTTTTTGGCCATGCCACATGGCATGTGGAAATCTTAGTTCCCTGACCAGGGATCGAACCCATGCCCCGTGCATTGGAAGCGCGGAGTCTTGGCTGCTGGACCACCAGGGAAGTCCCAGAAGACTTGTATAGTAAGGAGGGTGGGACAAGGAAAGAAAGTCATCATCAAGGGAAAAAATGAAAGTTCACTGGAGGAAAGTAAAACTTCAGGTGACAACGGCGTCTCATTGGCTAAACTGCGGAATTTTCTATTAGCTATTTCTATTTTCTATTTCTTGTTGCTGGCCAGGAAGGAAGTCTTCCCTCCTCCAGCTGGGGTAGTAAAGTGGTTGCACTTCCTCTTTGGGGTCAGTAAATGACCTCTTCCTGTTGGGGTAATTGATGATGAGTGGCACGGCATGAGAGCTCCCTCTACGGGCCTTCCAGACTCCAATTCTAGTGCAGATTTCCTTTTGTTAACATTCACAGCATGTTTTATTGGCAGGAGGAGTCACAATGAGGGAGAAAAGGCCACAAGACTCACCATAAAGAAGGCTCAGAAATGCTTGGGTGGGTCCAAGGCAGGCACAAGGTGGCTGTGGGGTCAGCTGGTGGCTACAACGATCACATGGTTCCCTCTGATGGGTTTGCAGCTCGATGTGGAAGAGTGAATAAAAGGGTCAGTTCATGCTATCAGAGAAACATGAAACTGAGATAAGCTTCCCACTGCTAGAAGCATCTTGAGCCTTCAGAAAAGAACAGAGAACATGTCTAAAGGGTTTGGGAACATCAGAGCCACATCTCCTCAGAGTGGGACTCCCCAGGCTCTCCAGGTCTCAGTCCCCAACTCTCCCTCAGTGACAAAGCCTCCCTACCTCTGCCCTTGTCAGCTCAGTGATCCCTAGAGGTCCTGCCTATCCGTGAGGACTTAGGTTTCCATGAGACAGGTTGGTTGAGACCTAGTGATACAGTTGACCAGCCTGATATGCAACAGTTCCCACCACCCTGGGGCAGTTGGGCTCAGGGACACATGGCTCTGGACCCCATGTGGAGGGTGTCCTTGCACGTCCGCTGTGCCACAGAAGAGCCAGGAACGCCTGTAGCTGTCCAACTGATTCTCAGGGGGTTTTCCTGGGAGAGCCCTTGGTCATCTGACCTCCTATCCAGGAAGCCCCATGACTTTCTGATTGCTGCCTGTCATGCCAACAACACACCTGTGAAGGTTCTGCTCTGCATGGCCATCTGTCCGCCAGGCGCCCCCTTCTAGGGACCCAGATGCTAGGACCACACAAATGCTGAAGGAGTGTCCACCTGCCTAAGGTACAGACACCCCTGTATCCATCTGCATGATTTCTACTGGGAATCAACAACATTTGTGGGGATTCTCTGGCCCTAAAGAACAGACCAACCTGATAGGAGCAATGCAATGATTCACAATTACCAGGGTCAATGCACATATACAAGGGCCCATAGCCCCAGATGCCCCACTCACAATTCACATGAGGGTCCCATACGTACCCACCGATGCCCAAATATTCTTGCTTCATACATACACAATCCAAACACGCACATCAGTGGTACGCTGCTAAGTGCTTGATAAAAAGCTCTCCGAGAAAGGCGGGAAAGACTTCACTTATGGTATCTACATGGTATAAATATTCCCAGCAGGACCAATTTCAAGCTACCCACCTGACATCACTAAACACACAGCTGGGAAGAGATATGCACCATTGACTCTCCCAAGACAGTATGAACCAGTTCCAGCACATCCCATAACTTTTCCTGTGAATATGTGCACAGAATCCACTTACACCCCAAGGAGAACTCTCAACTCCCACCACAGATATATAACCAAAAGGACACCACATACACATTTGTGTTTGTACATATATATATATATATATATATATATATATATATATATCTCCTGAACACACACCCTCACCCTGAATAAATACACAAACAGACCACCTCTTACTACCTAAATTTTTACAGATGAAACCTTACTCACCCTGAATATTCACATTCCACTCTCACAACTATATATACACACACAACATGGGCCTGAAAACAAACATGTGCAACCAATATGCCATCCAGATGTACACACTGAGTACCTAAGCACACAGGGTCACCAAGTACACAACTGTCTCATGTGCAACCCAAAAAAAGACCCATATGCAATCCCACGGCCCTAAAATACATAGACTGCAGGACTCCTGCACACACACAGAACCCACACAGCCTACTGGTTTCCAAACACACAAACTAAACTCTCACGTCCCACAGAATACATACCCCAGAAGCCCCAGGAACTCAAACACACACACAGACACAAATAATCTATACTTATCAAAGACAGCTGACCCTTGAACAGCTTGGGGGTTAGGGCGCCAACCCTCCATGCAGTGGCTCTGCATCCATGGATCCTGTAGTAGTCCTGTAGTAGTTACTGAAAAAGAAATCCACTATAAGTGGACCCGTGTGGTTCAAACCCATGTTGTTCAAGGGTCAACTGTACATATAAGTCCACCTCACTAATACTGAGAACACACATACAAGCAACACCACTAAATTCTTCAGGCATTACATTTTGAAATAGACACATAGAGGACTCGAAGCCTCCTGCTACACTCACAAATCACAAATACACACATCCACAAACTACTCATGAGTATACACCCCAAATGCTCAGACACACTCAAAACAGAAAAACACCGACAACCTCTGCAGTCTTACTAAGATACATACACAATTCTCACACACCTATGGACACACACATGCAAATATTCCTAACCCCTGAACATATGGATCTCCTCCCAAACACTATACATTATGCTACCTCTCCAGAATACAAGCTCCCCACCACTACTCCAACATACAAACTGTATATGTGTGTGTGTGTGTGTATATACATTTCTACCCTCACCCTGAATATATAGACAGACCACCTCTTACTCCTACCAAACACATGTATAGACACCCTAGCGTTCTCCAAAGAAATACACTTTGAATACTCCTAACAACTCCATACCTTATGAACAAACTCTGATAATGCATGCACCTGATGATGGACACGCACACGGATTAGAATACACAAGTAAGATACATGGAAATATCTCCAGCAAACCATTTATGAAACAACTTCCATATATCAAATTATCCCTAGCTATCAGGAGCCAGCTCACACATATGCAAGTACTAACAAATACCCGTATCACATATTTCTAATACATACAAATGCAATTGTCCATCTTCCCTGTAGAAACATAGAACCCCACCTCTCTATCAGATACACATATACTCACTTCCCAAAATACATAAGCCTAAGAGGCTCCTACTGAAAATTACAAATGCACAGCCTCAGCAAATATTCCTCCAAGTGGCCATGCCCCTTGAATACACACACAAACTCATTTAACACACAACTCTCCACAAGTCCCAAATAGAACGACGATTACCCAGTACACTACAAATAGACAATAATGTCACCCTATACGCCCTTTGTTCCAAATACACATACAGTACCACACTACTGGCGTATACATAACCCCATATTCCCAACCTCTCACACAGAATGAACTCTGCCATCTTGCAGAATACAGGATCATACAAACACAACATACCTACACATTCAACATCCACCAGCCCCATAAAATAGTCACAGACTTGCCCTCTACACATCCAAATATACATACACAGCTCCTGAAAATGCACACCCACAAACACCCCATAACCATACAACATGCCCTGAATACACAAATGATCAGCCTACATTCCCCAAATATACAAAATTAACAGACTGGACACCCAAAGTAATATACACCACTACTTTTCCTGACATTGCCCTTACGCATATGCAGATAATCCTTCCAAATCCACCATTACACACACACAAATCCCCAAATTCAGGGGTGAAAAAAACACATGTAAACATATTCCCCAAACACCAAATTACAAACACCTAACCACCAACTCCTTGAGTATGCCTGCGTCATATCTCAACACCCTCCAAATACAACACTCTTACACACTCTCACAAAAACACAGGCATGACCTCCCTTCAAACACAAATATCCACGGACAAAACCAACCCACACATTTGACTACCTATCAGATTCCCACCAACCAATTAAGTATGTACAGACCCCATCTATGCTTGCAAATCAATCATGATTTGACACCAGACTACAAATACATGTTTATTACCACATTCAGCAAAGTTGCTCGCATCACCGACAAAAGAATGCAGTTTGAACCTAAGTGTTGACTGATGTTTTTATGATAAGAAGGAAGACACTAGTGAAACGATGAGTGTGTTCCTTCCATCTTCACTCATTTTCCAATCACCTGAGCTACACCTTCGGAACCAGATGAGGGTTTTCAACTCGCAAGAACTTCCCTCTAGCTTTTGGACTCTTCACAACGCGCAGACTAGAACGGCACCTGTTTAATAGCTCGCACACACTATTTAGCCCCACTGTAGGCCCCGCAATCACTGAACCCTTCATGCAGCCGGCTCCCCAGTGGTGCCGATAATCCTGGGGTAAACATCTCAAGGGAATCGAGCTCTATGGGGGCGTGAATCCACATTGTGGGGAGTCTCCTTACATGGACAAGGGCACAAATAACCCACAGGGTGAACAACAGTGCAGAGCGGTGACACCTGAGGGGTGAAAAGTCCCCGTACCCCTTACCTCAGGATTCCTAGAATTGACTCTACAGGCCGCCATGACAGGCCCCTCCCCCGCCGGACAGCCATTGGGGCCCCACCCTCCGCGCTCGCGCATGCGCTCCTGTCTTCCGGAGCAAACTGCCCCAGCAGACGCCGGGAGCTGTTGGAGGACGGCGGTCCGCCGTGCCCGAGAGCCCCGCCCCAGTGGGCGTGCGCGGGCGTGCAGGCACGGGGTGCGCGGGCCTAGGAGGTCTCTGCAGGAGAGGACAGAAATGGAGGGTCGGGCAAGCTGCGGAACTTCTCTGGCGACGCTCCTCGCTGGGAACCTTCGTGACGGTCTCTTCTTAAAACCAGCTCTTGGGAAATGTGCACTCGTGAGTTTTATATTGCACTCGTGAAACCCATGCACTTAGCTACAAAGAGTTCTGGAGAGCTCCGCTGTAAGCACAGTAGCCTCAAATTGGGGCAAGTACTTTCATGCCCTTTGGACTGCCGTTCCTTGGTTCTTGTTAATGCCTTTCAAAAAACAGTAGGTCCTTTCTCCTAGCACACCTGAAGTTTCCGTTAAAGAACAATGCTAGCAAAGAATTTCAGACCTGGGAAACACTCTTAAGATACTGTCTCCTGACTCCGTTCCTAGAGTTTTTCCAACGCATTTACTCTACTAGAATATTTTTTCTCCGTGTTCACAGGTGTTTCCTTTGTACGGTTTTGGGGTTTTTTTTAAAATAATTTTGAGAAAGAGTTGACAATCTGGGCCAATTTCAACAGGTAGTATGGGAACAATTTTATTTTCCCTCCCTCCTTTTTTATAATATCTTGCAGAATTTCAGTTGACAATAAAACAACAACAACAAAAATAGTAGCGGGATCAACTTACTGACCTGACTTTGTAATACTTCCCAAAGAAACTTCAATCATCAGATCCGCTTTCTGGTCAAATGCAAGATTAGAGCATTTCTCACTCAACAGGATGCCTCTGAAGACCCCTCACATGTAACAGCACTAAGCGCCTCCAAGTGCAGACTTGAAAACTCCACAAGACACAAACATGGTATCTCTTCGTTTCTTTAATGTTTCGTGATTGAGTGGAAGATCAACTGTCTTCTGAGGCTTGTGATGCATGTCCAGAGATGTTTTTTCTCAGTAGTCAATGCCCGCCCCCACCTTCTGTGCAGGAATAGTCAGAGATCATGATCCAAAGGACTTTTAGATACTCCCTTCTGTGACTGGTCTTCCCAAGTTACATTTGGGCTAATTTGATTATCTCTGTGGGGTGTAGGATTTTGAAGTATTACAAAAGTGATTGCAGTATTGGGACTGGCTAATTTTTGCACAGTGCAATTTTTGTATCAGTGGCCTTGAGAAGAGTCCTTCAAATACTGTATCAGAATTATGAGTGAGAATCTTGTAAATAATTGGTTGAATGACTGAACAAAGGGAGGAAGCAACAAGGAAGCCTGCCTTTCTCGAGTGCCTGGGTACAATATTTTGCCTCACCATTCCTCTAGTATGAAGTTATTGGTTGCAAATCATATAAGTTTTCCTTCATTATAAAAGCTCCAGGTGGCGCAGTGGTTGAGAGTCCGCCTGCCGATGCAGGGGACACGGGTTCGTGCCCCGGTCTGGGAAGATCCCCCATGCCGCGGAGCAGCTGGGACCGTGAGCCATGGCCGCTGAGCCTGCGCGCCCGGAGCCTGTGCTCCGCAACGGGAGAGGCCACAACAGTGAGAGGCCCGCGTACCGCAAAAAAAAAAAAAAAAAAAAAAAAAAACCTAGGTTGATGGATAAAGACGTGAAAGGAAGGGACTGTCATGCTCAACCTCGGTGCCGTGAATCAAAACAACAGTTTATAAACTGCCTAAAGAGGCACACGCCAATTGTGTTGCCACTGTGGGAGGTGGAAGGAACTTCCGGTTCTTGCCTACCTGCCAGAGCCCTCGTGGAATGTCCCCCCAGCGCACGCCACCCCGACCCACGTGCCCTCTGCCCCTCCCCCACCGCAGAACGGTTCAGCCCGCATTTTCCTCTTTACTTTCAAACGTGTCCCTCGTTGACTTGGATCCCGAGCGTTTGCTGAAGCAGGTCGCTCTCTGGCTCCTGGTCTTGACTTTTCTCATTGAGGCTACCAGGCAGCAGTAGTCCGTGCCCAAGCCTGCAGGATGGCTTCAATAGGAGGTAAGCCTATAGGCTGGGGGTGTGTTCTCAGAGACCCTGCCATCCTCACATCCTTCAGGTTCACACGTTACACTTAACTGTGGGCACCTAGTTGGACTGAAGTAGAGGGAGAAGAGAGCACTGGACGCACAAGGACATTTCACCTGGGGAGACTGGGGAGCCTGAAGAAACCTGAGACTGCCCTGGGGAGGAGGGGTCGTTGGAGGTGGATCCAGAGGAATTGCCCTGGCTATGGAGAAAGGATGGCAGCAGACAGTCTGATTCTTTCTAGAAGGGAGACAAGCCACTTTGAAACGTGTGTGTAAGGATGTGTGTGATGTCCTGGTGGTGACACAGGGAGGGTCATGAGGAAAGCCTAGAGCTGTATTGTGTTCCTGAGGCACCTGAAGCTTGCCTCACCGTATCTTTCAAAGGGGTTTGAACAGGAGCATACTGTATCTCAGGGGGCCGTGGGGAGAGATGGTCTTGGTGAGAAAACTATTCAATGGGGCTGTGTGTGGCCACACCTGCAGTGAAGTGTCCTCTCCGAGAGCTAGGCAGGGGGTTACTCTAACTGCCGCAGCCCACACCTCGTCCACTCCTCCCAGCCCAGAGCTCACTTGTCAGTTCAGGTAACTGTTGCCTTGGATTCAACAGGGGATGGGCAACCATTACGAGTAACTTCAGCCAAGAGAGGGCTCAGGTTCCTGAGTTGCTCTGAATTGTTCTTCCTTTTGTGGAATGGCAGTACTTCAGACCTACTTCATCTTGTCCAGTATCTCATGGTGGACCCTCAGGCTGCCTTGAGAGGAAGAGTTTGTTCCTATTTCAGGTCACTCCTTCATGGACAGGGAACAGATGTGGAGTGGGGTTGTTTCGGGTGGAATGTCTATGAAGCCTGCTTCCTCTTTTAAAGGGGGAAGGAGTGTAGCCCAGGATCAGGAAGATGATCTTCTGTGTTACTATTAAACGTCCTATGACATCTGTTCTGGTGAGTTAGGTGCACCGTGGTGTGTACCTTGTTCTCCTGAACGGGGATGTGTTTCAGACAACTTGATCGCCATGGCATCTGGCTTATGCCTGCATCTCAGATTGTCTCTCCGTTATTGGGAGCTGGAAGGGGAAGGACCACAGGCAGTCTATACTCCCACGACCAATGTAACATGACAATTCCCTGGCCCTTGTTTAATCCTCTGCAGCCATCACTGGCTGTGAAATGACAGAATCTAAGGGACACGCGCCTACTTCTCAGACCACCCCAAGCCCCTAGGAACAGAACTCCTGACTGATGACAGTGACTCTGGGCACTGGGGAAGGGGTGGCAGGACCTGGCCCATGTTACGTATCTGCTGTGGGTTGTTCGGAGATGCAGGTGCTTTCTGGGCCAGTGTCATGGGTTTGTATCAGGATTCCATTAGAGATATTTTCCAGCATTTTGTTTTGTTTTGTGAGGCTAGGAAAGAAAGAGGGGATTTATACTGAGCATCAGGAAAAGGAGGACTGAGGAGGAGGTGGGGCCCTAATATTTTACACAGTGCCTGTCCACAAAGGGCCTTTGGGGGCCTAGAACTTACCTTGCAGAAGGCCCCACCTGCTAGTACGCCGGCTGAGGGGCATTTCTCACAGAGCAGATGTCCACACAGCTCCAGGTCTTGGGAGACAGCCTGTGAGGGTGCCAGGGTGTGCCTTAGGGAGGCTCTCCAAGTGAGTGCTTGCTGAGGCAATTTCTTCTCGGCAGGCAGGGGTCAGGGAGCTTGGTGGATGGGCGTGGGGTCACCAGTGGAATAATTCTCAACTGGAGGTCAGGGCATGAAAATCACTTGAAGACATTTGCACGCTGCAGTTTCCCTTGTCCAAGAGTCTCTCATCTGTGGAGATTTACACTCTGATGCCACAGAAAGCCTCAGTCCCACTTGCCCATTCTCCTCCTCCATTCACTCCTTTCCTTTGCCTCAACAGCATCTGCAGTGCTGGGAACGGATGTCACCATGAACCCCGGTGCCTCCTTGTCTACTTTCATGGCAGTGTCCTTTCCTCCACCCATTCCTGGCACCCAGCACTGGCCACCCTGGGAGCAGCACCTGCCACCTCTCATCACCCCCGCATTCCCTCCTGGCAGCAGCCTGCGGCTGCCAGCTTTCCCCAGGATGCCTTTGGTGGCTAATGGTGGCTGTGGCCCCAGTGCCCCTGGGGCTTGCAACTTCACTGTACAAGTCAGGTCACAAGGGAGGCCAGTGCAGGCCCCCCAGACTCAGACCTTTATCGTTCCTCAGGGCCCCCTCAACTGGAGCGCTCCAGGGGCCCTCAGCGGGAGTGCTGCATGTCCTGCACCCATATTCTTAGCAACCCCTGCGATGGAGACCATTGTGACTGCTCCAGCTGTTGGAGTTACTCAGGCTGGCAAGCGAGGCTGGACCCCAGGCTTTCCTCCTCAAGCTCCACCACCAGCTGCCCAGATGGCCCCTAACATTCGCCCAGTGAACTCTGGGCCATGGCCACATGGCACTTCCAGGGAGGGCAGCCTGGACACCAACCAGCCCTATGCCTCGCAGGAGGACTGCTCTAACCACCAGAGCGTGTACAGTAACTTCCGACGGTGGCAGCGCCTCAAGCCACTGGCCCGGAGACACCTTCCCCAGAGTCCTGATGCAGAAGCTCTTTCCTGCTTTCTCATGTGAGTGAACGCTCAGGGGGTCATGAGCTTATCGGAGCTCTTAGATAAAGAGGAACTGGGGATGGACTCGCAGGTTAGGTTTCTAGGGATACTGGAAGCGAGGTGTGAGGGCGATGTCCACGCCAGGAGAAGGCACACTGTCAGTCATACGGGCGAGCCTGCCAGTCCATGACATCATGACTGAAATGTGCCTTATCTCAACTGACCCCACCCCCCTGTGAGTCTAGCCAGCTTGCTCTTCCATGATTCTCCTGGTAATACGGCCTGAAGACTTGCAGTCAGAGAGGGTCGTGGTGTAAGTTGAGGAGCCAAGGAGTGGATGCCACACTCTCCTGTGCTGACGTCTCCTTTCATACAGCACTTGAGTGTACGTGGCCGGGGGAGGTCACTTCGGAGAAGGGGGAGGAGCGCGGGGCCCAGGAGAGCGCTTCATGCACGCCTCGACTTTGTTGATGTGGAGAATTCCACTAGGAACAGGGTGATGGTAGAGCTCTCCTAAGGGCATGGGCTCTCTCCCACTAGAGCTGTGAGCCTGGCAGGCATTTCCATCCTAAACCTGCGGTCCCTCGTAAAAAGGGGACAATCACACTTCACCTTCAGAGGACCGTGCAGAAGACTCCTTGGGCTAATCTATGAAGTGTGAGCAGATTGCCTGGCACATGCCACGCCTCACTGATGATGGTGATTTTTATTATGAAAAGGCAGCCTTGAAGAGGAAAAGAGCTCCCCAGGGCACAGTGTCCCAGCTCTAGCCTGGGAGTGGATGGTCATCCTCGAGTGAGTGTGAGGCGGTGACAGCCGTAGCCGGGAAGCCTTGTCTCTGCTCTCCCAGACACCTGCCTCTCACTCTCCTGTTGCTCAGTCATGCTGTGTTGAGTGATGTGTGGTCCACATTGGTGGGTGGGGTCAGGCAGGTGGGGGCTGGGCTGGGCACAGAGACTGACCCCGAGTGCTTACAGCCCAGCGCTTCGATCCCTGGCCCGCCTGAAGCCCACCATGACACTGGAGGAGGGACTGTGCAGGGCCGTGCAGGAATGGCAGCACATTAGCAACTCTGACGGGATGATCTACTACAAGATGGCGCAAAAGTGAGTCAGCGTCCTGGGCCCAGGGGCTGCGTGGAGGGTGAGGCGAGTGGGTGAGGGCAGGGTCTGGCCGTGGGGGTGCTCATCAGAGAGGACAAAGGAGAAGGGCTGTCGCTCGGAACGGGGGGCCCGCAGCCCAGAGGCCCTACAGTCCTCCAGAAACCCCTCCCTCACCTTGAGAGTTTGGGTCTTCTGTCCTTCCTCCACCACGAGCTCTGCCCTCCCCTGAGTTTGACCTACCCTTGCCCTCACATGAAGGTCTCAGGACGGGGCAGGGTGAAGCTGTGAGTCCAGTAGGGGTCCAACTCCGGCCATATGGGCTGGGCTGGGGAAAGAGCTCCACCCGCCAGCCTGCTGCTTCCTTAGTGGTGGCTGGCTGGCGGCCACTGACATAGATTTGGGACCCCCTCTCCTCACGAAAAGTGGCCTGAGTGGGTACCCTGGCATCCCTCAAGAAGCTGGGGAAGCCAGCTGTCATCAGCCCAAGGGTCTCTGGCCCTTCCAGTGTTTGCTCCACGGTAATCCCCTCGGTTTAAGAAACAAAACCAAACAAACAAGCACCTCTCAGAGGAAAGGAAGGCCTGTCCTCTAAGCTCAGCATCCACATCGTCCAGCCTCTCCTGAGCCCTGTCTCCAGGTCTACGTTCCAGAACTCTCAGTCCCAACCCAGGGTCCTGGATTTGGGCAAGGACCCCTGTGGGGAACACATGCCTGTTCCAGCCTCTGGCTGTCAGCCCTTCATGTGGCTCTGGATGGGGGGCATGGGGACGGTGCCCCCTGGGTCAGCCACGTGTCCCGTTGACCTGGTTCAATGCAGCGACCTGGCTCTATGCTGTTGAATGCTCTCCAGTGCTGGTGAGGCAGGAAGGGTCCCAGATCTTGTATCAGTTCCAGGAGCAGCTCTCTGCTGTGGACAGCCCCAAGGCACATCCTCTCCCAATCCCTCATTCTTGGCTGCCTTTGTTGGGCTCCAGAACCCAGGCCATTTTCTCAGGATGGCCTGTGCCTCCGTCACACCCCAGGTTCATGCAATTTGAGGCAGAGGAGGAGATGCAGATCCAGCAGTTGCGGTGGATGCAGTGCGTGCAGGGCCTGCCTCCTCCAGCCCCACCGAAGCTGGATCCTCAGGGGCCCCCAGCCCCGAAAGTGGGCCTTCAGCCGGCCACCCAGGTTCCCAGTGGAGTTGAACGCACAGGTAACAGGGGCCCAGGGTTGGCCACTCTTCCCATGTGGATCATTTTCCTTCAAGACAGGGGCATTGGTCTTTCAAGCAAAACAGCCACCGAGGCGGGGGGTGGGGGGTGGGGTCTCAGATGCCCTTTGTTACTACGGGGTATTGACTTGGTCAATCTTGTAACTTCTCTCACGCCTCCCTGTCAAAGGACTGCACACAAAGTCTGCCTAAGAAGTGGGCTTGATGGGGACACCCCTAGAAAATTGGAGGTTCCCCACTTCCTTATATGTGACTCTCTTAGATGCCCCCTTACCTCCCCCCTCCAACTGTGCATGAAGCTTCAGGTGGTCCTGACCCCCCCACACCCACATCAATGTCCCCCAACAGTGCCCTCACCAGCGTGCGCTCGGTGGTCAGGAGGTGGACCGGGAGCCCCTCACCTTCCTTCCCTTCCTCCTGCTCTGCCGCAGCCTGTGCTCCCAGGATGTCCGGCCCCAGGGCCCAGCCCTCCCGCCCGAAGCCACACGGGTCCCAGCGACCCCCGGAGCCCAAGGCACCCGAGGACATTCCACCTGAGGCTGTGAGGGAGTATATGGACATCATGGAGGCGCTGGTGGGGCCCGTCCACTCAGCCACAGGCGACTCAGATGCAGAATGGGGAGAGGACGGAAATGAGCTGCAGCAGGAAGAGGACGGCACCTACTCGGACCCGGATCTCTTAAGCTGTATCGACAAGCTGTGTTCCCAGGAGGACTTTGTCACCAAAGTAGGCTAGGCCTGGAGACTGGGGTCTGCAAGATGCCAGGGCATGGAACTCTCAGCACCCAAGATCTGGGTTCTGCTCAGGCCGTTGGGACTTAAGCTCAGCTCCTTGTTCCTGAGCCTGGTGTTAGGGGAGGTTTACGCAGATGTTTGTGTGTATATGTTTGTGTCTATCTGTGTGTATGCCTTTGTGTCTGTGTTTGTGCCTCTGTATATGTGCTCTTTTGTGTGTGACTGTGTATGTGCATGTTTGCGTGTGTGTGTGTGTGTGTGTGTGCGCGCTGACCATCCCCGCCTTGTGGAGGAGAGTGGGGTGGGTCTCTGCTTTTCACTTTCCCTCCTGGCCTTCTTGTCTCACAGGCCACTCCTGGCCGAGGATGCTCACAGCCTCTTCTTTCTGTTCTAGGTGGAGGCAGTCATTCACCCTGGATTCCTGGCAGATTTGCTTTCCCCAGACCCACAGCTGGATCTCTTGGCCCTAGAGAAGGAGCTGGAGCAGGAGGAAGGGCTCACCCCCGAAGAAGTGAGACAGGGGAGGGAGAGGGACACTCAGGGAGCCAGGGGACCCCACGGGAGGGGGACCCCAGGTGATCCAGGGGACAGGGGAACCCAGATGACCCAGGGGAGCCAGAGGAGGGAGGGATCCCCGGTAGAACAGGGGACACAAGGGACACTCAGGAAGACCAGGGCACAGAGGGACCCCAGTGAACAGGGGAGAGGTAGGGCCCCAGAACAGGAGGGCCACATAGCGCTGTCCATCCCTCCCCTGCCTGGGACACCTGGCATGGGGAAGGGCCCGTTCTGGGGTGGGTGCAGTGCAGGGTGAAAGGAAGGAGAGGATAGGGAGCCGGGAGGGGAGGGAAGGTCACAAAGCTGGGAATCAGTTGCAGGAGAATGGCCGGACTGCCACAGTGTCTGTATTTGGATTCGAGTCCTGGGGTCGCCCATCCCCTCCTCCCCCCCAGGGCCATTGTCCCACTGCCCAGTGCTCCTCCTCTCACACGTGTGTGTGCAGCCGTCACTGTCCTCCTCCCTCCTACCAGCTGGTGCAGAAACGACTCCTGGCCTTGAAAGAGGACGACGGTGTGCGGGCAGCCCTGAGTCACAGTGCACCCGGAATGGCCTCAAGTCCTTCTGAGTCCGACGCCGGCCAAGGTGCCCAGAGGCACGACCAAGACCCCCATCTAGGGGTCAGTGATGAAGCCTGCCCACCAGAGATTGATTCTCAGGCTCTTCATAGGCTCATGCAAACAGACACTGCCCTGGGCAGGCCCGAAGTCTTTGTTCCCTCTGGAGGACGTCAGGAGTTCTCTATATTCCGGCCCGTACGGCTCTCCCCTCCCCAGGGTCAAAGGCGCACTGGCCCTCTACTGAGATCCAGGGATGCGTCTGTTCTCAGAAAGGCCTCTCCTCTTCGGGAGGCCCGAGTGCCCAGGGAAGGGTCCAGTGAGAACGAGGAGGTGCTCCAAAGCGTCTTCATCATAGACTCTCAGCATATACTGGTGCCTTTCGGGATGTCCCTCAGTCCTGCGCATGTCTCAGCCCTGGCTTCCTCTGGAGGTTGGGGGGCCCAGAGTGCTCCCCAGTCCCCCTCCTCTCAGAGAAGAGGCGTCAGCCCAGCTCCACCAGCCGCTCCCAAGTCGAGGAAGCGGGCTCTGTGTGGACGCCCAGCCGCTGCTGAGAAGCTGCCCATCCCCGGGGCTGGCCTCGGCGTCTCTGGGAGGCCAGCCTTGGCTCTGGGGCTGGCTCGCCCCTCACAGCTGAGAAAGAGAAAGCGTGACCCGTTTGACACAAAGAAGCGTGGGAAGAGGAGGAAGAAGCACTGCAGCCAGTAGGGAACAGCTGGGCCGGCCCTCCAGGGCGAGGCCCCAGGGCAGCCCCCTGGGGAGCCTAGGGGCTCCTCCTCCTCCTCCCAGTGCTGATCCTGGATGATGTGGGGGGAAGGGAGCGGGGCAGGACCACCAGGGTGGGGAGGGGGAGCGGGATTGTGGGGGGTTAGGGAGGTGGGGGAGGTGGGTGTGGCCAGGTGTGGGTGGGAGCAGGACCTTTGGAGTGATGTATGTAAATTGTGAACAAAGATCGTTTTCGTGGGAAATGCTCTCAGGCCACTGTCATCTTGTTGGTGTTGAGCTGCTCCACAGAGAGCGATCCTGAGAGGAAGGAAGGATGAGGGAGGTCACAGGAGCTCTGGGTCTACAGGTGGCCACACCTTTCCTCCACATAGACAAGGACTCCTCAGGCTGCCCCTGGGAACGCACAGCTCTCACTTTCCCCAGGGACCCCCTCATCAGCCCCTTCTCTAACGCCTGCTAGGCTAGGGCCCTTCTGGGGCATCTGTACCGTCTTCTGCATCCCTGAACCTTCTGGGGAGGCAGAGCTGCTCTTGTGCCTTTCAGCCCTCTGGACACTCACCAGTTTCTAGGATGGAGCCTGGAGACAGCCCTTGTCATTATGGAGCTTCTCTCTGCTTTCCTCATGTGGCCAGACGACGGCGCTGGGATGACCCTCCGCTCATCAAGGGTTTCCTGTGTGGGTGGCCTGACCAGAGACGAAAAGTCTTGGCCATGGGGACAGGACTGTCTGCCTCATCGTAGCGGGAGCATCCTCTAGTCCCACTGGGATTATTGCAATGTGGAGAGTGGTGGAGGCAGCTACCTCTTCATCCCAATGAGGATGCAACAAGGGGAATGGGTGTGGGGAGATTCATGGGGCCCCCGTTAAAGGTGTGTATAAGGGAAAGGACAGTCGGGCCCCTTTGTGGAACTTGTGGGATCTCTGTGCAGCAGCATCTCGTTCAACTGAGGGAGGAGGACCCATGTGGCTGTGGCCGTGGGGACTGGCGTCCGGGGCCTCCGGGTCTGCAAAGACACCCCAGAGCTACTGTCCCTTCCCTTTGCACCCATGGCTGGACGTGTGTGTGTACTGGTATCAACACTGGTTTGTATCCCCATAGGAAACAGGTCCTCCTAACAAACTATGACCACGTTTCACAAGAACAGCTTGCTCACAGGGGCGGCAGGGGGTGGGAGAGGTGTCTGTGGCCCCAGATCTGAGTGGGAGCTGGGATCCATGCTGAGGAGTGTGGAGGCCTCAGTCACCGTCCTGTGGGTGTCGGCAGAGGCTTCGAATCATCAGAGCAGGGGAAATGACCCCCTCATTAGAGTGAGACGAGCAAACAATGAGGGGCAGGGGGTAGACCCCTGCTGTCTCCCAGAAGTGCCTCCCCTCCCAGTCCGCTTAGCCTCTGTCACAGCCTGTGCTGGCCCACCTCTGAAGCCCCTTCCTCCTAAAGCACTGAGATGCTCTGATCTTTTATGGACCTGCCCTGGGCCTCACACCCCCTTCCCTGCTGGCCAAAGGCTCTTTTCCTGCTTCTGAGTTCTGATTCCTTCCCCAGGACCCAGGCAGGTGTTAGGACAACAGAGATTCCCCGAACATGACCCCTACACCACCAGCATGCAAAACTGGGGCCGCAGGCTTCCACAGGTGGCATGACTCTCTGCTGGACCCTGCAAAGAGCTTGGAGAAGAAAGGGGCTCATGTCTCTCCACCTCCACAGAATCTGTAGGTCAGCCTCACAGGTCCCCCTCTGTCCAGGTGGGCAGCACATGTGTGCTCCCAGCCCTCCTTGACCCTTTGTGAAAGAAAGTTTTTGCAGCTTAGTAGTCTGATATTAGGCAAGGTGTCTCAGGGCTTGTTCCTTTTGAAGCCCTACAGGAGAATCTGTTTCCTCTGCCTTTCTGTCTTCTAGAGGCTGCCTGCATTCCTTGGAATTAGTCCCTTCTTCCATCTTCAAAGTGCATCACTTTAATCTCTGCTTCCCTCATCACATGGTCTCTCCAACTCTGACTCTTCCTGTGTCCCTCCTACACAGCTCTTTGTGTTTATATATAGCCCACCCAGAAAATTTAGGATAATCTCTTCATCTCAAGATTTTTTACTTAGTCACAGCTGCAAAGTCCATTTTTCCATACAAGGTAACGTGCACATATTGTCATAGGAGGGGTTAAACACGGGCGTTTTGGGGGAACCAGAATTTACCCTACTAGAAGGAATCCACAAGAATACCTACCATCAGCATCCACATGAATAACAGACTATGACCAAGTGGCGTTTATTCCAGGGACGCAAGCCTTGTTCAATGGTAAACACTCACCAATGTAATCTACCAGATTGAGTCTAAAGAAAAAACACATACTGTTACACCAATTAACACAGAACAGGCACTGAACGAGATTCAACGCCCCTTCATATTAAAAGTGCTCAGGAAACTAGGAATAGAAGGGCACTACCTCAACCGAATAAAGAACCTCTACAGAAAACCTACTTCTAACATCACATGAAATGGTGAAAGAATGAATGCTTTTCCCTGAGTTCAAAACAAGGTTAGAAGGTCCACTCTTATCTTAGTTTTCAACTTAGTACTTTAGATGCTAGTCAGTGTAGTACAGCAAGAAAAGGAAAAAAGAGGCATACATATTAGAAAAGAAGAAATATAACTGTCATTCTTTACAGATGACATAACTGTCTACATAGAAAATTCCAAGGAAGGTATAAGTAGACTCATAATAAATTATAATAGCTTGCTTTAGCAGGATCTCAGAATATAAAATCAATACATAAACATTAATACACAACATTGATCATATTTCCATATACTAGTAACAAACTGAACAATTGAAAACCAAAATTTAAAACATATTAAATAGGTTCCAGTTCAAGATGGCAACATAGGAAGATCCTGAACCCACCTCCTCCCACAAACACACCAAAGCTACAGCTACATATGGAAAAATTTCCTCTGAAGAAAACTAAAAGATGGTGGAGCAACCCCTTCACATCAGGAAAACCAGAGGGAAACCACATCAAAACAGGTAGGAAAGGCTGAGACACAATTTTGCCATAAACCCCATCCTTGGTGTGGAGACACACAATTAGGAAGGAACTCAAAACCTGGAGCTTCTTCCTGAGAGGTGAAGGGTATGGACCCCACATTGGGCACTCCAAATTTTAAGGCTGGCACCTGAGAGATAGACCCTCAAAACATCTGACTTTGAAGACCAACAAGGCACATCCCATGAGACCCACAGGGCTGTGGTGAACTGAGGAACAGCTCTTAAAGGGCCTGTGCACAGACTCACCTGTCCCAGGGCCAAGTGTAGAAGCAGCCCTTTGAAAAGCACTCTGACTTTTGGTGAAAGAGACTCACTTCCCAATTTTAAAGCATTAATCTGAGGAACAGGGGCCTGCTGGAATACTCCCCAGGGACAGAGGCTGGCGGGTGCCATCTTCCTGCTCTCTCTCTGCCTTGATAAAACTGAAAGGTGCCATCTTTTTTCCCCTTTTTCCTTTCCTGCAGGTGACAGCTTTGTGCTCCAGCCAGCTGGCTCCTTCTTCCCTGCTCTTCCTCTGTCTTGCTATATATATATATATTTTTTCTTCTTTTCTTTTTTTCTTTTCCCTCTTTCCCTTTATTCAAATGGTGTCATCTTTGCACTCTTCCCACCGCCTCACTCAGCCAGTAAGCATCATCTTCACACTTTCCTTCTGATGTGCTCCAGAGAGCCAGAATCTCCAAGACAGGAGATCCCATTTTTGTGGCCTCCACTCAGGGGATGCTCCTTGATCACCTGGCTCTGGAGGCCAGGAGGGATTTCTTTTCTGGGTCCCATGGGACTGTAACAATTGGAGAGACAGTTCTTGGCAAGATACCACCCCCAGGATGTACCACTACACATCAGACTGAGACACAGCCCCAGCCTTTACATGAAAAAGGCCTATTTGCTAGTAGGGACAAGACTTAAGAGCAGGCTTCAGGTTCAGCACACATCTAGAGGCTATGGATGTGCTCTCGGGGAAGGTAGGCTGGGGGTGCCATCTCTCCACCCTCACTCTGCCTTACTACAGTCCACTGGTATCTCCCAGAATGGAGCTTGTACACTTATCTGAAGCACTGTTTTCTTGTGACTGCTCCCCAGGGAACACCTTCAGATTGCTTGCTTCTGGGGCGCAGCAGAGCTTCCACTTGCAATCTCACAAGACTAAATACATTTGCATTCTTTAAAAGCTGTTACCAAGTTTTCTGGCTTCCTATCAACCTGAATCTCGGTGCTGCCTGAGATCCTCCACTTTGGGTTGCCCATTTGTCTTGGCACACCCTCAACCGCTGGGATGGTGTGCCAGGTCTATTAAAAATAAACTGCTTAGACAATCACAAAGGTTTGAGAGGCAACCAAGAGTAGACGGGGTTAAATGACAAGGTTCATCTGTCACACAGCTCTTCAAGACTGGGAGATGTGGCTATTTCACTTAATGCATAGAAACCAACACAGAGAGTCAAGCAAAATGAAGAAAGGGAGGACTATACTCCAAAAAAAGAACAAAATAAAACCTCAGGAAAAAATCTTAATGAAATGAACATAAGTAATTTACTTGATAAAGAGTTCAAAGTTATGGTCATAAAAATGCTCACTGAACTCAGAAGGAAAATGGATGAAAACAGTGAGAACTTCAACGAAGAAATAGAAGATATAAGAAAGTTCCAAATAGAAGTCACGGAACTGGAGAATGCAATAACTGAACTTAGAAATACAGTAGATGAAGCACAAGAAAGAATAGGTGAACTCAAAGACAGGTCAGAGGAACTCATCCAATCAGAGAATAAGGAAGAAAAAAGAATGAAAATAATGAATATAGCTGAAGGGATTTATGGCACATCAAATGGAATAAAATTCACCTTATAGGAAACTCCAGAAGGAGAAGAGAAAACGGGGCAGAAAACATTTGTAGAAATAATATCTGAAAACTTTTCCTAACCTGGGGAAAGAAACAGACATCCAGATACAGGAAGCCCAGAGAGCTCCAAAGCAGATCAACCTAAAGAGATCCATACCAAGAAATATTAAAATTAAAATGTCAACGTTAAAGATAACAAGGGAATCTTAAAATCACCAAGAGAAATACAACTTGTTATATAACTTGTTATATACAACTTGTTATACAACTTGTTATATAACATCAACCTAAAAAGCTTCTACACAGAAAAATAAACAACAAAATGAAAGGGCAAGCTACAGAATGGGAGAAAATATTTGCAAATCATGTACGTGATAAGGTGTTAATATCCAAAATATATAAGGAACTCATACAATGGCTATATCTATATCTATATCTATATATAGATATAGATAGATATAGATTTTCAAACAATTCAATTAAAACTTGGGCAGAAGAACTGAATAAAAAATTTTCCAATGAAGACATCCAGATCACCAACAGGTTCATGAAAAGATGCTCTACATCACTAATCACCAGGGAAATGCAAATCAAAACTACAACGAGATATCACCTCAAAGAGACTAAGAGGTAACAAATGTTGACAAGGATGCAGAAAAGGAAACCCTTGTGCACTGTTGGTGGGAATGTAAATTGGTACAGCCGCTATGGTAAACAATATGGAGTCTCCTCAAAAAATTAAAAAGAAAACTACCATACATTAGCAATCCTGCTTTGGGTATATATATGTCCAAAGAAAATGAAATCACTATTTCAAAGAGATATCTGCACTCGCACGTTCATTGCAGCATTATTCACAATTGCCGAGAGATGGAAACAACCAAAGTGTCCATACATGGATAAATGGATATAGAAGATATGGTAGGTACATAGATGGAATATTATTCAGCCATGAAAAAGAAGAAAATCCTGCCACTTGCAACAACATTTATGGATCCTTGGGGCATTATGATGAGTGAAATAAGTCAGAGAGAGAAAAATAAATACTGTATGATGTAACTAAATTGTAGACTCTAAAACAGCCAAACCCAGAGAAACAGAGAATAGAATGGTTGTTGCTAGGGGTTGGGGTTGGGGGAAATGGGGAGATGTTGACCAAAGGGTAAAATATCCAGTTAGCACATGAATTTCTGGGAATCTAATCTACAGCATGGTGATTGCAGTTAACAGAACTGTATTATATACTTGAAAGTTGCTAAGAGACATCTTAAATGTTCTCACCAAAAAAAATGGTATTTATGCGAGGTAACGGAGGTGTGTTAACTAGCTCCGCTGTGGTAATCATTTCACAACATGTAACATACCAACAGGTTGTACACTTTAAACTCACACAATGCTATATGTCAATTACATCTCAATAAAGTTAGAAAAAATACAGAAAACAGACTGTTGCATAACATTCAAGCAAAAATACTAGTTTGGGACTGCTTTTTCTTGAATTTAGTCATTGTTCCTTCTTGAATCTGTTTTCTATCACATGATAGCAGACTCATACAGGCAGCTTACTTCTGATCAGGCGCAGCCAAAAAGAAGCAACTGATGGTATATGGAAGTTTAGGGATAAGCTATGAGATTTCTCCCTTTCTTCCTCTACTTTGTGAAGATTCTCAGGCAGCAACTGTGTAACTTCCACGGCTCCAACTCCAATGAGACAGAACTGCTATGGTCTGACATTGATGATCATTTAACCTGGCCCTGGACGCCTTTACAACCCTCTCCTTAACTTTGCCTTTCCAGCATAGGGGTACAAGTAAATTCCTATTCCTACTAATCACTCCATTATCTAGGTGGCCCTTCTTTACTTCTCAGAAGTTTCATCACTGGTGTTCTTAATACCCTGTATTAAATTTATTTGCAAAGACTTGAAACAATTTCTATTTTATTTGTTATGGGCAAATACAGTCTAATAAAATTTCCAAATATTAAAAAAATTAGAAGACACATGAAATCTCAAAATGGGGAAATGTTAGCCACGTTTAGGAAGAAAATGTACTAATATTATTGGAGGAGAGAATTCAGGAATTGGAAGATAACACTAATGAGTTTGGAAGGTATAAGACTGTGGAGAAGTTTGAATGGTGGGCTTCATGCCACAGGAAATAGGGAGTGATTCAAAGTTCTATAAAGATTGTGCTCACTTCAGCAGCACATATACAAAGTTTTATAAGATTAATATGAAAGTGGTAGGCAGTTTGGAGTATGTGATGGAGTGATGTCAAAGAAAAATTGCACCAGATGGTTAAACAGGCAAGGAGTACTTTACTCAAGATGATTCTGTAATAGGGGAGAGACAGTGAACTCCGTTCTGCTGAAACAAAAGGCATGGAAGTTTTTAGATGCCAGGATGAGCTGTAGGAAAAATAGTAGAGGATGCTGGGGAAGAGGTTGGTCAATATAATTAGACCATCTCTGTTTGCTTTGGCTCTTATCAAAGTTAGGCTCCTATACTCCCCACAGAGACTGGGAACTAGGGGCAATACCTTTCTTGAAGGTTATATTTCAAAGAGCTGACTCCCAGGTCCTTGAGAAAGACATTTCTGGGTTGGAAAATTATCAAGTGACTAGGAGAAAATTTACATCTCAAAGGGGCAGGGAAAGAATTTATAATTTCAAGCTTCTTAAAGTAAATGTTTTCAGAAAAGGGAGGTTAGGGGCCTATGGTAAAGAAAAATCCTGTCTGAAGTTTAGCCAAACTGAGGGACACATTAAGGCCATCTTGATCAGTAGTTAAAATTAGCATTACCTTCAGGAAGGTTATTTTATAAAGAAAAGCAATGCTTTAGGAACTTTCTCAGAAGAATCAAAAGTAACTGTCTGCTAGTTAGATACAGGTCAGGAATAATGAGAAAGGGCAGTTACCAAGTAAACTCAACTAATGTTCTCTGTGTTGTAGCTTTAATAAAGATGAAATAAGTAGAAAAAAAATAATCCATTGGTACACGGTGAGAGCCAATTGGATGGACTGCCCAATTAGAAATACTTCTTTATTTTCTAGTCATTATCAGTCACGGATTAACAAACCTACTTTTATTAGATATACTTCTGTCTAGGGATTGAGAAATATCAATTATTTAAACTTAATCACTACTTTATTTCTGTGAGATTTTTAAAAATATACTTTGGGGAAAAGTAATGGAAGAGTGATATAGCACTAAAACATTGAAGTGAATGACATAATAAGATCCTATCTTTCTCAATTTAAGGAGAAAAAAAGGGAGGGCAAAAGAAATGGGCAGAAAGTAAGTTTACCAACCAGTCATTGTGTCAAGTGTTTTCATATATTTCTCTAATTTAATACTCACAAAACAATGAGACATAAGGAAGATATTTATCCCATTCCATAGATGAAACTCTATTTACAAAGTAATATATCAACCATTTGTAGAGCTGACCCTTGAATTTAAGGCCTTACGTCTGTGGAAATGCAAGAGCCAAACCCTGCTAATACAAGGTGCTTAGAAGAGGTAGACTTCAGTGAGCAGGAAAATCAGAGCATGCGTGAACTGATGACAAGTTTTGCTGATCTAGTAGCTTTGTGAGATTTGTCTAGATTCAAAGGCCCTTGCTCTACTAAACCATCAAAGTAGAGGTGGTCTCCTTCTGAAACAACCAATATTTGCAGAGCTATTCAGACTTTGGGTCATGGTATTTTTTCAAGGATTAACTATTATCACTGGCTTTTCAAATTTTAACTTTAGAAAGTCCTTGCTTTTTTTTTTTTTTTTTTTTTTAAGTTTATTTATTTATTTTTTTAATTAGTTTCTGCTTTATAACAAAGTGAATCAGTCATACATATACATCTGTTCCCACATCCCTTCCCTCATGCATCTCCCTCCCTCCCACCCTCCCCATCCCACCCCTCCAGGCGGTCACAAAGCACCGAGCTGATCTCCCTGTGCTCTGCGGCTGCTTCCCACTATCTATCTACCTTACGTTTGGTAGTTGGAAGCAATGTTACATTTTGATGCAGTTGTTTGCAGGGATGAAACTTGGTCGCCCTCTGGAGGCTATTCTCAGGTCCGACTAGCATACCTTAATTTTGAGAAAGAAGTCAGGTCTTAACAATTTAACAAGTCATTTTAAATGTGTGGAAATTATGTATATACATTATACTTTTTTAGAAGTTACAAAACATTGAGTTCAAAATGCTCAAAATATTTTAAAATGCTGAATTAAACGATTTATGGCATAGCATGTTTTGAATTCCTGTTCTCCCTTTGGAAATGGAGATGGTCATCATTCTCCTTTTATCATGCAATATCTATACTGGGACTAAAACCGTTATTTTTTCCTCCCCTATTATAGGAACACATGGGCAATTAGTTCTATAAAATGAATAATAAAACATATGACACAATACTATACATTCAATTACTACCAAGATCTTCCATTTTAAGTTTTTAAAAAAAATCTCTAAATTTCCAATTAAAAAACTTTTTTTTCTTTCTCTCAGAGACAAAACATCAGAGCTTACAAGAACCCTTAAAAACAGAATGGCTCAAAGGATAAAAATGTTTTGCTCCCTAGTTCATTCTTGTTCAGTTTTCTTGTAGAAGGTGTATTATACCAGTTAGTGTAAATTATACAAGCAAAGTTCTTGCCATATATTGGTGACAGCTTTTCTACATAAAGTAAGCAGTTAAGGGGCTTCCCTGGTGGCGCAGTGGTTAAGAATCCACCTGCCAATGCAGGGGACACGGGTTCCAGCCCTGGTTCCCGAAGATCCCACATGCCGCGGAGCAACTAAGCCCATGTGCTGCTACTGAGCCTGCGCTCTAGAGTCCGTGTGCCACAACTATTGAGCCTGCGCTCTAGAGCCCATGCGCCACAACTACTGAAGCCCGCACACCTAGAGCCCATGCTCCGCAACGAGAAGCCACCGTGATGAGAAGCCCGCACACTGCAACAAAGAGTAGCCCCCACTCTCCGCAACTAGAGAAAGCTCGCGTGCAGCAACGAAGACCCAACACAGAGCCAAAAATAATAAATAAATAAATTTTTTAAAAAAAAGTAAGCAGTTATGAGCTGCTATAAACCTACTATTTCTTTACTTGATTTAAATGAATTTAATTCTTTAAATAACTGAGCAAGTAGAGAATTTAGACTCAGCCATTATTAGAGGTACCTTATACAACCAAAGTGGTATAAAAACCCTGTAACATGAAAGTGTTGTGGAGGTCCTTCTGGTCTTCTGAGACCGGGACACCTGTACCTTTATGTCCCATTTATAAATGCTCCTCTATAATGTTTGGGATGCTGAAATATTTGATGAGATAGATACCTCATGCCTATTACATGCCTTCCCTATATCTCTCTCAACTACATCCCTCTAATGAGTTGGTGCAGCTCCAAGGCTCTATCCAGTAACAAGGTAGTGTCAGGCAGTGCTTGTTGTACTCACTGGCTTTTAATCCTCCAACTGCCTTGTAATCTCCTCCTTCACACCTTGAGGCTTAGAAATGGCATATTTCCTGAGGAAGAGGTTTCTAGGGAGTCCTGTATACTTGCTTGAAATGGGGACAGGAGAATGGAGGAACAGAAGGGAAGATATACGGAAGATGAACGGATTTTTTTTAATATAAATTTTTCTGCCATAAAAACTATAGGTACCAAGCAAAGCAATCAGGGAAATTTATATTCATGCATTAATTTACCACTTACAACGATGAGTAGATAGAGGACATTAGATAGATTAAGGAAGTATCTAGGAGGTAAAATGGATAAGATTGATAATGGATAGGATATAGTGGCTGATGCGAGAGGCTGAACTCAAGGATTATTGTTAGGTGTCTGGTTTATACAACTGGGTGAATGGTGTCACTACACACTAAGACAAATGAAAATGAAGGAGGAGAGATTCGGCAGTTTAGGGAGACCATGAGTATTTAGCTTTATGTATATTTTAAATGAACAGATTTAGATGTTAATTAGGCAACTGGATTTACAGAATTCAGATTAGAGGTCTCAGGTACACAAATGTCCAAACTTGATGGAGTTGGTAACTGAAGCTGTGTGTTTCTGTGAAATCATATTATGAGTTCCAGAGTGAGAGGACATAATGGCCTAAAACTGAATTTTGAAGAATTTCAACATTTAATGTCTGAGGAGAAGGATACGTACCTGCAAAGAAGATAGAGAATGAACTGCCGCAGAGATGAGAAGAAAACCAGAGGAGTTTTTGGGTCAAGGAAAATCAAGTCTCAAAGACAGAAGCAAATCCTACTTACAGGTCAAGTAACTAGGAGATAAAATTTTCACATCGCATCCATGGATTTGGAAATAACTTATGAAGTACCTTTTTATTGGAGTAATAAAAGATGGATTCTATTGGGAGTGGGTTGAAGCATGAGAAGGAAGTCATAAAGTGAAGATATCAAATATAGATAAACATTTTAAAACAGCTTTATGGAGGTATAACTGATGCACAAAAAATGGCACATGCTTAATGTATACTATTTGATGAGTTTGGACATATGCATAAACCCATGAGACAATTAACACAATCAAGGTAATAGACATATCTGTCCCCTCCAAAAGCTTCCTTGTGTCCCATTTTTTCTGTGTGTGGTAAGAACACTTCACATGAAATTGACCCTCTTAACTAATTTTAAGTGCTTAACACTATTGTTAACTATAGACACTATTTGTACAGCAGATTTCTCAAATTTATTCATCTTGTATAACTGAAAATTCATACCTGTTGAACAACAGCTCCCCATTTCTCCCTTTCCCCAGCCCCTGGCAACCAACATTCTATTCTCTGCTTCCATGAGTCTGATTATTTTAGATACCTCATATAAATGGAATTATGCAGTATTTGTCCTTCTGTGACTGGCTTATTTACTTAGCATATTGTCCTCCAGGTTCATCCCTGTTGCCACAATGGTAGAACCCCCTTCTTCTTTTAAAGTTGAAAATATTCCATTGTAAATATATACTACATGCTTTGAACCATTCATCTGTTGATGAACATTTTGGGAAAAGCTTCTTGACACTGATCTTGGCAATGATTTATTGGCCATGACACCAAAAGCACAGACCACAGAAGCAAAAATAGACAAGTAGAACTACATCAAAATAAAAAGCTCCTGCACAGCAAAGGAAACAACCAACAGAATGGAAAGGTAACCAATGGAATGGGAGAAAATATTTGCAAATCATATATCTGGTAAGGGGTAAATATCCAAAATTTATAAGGAATTCCCACAACTAAGTAGCAAATAAACCAAATAACTCCATCAAGAAATGGGCAAAGAACTTGAATATACATTTTCCAAAGAACACATATGAATGGCCAAAATGTATATGAAAAGGTACTCAGCATCGCTAATCATCAGGGCAATGCAAATCAAAATCACGAAGAGATATCACCTCACACCTGTTAGGATGCTTAGTTTCAAAAATATAAAGGTAACAAGTACTGGGGAGAATATGGAGAAATTGGATCTCTTGTACACTGTTGGTGGGAATACAAAATGGTATATAGTCACTATGGAAAACAGTATGGAGGCTTCTCGAAAAATTAAAAATAGAACTATTATATGATTTAGCAATCCCACTTCTGAATGGATATATGTATATATATATGTATATATATATGTGTGTGTGTGTGTATATATATATATGTATAAGAGAACTGAAATCAGGATCTCAAAAATTGCACTCTCATGTTCATTGAAGCATTATTCACAATTGCCAAGATATAGAAAAACATTTTCAAGAATTATCTTAAAAACTGTGCCTTTGAAGAAGAGATAGTGTGGTAATTAGTAACAGAAGTCAGGTGGAGAAAGGTGAGTTTGATTTTGCTTTTCTTTTTTGCTTTACTCTTCTTTATTATTTTTCCCAATTTGGAAGATTTTAGAATGTTTAAAAAAGATAGTGGAAAAGATCCAGATTAGAGAAGGTATTGAACAAAATAAGGATCCTTAGAGAGTGCAAGGTGATGCAATCCAAATCAGGAGTAAGGGAATTGGGTTTAGTAGGAATAGAGCTCCTGTTCTGTTAAATTACCAAAGGAGATAAAGATGGCAGCAGATGTAGTAACTCTATTATGTTAATTAACAGGAAAGTTCTAATGTTTTTTCTTTTCTTTTCTGTGAATTAAGAGATTATCTCCTGATATTATAGCAAATGGTGGGGACATGCCATTTAAGAATAGTGCAATAGCTGAATCACTTTGTTATACAGCAGAAACTAACACAACATTGTAACGCAATTATACTCCAATAGAGATTAAAAAAAAAAAAGAATAGTGCAGAAAGAGAGAACAAAGTGTAAAGAGTGGGAAATGATGGGTCCAGATTAATGTAGCAGAATTAAAGGGCAATATTAAAGGACCTTTTAGGTTAGTTATCATGAATTTATAAAGGAAACAATCTAAACTATTATACACTTTACTTGGGAAGACTTTGAAAGCTGGAGATCAAGAAAAGAGAAAGCAATGGTTTGGGTTGATCCAGCATAATTAAAAGACACTGGAACAGGGCTAGGGACAAACACACTAGTAGATAATGGACATTGGAATGTAAGAGAGTAAGGGGAGATACAAAGGTAGTATCAGGAGAAAGCAAGGGAGTAAACAGACTTGCGTCAAAGTACTATCATAGTGGTGGGGTATTTGAACAAGTGGGTATTTGAACAAGTGAACTGGAATGTGAGAAGTTACTGTAAAGGGATGGCATATTTGTGTGAATAATTTTTAAAGACTATTTCTCTTTTTCCAGCTCTGATTTTTATTTTAGAGCACTGACTCCTGAAAACTCGGTTTCCCAGGATTCACTGACAACTAGCTTCCAATTAATTTTGAGTAAAGGAAGGACTGGTGAGAGTTTGGAGGAAGGGGATAAGGGAGAACCCAGAATGCCCTCTTTCTTTGAGTTGTACATACAACTGAGGCTTCGTCTCCCTCATGCGTCTAATTCCTGCTCAAGGGCTTCTCCCTCCATGTTCCCAGCACCCACCAGCAGTCTCTACATTCATTCCAGTTCTGCTTAGGGGATTCAGTCTTTCCAAAATCTAGGTTGCCTTCCTATTTCATTTGACTCCAGCTTTTATAACTTTTGAAACAAGCTCCTTTTATTAAAATCTACTTTCTAAACTTCCTGAAGCAGATTTCCTGTCCTGCATGAGTAATCCCAGGAAAAAGATGCTCAAGATGGGACTCTGGAATAAGGTTTTGAGCTTGAATGTAGTAGTGACTCCATTGCCAATGCAAAGACAAGTGCTTCTTCCGAGTAGTGGAAGCAATAAGTAAATTACCAGCAATATTTGCTTTGAACATATTGCCAGTTGAAGACAATACTTTTACATCTCAAGCAGCAGCTGATTTTGTCTATTACAGCAGTAATACCTACAAGCACCATGGGGACCATTAGCTGCTTCTTATAGCACCAGAGAGCTTACAAAATGAAAATGTTTACACTTAATGTTAAAAGGTGTTAGGTGTTTAAACTCTCAGATCGAGGCATGGGAAGACACAGAGAGCCACACTGAGGGCCTTAAAATTTTCTCATGTCTTAGAGCCACACAGCAGACATGGCTGAGGATCAAGTTTCAAATCTAAAAGTGTGGGTTGCAGAATGAAAATGCAAGTTCAACGTACATCTGTGCTAAGCCTCACAGATTAATATCAGGACACTGATCAGGAAGAGTTGGGTATTAAGATAAGGATATATTGAGTATTTAGGATAAGTGCAGGTAGGCAGACTCAGATTCATATGAAAATTTTTAACCCAAATCTTCCTGTGGTTTCCTCGCCAAAGGAAGCCACCCTTCTTCCTCCCCATTTGAGGAAACTAACCTTCCCTTACTTACTTAACATATCTCTAAAGACCTCATCTAAATAGGTTAGTTTTCAAGGAAATTTCTACTTTTCTCAAGACCCACCCACATCAGCACTTATTGCATCCTAATAACTACAGTCAGATTCTACCAGGCCCCAGTAGGCAAGTATAATGTCCACCCTGGTAGGAGTTAGCATATACATCAAAAGAAATGCTATATCCTGCTAACGTGTATCAGCAGAAACCTGTAGAATGTGTGTGTGGCATATTTTTTGGGGGGGTTTTTTGTTTGTTTTTTTGCGGTACGCGGGCCTCTCACTGTTGTGGCCTCTCCCGTTGTGGAGCACAGGCTCCGGACGCGCAGGCTCAGTGGCCATGGCTCACGGGCCCAGCCGCTCCGCGGCATGTGGGATCCTCCTGGACCGGGGCACGAACCCGTGTCCCCTGCATTGGCAGGTGGACTCTCAACCACTGTGCCACCAGGGAAGCCCTGGCATATATTTTATAAGTGTTAGACTGAGAAAGATCGAATATAAAGTTGCAAGGGGTTGAATTTATTATAAAGATGTTACCTGAGATTCAAAGTATTAGCTCTAGCTGATGGAATTGGCTCTAATCATTGGCTTGTTTGGCTGACTGAAACATAGATTCAATAGTCAGCAACATTCAAAGAGGGAAAGATGCCATAATTTATCTGACAGAATGTAGACAAAGGAATCCATGTACATAAAATGAGAATGTTGGAGTGGATTAATTATGTAAAACCCACTCAACTATCCCATAGTTATGCACCCACAGAGGTCACCGATAACATTCTTCTTCAAGACATTAAGACATTCTTTGATGAGAGAAATACAAGCATCCTTTTAAACCTCTGTGGCATCTGTCTTCTGTGGGCTAAAGATGACAATGCGGGATAGCACCAATGAAATGGCCCCCGTGCTTTTTAACAGGAACATTGGGTTACAAAGTAGCAGAGGTTAAGTGGTAGCATTTAATATGAGAAACAAGGTGAGTGCAATTATCATAAAGGTCAGCAGGGCAGAGTGGCAGTATTTTGACCCAAAGTGACTTCCAGCAGTAACAGATTAATCACATTTACACTGGGAATTACATTGATGAGCAGGCTTGAACTGTATAAATGAAAATAAAATTCAAGCACAATGAGCAGAAACCTGCATTGATTTTCCAGGAATGAAAATTACAGCCTCGCCCAGACCTAAACCAGAGATCAGGTGGCTACAACAGCTTCAGGAACTTTGCTGCAACACTGTCAAAAGTATAGAGTGTGATTATTTTTTTCCTCCAGGTCTACCTCAAAGGGGTTTACAATTTTCCAGGGGGAATGTTTAGAAAGAAAAGTGGAAAACTCAGAATTTTTCAGAGATTATTAAGATAAATTTATACACCTGAGGTTCCAAAACATCACTGTGGTCTTCAGGTCATAATAGGGCTTATGGAAGCCATGTGATAATTGGAATTTTGACACAAGTTCACCTCACTAGAAATCTTGTGCAGTGACCTACACTATATTTTCCCATATCTGAATGTATTTTTGGAGTACACATACTTGGAAAATGACAGAACTCTCAACCAAGGTCAGTGCTATTAAGAACGGCTACTGCCTGACATCCATTAGGATAGCTATTATTAATAACAATAATAAATAACAAGTATTCGCATGGATGTGTAGAAATCTGAACCCTTCTACATTGCAGTTCCTCAAAAAATTAAACAGAACTACCATACGATCTAGCTATTCTACTTCAGAGTATATATCCAAAGGAATTAAAAGCAGGGGCTTGAACAGATGTTTGTAATTTCACGTTCTTAGCAGCATTATTCACAATAGCCAAAAGATGGAAACAACCTAAATGTCCATCAACAGAGGAATGGATAAACAAAATGTAGTATATACATACAATGGAATATTAATGACCCTAAAAAGGTAAAAAATTCTGACACACACTACGATACGGATGAACTTTGAAGACATTATGCTAAATGAAATAAGCCAGAACCGAAAACACAAATACTGTGATTCCAGTCATATGAGGTACTAGAGTAGTCAAATTTATATAGACAGATAATAGAATGGTGATTGCCAGGGTCTGGGTGCAGTGATGAATGGAGAGGTGCTGTTTAATGGGTACAGAGTTTCAGTTTGGGAAGATGAAAAAAGTCCTGGAGATGAATGGTAATGATGGTTGCACAACAACGTGAATGTACTTAATGCCACTAAATGGTACACCTAAACATGGTTAAGATGGTAACTTTTATGTCATGCATATTTTGCCACAACTGGAAAAAAATACATAGGAAGGGCCAAGTGGAAGCTCCTGGAACTGTCCCTACATGAAAACGATACCAAAAAATAGCAATAGCACATATCTGGGGAATTGGCAGAGACTAAAATAACCATGCAGATGGGAATCTCCATCACCTGCCCCATTTAAATAATCTCTTTGGCCTGTAAAAAAGGCAAATAAGTCATGGACAATGATTGTTGATTATCATAAGATAATGAGGTACTAATTCTAATCAAAGCTGCTGGATGTTATGGGCCTTTTTTTCCTGGAACAAATCAAAACATCTCTTAACTCCTGATATACAGCTATTGATCTGGCGAATAGTTGTCTCCACATCAAACAGCAAAGATAATGGAGCAGTTCACTTCTATCTGACAGAGACAGAAGTACACTCAAACTCTGTCTTACTTAAGTGCTATGCCAAGTCTCCCGATGTCTATAATATTATAGTCCATAGGGAGATTAGTCATCTGGATATCACAAAAGCATTATGATAGTCCCTTGTATTGATGAGTTTATGGTGATTGGACATGAGAAAAGTAGGAAGTACTGAAGTTGTGTCAGTAAGATACATAGATGTCAGAGTGGGAAATAAACTCCATGAAAATTTAGGATGTCAAATATATCACAGCCTAAGTATGATAATGCACACAAACAGAAACCAACCTCCAGAAAGCACTGAAGATCATGTTGATTTGTTTTAAAGATGGAGGCAGCACACAGCTAGGATTCCGAAAGATTTGTTACACACTCCCTTTCCTAAATCCCATTCCTGATAGTGACTGCTCTTTCCTTTTACCTCTTCTCTCCTGTCCTCACCCTTCCTTTATTGTTCCCTATCCTTCTTACCCCTCTGCCCTCTTTCATTCTTCCTCATAGAGAATAGCCTGGGCTATTATTTGCATTCTTTACATTCTTTATATCTCTCTCCCATCCACCCCCCACCTCAACAAGGGCCTTGTACCAATTAAGAAAGTAAACATTTCAAGTCTTCAGAGTATTGAGAGGAGAAAGGTTATGGGGAAATAGCAAATCTTGACAATTTAAATATTCTCTATGTATCACATAAGTATATTTATTGTAAATAAATTCATACATGCAATAATAGTACAAATAGAAAATATTCACAAGCTACCAGACTGCCAAATTCTGCATGAGATACAAAATCACATACCTATACTATCTGCTTTTCAATTTATAATTAAAACCATGTTACCTCAGAATTTTAAAAATAGCATTTGGATAATTATAAAAAAAATTATAACTACATTAAAATTTTAAATTTCTGCACTTTTAAAGACACCATTAGAAAATGAAAGGGCAAGCCACAGATTGGAGAAAATATTCATGAGATATAGATATAGATATAGATATATACATAACATAGACTGGCATCCAGGATATGTAAGATGATCTTACAACTCCATAGTGAAGTAGTATTTGGGGGAAATACTACTTCAGAATTATAAGAAACAAATATTTGTGTTTAAGCCACCCATCCTATAGTATTTTTTATTGAGATATAGTTGAAATATAACATTATGTAAGTGCAAGGTGTACACTTGTTGGTTTGGTACATTTGTATATTGCAGTATGATTACCACCAGTACCATTAGCTAACACCTCTATCATGTCACACAATTATCATTTCTTTTTTTGTGGTGAGAATAATTATGATCTAGTCTCTTAGCAACTTTGAAGTTTATAGTACAGTATTGTTGACTGTAATCACTATGTTGTGCATTAAATCTCCAGGGCTTATTTATCTATCAATACCAGTTGCAAGTTTATATCATTTGACCAACATTTTTCCAATTTCCCCACCCCCAGCTCCTGGAAACCACCATTCTACTCTTTGCTTTTATGACTTTGGCTTTTTTAGATTCCATATATAAGTGATATAAGACAGAAAAAGACCGTCTATGGTATTTTTGTCATAGCAGACCAAACAAAGGAGTATTTGGGAGATGCCATATCATGTAAGCTTTTTAGTCAATGGTGAGAAATATTGATTTTATTCAATTACAATAGGATAGTGCAATGCAGAGTTGGGTTTGGAGGCTTAAACATGGGAGAAAAATGATCTAATTTAATTTTTAAAGATTATCTATGGGGGGAGGGCTTCCCTGGTGGCACAGTGGTTGAGAGTCCGCCTGCCGATGCAGGGGACACGGGTTCGCGTCCCGGTCCGGGAAGATCCCACATGCCGCGGAGCGGCTGGGCCCGCGAGCCATGGCCTCTGAGCCTGCGCATCCGGAGCCTGTGCTCCGCAACGGGAGAGGCCACAGCAGTGAGAGGCCCGTATACCACAAAAAAAAAAAAAAAAAAAAGAGATTATCTATGGGGAGTTTCCTATAGACAAGTAAACAAGGATTCAAGAAGAAACTTTAGAAGGCCCTTTTTAAGAGTCCAGGTAAGGGACAGCAGATTAAGGTGGTAAAAATAGAAAAACATTAACTAGCAATTAACTGAGAAATAGATTTTCAGGAACTAACCCCCACACATTTAGATAATTCATCTGAAACATGCTATTTGAAAATATAGCTTCTTAGGATGCATCATATCTCTGAAGGAAACGCTAAAATACCAATGGATTGATAGTCCAAGCAATGAAGATTTACTAAGTGTGTGTGTATGTGTGTGTGTGTGTTCCTCAACTGTCCTAGGTTCAAGGAAAGGCAAATAGAAATAAAACCTTCATGTTGGAATACTGTCCCACAGTGAGTAAAGGTATCATGTACTTTTAAAATTGTATCTATTTAAACAAAGCCTAATATAATGGGAAAAATAAACTAGACCTGGAATCAAAAGACCTGAGTTTGAATCGCAGCTTGATTAATTACCAGAATATTAAGTTCGGGCAAGTTGTCCACATTTGATCAATTTCAGGTTCCTTATTTACAAAATGGTAGGCTGGATGGAGTGATCACTAGGCTCCCTTCTTGCATGAGATTTTGTTATTCTACAACACCATATTGGTATTCTCATTAAAGTGAATTTCAAGTGTTTGGTCAAGAAGAGGCTCCGGCTTCCCTGGTGGTGCAGTGGTTGAGAATCTGCCTACTAATGCAGGGGACACGGGTTCGAGCCCTGGTCTGGGAGGATCCCACATGCCGCGGAGCAACTAGGCACGTGAGCCACAACTACTGAGCCTGCGCATCTGGAGCCTGTGCTCCGCAACGAGAGGCCGCGATAGTGAGAGGCCCGCGCACCGCGATGAAGAGTGGCCCCCGCTTGCCACAACTAGAGAGAGCCCTTGCACAGAAACGAAGACCTAACACAGCAAAAATAAATAAATAAATTACTAAACTCCTACCCCCAACATCTTAAAAAAAAAAAAAAAAGAAGAGGCTCATTCACTTCTTTTATTTCAAATTTAATAATAATGTAAGCCCTCATCCCATCAGGCAAAGAAGAAACTCTACCATTTCTCATCATTCAAGAATCCATTTCTTTCGTTAGGTCACATGAACATTCTAGAGGCTTAAAATAACCCTAGAAAGTGTGGGAGAGGCTCTGTATTTGGGCCTTAAACAAAAGATACATCTTGTTGAACTTTCATGGTGGCTTTAAATCTGCTGACTCTACTGCTTCACTGATAAACTGGAATAACAGGAAAGTTGGTGCCTGAACCCATATTACTTGCATGAAGTGCATAACCCCTGTTTCTGAAATCTTTCTGTACCTCTGGAGACATGCCCTATTTTCACATTGCCATAGTGAATGTTTAAGTTTTCTGCTACATGAAGATATGTCCCTCTCTCCAGCCTCGGGGACATCTATCCCTCTTCCTTTGGAGTCTCAATGGCTCTCCTCTGTTTCCTCTCTCTCTCTCTCACCTAACATTATTCTTTCAAAGTATTTGTGCTTTTCAAAGAACAAAGGAAAATCGGTCAATTCCAGGAAACACCAGCTTTTCACCCTAACACAAATCTCCCCTGAAGTAATTAACAGCAAAGGTTGACTACCATCTTGAAGTGGTGGTCATAGAGTTATTGGGGAAAACAAACACAAATTAGAGCTTCAATAAATTATACTGCCATAACTACAAATAATTAGCTCTTCAAGAAAACAGATTTATATATCGACAAAATCCTTGTTTTGGAGCCTCCTCACCAAATAGCCTTAGTCTTTAGGGGAACAATCAATGATCTGAAATCTATCCCCCACCAAGCATACTTTGAAAAGTTCATTCTACTATACAGCTCATTAGATCGAACTTGCAATAAATCTTAACAGACTCAGAGAAGAAAATGTTTACTTAAAGTGGTAAATTTTTCAAAACTTCACGTGAAGCCTGACGGGTATTTCCAAAGATCTGATTCCTGCATTTCGCTTCAGATCATCCCCAATCATTAGAGAGATCTCTATCCAAAAGGTATGTGTATCTTCTATGTTCATGTTGCCATATCTGACTACATATATATTCTTATTTAACACACACAAAAACTCATGTACACACTGTCTCTCGCTCTCTCTCTCACATACACACACAAACACACACACACACCCATCCCTTCAGTTCATATATTTGTAAACCTACATACTCTTTTTGTAACTGCAATTTATTTTTTAAATTCACATTATGTTATTATGATCCACCCATGTTAATACACACAAAAACATTTCATTCAATTTACCTATTGTATAATATTACTTTTGAGAACAAACCATAATTTATTTATCAATTACCTTTAAGAAGGGAATTTAGGTAACATCCATCTTATTATAAACAGCACTACATTAAGATTCCAATGCACCTAGCTTCTAATGTAGATAAATAAGAATTTCCTTAATGATAGAGAGGCTGACCTTTCTTTTATAAGTTTCGTGGCCACCCAGATTTATTCTTTTGTGTTTTTATTTGTCCATTTGTCTATACTGCTGTGGAAATGTTTCAATATGAATGTCATATAATCTGTTCAGCTTTTCTTCATACTTTGTGATTCTTTAAATGTTGTGTTTAAGAAACCTTTCCCTAACCTGACTTCATAAAGCTATATCCATATTTTGCTCCTAAAGTATTCATGTTTTTTCTTTCACATTTAATTTTTGATTTGAACTGGAATTTATTTTCTCATTTCTTTAAGATAGGGGTCTAATCCTTTGTCCATATGAATTTCCAATAATCTCAACACCATTTATTAAAAGGTTCATCCTTTCTCCACAAATCTGTAATGTTACCACATTAGTCTCTTTTTTAATCTATCTATGTTCCTGGGCCCTATATTCTGTTCAATTTTGTTTGTCTATACCTTTGCTGTGCCAGTACCACACTGTTCTAATTAATATGACTTTAAATGTTTGTATCAGGCAGCATAGGTTGCCCTTTCTTCATGTTTCTTAATGTTTTCATATCTTCTTCAGAATTTTTTGGCTACTTTCAACTCCCTACTTATACGTAATGGTCACCTTGGCTAAGACACGGTAACCAGACATTTGGTCAAACATGATTCATGATACTTGTGTGAAGAATTTTTTTAGATGAGATTAACATTTCACCCAATCAGTTGAAAGTCTTAATAGAAAAAAGACTGACGTCCCCTCAAAAAGAGGGAATTCTGCCAGCAGACTGCCTTTGGACTCACACTGCAATATCAGCTCTTCCCTGGGTCTCCAGCCTGTTGCCCTGCCCTGCAGATTTTTTGCACATACACATCTCCTATTGGCTCTGCTTCTGGTTCTCTGGAGAACTCTGCCTAATACACTTCTCTCCCATATAAACTTTAGATTTAGCTTGTCATGGCTTATGAAAATATCTATTGCAATTTTCATTGTGATAGCAATGCATACACAAGTTAGTGGCATGGTCAATTATAAAATATTGATTCATTTTTACAAAGAATATTATAAAGTGTTCCATTTAATTTTTTACATCCTTTAAGAAAGCATCATTTTCTCCATGAATATTTGACTCACGTTATGATATTTATTCTCAAATACCTGATATTTATTATTTTATTGTGAATGATATTTTTACTTAATAGTAAAAGTATTAATGGAATAGTATTTACTAATAGTAGTACATTTTCTTACTGGTTGTTGCTAATATTTTAAATTCTTATTGGTTTTTGTATGTCAGTCTTGTATCCAGCAAGTTCAGAGATTACAGATTTTCTTGTATTTTGTATGCAGACATTTTCCACCTCTTTTTTTGTTTTCAAATATATTTTCCACTGGCTTTTGCTTCTGTACATATAAATTAATCTTGTGTTAATATTTTATTTGGAATAGTTTTATTGATCTCTATAAATGGATGTGTTGTATATTTTATTTATTTATTTATTTTGGTTTGGCTATTGTATATTGAAAAAGTGAGTATACCCTCTTGTTTCACTCTCTGAAAAATTTTATATAAGATAAAAGTTAATTTGATCCCTGAAGGATTTGCAAAGCACTTTTAAAATGTCTGGTCCTGGTGTTTTTGTTTGCTGATTTCTAGACATTTGACCAGACTATCCTATTCATGTAAAAGTTGTTAGTATACTATGTTTCTCTATTTCCTCTTAAGACAATTTTGCTAATTTTATTTTTTAATTCAAGTTTTTATAAATTTTCATATTAATGGCATGATACTCTTTACTTTATTCCTATAATTAGTAAAACTCCAAATATATGTAAGTAAAACCCCTATTCTTTCATAGTTTTGTTTGTGCCTTCCTCTTCTATGAACATAAAAAAATACCATTCTTTATATTTTCAAAGAAACAAAATTGAAGTTTACTGATCCTATTGTCAATTTAGATCCCATTTTTTACTGACATATAATTCACATACCATAGAATTCACCTATTTATATATTTCAGTGATTTTGAGTATATTCACATATAAGTGCAACCATCATTACAGTCAATTTTGAACATTTTTATCACTTAAAAAAACAAATCTAATATTCTTTAGGCATCACCTCCCTATATTCCCACCCTACTTCCCACAAGCTCTAAGCAACCACTAATCTATCTTCTGTCCCTGTAGATTTCACTATTCTGGACATTTCATAGAAAGAGAATCATGCAATATAAGGTCTTTTGTGACTGACTTTTTTACTTAGCGTAATATTTTGAAGGTTCATCTAAGTGATAGCATGCATCAGTATTTCATTCCTTTTTATAGCGAAGTAATATTTCATTGTGTGGACATACCAATTCTGTTCATCCATTTATCAGTTGATGGACATTTTCGCTGTTTCCACTTGTTTGCTACTATGAAAAATGTTGCTATAAACATTCTTGTTTAATTGGTGTGAACATATGTTTTCATTTCTCTTGGGTATACATCTAGGAGCAGAATTGCTGGGTCATATGGTAATTTCATGTTTAATTGTTGGAGGAACTGCTTAGATGGTTTTCAATTGAGTGACGCCATTTTACTGTCCTACCACTATTGTTTTAAATAGTGTGAAGTGTGAGTCCTCCTACAAGTTGGAGATTATTGATACCCTCTATAGTTTGTTTTCTGTTTGTCCTACTTGTTTTATTAATTATCTCTTCTTCTATGGCACAATCTATTTAATTCTTATGTTGCAAACTTAATTTCTAATAAGTTTCCTTTCAAATATGTGTGTGTGTGTGTGTGTGTGTGTGTGTGTGACACAGATTACAAGTATTGATTTACAGGTTCCCAGCAAGGGTTTTTATAAAAATATTTATAAAAATAAAAATATTTTTATAAATATTTAGTAAATTCTGACAGAAATTGTCATTAAATAATAAAATAGAGCTTACAGTTTCAAACTTAATAGAGTCAAAGTAGACTGCTATAAATATTTCACGATTCCAGAAGAAAAAGAAAAATATGAAAGAATTTAGACAAGTAGGAAAAAAAGGAAGATTTAAACCAAATTAGTAACTACATTTAATGCAAATGGATTGGCTGCTCCAAATGAAAAGAAAATACGTGTCAGATTGTATAAAATTACATGTAACTATGTGCTATCTTCAAGAGACATACCCAAAGAAAGTGGAAGAAGTAAATAATAAATGCAAGAGCAGAAATTAATGACATAGAAAATAAACAATACAAATTCAAATGCTAACATTTGGCTCTTTGAAAATACTAATAAAAATGGCTATCTACTTGAGAGTCTTCTCAAGACCAAAAAAGAAAAAAAAAGATAGGACAAGAAGCCAATATCAGAAAGGTAAAAGGGTCATATATCACATACATGTTACAGACTTTACAAAGGAAAAAATGAACAGTGTTTTCAAATAAATTTTAAATTTTATAAAAATCACAGTCCCCTAGAAAAATATAATATCAAAATAGATTCAAACAGAAATAGAAATTTATACATACATTTATACATTACAGACACTGAATCAGCACTCACTACTCTCACCATGAAGAAAGCTGAAATCCAAGATTTTTCACTAGTGTGTTCTAAAGAAAGGAAGAATTCCAGTAGTACACAAACTCTTTGAGAATAGAAAGAGGGAACACTATTCAACTACTTTTTAATATTTTCTTCATTTCAAGACAGGAAAGGACAGTATAAGAAAGGATAATTAGAGGTGACCTTACCCAGGAAAACAGATGATAAATATAATATAAGCAAACTGAGTCCAACATAAAAAGCTAATTTCATGACAGACAACCAAAATTATTTTACATAAAAAAATTAATTAATAAAATTAAACATACAAAAAATTAAATCCAAAGTTTCTTATAATTTCAGCAGTCATGTATGATTTTACAAAAACCCGCAGCTAATCTTATCAAACTAGAAACAGAAACTTTCTTAAATGAAAATTAGCTATCTACCATAGAGTAACATTATAGATACAGGTGAGATGATTAAAGATTTAAAGATCAGGAAGAAGACAAGGATGCCCCCTGTCACCACTCTATTCAGTATTGTACTTGAGAGTTTAGCCAGTGGAGAAAGTCAAGAAAAAGAACTAAAATGTCTAAGGATTAGAAAAGAAAACACACAACTTGTTCTATTTAGATATGATATTGTTGTGTACAGAGAAAATACAAAATAATGTACAGGAAATTGCTAGGATTTGTAAGAGAGCTTCTTAAGATTTCTAGATAAAAATCAATAAAAATAAATTGTGTTTTTATATAATAGCATCAAACAGAAAGTGATAGTAAAAAGAAAGAAATCCTTTTAGATAGCACCAAAAAGCTGAAGTAGCAATAAATCCAATAAGATATACAAAGCCTTTACAGACAACATTATAATAGTTTTTCAAAGACCTTGAAGAAATCAGAAATGAATAGAGATATATTTTGTGTTTATAAGTTGGATATCTTAATAGTGAAAAGATGTTAAGTCTCTAAAAATTAAGTTATAGGGTAAGAAAAATCTAAGTGAAAATGCCAAAGATTTTGTTTTGGACCTGAAAAACTTCTTTAAAAATTTATACGGATTACAAAAGCCCACCACACACTTGAAGAATAATATAAATGTGGGAAAACTTGTTCTACTGAATATTTAGTGTTCTTATAAAGCTCTAGTAACAAAGAGGGTGCAGTTTTGATATAGAGACAAACAAATGAACCAAAAGAAGACTTAATAGAGACACAGAAAAACAAACCAAAACATATATTGTTAAAACAAAATCATATGTATATATATGTACACACACACACACACACACACATACATATGGCACCTCTGTATAACAGAGGTATCACAGCACCTCAACAAAGACATAACAAACTTTTCGATTAAAAAATGCTGAGCACTAGGGTATCCATAAAGAAAAAATAATTAAAATTGTATCATATTGTAAACAAAATTATTTCCAGATGGATTAATGACCTACATGTGAAATGGTACCAAATATATTTTAAAAGACAATATAGGAGGCTATCTTTAAGCCACAAAGTAGAAAGATGGAAAAAAGTATAAGCTTTAAAGGAAAAGATTGATGTATTTACCCACATTAAATTAAGAAATATTTTCCAACAAAAGAAAACACAAAGATAGTTAAAAGAGAGGTCATGCCACAGACCTGAAAAGATCATTGCAACATATAAAACCAATAGAGAGACTACTATTCAAAATATGAAAAGAACTTAAAAAGAATAAAGCTGGAGGTATCTCACGCCCTGACTTCAGACTCTAGTACAGACCTACAGTAAACAAAACAGTATGGTACTGACACCAAAACAGACATATGGAACAGAATAGAGAGACCAGAAATAAACCTATATACACTTATGGTCAATTAATCTAAGACAAAGGAGGCAAGAATGTTCAATAGGAAAAAGGTCTCTTCAATAAGTGGTGCTGGGAAAACTGGACAGCTACTTGTGAAACAATTAAATTAGAACACTTTCTCACATCATATACAAAAATAAATTCAAAATGGATTAAACACCTAAATACAAGATCAGAAACCATAAAACTCCTTGAAGAAAACATAGGCAAAACACTCTGACATAAATAATAGCAATATTATTTTGGATCTGTCTCCTAAGACAAAGGAAACCAAAGAAAAAATAAACAAATGGGACCTAAATAAACTTTAAAGCTTTTGCACTGAAAAGGAAACCACTGACAACATGAAAAGACAACCTACTAAAGGGCAGAAAATATTTGCAAATGATATGACCTATAAGAGGTTAATATCTAAAATACATGAACATCGCATAAAACTCAATATTAAAAAAACAATTAAAAATGGGCAGAAGACCTGAATAGACATGTTTCCAAAGAATACATACAGGTGGCCAATAGGCACATGAAAAGATGCACATCACTAATCAACAAAGAAATACAAATCAAAACCACAATGAGGTATCACTTCATACCTGTCAGAATGGCTATCATCAAAAAGACTACAAATAACAAATGTTGGCAAGGATGTGGAGAAAAGGGAACCCTAGTACACTGTTGGTAGGAATATGAATTGGTGCAGCCACTATGGAAAACAGTATGAAGGTTTCTCAAAAACTAAAATCAGAACTACCACAAGATCCAGCAATTCCACTCCTGGGTATATATCCAAAGAAAACGAAAATACTAATCCAAAAAGATGAATGCACCCAATGTTCACAGCAGCATTATGTACATTATTTACAATAGCCAAGATATGGAAGAAACCTAAGTGCCTGCTAACAGCCAAATGAATAAATAACATGTGGTATGATACACACACACGCACACACACACACACACACACAGAGAAATATTACTCAGCCATGAAAAAGAAAGAAATCCTGCCATTTGCAACAACATGGATGGACATGGAGGGTATTATGATTAGTGAAATAAGTCAGACAGAGAAAGACAATACTGTATGTTATCATTTATATGTGGAATCTAAAAAATAAAATGAATGACTATAACAAAACTGAAATAGACTCACAGTTATAGAGAACAGACTAGTGGTTACCAGTGGGGAAAGAGAAGGAGGAAGGGGCAAGATAGGGGTAGGGGATAAAGAGGTATAAAATGTGTAAAATAAATCAGCTACAAAGATATATTTACAGTTCAGGAAATATGGCCAATATTTTATAATAACTTTAAATGGAGTATAATCTATAAAAATATTGAATCACTATGTTCTACATCTGAAAGTAATATAATATTGTAAATCAACTATACTTCAACTAAAAAATGAAATAAACTCTTAAAAGCAAGAATAAAAAGGCAAATAACCAAATAGAAAAGTAGGCCAAAAATTCAATAGACCCTGCAAAAAACAGCAAATCCCAAAAGCCAATAACTATATTTAAAACTGTAAAATATTTATATTTTCAATAGTAATCATGAAAACTAAAATTCACACCATAATGAGGTACCACTACACACAGATTAGATAGGAAATATTAAAATAAATGATAACAACTAATGTCAAGGAATTTAAATATGAGTCACCACCACTGTTGGAAGTGTAAGTTGATTGGACCACTTGTCATTATCTTGTGGTTTAAGGACATATTTTCTCTGTGACTCAGCATCTCATTCCTGAAACTTCCCTGTAACCCAGTAGTTCACTCCCTAGAGAAACGTGTTCTCCTGTCTACTAGGATACATATATAAACATGTATCTTGTTCAGCATTGTTCATGACAGCCATAAATAGAAAACAACACAAATATCTATCAACAGTATTACAGGAATGTGCACATAAGTAATAAATCTACAAAGAAAAACAATGAATGGGTTAACATAAAAGTTAGGTAAGTGCTTATTGTTTGTGCTATGGGAGGGTTTTGTGATGATGCAAGGCATGGAGGGGATTCTTGGTTGTTGCCAATGTTCCATTTCTTGACCCGTGTGATTGTAACAATTGTTACTGCTTCATAATTTTCATTAAATGTACATAGAGTCTATAGATTTTCCATCTAAACTCACAAAGAGAAACAGCTATTGTGCTTACTACCTAGGGAGTTAAGTACACAGGAATGATGCTACAGATGAATACTTATGTCTCCACAGTGATGCTTGCTGGCCACAAAAGCTAAAGCACCAGGATAACTGCCTTTCCTTATTTTCAAATTCCAAGTCTCACATAAATGCACTGAGTTTGTGGAATTTCTTTTACATAAAGATCCCAAGCTGAAAGAGGGTTTGGGATTTTTTTTTCTTAACTTCTAACCTCTGCCTTAGGAAGGTATACTAGAAAATGCAGTAGCCCCCTTATCCTCAGGGTATACATTCCAAGACCCCAGTGGTTGCATGAAACAGCAGATAGCACCGAATCCTATATATACTGTGTTTTTTTCCTGTACTTACATACCTATGATAAAATTTATAAGATAGGCACAGTAAGAGGTTAACAATAACTAATAATAAAATGTAAAAATTATAGCAATATACTATAATAAAAGTTATGTGAATGTGGTCCCTTCCTCTCTCAAAATATCTTATTGTACAAATTTAATGCCTTTTCCATCTTAACTAAGCACTTACCATGCACTGTGGCCATAACTTTTGCAATTTGAGGTGTGACCGCAAAACTAGCATGAATTTATTTTTCCTTCTTCACAATTTCACATACAGAAGATTCATTCTTACCATAGATCTTAGCAACCTCAGCAAATGATTTTTTCTTTCCTTATTAAACCAAGAACTTTCACCTTTTCACCTAAAGACACTACTTTACAGCTTCTCTTTGGCATATCCAAATTGCCAGCATCACTCCTCTTTTGCTTTGGGGCCATTATTAAGTAAAATAAGGGTGACTTGGACACAAGCACTGTGATACTGAGAGTCAGTTCTATAACCAAGATGGCTACTAAGTGACTAAGGGGTGAGATATGCCAGACAAAGGGATGGTCCATATCCCGGTGGGTGGATGGATGATACAAGATTTCATCACGCTACTCAGAAATTTATGAATTGTTTATTTCTGGAAGTTTCTACTTAATATTTTTGGACTTCGGTTGACCGTGGGTAACTGAAACAGTAGAAAATGAAACCTCGAATAAAGGGAAATGACTATAGATCAAATAGATGCTGAATGCCAATCCACTTATTTCACTCTAGGAGTAATCTTGGATGAATCAATTATAATACCATCTGAACTCTCCAAATACCTTTAGTTCTTTCAGATTGGTAAGAAGTGGTCTTGTTAATGACATAGTAATTCTTTTTCCCCTTGTCAATAAACAACATGGTGCACATATTCACTGAAGTGTGTCAAAACTCACACCTGTTAAATGACATTTTCAAATTAACTTCCTTAAGGTGATCCTGCCCTTAGAGAAGTAACTTTTCTTGCTTTTTCAGAGTCCTTAACTCCAAGAATCAAGTTTATTATTTAACTATACCTACACTTCCAAATACTCTCACCAATAGCCACTGTCCACAAAGAGTTTAGACTCTAGTGTTACCCTGAAGCATTTTTTCAAAGGAAAAAAAATCTCCCTAGAAAAAAGTATTTATATTCTCTTTAGGTTTAGTCTTCCTATGGGTATCAAATAATATTCACTCCTTCCTTAAATCTAACACAGACAAAAAAATTCCTGAATCTATACCATGTCAACTTCTGAATTCTGAATTTGGGATACAGTAAATTAATGATTAATAGTTTCTTCTTCAACTTCCTTTAGTACAAACACACACACATCCTAATTTTCTTAGTCTTTTAAAATACCATCACAATTGAATAAGATTACTAACTTCGATACTACGATATCATAATATAGGATTTCCTACTATGGTACCATAAAACATTGATCTCTGATGGCTCAATCACACTGAAAAGCTCTACAAACTCTAGGGTTCTACAGCTGTAGTTCTCCTTTTGCACTGCTTATTGAGAGGAAAAATTTGTATTCATACCTTATAACTTCTCTTTAAACTTGCCTTCCATTCTTAGGTTACTTAAGATTTTGTATATTCAAATCTGTCCATAAATTGGAGTCAAATATTACTCTGATATTTGATTAGGTGCTAAAATCAGTGGAAAATATTGTTTAAGGGAGTAAAGTCAAAATTACCCTTGAAAATCTCTTAAATCAATCATAACATACACTGTCCACTAAATAATTTTTATCAGTTTCTCTAAAGCTTAATCAATTTCCCTTACCCATCCTCTCAATTAATTATTCAATGAATTATTTGAGAATGGCAGAGAATCATGAATTCCTAAATAATGCATTCTTCTTCTCACGTACCTACTGGCTGTCTTTTCACTAGTTTCAAGCCCTCTTTCAAATGTAGCTGGAGCCAAATACTCTATCAACTGCATTGCCCCCATCAATATTGCCATATCATTCAGGGACTTTTCCTCCGCCTTCATAAACAATCTAATTTCCCTTCTATCAGCCATTTTGGATGATGCAGACACACATATGACCTTCCCCAGACTTCTTCCCTCTCTTCATAGCCTGATAACAGCTTGTGAAATTTTCCTATGGGAAACTAATAAACTCACAAGAAAGCATTAACCTAGGCATTCATGTTAAACCATGCATTCTCTCCGCCAGTGCTTCCAGGCCAAGATTACTACTTTTCTCAAGTTACTCCCCTGCTGAAAGAGTATTCATTACATCAATTTACAAAAGCTGTGAGCACTCCCCTTCCTCAGCAACAATCTGGTAGTTTAGATAAACGGTGGAGTATTTCTTGGCTCATTTCTATGGTAGTCTTAGATGGAGGCACAGCCATATGTTATGTCACAGTACAGTAATCTCAGACAAGACCACAAGTATATAAATCCTTATTTATGTAGACTTGAATATCTGGAAGAGCATGAAAGTGGGTCTGTTACTAGAAGAAAAGCCTACTTTACAATACAAAACACATAGAGAACAGTGGAGAGCACGGATAGTGTTTTCCTCTTTTCCATTTAAAGTCTATACCGGTTTCAGCTTAAAGCTGCATCTCTGTAGGTTCTCCCTAACTTTTCTCCTCTTCACCATGACCTTGGTTTTTTCAGCTTTCTTCTTACTCTGCAAGGCTTGATTAGCAGTCAATAGGCTCCTTTCATCTTCTCAGCAAGATACGCTGTGGGAGAGGTCAGGTACCTTGAAGGTCCTACGGAAATATGTTTTAATCTTTCAGTTAAACATCTACAATCAAAATTTCCCTTGCAAATGTTGATAGCCTTTATTTGGTGTTATGATAATAGAGACTTTATTTTCTCATCTAAGCTAAGGCTCTCTTCTAGGAGGGGGAAATGACCAAAAAAAGGGAGGGGGGACTTGGAGAAAACAAATCTTGTCTTACTGCAGAACACTGAAGACAGGGAACAGAATTATATGGCACTTTTTCTTGAGGAGATGATGACATTGCACTGTGGTATTCTTTTTTCTTCTTTAATTAATTAATTTTTATTTATTTTTGGCTGCGTTGGGTCTTCATTGCTGCGCGTGGGCTTTCTCTAGTGGCGGCGAGTGGGGGTTACTCTTCATTGCGGTGTCTTCGCTTGTTGTGGAGCACGGGCTCTAGACACGTGGGCTTCAGTAGTTGTGCCATGCAGGCTCAGTAGTTATGGCACACTGGCTTAGTTGCTCTGGGCATGTGGGATCTTCCTGGACCAGGGCTCGCACCCATGTCCCCTGCCTTGGCAGGCGGATTCTTAGCCACTGCGCCACCACGCAAGTTCTGCACTGTGGTATTCTAATGAGAGAAGTGGAATTTTTTAAAATTGTTTTGCATAGAGGGAATTTACCACCATAGTGGTGATATCTGACTTCTCTTGTGTCTTAACTTCTGAGACCTAAAGCCATTCAGCAGTGTTTTCTTGGTAGCTCTTGAAATACCAGACTGTAGTAGAAGAAATTACAGACCTTTGTCCAATGTCTAAAGCCAGTTTATTAACCAGAAGCACAATTTAAGGACTCTGTACTTCAAATAAATCAAATCCTTATAGTCTCTAATTTATACATAATCTTTCAGTCCCATTATTTTTCATTTCCAAAGATAATTTTTTTTAAATCCACTAGGCTATATTTTCTACCTAAACTATATGTTCCATTAAAATAAAAGTATGGGGGTTGCTAAATGGGCCAAGATCCTCTCATGTTCTATCATGTATGTCATTAAAAATAATTTAGAAAGCAATGCCATGTTTATTATCAGATTATGTGTCTGTTATAAAAGATACATTGGAAAACCAGGTTAATCATATGTGGTTTGATTGAGAAATTCAATCTTGATGAAGTAAAGAAATTTAAATGTTTAATTTTTTTTCAGTAACTGCTACAAGGGAAATTTAATGCTTTTGCAGTCTAGACCAAAAACTACATCTAATTTTAAAGAATTCATTTAAGTCAATATATGGACATTTCATGTACTACTATTATTATGTTATTATTTTTATTGGGGGGATATTTGTTCAAAGCAACAACTCCAAATAGCCAAAAAGCTTCCCACATGCTCTTCTCTAAATTCCTGTTTTGTTTAATTATAACCCTGAGTTTAGAATTAAAAAGAAAAAGGGGAAAAGAGGGAGACCCTCCTCTGACTACAAGCACAATTAGCTGCCCATTAGCAGTTATGATCCTGGTCTTCTGCCTCTGGTATCAGTGGCCTCTAATAACATGGGATGGGTTCACTCTGTGGCTTCAGCATGGGAAGAGTTTATGGTTCATCCTCATTCTTGCCTCTTTTACAACAGAAGACACCCCAAAGTGGAAGCCGTGTCTTACTTTTGTCACTTCCAGCAATAACCCCCTCCAACTTATTCTCTGGGCTACTGTTCGACCACACTGAGTTCTCTTTTAAGCTCTCTGAGAGTGACACTGAACTAACTGGAGGACTGGTATTTTTATCATCTCTTACCCAGAAACACTGTTTCTTCTACCAGGTCTAACTGGTAGAACAAATGAAACAAATTTTCAAACAACAAAGTTTCAAACACACAAAACCTATCAAATGATTTGTTTGCTTTGTTTTGATCTCAATAACTGTAGCTTTCATCTCTAGAAGTTAAATTGGGTTCTTTTTTATATCTTCTATATTTCGACATAACTTTTTTTAACATGGGTGGTACAATTATAAAAGCTATTTTGACTTCCTTATCTTCTCATTCTAACATCTGTGCCAGTTTTGGGTCACTCTCAAGTGATTATTCTTATTATAGTTCATCTTTCCCTGACCCTTTGTATGCCTGGTGACCTTTGGTTGGATGCCATAACTTATTAATTTTGCCTTGTAGTAGTGATGAATATTTTTGTATTTCTATAAATATTATTGAGTTTTGCTCTGGAACATAGTCAAGTTACTTGGAAAGGTTTTCACCTTTTTGTGTCTTGCCTTGAAGATTTGTTCTGCTCTCAAAAACTTCATTAGTTAAATGTTTTATATCTATTGTTTAGATGATGAAAATGAAATTCCTAGAGAAAATGTAAAAGCCATGTACCTGGCTGTGGTAGGATCTCAAAAATTATCATTGAATAATTGGAATTCATACCCCTCTGATTCTAAAAACACCATGGTGTCACTCTTCACAACGTTCCTCTGTTTTTAATTAACTCACTTACTAGCTAGATGAAAAGTCCCTCAAAAGTTTCTTAAATATAAAATTTAAATACTGTGCTAAAAATATATATAATAATTTTCTTACCACTGGCTCTAACAATTTACTCATCTAATTCAGGCTTTTCACTTAACAGTAATTACATATGGTTATAATATGTGAGAATGTGCAACGAGAACTTACGTTGGAAAAATATCTGTTCTTACATTTCATATTATAAAAATGTTTTCACTGTACAGGAAAAGCCAGACATATTCTAAAATATTTATTTGCAGTAATGTCTTGGATATATATTTTCCTTTAATAATTAATAAAACTAAGAACTGACAATAACATTGATTGAGAAGGAGTATAATTTTGAGGTTCCTGCCTCAGAGACGATGTTAATCTTCATGTTCACACTTCATGTAGTTTAGTTCAGAAAAAAGTTTTCATTTTCCTCTTTGTAACTAAAAGAATCCCCATTCTGCATTCAGAACAGTCACAGTAAAAAACAAAGGCCTACTTTATATAAAGTCAGAATTTATAAACACACACCCCCATATATACATATATGTGTATGTGTGTGTGTGTGTGTCTGTGTATATATATGTGTGTGTGTGTGTGTGTGTGTGTATATATATATATATATATAACTTCCTTATTCTTGTTTCCAAAATATTATTGTAAAGAAAATTATGACTTATGTGGTATTTATTCATGAATAAACTCTAATGGAGAGCTCTACTCTTCGTTTTTGTCCAGTGTATGAACCCATATATAAGTTATGGAAATCCCCATCTTATGAGGAAGAATCTGTCTCTCGTTATTGAGATTGAAAATGCCAGCTACTTAATCTCTGAGTAACCTTTAGGGCCATAGGCTAGCATATGACCTTAGCTCTGACAATCAGTTATATCCATTCTGGAGACTGGACTAGAAGCTACTGACAAGAAGAAAAGACTGCTTAGAATATATTCTGGAAGTGGAAAGCACACACAGTTTTCAGTATCCAGAACAAATGTATCAGTGATTCATATTACTGTATTTAGCATCCCCTATCATTGATATTTGTAGTTCTAGCTGAAGTGTCTCTGCCCAGTGACTCTTGCACTAGGTTGTTCCCTGGACCAATTCTACAGCATGATTCCTAGGCATAAGTTTAAACTTCCAAACACCAATGCTGGTTGTTGAATCTTTTATTTAGAGATTCCATAAACTGTCCAATATCTTTTTAGTAGTTTATTTTCTACTTAATTAACCCAGAGTAAGTCATCTATTGCTCTAACATAAAAATTGATACCAGGAGAGATCAGAGACAACAGATCATTGAGGATATAGGGGAAACTGCCATCAGTTATCTAGCCTGCTTGGCACTGAAGACAGTAAATCCCTAGTTGGCAATAAGAAACAAATTGAGAAAAATTAACCTTAGAGTCTCCTGGAACTTAAAGCCTACTAGTGACCTGACTAGGGAAAATCAAGTAGTAACTCACATGTAAAAGGATGAAGGTCCTGGGACTTCCCTGGTGGTGCAGTCGTTAGGAATCCACCTGACAGTGCAAGGGACACGGGTTCGAGCCCTGGTCCAGGAAGCAACTAAGCCCACGAGCCACAACTACTGAGCCTGTGTGCCACAACTACTGAAGCCTATGAGCCTAGAGCCTGTGCTCTGCAACAAGAGAAGCCACCGCAATGAGAAGCCCGCACACTGCAATGAAGAGTAGCCCTCACTCGCCACAACTAGAGAAAGCCCGTGCACAGCAACGAAGACCCCATGGAGCCAAAAATAAATAAATAAATTTATCTTTTAAAAAAGTATGGAGGCCCTGAATATTCCAAATCTGTAGGGTGTCATGGTTACTTCTAAGGGCACTGGGAGAGCATCCTTTCCCAATTGTATTCTTAGCTCCTTTGTCAAAGATCAGTTGGCTGTATATGCATATGTTTATTTCTAGTCTCTCTATTCTGTTCCATTCGTCTGTCTTTTTGCCAGTACCATGCTGTTTTGAGTACTGTAGGTTTGTAATATATTTTTTGAAATCAGAAACTCTTATGCCTCCAACTTTGTTCTTTCTCAGAACTGACAAATGGTGTTGGTGAAATTGGATATCCACATGCAAAAGAATGAAACTGGACTCTTGTATCATACACAAAAATCAACTCTAAATGGATTAAAGACTTAAACATAAGATCTGAAACTGTAAAACTCCTAGAAGAAAACATAGGGGAAAAGATCCTTGACACTAATTTTGGCAATGATGTCCTAACTATATGACACCAAAAGCACAGGCAACAAAGCAAAAATGGGCAAGTAGAACTACATCAAACTAAAAACCTTCTGAACAGCAAAGGAAACAATCAACAAAATGAAAAGGCAGCCTATGGAAGAGAAGAAAATACTTGCAAACCCTGTATCAGATAAGGGCTTAATATTCAAAATTTATAAGAAACTCCTATGACTTAATAGCAAAAAACCCCCCAAATAACCCAATTTAAAAATGGGCAATGATGGGCTTGAACAGACATTTTTCCAAAGAAGATATATAAATGGTCAACAGATATATGAAAAGGTGCTCAACATCACTAACCATCAGGAAAATGTAAATCAAAACCACAATGAGGGAATTCCCTGGTGGTCCAGTGGTTAAGACTCTGTGCTTTCACTGCTGAGGGTGCAGGTTCAATCCCTGGTCAGGGAACTAAGATCCCACATGCCGCACAGCACAGACCAAAACAACCCCCAAAAAACAGCAAAAGAAAACACACAATGAGGTATCATCCTGAACCTGTTAGGATGGCTATTATAAAAATAAATAAAGTAAAGTATTGGTAAGGATGTGGAGAAATTGGAACTACTGGGTACTGTTGGTAAGAATGTAAAATGGTAGTTGCTATGAAATAGTATGGAGGGTCTTAAAAACCTTAAAAATAGAATTATCACGTGACCCAGCAATGCCACTTCTCTGTAGATAGTCTAAAGATTTGAAATCAAGATCTAAAAGATATTTCTGCACTACCATGCTCACTGTAGCATTATTCATGATAGCCAAGATATGGACAAAACGTATGAATACATTTTTAAAATGTGATATATACATACAATAGAATATTGTCCAGCCTTAAAAAAGAAGGAAAATCTGCCATGTGCAGTAACATAGATATATCTGAAGATGTTATGCTAAGTGAAATATGCCAGTCACAGAAGAACAAATACTGCATGATTCCACTTACATGAGATATCTAAAATAGTCAAACTCGTAGAAACAAAGAATAGAATGATAGTTGCCAGGGGCTGTATTATACACTTAAAAATGTGAGAGTAGATAACATATTGTTTTCTTACCACAATAAAATTTCTTTTCATACATTAATAAAATAAATTAAAAATAAAGACAACAGGATAAACCAATGTAATAAGAATGTAATATTCCAGTCTTAAATTCCCAGCTCAAGATAAGGCCAAATATCATTAACTTTCTGTGAATGTGATAAAAGTCTTACTTCTTGCATCCACAGGTTGAGATAGAATAACACTAAACATTTAATTCTGATGACTGCTTTATTATGAGAGTTTAATTGGCATCTTGGAATGGGGCACTGACTGAAAAAGAACTGGACTTCTTTGTAGTGGGATGAGGATATAATGGTAGATTCCAATAAAGAAAGGACTCTCCAACCCTCACTTGCCATCTTTCTAAAGAGAAGTCAATTTTACGATATATAGTAACATTTTTTTCGCCATGATTGGAGACATGTAATGACTTAGCCAAGACGAGTTACCTAGAAAATGGAAGTCAATTTTTCCCATCCCAACCTCTTTACCCTTCCCTGTATTGATTCTTGGTACCTTCGATACCACTATTCTCCACTAGTCAGGGTGGAGACATGAAGATGAAATGATAAATGGCAGTTTGACTTAAGTCTGCCTCCCAGTAGGACTACTAGGATGCCCCAAAATTCCATAAATATTTCACTAGTTTCTTAGTATATCATTAAAGTAGTACACTCAGCCACAAGCAGAATCACCATCTTGGCTGCATGTCTCAGGGAATAATATTTTTATTAGGAAGAGCTCAATAAAAGCCCCAAGAGCTTCCTCTATTTATTATAATAATATGTCAAAAGCATGATTAAATCCCTAAGAGAATCACAGTGATTAGTTTCACTACTGAAGATTTTACAAATTCAGGGTTGGTGATTTCTATCATATTCCCTTTTAAAATTTCAATTTGTCTAGTGTAGAAGTCAGAGTATTCAGGAGTAAAACAGAAGATTGTTATAAATTTGATCAGCTAGAGACAGCAAATTGAGGCCGTTGTTCTATATGTGGTCTCTTCACTAGAACAAATCAGTAAGGTTCTAAGGGACCTGCTTTGCTTTCTAAGTAATCAATAGTTATTGATTAGGCACATGCTTTTATTCCTTTACTCTAAAAAGCTGAGAACATCAGAACAATTTGCTTGCAAATCACAAGGCAGCAATATTAATTTCACTGTATTGTCTCAACTTTTTCATTCTACATCACAGCTTAGTTCATAGAGACCTTGACCTTCTGACATCACACTTATCCTCTATTTTAATGACATCATGCTCAGAGAACCTACAGATCAGTAAATAGACTATCCAAAGTGTCTTGGCAAGACCCATGTCTGCCTGAAAGTCATAGATAAATTGCATGAACCTTGTCCATTCCCTATGATTTAGGAATCTCCCCCTTTATGAGGCAAATCCACCTTTCACCATAGAAGCTAAACATCTCAAGTACTTGTTTTCTCAGCCTCCTTTGAAACTAGGGCATTAGCACAAAAACGGAATTCTATCAGTTGGATGCATATGCCCCAGATTTGCAATTAAAAGCTGCCAGTGAGTGAGTGGAAAACAGTAATTGTAGAGTCTATACTGGTCACACAAAAGAACCCTAGTGGAAGCAATACCCTCTTTCCAGCAGCATCTAAATTCTGTGTTTGTGAGCTCAGCATTACAATCTGCAGAGTAATCAAGTAATCCAGCAGTAGCGGCAATCTCGTCTTCACCACATCAGACCATGAAATAAGTTTAGACATTTCTCCTGGCTGATCGTTTAGACCCACGGTTCTCTGACTCTCCAAACCATTCTGTGAGCTACTCTGTATCACTGTAATAAATTCATTTTCTTAAAGTTATCTAAGTCATATCATGTTGCTTAAAACCAAGAGTTCTGCCGATACACCCAATTAGCATTTAGTAAGCATCTTCAACTGGCCTTATCAGACCCTAAAGGAAACTAGATAGATAGGATACAAACTCTGTTAGTGCATATGCTTGTGGGGGAAACTGTGATGGTGTTAGAGTACACACATATGTAATAAACCATGGGAGTATAGCTAAAATTTTGCTTTTCTTATGCTAATTGTGATTTCTTCTTTGTGGATTATTAAAGTAAAATGCTTAATTCCTGAACATTTGGATCTATTTTAAAATAATTTTTGTTACTGATTTCTAACTCAACATCTCAATGGTCAGAAAGCATATTTTATTGTATTTCAGTCTTTGAAATATGTTGAGACTTGCTTTATGTACAACCATATAAGTAATTTTGTAATATAGTCTATATATACTTGTGAAAAGTGTGATTTCCATCATTGTTGCATAGAGCGTTTTATATATTTCAAATTGATCAAGTTTGATATTTGTGTTAAAAATCTTCCATGGACTTTTGGCTGGTTGTTCTACCTACTACTGAGGGAGTTGTGTTAAAATCTCCCACGATGATTGTGGATTTACATATTTATTCTTCTTTTCCTGTCAAGTTTTGCTGTATGAATTTTTAAAAACATTACTGTTTGTAGGAAATCTTAGATTTATTACATTGTTTTAGAGAATTGATCTTTTAATCCTTATGGTATTTGAAACAAATTCTACAGGTAAGCCATTTGAATAAGATAATTTAACAAGGTTGCTGAATCCAAGGTCAATAGTTTTAAAAATCAATTGTATTTGTACAGACCAACAGCAAATAGGATATTCAGAAAACGATGCTCTTGATGGTAATATCTAAAAAGTGAAACACATAAAAATAAATCTAATGAGAGATACGAAGACTTCTATATGCAAAATTATGAAGCAGTACTGAGAAAAATTAACGAATACCTAGATAAAGGGATATACCATGTTCATGGACTGAGGGACTCAACTTATTAGAGAAATCAATACTCCACATATTAATCTCAGTTTCAACATAGTCAAGTCCCATTAATTTGGGGTTTTTTATTTTTGTTTTTGTGTTTGGCTGTTATATTTGTTGCATATTTGTTTGTCTGTTTGGTTTTTATTTCTTTGGGGAGATTAACAATGGTTTTAAAATCACTGGGAAGTGTGTCCTCCTACAATTTAAAACTGCTACTCTCTTCCTCATTGATGCTTAAAATTTCATATTTAGATATACATTCTATAACTTTACCTTTCTTTGCCCCTCTTAAATCTCACTCCTCACACTTCCCTGGGAGAGGCAGCACCTTAAGGCTTGTAAGCCATTTACATTTCAGTACAAGTTTGATACAAGTTTCCTAGAAGTTTTGGTAGGAGAAGGAGAGAACAGAGATAAAGAGGCACCAAAAAGGGCAAGGAAAAAAGAAAATGAGTTCAATAAAGACAACCACAGATTGGAGAAAGACCAGCCTTTTGCTATTTCTCAATCCTTCTTAGAACAGCTCTGTTGATTGACATTCAGAAAAACAGATGACTGCAGTATTTCTGCTTACTGATTTACTTTATATTCCAGTATAAGCCACTACCAATCAAGCAGTCATCATCTGCTTAATCCAAAGTTTTACTTTACAATTGTTTTTTATGTTGCTTTTTAAGTTGATATGACATCTGGATTCTAAAACATGACATTCTGTTCTCTTTTGGATACAGGAAAAAATATTTTGATGTTTGAGACTGTATGATTAATTTTCCAAATGGTGGAAAGAGTACTGGATTGAGAACAGAGATTTTAATACTTCTTAATATTTAATATGCAATCATCTATCTTTGGTAAATTCCTTAGCTAAGCAGGCTCATATTTTTCTCATTTGTAAAATGAAGGGACTCAAATATCTCATGAACCTGTTCTCAACCCCTTTAAGAGTACATGACTCTTAGTCAGATGTTCATTGGATCACTCAGCAAATTCTTTCTAAGAATAAGACAGTATAATTTTAGATGACACCTTTCTTTTAATAACATCAATTAATTTTTTCTCAAAAATTTCCAGTTAAGCAGTAGAGATAAATATCTTTTAGATATGGGGATATCAATAAAGACTGAAGTTTTACTAAGCTTACAGAGTTGAAAGTAAAAGGATAAGTAGTGTTAATATCAATATTATCATTTAGAAAATGCTTTTTACATCTTTTAGGTTTAGTTCAGAAACAAATAATGTTTTAAGTCATCTCCAAATGCTCAAAGGGCAAATAATTTATTCTATATATGACAATTATAATAACACAACACTTTGATTCCTTAAGTATGATTTGTAATTCAAACTTACCCCTCATTTATTATAAAAAAAAGTTTATTCCTTTGATCTAAATTTACTAAAATAGACATAAATTGTCTGTGTTACATAATATTTTCAAATGTAACTTCCTTGTCTTACAATACCCTCACTTGAGACAGGCAATATAATAGATGTATTATTAAAGTGCCTGCTCTTTCTACAATCTAATGGTTTTCAACATGACTTAGTCAATCAGTAAATACTTACATCAAAAGTTGCTGAGACCAGGGACTTCTCTGGTGGTCCAGTGGGTAAGACCCTGTGCTCCCAATGCAGGGGGCCCGGGTTTGATCCCTGGTCAGGGAACTAGATCCCGCATGCATGCTTCAACTAAGAGTCCACATTCTGCAACTAAGATTCCGCATGCCACAACTAAGAAGTCTGCATGCCACAACTAAGACCCAGTGCAGCCAAAAAAATAAATATTAAAAAAAAAGAAAAAAAGTTACTGAGACCAGGGGTTTTTAAATTGTAGTTCTTGGAGTTTGGGGATTTTGTCAAGGACATTTATGAGTTTATGAAAGAGCGGAGGGTACAAATAATCAAAGCCACACTTATTTTGTATTTCATAAAGTTATTGGGATTACATGTAAAATTTTGTTTGAAAGATGGGATATGTTCTATTAAACATCTGGATGTCACTGACTGTACAGACGCTTTTCAAATGTAGAGGTTAATAATAATAATAATAATAATGCATATTGAGCATTCATTAAATACCAGGCACTGTTTGAGTGCTTAAGACACACTAACTTATTTCATCCTAACATCAATCCAGTGATCATTATCTCAATTTTAAAGACGTAGAAACCGAGGCACAGAAAAATTAAATACCTGTCCCAGTTAGTAAATGAAAGAACAATAATCAAACTCAGGCTGTTTAACTCCAGTACATTCACTCTTACCCACAACATTAATTCACTTTCTTAGGACCTCCTTAGAATAGAAAAATGGACAATCTTAAAAGTCAGAAAAAAAGAGACAAAATAGACTAAATGAAGTTTCTGATCAGAAAAGCAGCAATACAAAAGTGGTATTAAAAATATTCATCTGGTAATTAATGTAAAATAAATAATAGGAGAACCTAACTTTGGGTATTTGGGCTCATTCATTTATTAATGAATATTAATTGAGCTACTTATCATCCTTTGTGATTAGGCTACATTAATGAACAAAGCATAAAGAAAATTCTGCCCCCTTGGACTTTCTAATGGATCCAGAGACTAGTTACCTTGGCCCAAAGACCTGGCCTAGGAGGATAGCAAGGAGCCTACAGAGTGTTAGTTGAAAAAACAGTCAAATTTTTTTCTATCTAAAGGCTATGGCAGAGATAGAAGAATGAGAAAATCAGAAAGAGGGACTAGGTTTGGAGAGAAAAATGATTTTGAATAGCTATCTTTCAAGGAACAGCAAGACATCCATTTATGAATATTTAGAAGGCAATTAGCAATACAAAGTTGGGGCTTTAGTGAGAGTACATTACATGGATACCCTAGCCATTTCCCACTGAGGTAATAGCCAATCCAATGGCAGGTTTTAGCTGGAAACATAAAATTCAATCAATAGTCTGATAGAGGAGAACCAGCACACAAAATACAGAAGTATGGTGAATTCCCAAAATAATGGAATGGGAAAAATCAAAAAGAAGCACTCAAAGTAACAAACTGATTTGCTAAATATGTGAAAAGAGTAACAGGTAGTACATAGTCAACACAATTACAGCAAAAAGATAAGAGTCATCTGTGAGGAGCAAAAAATCAAAGGCAATTGAGATTTTAAGGTAAATGAGACAGAAGAAAAACCTTTGAATTTGGAAATTATAAAGCCATTACTGATGTGGAAAATGAAATCTTGGTGCAATGTGGAATGAAAGCAGGGTGAATAGAGAACATAAAGAGTTCGTATATGTCATTTGTTTTGCACATATAGTACAAGGAAGGGGAGGAGTAGACCATTAGGAAGAAGGGCATGCTTCATTTTGGTGGTAACTGCATCAAGAACACTACAGGATTTTGAAACCACAAATTAGCTGATGACTAGAGAAAACTTTACTTAGCTTTGGAAAAGCTGTGCTTCAAATAGCTTACGGATAGCCCAACTAATTCCTTAGTCTTTCCACTACTATATGCTCCTTCCAATAGAGTAATACAAACCTGTCACTTGTTTTTAATAATGCTTGCTCATTTCCCCAGCAGTTTTCTCTTAATCTACTATCTTTGACTTCCTTGCCTTAGCTTACAGTAACATTTTAATACAGGGACTATAACAATAATGCTGGACTCATTTATAATTCTATCTCTTCAAACACACTTTCTCACATGAAATGTTGTTAGGATTAATTAAAAAGAAAGTAAAGTGACAAATAAGAAAACCCTCTTTCAAAAAGATTTTTTAAAAGACCTTTGCTCTGAAAGGCAGATATGAATCACTGACAGCAGACATTTGGATATTAGCTGGGTGTAATAAAGTTCTCACACTCTTTCACTCAAGCTTTGTTTCAGTCCAACTGTGCCCTCTACAGTCTTATCAAGTGAATGAAGGTGACTTTAGCTTGAAAGGAATCTGATAAGTCTCTGATACTCAGTCCACACTTTTCAGACAGGAAAGCAATATTTGATTCTTTATAAAAATTTCCGACCTATTTAATTTGGGGGAACTCTCTAAGATAAAAGGTAATTAAATTTAACAAGTGGATACATTTGCTTGGCTGTGTGATGACCACTGGAAGAGAAAATAAAGTTTTATATAGTCTAATTGTGTCCTTCGATACTGAAAACTATTATTAGTGACAATGTGGAATTTTACCTGAGCCCTCGAATCCTGGAAAACAGCAAAAGTTAAGATATCCCTCTGCCCTTTGTGTTGTGGAAAACAGCTTATTCCTAAGAACCACCACAGATGCCTCCTCTTGTTTACCTATGGCAATGCCAAAGATATTCCAAATTGCCATTTTTTTTGTCTCATAAATTATCATCTGAAGTGTTTATTCCTACTAATCAATTGGAACAAACTGCTTATTAATCCAACTGTAAAGTTTCACTCCTTCCTCCAGGCTCCAGAACTCGGACTCACTGTCAGACTGAGTCAACAGATAATCTCTCCTAAGAACAGGCTGACCTCAGGGTAAAATATTCTCTGATCTACCATCCACTCAAGCTACTCTTTTATCCCATTTGCCCACACCCTACCCTTAATACCCTTGTTACTTCCTCTCAAGAGAAGAAAAACCCCTTTTGATTAACCACTGAGAGGCTTGCAGATCTTAGGGTCACAGCATTCTCCCTAATGCGATAGTTCTCCTCCCCCAATTGCAATAGGCCCCTCCTCGCACTTACCCTTTTGAGTAAAGTTTCTCCTTACTATGCTGCTATTGTTTGGGTTTTTTTAGTTGACATTGGCAACTGATAGAAGAAGTAAATATTGCTGCATCTGGATATATGTGATAATGGGAGACTGAAAACTCTAAAATTTTTATTTGATTTTTATTGGAGTATAGTTCTTTTACAATGTTGTGTTAGTTTCTTGCTGTACAGCAAAGTGAATCAGTCATACATATACATATATCTGCTCTTTTTTAGATTTCCTTCCCATTTAGGTCACCACAGAGCACTGAGTAGAGTTCCCTGTGATATACAGTAGGTTCTCATTAGTTACCTATTTTATACATAGTAGTTATATATGTCAGTCCCAATCTCCCAATTCATCCCACCCACCCCTTCCCCCCTTGGTAACCGTAAGGTTGTTCTCTACATCTGTGACTCTATTTCTGCTTTGCAAATAAGTTCATCTCTACCATTTTTCTAGATTCCACACATAAATGGTACTGTACAATATTTGTCTTTCTCTGTCTGACTTACTTCACTCTGTATGACAATCTCTAGCTCCAACCACATCTCTGCAAATGGCACTATTTCATTCCTTTTTATGGCTGAGGAATATTCCATTGTATATATGTACCACATCTTCTTTATCCATTCTTCTGTTGATGGACATTTAGGTTCCTTCCACGTGCTGGCTATTATAAATAGTGCTGCAGTGAACATTGGGGTGCATTCATCCTTTCGAATTATGGTTTTCTTTGGATATATGCCTAGGAGTGGGATTGCTAGGTCATATGGTAGCTCTATCTTTAGTTTTTTAAGGAATCTCCATACTGTTCTCCATAGTGGCTGTACCAATTTACAGTTCCACCAACAGTGTTGGAGGGTACCCTTTTCTCCACACCCTCTCCAGCATTTATTGTCTGTAGATTTTTTGATGATGGCCATTCTGACTGGTATGAGGTGATACTTCACTGTCATTTTGATTTGCATTTCTCTAATGATTAGTGATGTTGAGCATCTTTTCATGTGTTTCTTGGCCACCTGTATGTCTTCTTTGGAGAAATGTCTATTTAGGTCTTCCACCCATTTTTTGATTGGGTTGTTTGTCTTTTTGATATTGAGCTGAATGAGCTGTTTGTGTATTTTGGAGATTAATCCGTTGTCAGTTGCTTTGTTTGAAAATATTTTCTCCCATTCTGAGGGTTGTCTTTTCAGTTTGTTTATGGTTTCCTTTGCTGTGCAAAAGCTTCTAAGTTTCATTAGGTCCCATTTATTTATTTTTGTTTTTATTTTCATTACTCTAGGCGGTGGGTCGAAAAAGATCATGCTGTGGAAAACTGTAAATATTAAATGATTTGGTTCATTCAGTGAATTATGAGTGTTAATGAATACATTAAACAGTCCACAAAGAGAGAGTCCTTTAAGCATCTGCTGTGTGCTAGGGTTTCCTCTACTAGGCCACAATTAGAAAAATCTGTTTGCTCAAAAAGCACATAGGTCAGTACAGAAGACTAACATAAAAAACCAGCATGAGATGCATTGATAGAAATGTACACAAAGTGCTATGTTTACATTTGATAAAGTCATTTACTATGAGTGCCTAGGGTCTATGGCAGGAAAATGATGTGACCAGAAAAGTTTTAGAGTAAAGGTGATATCTGAGAAGACCATCAAAGAATAAACACGACTCTGTCAGATGAACAAACTGTGAAGAATCTGTATTTGGCATTGGGAACAAAGTGATCACAAAAACCCCAAGTAATACCATGGTTCCTCTGGAGAGCAAAAGTAGTTGGAACTGACTCAACTGTAGCTCACATATGTAAGACAACTGAAGGGGAGCTGGAAAGATGAGCAGATACAAAGCAGCACAGCCTTTTACAACTATGAAAGTTGGGGACTGCACAACTCCAGTGGGTACCATTCATAATAATGTCAATGTGAATGACACAAGCTGGAGTTGTGTACAGCCCTGAGCAAGACCTCTGAGCAGGTACCAAATTAGTAGAGTATTTTTATGCCAAGTGTATAAGTTAGGATGCTTTTGGTAGCAAAAAAATGGAAACCCAATCTGTCTGTCTTCAACTTTAAGAGGATTTTGGAAAGAACATCAGGGCTCATATAACAGAGGAGGACCCTATGGGGCCTTCCTAGGATAGACCCCTCCCCCATATCCTCTACTTTAGCTCCTCTCTGAAGTACATAGATAACAGTATTTGATGCACATTTCCTGCTTTACAGATGCTAAAACTCCCACCAAATGGAAGGTTAACTACTTAATGACCATGAGCACATAGCCCCCAGGCCTACTGGAGCCAAAGAATTGATGACGTTAACCCCTGTGACACTGTCCTGAAACCTCACCATCAACCAAACAGAGAACTGTGCACAAGCTGATCACATACCCTGGGACTCCCCTCCCTCACCTTGCCTTTAAAAACACTTTGCTGAAACCCATCAGGAAAATGAGGCTTTTTGAGTACTAGCTGTCCGGACTCTTTGTATGGTGCCTTACAATAAAACACGGCACTTTAGTTCACCACAACCCAGTGTCAGTAGATTGGGTTTATTGCACGTGGATAAGTGGACCCAAGTCTGCTTCAGTGACACTCACAATACTGCTATGGGGCTTTTGCACAGCAATGGAAACCATAAACAAGACGAAAAAACAACCCTCAGAATGGGAGAAAATATGTGCAAATGAAGCAACTAACAAAGGATTAATCTCTAAAATTTGCAAGCAGCTCACACAGCTCAATATCAAAAAACAAACAAACTAATCCAAAAATGGGCGTAAGGCCTAAATAGACATTTCTCCAAAGAAGACATACAGACTGCCAACAAACACATGAAACGATGCTCAGCATCACTAATCATTAGAGAAATGCAAATCAAAGCTACAATGAGGTATCACCTCACACCGGTCAGAATGGCCATCATCAAAAAATCTACAGACAATAAATGCTGGAGAGGGTGTGGAGAAAAGGGAACCCTCCTACACTGTTGGTGGGACTGTAAATTGGTATAGCCACTATGGAGAACAGTATGGAGGTTCCTTAAAAAACTAAAAAAGAGAACTACCATACGACCCAGCAATCTCACTACTGGGCATATACACTGAGAAAGCCATAATTCAAAAAGAGTCATGGACCACAATGTTCATTGCAGCTGTATTTACAATAGCCACGACATGGAAGCAACCTAAATGTCCATCAACAGATGAATGGATAAAGAAGGTGTGGCACATATATACAATGGAATATTACTCAGCCATAGAAAGAAATGAAACTGAGTTATTTGTAGTGAGGTGGATGGACCTAGAGTCTGTCATACAGAGTGAAGGAAGTCAGAAAGAGAAAAACAAATACTGTATGCTAACACATATATATGGAATCTAAAAAAAAAGAGAAAGGTTCCGATAAACCAAGGAGCAGGACAGGAATAAACACACAGATGTAGAGAATGGACTTGAAGACACAAGGAAGGGGGAAGGTTAGGCTGGGACGCTGTGAGAGAGTAGCATGGACATATATACACTACCAAATACAGAATAATAGAGAGCTAGTGGGAAGCGGCCGCATAGCACAGGGAGATCAGCTAGGTGTTTTGTGACCACCTGGAGGGCTGGGATAGGGAGGGTGGGAGGGAGACGCAAGAGGGAGGGGATATGGGGATATATGTATACATATAGCTGATTCACTCTGTTATACAGCAGAAACTAACACACCATTGTAAAGCAATTATACTCCAAAAAAGATATTTAAAAAAAAGAAAAAGAAAATAATGGAGGGTTTGTAAAGAAAAGGGAAAAGCCAAAAAGTGCTGGATATAATTGAGGATTTCTGCATTAGGAATTCTGCAGCACTGTGAACTACAAGAAAATTGAGTAGGGGGATGAAGATTTAAGAATGTTCAACTTTTTATGAATTTAATTCCTTTTTTCACCTTTTTTTATGAGTAATGGTTAAAATTTGAATTCCTTTATAAATTACTTTTGGGTGATTAACTGTGTTTTTTAAAATGCATCTCTGTACAAAGACTCTCTCAAATTTATTATGGTGGCCTAAATAAATTAATACATCTTGAAGGTCTTAGTGGTAAATCACCATGTCTAATTCCAAGAGAATTTAAAAGGTAAAGAAAAATTAGTTTCAAAAATATTTTCAACAAGTTGACATTTATGAAAATTTTTGAAAGATGAGCAGCTATGGGCATACCACCTTATTTTAGCTGATGAACTAATGAATATAGACTTCACACATTTTCAAAGTACTGAACTGCCTTTTCTTCTATAGCAATCCGCAACATATACCAGGTTCAAAAAAACCAATAATCTTAAATCATGATTTCTTCCCTAAAATCCCCTTTCTACTCATTTATAAATCCTCCTTAATATTAATTTTTTCCTATCATATTTCTCAGCCTTGATTATTTCATGTATTTGATGTACAAATGTATTGAACACTTACAATATGTACAAGATACTTTTTTTTTAAAGCTACATGTTAGTTGACTCTTTCGTGCTTGGCACTGGAAGATACACTGTTGGAAGATTCAGCCCCTGCACTCAATTTCTCACAGGTTCAAGAAGATTCAGACAAGTAAATCCACAATTCAACACCCTACTATAAAAGGTATGAGAAAGGGTTGCCCAGGGGGTTTTGATTGTAAAGAGCAGGAGAAACTATCTTTTCCTGGGTATGGGAGGATTCCTAGAGATGTTACCTGAGAAAAGGAAGATGAGAAGAAATTGCTAGGTGAATAATGGATACTTTTTAGCTTTTATTTCTATTCAATTCTCACAAAAGAAGAAAAAGTCAAAAAAATAAATGAAGGTATGTGACTCTCAGAGCTCCTTAGGCTCTTTGGTATCTATATTTGTAGCTGGAGATACATGTGCCACAATTATGTTCTAAGTTAAGGGAGTCTGCGTGTGTCATGCATCAAGCATGTAGCACAAGCTCATGTTAATAAAAATAGCCAGTCAGGCATAATCAAGGTAGAAGAGCAACAACTCACTACATATTCACCGATACCTTTCCTCTAGTCTCCTCTCCTGTGTTCCTTTCACCCACCCAAATGTTTTGGTGTGTAAACTTTCCTCTCAAGACAATGGAGTCCACAGCATGGCCATCACAAGTTTGAGTGTTGAACAATAGGTGAGATCTCTAGTGAATAATTACACCCAGTTGGAGAAGACTAAACAGTGCTTGGAGCCAGGTGAGAGAAATAGCGTTTGGCTTATCTGCTCTGAAATAATATCTGAAAGACTCAATCCATAAAGTTTCCATATGGTTGAAAGCAAGTTGAAGAGTGAACACTGGGTCTTAACACGTACGTGTGTGTGTGTGTGTGTGTGTGTGTGTGTGTGTGTGTGTGTGTGTGTGTGTGTGTGTGTGTGTGTGTGTGTGTGTGTGTGTGTGTGTGTGTGTGTGTGTGTGTGTGTGTGTGTGTGTGTGTGTGTGTGTGTGTGTGTGTGTGTGTGTGTGTGTTTTGATTCATCAAATGTTAGGGAGAAACATTTTATGACAGAAAGAGCACTGGCCCCAGAGGCATGGGTTTAAAGTTCTGTATCTGTCACTCTCTTGACAGGCTTTTTAAAAAGCTCTTGTAATGACTCACTTAATGCTTTTTTACATATGAAAAAGAATGAGCCTTTTTCAAACTTAAAAGTTTGATGATTTCATGGTCACTTTTAGTCGCAGCTTTTTAAGATTCCCCATCTAAATAAACTCTTAGGCTCCATGACGTGTGCCCAACCTAGACATGCCGAAGGGGCTTTGAAATCCTGGCCTGCTTTCAGCCAACTTTATGCATTTATATCAGCTGATTTGTTACTTGATAAAAATGTTCAGGATAATGCAGTCACTTTTTTCAATGTTGTAGAAAAGACCACTTCAGAAACAGATTACAACAGCCATGATAATGGACCGGAGTCCTGAGGCATGGAGCTGAGAATTCCATCTCCCCCTGCATGAGAGAGGCAGGTTGTTACCCTCTACAGAATCTAAGTTGGGGATTTGATCCCTAACCCCCAACTCTGGCTAACAGCTTCCCATCAGCCTACCATCTGTGAATGAATCTGGACCTGCAGATTTATAGTCTCAGTTGGTACCGTGTCTTAGGATGTGGAGGACAGCTCGCTTATTATTCCCTAATGCTGCTGCTTCTCAATCTTAAGAGCTAACTCAAGATTTAGTGAATAATCTATACACACGTTACATGAGCTACTCAGATTCCCTCCCACATCGTGTCTTCCAGACTGAGGAGTTCTTCCAACTGCCTATTCTCAAACCCCCAACCTCACCCACACCTTCAGCTGAGGAGCTGCTTCCTCAGCTGCAATGGAAGGGGGAGGCTTCTGGAAGCCTTCCAGTGCCAAACGATGCAGGGGACACGGGTTCGTGCCCCGGACCGGGAGGATCCCACATGCCGCGGATCGGCTGGGCCCTTGAGCCATGGCTGCTGAGCCTGCACGTCCGGAGCCTGAGCTCCGAAGCAGGAGAGGAGACAACAGTGAGAGGCGCGCGCACAGAAAAAAAAAAAAAAAAAAAAAAAAAAACAGGGCCTCCCTGGTGGCGCAGTGGTTGAGAGTCCGCCTGCCGATGCAGGGGATACGGGTTCGTGCCCCGGTCTGGGAGGATCCCATATGCCGCGGAGCGGCTGGGCCCGTGAGCCATGGCCGCTGGGCCTGCGCATCCGGAGCCTGTGCTCCGCAACGGGAGAGGCCACAAGAGTGAGAGGCCCGCATACCGCAAAAAGAAAAAAAAAAAGAAAAAAAAAAAAAAAAAAAAAAACAAACACAGGAAAGCATTGGGGCAGTAAGACGGGCAGTGGACATGAACAGGCCCTTCATACAAAAACAGAAAGACACCAGTCTGAAAAGACCACAGAATGAAGGACTCCAACTACGTGACATTCTCGAAAGGGCAAAAATACACAGACAGTAACAAGACCAGCAGCTGTCGGGGGCCTGGGGGCACTGGTAGGATGTTCTGGTAGGGCACTGGTAGGGAAGGTGGCCCCCAGGGATGTTTCGGGCAGTGAAATGGTTCTGGGTGGCACTGCAGGGGTGGCTGCAGGTCATCACACCTGTCCAAACCTGAACAGTAGGACACAGAGAGTGAGCCTTGATATAAACTAAAGACTCCAGGGGAGAATTAGGTGTCAATGCCGATCCATCACTGAGATGACGCGCCACACAGGCCAGAGACGTTACCAAGGGAGGGAACCCAGAGGGACGGGTATAGGAAAGTGCTGTCTGCTGGATTCTGATTCTCCTATAACCCTAAAGCTGCGCTAAAGACTGTCCACCAATTAAAAAGAAGAAACGGCTTCTAAGCACGTGACAATACTCTCAACCTCATTCACGATTCAGAAAAACCCCGAGGGAACGTCCATACTGCTTACCGGGGCCTAGGATGAGCGGGAACACGCCGCGGCCTCGCCCCTTCCTGTCGGGCATCGCGCTGGAGCCCAGAGTCCCCCTGACTTGACCCACCGCACCCCACCCCGCGTTTCATGCCGTCCACAGTCTCTACACATGACATCTTTTGATCAGATGACTCACTGTCCCAATTACAAGGTTTCAGTTTCTGCACAGGAAGAAACCAAAACCAGCACAGAGGGGAGGCTCTTCAGTCAAACTCAGGGTCTGCCTGCCTTCACGTCCCACTCTTCCTGACGGGAGGCCCACATCCTAAGGAGGGAGGTCCTTACCAGCACCTCAGGAGCCTCATCCAGTCCACCTCACGCTGCTCTGAGAGCCTCGCCAACCTCTGCAGCTACCCAAGTCCTGGGCACTTGAGGGCCGTCCCCCTTCCCCGAGTCACTGAGCCACGTGCTCTGACAATGCATTTAAAACCAGGCTCTCGGACTTCCCTGGTCGCACACTGGTTAACAATCCGCCTGCCAATGGTGGGCACACGGGTTCGAACACTGGTCCGGGAAGATGCCACGTGCTGCGGAGCAACTAAGCCCGTGCACCACAACTACTGAGCCTGCGCTCTAGAGCCTGCGTGCCACAACTACTGAGCCCACGACCCGCAACTACTGAGGCCCGCATGCCTAGAAGCTGTGCTCCACAATAAGAGAAGCCACCGCAATGAGAAGCCCGCGCACTGCCACGAAGAGTAGCCCCGGCTCGCCGCAACTAGAGAACAAAGCCCGCGCGCAACAACAGAGACCCAACGCAGCCGAAACTGAATAAGTTAAATAGTAAACAAATAAAAAATTTAAATGAATGAATAAATAAATAAATAAAAGCAGGCTCTGCTTTGTCAGCACTCTGGAGTTCCCTATGTATCGACGGGCAGGATTCCCGAGCTCTCCTGTAATTATGTCTGTGAAGTGCCTTTCCCGAGGAGCACAGAAGCTCCTGGAAGCAGAGAATTGCTTCTTAAGATCACATGCAGAAACTGAAGACATTTGATGCTTATGTCAAAGATAAAAGACACAACACTAGATGGTGTGAAGGGTCCTCGAGGCCAAGAGCCAGGCAAGCAGGACACTTCCTCTGGGGACCCTTCCATCAGCAGAGAAGAAAATGTCCGTGGCCAGAACTGGCACTCAATTCGCTTTGAGCTGAGCAGCACCCGTGTAATTACACAGGCTCCCCAAAGAGTAATTACTCCCACATTTAAGAAAGGAGATGGCTTTTCAGGCAGGGAAGGCAAGTACAGTCTTCCCAGCTGGATGCACTGTGTGTGCTGATGGTCACGATGGAGCTGGGCCCCAGAGCTCTGCTCTCCCCTCAAATCCCCAACCTCACCCTCACCCTCAGCTGAGGAGCTGCTTCCCTGAGAACACAGAAGCCATCGGAGGGCTTCCCCACCTGCAACCCTGCTCAGCCATCCCCTCCCCACTCCAGGACCACGGGTAGCAGCTCTCCCCTCCCCCACACGCATCTACTGGATCATTCCCACTGTTATTTCTCCCATCACAACACAACACAACACAACACAACATCCTCCCCGGACCTCAGCTCCTACCCCAGCTACTGTCCAGTTTCTATTTTCCCCGTCACAGCAAAATGTCTTGAAAAAGTTGGGACCAGAACAAACACAGTTCTCCCACTCTTCTCTCCTAAGCCTCTCTGATCAGGATTTTACCCCACAGATCCATCCAAACGCATCATCGGCGAGTTAGGACCTCCCCGCAGTGCTGGGCTAGATGGTTATTGGCTCCGCGGAACGGCAACCTCGTTTGTCCAGTCACCCAGGGAACCTCTAAAGTGCTTCCCACATGCAGACAAAACGCTGTGATTAATATTTTAGGAGAAATACTCAGCGTGGAGAATACACTTGAGCTGCTGGAGGAAAGAGGTAGCGGCACAGAAAAGAAGTTTCTGTAACTACAGAAATGAACAGATAAGCTGTTTTAATGGTAGCAAGTATGGGATGAAGGAGAACGAATAAAAACCATTCAGAAGACGACATTAACAAGCCTCACACTACAACGTGGTAACAGAGGATGGAGAAGGCCTTTAGAATGAACTCATTTTTCTGGGCAGGTGACAGGCTGGATGATGCAACGATGAGCCGCCAGAGACAACAGGACAAGGCAAGGGGCAGGGGAGCTGTAAATAATCATTTCTGGATCTACTGGATCTAGTCATCCGAGGTGCCCTTTGGACAAACTCCATAGAGATGCTGGCAAGTGGCTGGACGGAGGCATCTGTCTGGTCCAGGTGGGAGAACTGACAGAGCTGGAGGTGAAAAGCACCAGAGGGTGAGATCAGACGGGGTGGAGAGTCATGGACCAAGGGTGAAACGACAACACACACAGAGGGCGGAAGACAGAGTCAGTCAGGAAGACAGCAAGGAGAGATCTGTCACAGAAACCAACAGCGCAGACTCTGCAGGTGGCAAGGCGACAGTGGTCTGAGGTGACGACTGGCAAATCTCCACTGCTTTGTATGCTGGATGCCAGGTCACCTCAACCGGATCAGGTTCCGTGGAGGGGCAGAACCAAGACCGCAGGCTGCACGAGACAATTCAGCTGGGAAACAAGAATCTTTGCCAGAGACCTCACTGCATGGTGTGTAGCGCGACCCTCTGAGATTGTAAGAGACAAAGAGCGCAATTTACTGGAAGGGTGACAAGGCTGTTCTTCCAGATGATCCTCATTGCATCCCTCGACTGAGCACTGAAAACAATGTACCTATGTGACAACGGTGTTCTACTGAACAGACAACTTATATGCACTGAGTGCTCCCTGGACAGCACGCTCTCGGCTTACAGGAAGCACAAGGAAGGCACCAACGTCAACACGTTAGGGGCTGTCTCTCAGGAAGGCTCGCGGCCTACAGCGGGATCCTCAGGGAAACCTTTTAACGCTCGAGAACAAAAGTGATTTGGCAGGACCATATAAGTCAAGCAAGGGATGGTGTTCTGCCACAAATGTCAAGAACACGAGGCTTGTACTGTGGCTCTAAGAGGATCGTGGGATCTACACGTAGAACTTGCCAGAAACACTTGGTGCTGACCTGCTCCTCTACACTTTATCTAACCACATCTTTTACCTACTCCTACTTTCCCATTTTAACTTTTGAACTATTCGCCTCCCAAGGTGTTATCACAAAAGAACAGCAGCAGGTAAATACGTAAACAGCAAAACTCACCAGAGGCTGACTCATTTTCCGCTGCTCTTGGAACAACGTGCAGGACTGTGACAGTGGAGGCGGACCTGGAGAAGGAAAACGCAGGCAGTGAAGCTACCACTGAAGCGGCTCGGGGTGCACGAGCACCCGCCCCGCGCTCCACAAGAGACACCTGTGGGAGACCCGTCCTTTCACCTTCAGAAGGGCCTGTGAGAATAAGGAGGGAGCAACCACCCTCAGGTCTGTAACTCCCACGTGACTCTGGTACCTGAGGGGATACTTTATTTTTCCATAGCGAGTGTACATTGAATCCTATTAAAATAAACCTCCGTCATTAAATATGAAATTAAAAAACGCTTATAGTTTATCTCTTCTCAGTCTGTTAACAACTTAGGTCAGAACATCCACAGGATACCCAGAATAAAGGGACACACTCAGGTGCGTTTCAGTCTTGCAATGATTTGTACAAACTTTACAAACTTAAGTGCGACGCTCAAAAACATCTTTTATTAAAGCTGACTTTAAGTGGACAGAACACCTGCCCTAGGAGTTTGGAGTCCTGTGAGCGACCCCACGTGCACACCCGGTGAGGGTCTAGGACAAGTCATCTCCTTTCTCAGGCCCCATCGCTTCCTTCCTCACCCGAGGCAGCAGGACAGAAGCCCTGCAGACTCATCCTGCACCGACTACACTGTGCGACTCCACAGGGCACAACCCAGGGGGGCGGCGGACGCTTACATTACACAACCAAGGTGCTGACGCGCCTTGAGACACACGTGCGAGATGCCGAGACGGCAACAGGAGGGGGAGGAGGAGGAGGAGGATCGGGGTTGGACGGAGGGGAGGACGCAGCACGTCCCGGCCGAGCCTGTGGACCCTGCTCCCCCAGGACACCCAGAGCTCACAAGTCCCAGGGGAGCCCCATCCGGAGCAGCCAGCCCTGTCCTCCAGCCCGGCCCCTCCACCTCCGGGAAGCGGTCAAACCCTCCAGGTGGCTCTACCGCGGGGCCCCGGGCGGACTACCCCAAGCCCTGCTCTTCAAGGGCCGCAGGCTCCACAACCAACTACAGGCCTGCAGACGCAACACCTACCCCGTCGGGACTCGCTCACCGGCCCCGGGCTCCCGAGGCTCCAGTCCGGGGGCTGCTCCTCGGGCGCGCTCCTCTCTCGGGGTCCCTCCGCTCCGCCTCCCGAGACCACTGGGCCAGAGAAGCCGGCGCTGGGCCCACGTCCCTCCCGGGACCTCGCTTGGCCCCGCGCTGCACATGGTCGGGCACTGCACCGCTGCCGGCCGCCCGGCCACTCCGGCCCAAACGCGGGCTCCGCGGCTCGAGCTCGGAGGTCACAGTTCCAGCCTCCGCCCGGCCCACGCGAACCCTCGCCCGCACAGCCCGCTCCCGCGGGCTGCCGGCCGGCCCGGACAGCGTACCGCCCCGCAGGCCCCCGAAACGCTCGCCCGCAAGAGGCCAAGGCGGGGGAACGACGGCCAGCGACGACCTGGGCACGCACAGGAAGCGAGGGCGGGGCGGCGACGGTGCGCGTGCGCCAACACGCACAAATCATGAGGCGCACCTGCGCAGGCGGACGCCCGAAGTCCGCCTGCCAAAGCCCGCCAGGAGCACGGGACAAGTACCCGGACTCCAGAAGCCTCCCAGAAGTCTCCGTGCCGTCAAGATAGTGAGCGTATGAAATGTCTCCTTCTCATCTGGCGCTCAAGTGCTGCTGTGCTGCGAGGGTGTGCCGCCTGGACCAGGGACTCCATTGCCCATTTGTCTTCACTCCTGTTAGGGATCAAGGAAAGGTGTGGCCTCAAGTGGGGGCTGTGTGATGGTCTCCAGGCTCCCTGGTCCTTTCCCGGCCCTGGGACATTTCGGGTTACATCTGAGATTCCACCACCACCAGGAGAGGGGAAGGAGGGTATCATGTTCGCTTAACTGAAACGCTACAACTTTCATTCAAATCCTAGAATACAATAAATGCCCAGCCATGACACAAACTAATATTGCCCACGGAAGGAAAAGAAAATAGAAACTGTAGCTGTTTAGATTACACAACCAACGCATTAAAAACTGTACGAAAATCAGAACGTACACACAAACCGAAAACAGAAAACAGATACCTGGGATCTTACCTCTTATACAGGATACTGTTTATGTCAGGTAAAAATATCATTTTTCAAAAATGGAATCAGAAGGGTAATGATTTATCACTATTTATCACTGGGGGTGAAATAATATAACTGTGTTCTTGGCCAACTGTTCCTTAAAAGCTGCTAGGGGAAAAGGTAAAAATAAAATCTCCAGGGACTTCCCTGGTGGTCCAGTGGTGAAGACTCCTAGTTTCCACTGCAGGGGGCACGTGTCTGACTCCTGGTTGGGGAACTAAGATCCCGCATGCTGTGCAGCACAGTCTCATTAATTAATTAATTAACGAACACACAAAATAAAAATAAAAAATCTCTCGCCAACCGAGAAAATCCTCTCCACAAATGTAGAGATAAAGAAAACGGTTTTACTGTTGAATAACCATTAAACCAGACTGTGCTGTGCACCCACAGGTGAACCACTAATGTTTGTGCAAATGAAATCAACCTCACCTTTTTTTTTTATAGCTCAGCAGATAAAATCTGTTGCATACAGGTTCTCAAGATAAACGGGAACTTGCCTCATGGGAATAGACTTGACACCACCATAAAAATGGCATACATTCTTTCAGAGTACATCCTAAATTCACCTGGTCATCTCGGTGGTTGTCCATGCTAGTTAATACCCTTTATCCAAAGGAGAAAGACAACTTCTCCTATCTCTAGGACAAGCACGTACTTATAGCTCAGAGGAAAGTGCCTAACACCTAGCCTAAACTCCCCTGGTGACAGAGAGATAAAGAAGATAGCTCTCAGGTCCTTAACATAAACATTCCTGGGTTGTAATGCTGGCAAGAGACTGATTTAGCTTTTAAAAAGATTTAGATACTTACGAAAGGGACAGAGGAAGTATTTCTATTACAAGCGTCTTGAGGAAATCCTCTAAAAACGGAAATAAGAAGTGATGATTCATGCAAATGAATAAGCACCTAACCCATTCCTGATTTCCCCAGCTGAACTGCCACATTAAATGAATCCTGCACAAAATGTGTGCTTCTCCAAAACTGCTCTTGGAAGTGGCTGCTTAGAGCCACGAATGGTCTTTTCCAGTTCTTGCTGCTGCTGACTGTGGCCTCTGCCTGAATTCTCACCGATGAAATGCTGCTTGTGTGGGAATGACAGCGACCACACCTCCTCTGAGCCTGAGCCTGGCAAACCTCCAGGGCGCATTTCTCGCATTTTCCAAGTTCACCACGTAAGGACATCAGCTACACGGAGTACCTTGCTGGGAAGCGCCTTGGAAGGGCAGTGCGCCCATGAGCACGCCACCAGGCCTCCAGTTCTCACCTCACCCACGTGCACTGACCATGTCTCAGCAGAAGACTGGGGTGGCCTGTGAACCCCAGCTGCTGTGCCCACCTCATCACCTCACTCTATCCCTCCAGCCCAGAGACATGCTGGGCTCCCCAGCCCCCTGCCCTGGACACTCTCTGGAAGTCTTTCTATTACAAGCTGTCTTCAGGAAATGCTCTAAAAAAGGGAATAATAAGTACGGAGTCATCCCAATGAACAGGATGTCCAGCAGTGAGCTGATGTCTCTCACGACTCACCCCTCTCTCCAAAAGGCGAAAAACTGTCATTTCATACATTTCCCCCTTTTTAAAGTTGTTGAAGCTAGGAGGGTAAACCTGGACCCTGCGATTTCACCTTGACCAGAAGCAGCAATGGCCACCTTTTAGTTTGCTTTCATTAAGATCTCTTCATATATATGGAGATTTACAATATAAAGCTTTCTCTTTTTGTATCTGCATTTCTATTAAATACAGATATTTTCCCTACTTTGTCACTTATCTATTTTTATTGAAGTATACTTCGTTTACAGTATTTCAGGTGTACAGCAAAGTGAATCAGTTACATGTATTTATGTAAGAATATATGTATTCTTTTTCAGGTTCTTTTTTCCATTATGGGTTATTACAAGATATTGAACATAGTTCCCTGGGCTATACAGTAGGTCCTTACTGTTTATCTATTTTACATATAAAAGTGTGTATCTGTCAATCCCTGTTCTTTATCTTTTTAACTTAATTTTTTACTCTCACATTCTGTTATACAGACACTTAAAAAGATATTTTGTGTTCAAATCTTTCACTTTCACTTCATACTTTTCATCAGCTTGGACACTGTACTTGAAGAAGCCTTTCCCATCCTGCATTTCCTAAGTAGTTGCCTGTGTTTTCTCCTGTTTATTTTGGGTCTCTTAACATACCAATTTTATCAAGATAACTGGCACCCATCTTCAGGATTTGTAAAATCATTTTCCTCTTAAAGTCTCTCAACCATTTTTTTCAACACTAACACATCTACCACAAACAGGAAACGCACTGTTTAAGAAGAAAACTCAAGTTTGTAATCTAACAGAAAAGGACAGGCTCTTCTTTGAAGCTCAGCGACACGTCTTAATTTAAAGGCAGGGGAGGGACTTCCCTGGTGTTCCAGTGGTAAAGAATCCGCCTTCTAATACAGGGTACGTGGGTTCAAAGCCTGGGAACACTGGTCCGGGAGCTAAGATCCCACACGCCACGGGGCAATTAAGCCCGCGTGCTGCAATTAGACACGATGCAGCCTAAGAGAGATAAATAATTTTTTACAAATAAAAATAAAAAAATAAAGGCAGGGGAAGCAGGAAAGTGACCGCCTCATGTGAATTCCTTCTTATTCAAAATACAGGTTGTAGCAGTTTACTTGGGCTGCGTCACAAAATACGACACACTGGCGGGCTTAAGCAACACAAATGCACTGTCCGACATTTACGCAGGCTGCAAGTCTGAGATCAAGGTGTCAGCAGGGTTGGTCCCCTCTGAGGGCTGTACGGGAGGATGTGCTCCAGGCTTCCTGGTGGAGAGGGCGGTTTCCTCACAAGCACATGCACTATGTATGTAGCAGGTAGGTGCCTGGGCTGAACTCCGATCCCAGGGCTGCTCATCCGCAGCAGCACCAGGCCTATGGAGGGCTTGTCACGGACCCGTTGGCAGGAGGACTGCAGGCTGACACAGACGTCTGCTCAGCTGTGGACCCATGGCCCGGCCACAGCCCTGCCGGAGGCTGCCTGGTTGAAATCCAGGTCACGGTTCACCTCCCTCCTGCTTATTGCATTCAACGATGCCTTGAAGACCCCCTACTGCACCAGCCTGGGTGGCACATCCCACCCAGTCATTTCCACATCAGAAGCATGTCCATTGAGAAGGTTAAAATTAGGCCCTGGCTCAGTGCTGTGGAATTAGAATCTGTGAGGCTGGGTCCAGGCATCTGTGTTGGAATATTTTCTCCACGGGACTCTCATGCCCAAAGGACTGTATTGACAAAGCCCTTCTGCTTCACCCCACTGATATTTCTGCACTAGAGCTACAGCCGTTGTTGTATTAAACTGCATCCGCAGGAGGAAGAGAGAGGAGGAGAGGTGACAGTTCTGCTGATCTCCAAACACGCTGTTACGGAACCACACTTGGGTCCACTCGCCCGCACGCACTAAAGCCCGTCTACGGACACGGGTCACGGTGAAGGAAAGTGCCGCGTTTATGGCGGGGCAACAAGCAAGGGGTCCAGGTATCTAGGGCTCAAAAGGCCCCCACTCCCCCGTGGCTTTCAGGGAAAGGTGTTTACAGATGGGGTGAGGCTGTTGGTGGGAATGTACACTGGTGCTGCCGCTATGCAGAACAGTGTGGAGGTTCCTCAAAACACTAAAGCTAGAGCTACCGTAGGACCCAGCAATCCCACTCCTGGGCATATACCCAGAGAAAACCATAATTCAAGAAGACACACGCACCCCAATATGTATAGCAGTACGATTTACAATAGCCAAGACATGGAAGCAACTTAAATGTCCATCGACAGAGGAATGGATAGGGAAGATGTGGTACATATGTGTGATGGAATACTACTCAGCCATAAAAAAGAATGAGATTATGCCATGTGCAGCAACATGGATGGACCTAGAGATTATCAGACTAAGTGAAGGATGTCAGACAAAGACAAATACCATATGCTACCACTCCTGTGTGGAATCTAAAACAGTGATACGAATGAACTTCTGAACAGAACGGAAACAGACTCACAGACATAGAAAAAAAACTTATGTTTACCAAAGGGAAAAGGTGGGGGAGAGGGATAGATCAGGAGGTTGGGGCTAACATATGCACACAACTATATATAAAACAGGAAATCAACAAGGACCTCCTGTAGAGCACAGGGATCTCTACTCAATATTCTGTATTAACCTAGGGAGTTCCCTGGTGGCCCAGAGGTTAGGATTCTGGTCTTTCACGGCCGTGGCCCGGGTTCAATCCCTGGTCAGGGAACTGAGATCCTACAAGCCACACAGCACCACGAAAAAAAAGCAAAATTCGGTAATAACCTAAATGGGGAAACAATCTGAAAAAGAATAGATATCTGTGTCCATATAACTGAATCACTTTGCTGTACACCGGAAACTAACACAACACTGTAAATCAACTATACTCCCAATATAAAATTTAAAAAATGTTTAAAGTGAATTACAAACGAGTGGGGTGAGGGAGAGGAGGTTGAGGGGTGTGTGGTCAGCTTGTGGACATTCTTCCGATTGGTTGGTGGTGAGGTAATCTAAGGTCAACATCATCAACCGGCTGGTTCCAGCTGGTCTGGGGTCTACGTGCTTGTGGGCAGCATGCAGTTACCTTCCTCCCCCCTGCTGGGGGCTTCAGTCTCTGCAAAACAGCTCCAAGGACGTGGCACAGAACAGTATCTACAGCCCTTGAGGAGGAACTAAAGGTCCTTGACTTTGTTTAACGGCTACACTAGTATTATTTGGTCTTTTGGGACTCTTTTCCTTTCTTTTGGCACTTTCTCCCTTCTCTGATTAAATTGTTTGTTTCCAACTCACGGAAGGCTAGGAGGCTAAAATTTTCTAAAGACAAGAAGCAGGCAGAAGACATGGGGAGAATCCGTCCCAGGAAGGCCCCACAAGGTCCTGCTCACTTACAACATCACATTCAATCTGGGCTGTTTACGCCATTTTGGGACAACATACCAACACATCTTAAGATGGGTCCCACCCGACTGTTGCACATTTGGACAAGGTGCGGTGGGGTGGGATTATGCAAATCCAGATCTGAAGACTAGATAAAGCAATCAGGGTATTTCACAGTATACAAGAGAAATTTTCATGGGGACAGAATACCAACCTTCTAATATTTGAAAGCCTGTTAGCCAAGAGGGAGAGTGAACTTCTGTTTTGTTATACAAGGACCCAATCAGCTGTGATGGTTGAAAGCATGATGAACGCAAATCTGAATTCATTTGCCTCCTAACAATGCAACGTCTACAGCAGAGGGACACAGGTCCTCAAGCAGCAGTGCTTTTCCCAGCAGTGCAGACCCTGAGGAGAGCCAGGCTTTGGCAGCTCTGGAGGACCTCAGACACTCTTTGCACGGCCTCTGAGACCTAGAACATCTCAGAAAGTCCACGAGTGCAAACCAAAGAGACACTCAGTCCCTGCACCTTGGATGAACTGATTTGACTCTACGTATGCATTGCTTGGGCTAATTAGAAATATGGAAGTGATCAGAAGACAGAATAAACCTCTGGGCACATCCTGAACAACAGAGATACTTCTCATCAAAGTCCAAACAATAATTCAAAAGCAAGATTCAGAGCCAAAATGTGGAAACAAACCAAGTGTTCACTGACAGATGAATGGATCAAGAAAATGTAGTGTGTATATTCACACAACAGATATTATTCACCCACAAACAGGAAGGAAAGTTTCTAATTGATACAAAGACCATTTATGTATTTTTCAAAGATTGACATTTCTTTGTATGAACAGTGAAAATTTAACAATTCCACTTTTAAGAGGAAAGGTTAGTGTTTCTTTGTAGAAACAATTAAGTCTCAGCAGTAGAGGCATAAGCACACACGTGCACACAGAGTAAACAGAAGAGCGCCCCGCTACCTCCCCGCAATCTGATCCCCCGATGAGCCCTGCTGATTCTCCCTCCAAATATAGAGAACCTGTTTACTTCTCTCCATCTTCTCAGACATCGTCTTCCTGGACTACCACGCCAAATTCCTAACCTTATCTGGGTCTCCCGACTTCCACTCTTACTGAATCCCCACCCCATCCATTTATGCAGCAGCCAAAATCAATTGTTCCTCTTTCAGTGCAAACTGGATCAGGACACCTCTCATTCACTGCTTTCCCACTGCACTTGGCAAACATCTGAACTTCTTCAGACCCACGGTTTTATTTCCTTCTCACTCACTGTGTACTGTCCACACTGGCTTTGGGGTCTAGGAAGGAAATTTTGACACAGGCTACCACACAGATGACAGGCGAAGACGTTAAGCTAAGTGGATAAGTCAGATACAAATGGACAAATGTTACATGATTCCACTTCTGTGAGGTCCCCAGATGGGTCAAATTCATAGAGACAGAAAGTGGAGTGGTGGGTGTCAGGGGCTGGGAGGGGGGTGGGGAGTCAGTGTTTAATGGGGACAGAGTTTCACTTGGACAGGATGAAAACATTCTGGAGATGGATGGTCGGGATGGTTGCACAACAATGAGAATTCTTGTTTTCCTTCCTTAAGATTTTTGTTTTACTTATTTTCGGCTGCGTTGGGTCTTCGTTGCTGGGCGCAGGCTTTCTCTAGTCGCGGCGAGCGGGGGCTACTCTTCGGTGCAGTGTGCAGGCTTCTCATTGAGGTGGCTTCTCTTTGCGGCAGAGCATGGGCCCTAGGCGCGTGGGCTCAGTAGTTGTGGCTCGCGGGCTGAGGAGTTATGGCTTGCAGGCTCAGTAGTTGTGGCGCACGGGCGTTAGGTGCTCCGCGGTATGTGGGATCTTCCCGGACCAGGGCTCGAACCTGTGTCCCCTGCATCGGCAGGCGGATTCTTGACCACTGTGCCACCAGGGAAACCCAAGAAAAAAGGCAAGACTCAGACCCCAAGGGGAGGAGTGGAAGTACGAGTTGGGAGGTTCAGAAGAAGCTTCCAGTGACACTGCATGACCCTGAGTTGGCTATTTTCTTCTCTGCATCTCGGCTACCATATACTTCCTACCCTCATAGAAAAATAACCTGTCTGGAATTGGAAATTTTTCCATTTAGTCTTTTTGTGCATGTGACATTTTTATTCAGAAGAATAATCTGTGTTGAACTGGAGTTTTTTCCATTTAGTATTTTGTACATGTGACATTTTTATTCAGGTAGTGAAATCTCTGGGTCAACAGTGATACCACATTCTCAAGATTTTGATAAGTAGACTAGAACTTCTTAACTGGAATCAAGGGGCAGGCTTTGGATAATCCATGGACTTTGTGACATCCAAAGGTGACCTTTTTGTGTGTGTGTGTGTGTTTGTAGACACCCTTTGAAGGGTGCGTGAGCACCTGTAGTTTTCTATGATTTTAGCTTCTCCAAATGGCTCTTGGACTCAAAGGTGCCTGAGGGGAGCGGACGTGTACTCCCCCAGTACAGAATTCTGAACGCAGTGTCAGTAAACATTCAGCCAAAGAGCTTTGCCAAATTGCGTGTTTTAACGTAACTTTTTAATCCACTGACTCGATGTACCTGGGATCTTTTTTTACATACTTATCTCACTCTTTATTTATTTTTTTTGGGGGGGTACGCGGGCCTCTCACGGTTGTGGCCTCTCCCGTTGCGGAGCACAGGCTCCGGACGCGCAGGCTCAGCGGCCATGGCTCATGGGCCCAGCCACTCCGCGGCATGTGGGATCTTCCCGAACCGGGGTACCAACCCGTGTCCCATGCATCGGCAGGTGGACTCTCAACCACTGCACCACCACGGAAGCCATTATCTCACTCTTATAAGGCAGAAACGTTGCTGCTTCCCCTAAGTTTCCTTGTCCCTCTCCCCACTCTCCCACCAGGCCGTGGAAGAGGAATGGGAGGGAGAGGGAGAGTCCACCAGGGAGAGGACAGTGCACCTGCTGGGAAGCGGTAAAGAGGGGTCCAGGGTGGGAGGGAGGGAGACACAAGAGGGAGGGGATATGGGAACAGGTGTATATGTATAACTGATTCGCTTTGTTATAAAGCAGAAACTAATACGCCATTGTGAATCAACTGTACCCCAATAAACTTGTAAAAAAAATTAGAACTACCATATGACACAGCATTTTCATTCCTGGATATATATCGAAAAAAATAAAACCAAAAAACATTAATTTGAAAAGATATATGCACCCTAATGTTCATGGCAGCATTATTTACAATTGACAACATATCGAAGCAAGCTAAGTGTTTATTAAGAGACGAATGGGTAAGGAAGATGTGATATATATATATATATACAATGGAATACTACTTAGCTAAAAAAAAATTTTGTTTGAATTGAAATTGTATCAAGTATCTTTTCCGACCTCAACGCTATGAGACTAGACATCAATTACAGGAAAAGAGCTGTAAAAAAATACAAACGCATGGAGGCTAAAGAATACACTACTCAATAACGAAGTGATCACTGAAGAAATCAAAGAGGAAATTAAAAAATACCTAGAAACAAATGACAATGGAGACACGACGACCCAAAACCTATGGGATGCAGCAAAAGCAGTTCTAAGAGGGAAGTTTATAGCAATACAATCCCACCTTAAGAAACAGGAAACATCTCGAATAAACAACCTAACCTTGCACCTAAAGTAATTAGAGAAAGAAGAACAAAAACATCCCAAAGTTAGCAGAAGGAAAGAAATCATAAAAATCAGATCAGAAATAAATGAAAAAGAAATGAAGGAAACGATAGCAAAGATCAATAAAACTAAAAGCTGGTTCTTTGAGAAGATAAACAAAATTGATAAACCATTAGCCAGACTCATCAAGAAAAAAAGGGAGAAGACTCAAATCAATAGAATTAGAAATGAAAAAGGAGAAGTAACAACTGACACTGCAGAAATACAAAAGATCAGGAGAGATTACTACAAGCAACTCTATGCCAATAAAATGGACAACCTGGAAGAAATGGACAAATTCTTAGAAATGCACAACCTGCAAAGACTGAATCAGGAAGAAATAGAAAATATGAACAGACCAATCACAAGCACTGAAATTGAAACTGTGATAAAAAATCTTCCAACAAACAAAAGCCCAGGACCAGATGGCTTCACAGGCGAATTCTATCAAGCATTTAGAGAAGAGCTAACACCTATCCTTCTGAAACTCTTCCAAAATATAGCAGAGGGAGGAACACTCCCAAACTCATTCTACGAGGCCACCATCACCTTGATACCAAAACCAGACAAGGATGTCACAAAGAAAGAAAACTACAGGCCAATATCACTGATGAACATAGATGCAAAAATCCTCAACAAAATACTAGCAAACAGAATCCAACAGCACATTAAAAGGATCTTACACCATGATCAAGTGAGGTTTATTCCAGGAATGCAAGGATTCTTCAATATACGCAAATCAATCAATGTGATACACCATATTAACAAATTGAAGGAGAAAAACCATATGATCATCTCAATAGATGCAGAGAAAGCTTTCGACAAAATTCAACACCCATTTATGATAAAAACCCTGCAGAAAGTAGGCATAGAGGGAACTTTCCTCAACATAATAAAGGCCATATATGACAAACCCACAGCCAGCATCGTCCTCAATGGTGAAAAACTGAAACCATTTCCACTAAGATCAGGACCAAGACAAGGTTGCCCACTCTCACCACTCTTATTCAACCTAGTTTTGGAAGTTTTAGCCACAGCAATCAGAGAAGAAAAGGAAATAAAAGGAATCCAAATCAGAAAAGAAGAAGTAAAGCTGTCACTGTTTGCAGATGACATGATACTATACACAGAGAATCCCAAAGATGCTGCCAGAAGACTACTAGAGCTAATCAATGAATTTGGTAAAGTAGCAGGATACAAAATTAATGCAAAGAAATCTCTGGCATTCCTATATACTAATGATGAAAAATCTGAAAGTGAAATCAAGGAAACACTCCCATTTACCACTGCAACAAAAAGAATAAAATATCTAGGAATAAACCTACCTAAGGAGACAAAAGACCTGTATGCAGAAAATTATAAGACACTGATGAAAGAAATTAAAGATGATACAAATAGATGGAGAGATGTACCATGTTCTTGGATGGCAAGAATCAACATTGTGAAAATGACTCTACTACCCAAAGCAATCTACAGATTCAATGCAATCCCTATCAAACTACCACTGACATTTTTCACAGAACTAGAACAAAAAATTTCACAATTTGTATGGAAACACAAAAGACCCCGAATAGCCAAAGCAATCTTGAGGACGAAAAATGGAGCTGGAGGAATCAGGCTCCCTGACTTCAGACTATACTACAAAGCTACAGTAATCAAGACAGTGTGGTACTGGCACAAAAACAGAAAGATAGATCAATGGAACAGGATAGAAAGCCCAGAGATAAACCCACGCACATATGGTCACCTTATCTTTGATAAAGGAGGCAGGAATGTACAGTGGAGAAAGGACAATCTCTTCAATAAGTGGTGCTGGGAAAACTGGATAGGGACATGTAAAAGTATGAGATTCGATCACTCCCTAACACCATACACAAAAATAAGCTCAAAATGGATTAAAGACCTAAATGTAAGGCCAGAAACTATCAAACTCTTAGAGGAAAACATAGGCAGAACACTCTATGACATAAATCACAGCAAGATCCTTTTTGACCCTCCTCCTAGAGAAATGGAAATCAAAACAAAAATAAACAAATGGGACCTAATGAAACTTCAAAGCTTTTGCACAGCAAAGGAAACCATAAACAAGACCAAAAGACAACCCTCAGAATGGGAGAAAATATTTGCAAATGAAGCAACTGACAAAGGATTAATCTCCAAAATTTATAAGCAGCTCATGCAGCTCAATAACAAAAAAACAAACAAAATCCAAAAATGGGCAGAAGACCTAAATAGACATTTCTCCACAGAAGATATACAGACTGCCAACAAACACATGAAAGGATGCTCAACATCTTTACTCAGTAGAGAAATGCAAATCAAAACTACAATGAGATATCATCTCACACCAGTCAGAATGGCCATCATCAAAAAATCTAGAAACAATAAATGCTGGAGAGGGTGTGGAAAAAAGGGAACACTCTTGCACTGCTGGTGGGAATGTGAATTGGTACAGCCACTATGGAGAACGGTATGGAGGTTCGTTAAAAAACTACAAATAGAACTACCATATGACCTAGCAATCCCACTACTGGGCATATACCCTGAGAAAACCATAATTCAAAAAGAGACATGTACCAAAATGTTCATAGCAGCCCTATTTACAATAGCCCGGAGATGGAAACAACCTAAGTGTCCATCATCGGATGAATGGGTAAAGAAGATGTGGCACATATATACAATGGAATATTACTCAGCCATAAAAAGAAACGAAATTGAGCTATTTGTAATGAGGTGGATGGACCTAGAGCCTGTCATACAGAGCGAAGTAAGTCAGAAAGAGAAAGACAAATACTGGATGCTGACACATATATATGGAATTTAAGAAAAAAAAATGTCATGAAGAACATAGGGGTAAGACAGGAATAAAGACACAGACCTACTAGAGAATGGACTTGAAGATATGGGGAGGCGGATGGCTAAGCTGTGACAAAGTGAAAGAGCGGCATGGACATATATACACTACCAAACGTAAGGTAGATAGCTAGTGGGAAGCAGCCGCGTAGCACAGGGAGGTCAGCTCGGTGCTTTGGGACCGCCTGGAGGGGTGGGATAGGGAGGGTGGGAGGGAGACGCAAAAGGGAGGGGATATGGGAACATATGTATATATATAACTGATTAAATTTGTTATAAAGCAAAAAAAATAAAAAAATAAAGATGAAGAAAAAAAAAAAGAATAAAATTTTGCCATTTATGACAAAAAAAAAGAGGGGTCCGGATACCTTGAGGGGGGTTTTGGAGGACGGGCAGAGGTTGGGTCAGTGGCAGGAGATACCATTTACCCCGATCCCTGGGACAAGTGCACGCATAGGTCTGACAGTTACTTGTGTTTTCCTTCAAACTTGTTTCCTTCAAACTCTGATGATGACATCAGAGGCTTCCGACCTTCCCGATTGGATGGACCAGACTCCTTGGTGCTTGGCAGCAGTAGTAGACAACAGAATCTCGCCAGAGCTTCTCTCCACTGACAGTTGCCCCGCAGCTTGGAGAAGGGACGACCACTTGTGTTTAGCCCAAGTCCAGAAGAAGAGTTGGGACAAAGCAGAGTCTAGGCTTCGAGGAAGGGAAGAGTCTGGGAGACATCAGGGACAATTGTCAACCGACTTCCCAGGCTGAGGAGCTGAACTCCCAGTCCAGCTCTTCAGGGTACCCCATGGAGTTGACTGTCTATGAAGAAAGCCCAGGACCATCAGGTGAGGGAGCTGGCATGAGAAGGAATTTCAGAGATTTGACCAGTAAGGAGGAAAGGGTACAGAGGTCGGGAAGGAGCACCTGCATAAGGTGCCTATGAAAGAAAGGAGACATTCAGAGAGCCAGGGATTGAGGGAGGAGAGCACAGGAGCTGGGGACACGGAACACCTGGGGAGCAAGAAACAGGGTTAGGAGATGAGATCCAAGGATGAGAGAAGAGGAGAGAGGAAACAAGGGGAGGGTTCTTTTTTTTTATTCCTGGTGGGAGAAATTATCTACCATGAGAAAGAGTTTCGAGAACGGGAAGCTGGACAAATGACAAAGAGTCAGGGGAGGGATAGGTAGATATGGACAGAGAAAGATGGAAAGATGACTTGGGGCAAGGTCAGCGGTCTGTGAGACTGGAAAGCACGGGGGGGGAGGCGGAGTCGGGGTGGGGTTGGGTGGTCACCAGTGGCTGGATTCCCAAGACGAGAGCGTCATACTGCAGTCTCTTCTCCTTCGTCAGCTCCCTGGGCTGGTTGCAGCCCCCCGCCTCAGCATCCCGGCTGTAAGAGGAAGAGGTCAGTGGCGTTCAGAGCGGAGGTGGAGGGCAACACGGCCGCTGAGGCCCAGGACACCTGGGTCGTGGAGTCGTTCAGTGGGCTCAAGATGAAGCTCAAGCGACAGCGGGTGTCTTCAGTGCTGCCTGAGCACCACGAGGCCGACACCTGGGTCGTGGAGTCGTTCAGTGGGCTCAAGATGAAGCTGAAGCGAGAGCGGGTGTCTTCAGTGCTGCCTGAGCACCACGAGGCCGACACCTGGGTCGTGGAGTCGTTCAGTGAGCTCAAGATGAAGCTCAAGCGACAGCGGGTGTCTTCAGTGCTGCCTGAGCACCACGAGGTCTTCAAGTGGATGCTTGGTAAGGACCCACCGCCCTGCCCAGCAACCTCCAATCCTATACTTGAAAAACAAACAAACCAAAACTTCCCATGACTACACTTTCCCAGTGGAAAAGAATTCCCTGCTACTTGGTGCGCTCTCCGTCCCTGGCGGACTGTCTACGGATAAAGGATACGGGGGACACATAAAAGATACAGGATGAGGTTAGACTTAGAAATGATACAAGACTAGGTTAGATTTAGAAATGATACAGGATTAGGTTCCCTTGGTTTCAACTGTACCCGAGACTCTAGCTCTTACTGGCCTTTTGAATCTTACTGGCATGTTCGGGGTGGAGGGAGGAGGGGCTGACAAGCCATCTTCACCCCCTGACATGACTGTCAATTGAGACATTGGCTGAGAGTATCTTGATGCCCTCTGCAGGTACGTGAATGCATGATGAAGGGGCATCACTCCCTGTCACTCGGCCCCCCCAGAAGGGGAGTCACCCCCTTTCCTCCCACAGTGAATGGTCTTCCCTCCCCTCTTTCCGTCAGCTTCACCCTGGGCCACATCTTGGCATTTCCCCAGGGGGGCGCGGTTCACCCTCTTGGCTCTGGAATGCTCCCACGACAGCCCTGTTCCCACTGGCGACATCTGCCCTTTTTTCACAGAGGATCCCATCGTTAAGAAATTCCTCGCCTGGGACAAAAACCTGGAAGTATCTGACAAGGTAAGTCACCCACTGAGATGGATTCCTGCTCCAGCGCCTGTTCTAGGTGGGCGCGCTGGGTGCTTTCTACACCCACGTTTCCACTCCCCTCCTAACCTCATGCCTTGTCAACACTTCCCTCCAGGGGCCTCGAGGTCCCCTCTGGGATCTGAGCCCCAGGAGTGCCCCTTTGGTGGTTGCTGCCTAAGTCCCCTCTCCTCTCAGATCCTGGGGACTCACCTTGGCTCCGGTTCATCGAACACCGTCCTGTGCCCGCGGCCCTAAGTCCACGCCCTCAATCCCACAGCCTCCCACCCTTGGAGCGCCGCCAACTCTGACCTTCTGTCCTCTCCCCTTCCCCAAATAATCAGGCTCACCCCACACGCGGGTCTCTCCTCCAAGTGGCACCACCCATTCCTCGTCCCCTGCTCCCTTCTCCCTCCCACTCTTTCTCCTCTTCCAGGATGTGACCTCTCTCCTACGTTTTTTCCCCTCTTTCCATAAGTATCTCCTGTCGATGGTGATAGCGTATGTCAGCCGGGCCGGCCTCTTCTCCTGGCAATTCCAGATAATCCATTTCTTCATAGCTCTGTGAGTACCTTGCTCCATCCCCGCCATCAATATTCAACACCCTGGGAGGGCAGAGGGAGAGATGTGGGGCTCTGACCTTTCATCTATTTTTTTAAACCCCTTTGTACTGACTCTAGGTGTGAAAATGACAGGATTACGGTACCGTGGTTTCTTTTTCAAACCATGTTCTGTTTTTTATAGCATTCATTGTCAAAACAAACTACCCTAATGTCAATTAAAACACTGAAAGAAACAAAGCAAAACGCGAAACTTTCCTAAGAGGAGAGGAAGAAAGAACTGACACCATCCTGCCCCCGAGTAACAGACTTGAGACGTTTCCGGTTCGAATTCTCCGGTCTCAGGTCTTCCGACATCAGCACCAAGTGTGATTATCTTCCGTTTCTGCATTCCCACGACAAATGCCACAATCGGGGCCCGTATCACATAGCGCGGATTTGGTGTCAAATGCTCCCCACTGATGTTTCTTCCAAGTCTCCCAAGCCAGTTGGCTCTATTTGCCTGAACATCCTTCCAAAACACAGGTCTGACCGCTTCACACAATTTCATTGGCTAATGACATGCCAAATCAAGGCCAGAGTTCTGCGTTGGGATTTAACTCTCTCTGCAATCTCCAGCACACCGTCCTGATACTTTACTCCTGTGTTTCACTGCTCCTTCCAAATACCCTGCCCTCTAAGTTTCTATTGAGCTTTCTATCCAAGTATCTTTGCCATACATTTATCTGAAGAAAACGACCCTATCCTTAAAGTGGGTTCAAACACCAAAACCTTCACGATGCCCGATCTCCCTAACTTCTGCATCCCAGAGGCACTTTAGTTCAAATTGTATTATAATGTGATGCTTTGCATTATAGTCATTTCTTATCTCCCCCCTTCCCCTTCCCCGGTCCCACTAGACTAGACACCACGTGGAAGGCAGGTCTCGTCAAAATGTCAATGCATTCCCAAAACACTCAGCACAATTCTTTTCATTGGGCAAATGTTTGTTATTGTGAGACTTCTAGGTAATCAGTATTGCATTTGGCCATGAGATAAAATGTTCATTCATTCATTCATTCATTCATCTAACAAACCTTATAAAGTACACCCTACATGCTGGGGAATATGAGGTGGTGGGAACAGAGATTCACAAAAGGCTGTTGAATTCATGCATCAATATGAACCAAGCCCTAAATGTGTCATTTGCTAAGAGAGGGATGAATGCAGAAACAGATCAGATCAGCTCCTGCCCTCAGGAACTGTACATGTACCTACAACATAGGAAGAGAGGTGTGTGCACATAAAACAAGTTGAAGGGAACGGGGGGTTTGGATCGTGTCCTCATCATCAAGGTGTGAGAGGCACCCTTCTGAAGGTCCTGCCTGGCAGTGGCTCCCTGATGACTGGGCGGCTCCCGGTGACGCTGGGCAGGGCTGGGTGGGTCGTGTGAGGATGCTCAGCCTGCCTCTTTTCTGGGAAGCTGATCTCAAGTGGAGGCCCTTCCTGTCCTGATGACAGCGACCTGATGTCTTTCCCCAGCTATGTGGCCAGCGACATGGAAGAGAACAACCAGGCCCCCAAGCAGGCCATCGTTTCGTTCCTCTATGGAAAGAACAGCTCCCAGCATGCCTTGTTCCACAAACTGCGTTCCCAGTTCATCCGATCCATGGGCTGGAAGACATGGGTCACTCGGGAAGAGTGCGAGCAGGTGGGTGGGCTGTGGCGGTCTCGGGGAGGGGGAGGGACGGAGAGGAGGTGGGGATCATGGGGGACTCGGTTTGGGACCTGGGGACAGACGAGAAAGAACCGGAGGCGGGGCAACGGGAGGCAGCGGCATCCTCATTGCCAGGGGCTGTTTGTCTTTCCAGATCCAGGCTTTTGATCCAGAGCTCTGGGTGTGGGGAAGAGATCGCGCCCTCTTGCCCCAGAGGCCCCAGGACCACGCAGGCCTGAGGTCATCGGCCTGCGCAAAGGTAGGTCTGCGTGCGCAAAGGTGCGGGTGGAATGACGTGTTGTCTACTGAGGAAATCGGAGGAATCCCACTGCTGGACCCACATCACCTCTCACGCTGTGAAGGGGGCCAGCCAGGCACACAGCCATGTGCCGACTCTGCGCCAGCCACGGACTGACAGCCACACACAGACACCAGCACCGCGAGGCCCGTGGGCACCAGACATCGGGGAAACCAGTTTGTCCCAGAAGCATGGGTCTCACTGAAGTTATTTCACCCAAAGCAACTGGGTCCAAATAACAGCTTTGACGAGATGGTGATTCTTTTCCATATACTGTGTTTCCAGTTTCTCTTTTTCATTCATTTTTGGCCTTATATCCCTCAGGGTTATGGGTTCTAGCATTTAGCTACAACAGAGTAAATGTCTACAAACAGGATATTAGATAGAACAGCCCACACGTTCAATAAGAAAAGATGAATTATGACTAGCTTTATATTCATCCAAATTTACTTTCAAATTGCCTATGGCCAGATCACCTGTGACTCTTTATTCCCCCTGACTCACCACTTCTGGACCAATGATTCCTCTAGTACAATTCACCTTTTCCCCCTCACGTTTATGGTCAAGGGGGTTTATCACAACGACTGAAGGTTAAGGAATGCCAGCTTCAGCATGGCTTATTACAATTGACACATTAGAGTTCTAGATGTGGGCAGAGGATTGAGCAAACATTTGGGTTAAGTCTTGCAAACTAGCTGTCTTAGTCCATTCAACCTGCCCTACTACAGACCGCGTTGCTTAGAAACAACACAGCATGGTCTCTTTTACAAGGGCAATAATCTCATTCATGAGGGCTCTACCCCATGACCTAATAACCTCCCAAAGACCCCACCTCCTAAGACCAGCACCTTAGGGGTTAAGATTTTAAGATTTCAACATAAGAATTTTGGGGGACACAAACATTCAGCACATAACACTAACCAAGTTTAGGGCTGAGTATTATTTAAACATTAGGATCCAGGGACTTCCCTGTTGGCACAGTGGTTAAGAAACCGCCTGCCAATGCAGGGCACACAGGTTTGAGCGCTGGTCCGGGAAGACCCCACATGCCGCGGAGCAACTAAGCCCGTGCGCCACAACTACTGCACCTGCGCTCTAGAGCCCACGAGCCACAACTACTGAGCCTGCGTTCTAGAGCCCGCAAGTCGCAACTACTCAGCCTGTGCGCCTAGAGCCCGTGCTCCGTAACAAGAGAAGCCGTCAGGAGAAGCAACAGAGAGTAGTCCTCGCTCACCACAACTAGAGAAAGCCCACACACAGCAACAGAGACCCAATGCAGCCAAAAATAAAAGAAAGAAAATAAGTAAATAAATGAAAACTTAATAATAACATAGACATTAGGATGCAGGGTTAGGGTTAGGGATCCGGCCTCAGGTCTCCTGGTCCATGATGTTGACTTGTCAGTGATGTTTGTAGTGTGCTTCCAAGTTCAGAATTTAAGTGGTGCCAAAGGACCAAGGTGAGTTAAGACTAAAGCAGCATTCTCCAAATGCCAGCTCCCTGAGCAGAATCACCTGGAGTCTGGGCTATAAAGCAGATTACTGGGCCTGACCTTGGGTGTATTCAGTAGTTTTTGGAGTCAGGGTCACCAAAGTCCAAGAATCGCACTTGAAAACAATGAATGGTTCAGGACTGGGGTTCAGAATGGAGAATTTGAGATAAAACTCCAATCATAAATGAGTCTCAATTCTGGTTAGAATTGACTAAGAATGTGAAAACCTTTATATCTGGACAGTTGCCACTTTGAAATCTGACATCCTTGCTCCTTCTCTTACTTCCAGATCACAGAGCCCAGGAGAGATGAGGATGTTCAACAAGAAGTCAATCCAGACACTGACGACAGCCGTGAAGAAGGAAGGGAGAAGCCTCTTGTGCAGATCATCGAGAAGAAGCCAGCATCTTCTAGAATGAGCGGAGGCCAGTTTTCGTGTTATACTCCTAGGAGCGGGGCGTGCTTCTAGGAGTCTGTGGCAGGACAATAAGAAAACAGGGTTTATTCAGATTCTACCCTTTTGGAAGGCACCACCTCAATTTTCAGATCATTTCATTTCCATCTCCCCTGAGACGAACATTGGAGGTCCCATTTTTTGTACACTTGTTTGCCCCAGTCTAGAAGCATTTGAAGGTGGAGTGTAGCGGCTCAGAATAGGAGGGAATAACATTAAAATATATAATTAGAAAAAAATATATATATATATAATTACAGCCACAGGGTCATGACTCATGACTTAAGTTTCACTGGCTTATTTTGAAAATGTCACCTATAAAATTATTGTATTTTTATATTTTATGTTTATATATTTATTTTAAATAGTTTTGAAATAGTCTTCATTTTGAAACATCTTATTACTACAAACTTTTGTGATGAGAACTGTAGCTGTTGTATATTTACACATATATACAATTTTACTCACATTTTCAAGAGAGATTGTTGATTTTATCTATTACATAATATTTCCATTCTACTTATGGCATAGTGGGTATTTCCTCCCAATTCTTGTAAGCATAAATTTGTATTTTCTTAGTTCTCATTATTGAATTGTGGGAATTCAGTCCTAATTTTTTAACTTGCCTCAGCATGTTTGTATGTTATTTTAGATTGTTCAAGAGTACTGTGCGATGCAGCTTTTGGGGAACTACAATAAAGATGAAAGTCTTCTCATAGTCAGGATGTGTGTGGTCATTACCAGTTGGCTTCGCCTCTTTGCTGTCCAACGAGGTGTTGCTTAATGGCGTTGTGATTATCCAACCACATTTCTTAACTCTGAAAAATAGTCCTCAATTATTTTTCATGTAGAGAAAACTACAGAAGATGAGGCAGGTCTTGCATCATTCAGGACTCCAATACTGAGAGACAACTCTTGGGTAAAAGGAAAGATAGCTTTATTGAGGAAGCCGGCAGTCCAGAAGAGAGGTGGACTCATGTCCCGAAGAACCAACTCTCCCCTCCTGAAGTTTTGCTTGAGGACTATACAGGGAAAAGAGAAAGGGGCTACATGTTGAAGAGAGGGTTACAGGGTGCGTGATCAGCTCACGGTCATTCTTCTGATTGGTCAGTGGTGAGGTAACGGGGACTCAACATCATCAGCCTTCTGGTTCCAACTGGTCTGGGGTCTACGTGCTTGTGGGCAACATGCAGTTAACTTCTTCCACCTGCTGGGGGTTTCAGTCTCTGCCAAACAGCTCCAAGGACGTGGCTCAGAATATTACCCAATAGCCCTTGAGGAGGAACTAAAGGTCCTTGACTTTGTTTAACAGCCAAGAGATGATTATTTTGTCTTGGCTGTTTTTTCGGCCTCGCCACGCAGCTTGCAGGATCTTAGTTCCCTGATCAGGGATCGAAAACAGGCCTCTAGCAGTGGAAGCGCAGAATCCTAACCGCTGAAGTGCCAGGGAGTTCCTGACAGTAGACTTTAAAATAAAAAAAAAAAACAGACCAAAAGGAACACAGTTTTAAGGAAGCTTAACTTTCTCAGAAATGCAGAAATTTTGTTGTGCATTTATTTTCTTTCTTTTTTTCCCCCAATACATTTATTTATATATTTATTTATTTTTGTCTGCGTTGGGTCTTCGTTGTTGCACGTGGGCTTTCTTTAGTTGCAGTGGAGTGGGGGCGACTCTTCATTGCGGTGCGTCGGCGTCTCCATGCAGTGGCTTCTCTTGTTCCGGAGCATGGGATCTAGGCACGTCGATTCCAGTAGTTGTGGCTCACGGGCTCTAGAGGTTTTTTATGTTTTGCAAGTATTCATCAAATGTTTATTGCTTGAATGAATGACAAATAATTTCTTCCAACAATCTTCAAACTGCTTAACACTATGACAATATTTAGCGTTTCAAATTTCACATGACCTTAGTCTTTCTGTGCTCTAGTTTCTAAAAGCACGTGGGATCTTCCCGGACCAGGGCTTGAACCAGTGTGCCCTGCACTGGCGGGTGGATTCTTCACCAAGGAGCCACCAGGGAAGTCCCTGTACATTTATTTTCAAAAAAATAATAAGGCCGGATGAATTCAGAACTAGGTGCAGAAACCTCTTCCAGTGAGATACAGAATCTCTGCTGTTTAGGCAGATTTAGAGAACAACTTTTCCAACCACTTATTAAAGAGACCAATACTCCATGAAAAAAATTTATCATTTGTACAGAGAGAAAACCAAACTCCAGCTTTGCATCAATATAATATTTACTACTAAGAGAACCATAAGCTCTTTTTTGAAAATCTCTGGAATAAACATCAAAACTGAGCTGCCTTCGGCTCAGACAAATAAAATTCCCTTTCTACCCGTCTCCTACAACTTTCTATACTCATTCAGGTTGTGTCCTTCACTATCCTCTTTCTGGTGCTGGAACAATCAGTCATTTTACTTTAGGACCAAACTATTTTTGTTCCTGTTAATAAACAAAACTACATCGCATTATCTTGCATACAAAGTTGTACCACTCGGTTGCTGGAACCAAGGAGGACCATGCAGGGCCCTTCCATGTCCCCTGCCTCTTGTTTGTAAAATAGCTGCAGTCTCCCAGGCCTCCCCTGAGTCACCAAAGAACAGGTTCAAGCAGTTACTGATTAGGACAACAGCAGTCACAGAATCTTTAGTTCCTCCCGAAGGACGTAAGTAACAGTGTCAGACACACACTCCTAACTTGTTTTGCAGATACTAAAACCACTACAAGAGGAGAAAGCTAACTGTATGATGACCAGACTGGAGCTATGACACAAGCTGCTCCATCTTGAGCAGACCTGAACCAATGGCTTACACAATTCCAGGAACTGGCCTCAAGGAAATGGGAACAAACCAACACTGGAATTGAAGATTAACTGTGCCTGAAACAATCAACATGACACTGACCACACCGCTGCATGACCAATTTCAAGAGGATGGTCAGAGCTGACTGTGCTACTCTGCATGGAGCCCCCACCGGCACAGCCCAGAGACTTCCCGTCTTTTCCCTATCAACCCCTTTTCCCTCTCATTGGCAACTGGGAGATGGTATTGGGGACACTAGCCCACCATCTTCCCAGGTTGCCAGCTTCCTGAATAAAGCATCTTTCTTCTTCCACCAACCCTTGTCTCTGGAACACTGACTTCTGAGCGATGAGCAGCTGAACCTGAGTTCTGTTCCAGCCGATAACATCACTATGGGTCAAGTCTCATTCATAGTATATTAATACTAACTTTGAACCAAAGTTACTTCCATTTCACAAAGAAAACTAGGAGTGAATGATTGACAACTGCCCATCACACATCAGCATTTCAGGCTAGCAGAGCTCATGAACACACATAACACAACTTTACACAGCCACAAACATCCCTTACACAACTTATTCAAGTGGCAGAGACAAACACATTCATTAACACACCCACAGACAGAGCCTCTAGGTAACAAGTAAACATATGCAGCAAGAGCATATAACTTGAGATTATGCTTAGTAATCAATGCCTCAGGTTTCTGTCTTGCTTACAAATGACCTCGGTATCCAATGATTATCCAGTAAGTAGCACAACTTAGTACCAGTTCAAGGGTTTACGTAAACTGAAGATCTGGGAATTTATCGACAAGCTAACACAGTAGAAAACATAGTTACTGTTGAAAGAAAGTTTGTCAGAATAAAAACTAAATGTGGTTAAACACAAACTTACATTTTTCATAACCTTAAACATTAAGTAGAAGTAATATGAGCTTAGTTGATGGGCACACCTATATAAATTTAGGAAGAACACACCCAAGTAGAATTGTTTTAAATGTATGCCTAATACTGATAAATAAGATACGAATAACTTTTTATTAAACCAAAAATATTAAACTAGCTTCATGTGTCAAAGATTTACCTAAATTATGTAAACTTGAAGTCTTTAAATTTCTGAGTTGATTTTTTTTTTTGGCTGCACCGAGGGGCTTGCTGGATCTTAGGTTCCTGACCAGGGACTGAACCTGGACCCTGGCAGTGAAAGCACCGAGTCCTAACCACTGGACCGCTGGGGAATTCCCTGACTTGATTTCAATAAGAATATTTTTCTAGCACATTTAAAGTATTAGAAGTTCTAATTCCTTTCTCTCTGAGAATTTTAGGGATATATAATTTTTATAAGCACATTTGTATCTTTGTAAGCCAATCAGGACAGAAACCCTTTAATTTAACAGACTCTACAATCTACTTTAATAGATCCAGAAGTAGGAAAACATTACATATTCGCACTGTCAGAGGTAAAGACCTTTTTGAATTATAGACACACAGACATACAGAGAAATGGAACTTTTACCTGCAGCTTTAAGTCTTAGACTTGGGTCAGGAATAAACACTCACCAGTCTAGATACTAAAGAGCCATTCTCATCCCATTGGGCAAGAGATTCTTAATTGATTTGAGCTTGTCAAAGTAGACAAATAGACAAACAGAAAAGACTAAGAAAAGACTAACAAACTAGATCCTCTGTTACCTCTCACCTAACTGAGATCAGTTCTGTAGAAACTTAATCCCTTTAGAGACCATCAAGTCTTCAAACGACAGAGCCAAACTCAGAACCACTGCTGCCACCAATGGGGAACCACTTAGCTGGAATCTGAGAACAAAGGAGAAACACAAAAGTAATAGAAGGGGAAACTAAAGAAACAGAAAGTGAGCCAAGTTCAAAGGCTGCTTGGGTTCACCCCTGGGAGAGGAGACAAGATGTACCTGGGCTTCACTGGCTCATGAAATACACCACTTGTTGCTGGGCTTTTACGGCTTTATTTACGTAGAACTGATATACAAAATCTAGCCCATGTTTAATGTATATAACTTGATGAGTTTGGACATATGCACACACCTGTGATACCATCACCACCATCACGATAATATACTCATCACTTCCAAAAGATTCCTTCTATCCCTCTGTGTGTGTGTATGTGTGTTAGAAAGACGTAACACAGCACCAGGTACATGAAAAGGTGCTCAACGTCACTAATCATCTGGGAAATGCAAATCAAAATCATCATGAGATACTACCTCACATCTCTTAGAATGCCTACAATTTTTTATTTTTTTTTAAAGATAAGAGTTGTCAAGGTGGTAGAGAAATCGTAACCCTTGCATATTGTACGCAGGAATGTAACATTGTGCAGGCACTGTGGAAAACAGTATGTAGTTTTCTCAAAATCTTTTAAATAAAATTTCCATATGATCCAGCAATCCCACTTCTGGGTGTACAGGCCCAGCTCAGAGACACTGCAGCTTCAGTTCCAGAACACTGCAATGAAGCCAATACCGCCATAAAGCGAGTCACATGAAATTTCTGGTGTACCCGTGCATGAAAAGCTTCTGTTTACACTATACTGTAGTCTGTTAAGTGTGTGACAGCCTTGTGTCTAAACAAACAATGTACATACCTTTATTGAAATATACTTTGGGGAAGAGAAATATAGATCAATGGAACAGGATAGAAAGCCCAGAGATAAGCCCACGCACATATGGTCACCTTAGCTTTGATGAAGGAGGCAAGAATATACAATGGAGAAAAGACAGCCTCTTCAATAAGTGGCGCTGGGAAAACTGGACAGCTACCTGTAAAAGAATGAAATGAGAACACTACTAACACCATAACACAAAAATAAACTCAAAATGGATTGAAGACCTAAAGGTAAGGCCAGACACTGTCTAACTCATAGAGGAAAACACAGGCAGAACACTCTATGACATAAATCACAGCAAGATCCTTTTTGACCCACCTCCTAGAGAAATGGAAATAAAAACAAAAATAAACAAATGGGACCTATTCAAACTTAAAAGCTTTTCCACAGGAAAGGAAACCATAAATAAGACAAAAAAACAACTCTCAGAGTGGGAGAAAATAGTTGTAAATGAAGCAACTGACAAAGGATTAATCTCCAAAATATACAAGCGGCTCACGCAGCTCAATATCAAAAAAACAAACAACTCAATCCAAAAGTGGACACAAGACCTAAATGGACATTTCTCCAAAGAAGATATAAGATTGCCAACAAACACATGAAAGGATGCTCAATGACACTAACCATTAGAGAAAGGCAAATCACAACTACGGTGAGGTATCAGCTCACACCACTCAGCATGGCCATCACCAAAAAATCTACAAACAATAAATGCTGGAGAGGGTGTGGAGAAAAGGGAACCCTCCCCCTGCACTGTTGGTGGGAATGTACATTGATACAGCCACTACGGAGAACAGTATGGAGGTTCCTTAAAAAACTGAAAATAGGGCTTCCCTGGTGGTACAGTGTTTAACAATCCTCCTCCCAATGCATGGGACATGGGTTCAAGTCCTGGTCCGGGAAGATCCCACATGCCGCAGGGCAACTAAGCCCGTGTGCCACAACTACTGAGTCTGCACTCTAGAGCCCGCGAGACACACCCACTGAGCCCGCATGCCACAACTACTGAAGCCCGCATGCCTAGAGCCCGCGCTCCACAACAAGAGAAGCCACCGCAATGAGAAGCCCGCGCACCACAACACTGAAGCACCTGCTCGCTGCAATTAGAGAAAGCCCGCGTACAGCAACAAAGACCCAACACAGCCAAAAATAATGAATAGATAAAAATACATAAATTTATACAAAAAAAACCCAACTAACAATAGAACTACCATATGATCCAGCAATGCCACTCCTGGGCATATACGCTGAGAAGTCCATAATTCAAAAAGAGACACGTACCACAATGTTCACTGCAGCACTATTTACAATAGCCAGGACATGGAAGCAACTTAAGCGTCCACTGACAGATGAATGGATAAAGAAGATGGGGCACATATATACCATGGAATTTGACTGAGCCATAAAAACAAATGAAATTGAACTATTTGTAGTGAGGTGGATGGACCTAGAGTCTGTGAAACAGAGTGAAGTAACTCAGAAAGAGATAAACAAATACCATATGCTAACACATATTTATGGAATCCAAAGGAAAAAAAGTGGTTCTGATGAACCTAGTGGCAGGACAGGAATAAAGATGCAGACGTAGAGAATGCACTTGAGGACATGGGGAGGGGGAAGGGTAAGCTGGGACGAAGCGAGATGGAAACCAAAGGAAAAAAAAAGTGGTTCTGATGAACCTAGTGGCAGGACAGGAATAAAGACGCAGACATAGGGAATTCACTTGAGGACACGGGGAGGGGGAAGGGTAAGCTGGGACGAAGCGAGACAGTGGCATGGACACATGTACACTACCAAATGTAAAACCGATAGCTAGTGGGAAGCAGCCGCATAGCACAGGGAGATCAGCTCAGTGCTTTGTGTCCACCTAGAGGGGTGGGAAAGGGAGGGTGGGAGGGAGACGCAAGATGGAGGGGATATGGGGATATAGGTATACATACAACTGATTCACTTTGTTATACAGCAGAAAGTAACACAACGCTGTAAAGCAATTATACTCCAATAAAGATGTTAAAAAACATACTTTAGGGACTTCCCTGGTGGTCCAGTGGTTAAGAATCCGCCTTCCTACAGGGGGCGCAGGTTTGATCCCTGGTCGGGGAACTGAGATCCCACGTGATGTGGTGTGCAGCACAGCCGAAACAAAAAGAAAATTAAAAATACTTTACTGCTAAAAAATGCTAACCATCACCTGAGCCTTCGGCGAGTAGTAACCTTTTTGCTGATGGAGGGTTTGAAATAGTGTGAGAATTACTAAAATATGACCCAAAGACAAGAAGTGAGCAACTACTGTTGGAAATACAGTGCCAACAGACTTGCTCAACAAAGAGTTGCTGCAAACCTTCAATTTGTGAAAAACACAAGATCCGGGAAGCACAATAACTATAATAGAATATAATGTAATAGAATATAATACAATATAATATAGCCTGTATATTCAAAGAAAAGGAAATCAATATCTAGAAGAGATACATGCACCTCTATAGTCATTACAGCATTATTCACCAGAGCCAAGGTAGGAAAAAAATGCAAATTTTCATCCACAGAGAAATGGATAAAGAAAATGGGGTATATACATAGGATATTATTCAGACTTTCCTATTAGAAGGAAATCCTACCAGTTGTGACAACGGGGATATAAACAGAACACATTATGATAGGTGAAATAAGTCAGTCACAGAAGGACAAAACTGTGTGTTTCCACTTATATGAGGTGAGGTATCTAAAAGAGTCACCCATAAATTGTCAGGGGTGGGGGAGGAGAGAATGGGGAGTTGTTCAACGGGTATAAAGTTACAGTTACACAGGATGAATATGTTCTAGAGAACTGCTGTATGACTAAGCATCTCTAGTTAACGAGGCACACTATTGTTTTCGTTTGAATTAAAAAAGTTTAATTCAAGTGTAACTGACCTACTACACTATGTTAGTTCCAGGTGCATAATATCAATATTTCTGTACATTAGAAAATGATCACCAAGATTAACTCTAGTTATGGTCTAGTTACCATCCGTCACCGTACAAAGTTATAATGCTATTGACTGTATTGCCCATGCTGTATAGTTCATTCCCATGACTCATTTATTTTCTAACTGCTTATCTGTTCCTCTTAATCTCCCTCACCTATTTCACTCATCCACCTACCCTCTTCTGGCAACCACCTGTTTGTTCTCTGTATCTATGAGTCTGTTTCTGTTTAGTGACATTAGTTCATTTGTTTTGTTTTTTAGAGTACACATACAAATGAGATCATATGGTATTTGTCTTTCTCTGTCTGACATATTGCACTTAGCATAATACACTCTAGCTCCATCCATGTTGCCACAAAATGGCAAGATTTCATTTTTTTTTAATTTTTAAAAATTTATTTTACTTTTGGCTGCATTGGGTTTTTGTTGCTGCATGCAGCCTCTTTTCTAGTTGCGGCGAGCGGGGATTTCTCTTCCTTGCGGTGCATGGGCTTCTAATTGCGGTTGCTTAGCTTGTTGCAGAGCATGGGCTCTAGGTGAGCGGGCTTCAGTAGCTGTGGTACATGGGTTCAGTAGTTGTGGCTCACAGGCTCTAGAGCGTGGCTCAATAGTTGTGGCACACGGGCTTAGCTGCTCCGTGGCATGTGGGATCTTCCCGGACCAGGGCTTGAACCCATTTCCCCTGCACTGGCAGGCGGATTCTTAACCACTGCATCCACAGGGAAGCCCCTCATTCTTCTTCTTCTTTTCTTTTTTTCTGGCTAATAGTCCATTGTGTGTGTGTGTACAGTTATATATATATACATATACATATATATGTGTATATATATATATATATATACGTATACATATAAATATATATGTATATATGACACATCTTCTTTATCCATTCATCTATGGATGGACACTTAGGTTGCTGCTATACACTGGCTATTATAAATAATGCTCAATGAACATAGGGGTGCATGTGTCTTTCTGAACTAGTGTTTTTGTTTTCTTCCGAAAAAATACACAGAAGTGGAATTTCTGGATCTTATAATTAGTTCTACTTTAAAAGTTTTGAGGAATGAGGTGCACTACTTTTGAAACGAAGTTTACCTGGTGATGTTAGGTGAATCCATCCAAGATCTCTGTGAAGACCTCCAAAACTGTTAAAACATAAGGGTAGGGACTTCCCTGGTGGTCCAGGGTTAAAGAATCTGCCTTACAATGCAGGGTACCTGGGTTCAATCCCTGGTCAGGACACTGAGACCCCACGTGCCACAGTGTAACTAAGGAATGGTGTGGAGGAGGTTAAGGAAAAGACCATGCCAAGCTCAGAGGCCGTTTCAGATGGCAACAAACTCCTGACATTGACTGCAAATCAAAGTTCTTTATGTGGAACAATCGAAGAGGCAGGATGGGTCCTGTTAGCAAGGTCCCCTGAGATGCCAGGTCACCTGACCCCCAGCTCCAGATGCAGAGATGTCTGGGACCCAGGCTTTGCTGGCCTGGGAAGGCTGAGGGTGCCCAGCTGCTGACAGGACACACGAGGTGGGGGGATGAGGGGGGCCGGGGGAAAGAGTTGGTTGCCGCCCAAGGCAGACAAGCGTCTGTGCAGAACTGCCTCGGCTCAGCCTCGAGAAGCCTGGCTCAGAAATCGACAGCAAGTCTTCCAGAAGCTCTGCGCATATTCCATTCAGGTGTCGCTGGTCACATCTGTGGCTGCCCGGATGAAGACTGGGGGCCCACTCGTTCACACACTGAAAGTTACTACCAAATGCAAGAGAGTGAGGGATCAGACCATGAACTACTCTAATTTTAATGCCTAAGTAGAATCACGCGCACCTTATTCTACTTTCCGGTTTTGCATTTGTAATTTCACAAAATGTGTGATTTGTGGGGCTTTTCTAATTGCTTGTCATTTTGCCTGATGCGAAAAAAACAGCACAATAAGAAAACATTATAGTTTTCACTGGTAATGGGCATAAAAATATACGCACTGTTCCTGCTTGAAAAGAGCATTAATGTGAACGTTCCAGATGATTTTCTATTTGGTGATGGGTTAAGCGGCTTGACCACATTCACTTTTATGTAAAGGGAAGATGAGAAAATTGCACTCTTCTTGCACTTTAAACTTTAAGAAAATGGATTTCGGGAAACCTGGATAACAAATTAAGAAAGCAATCAGAACTGCAAATATTTAGGGGTTTTAGGTTAGTTTCAAAACACAAGGGAACAACCCATGATGTATGTGTCTTAAAAGACCCCTTGGTACAGTAAGATTCCACAGACAGCCTTGTAATCACAGAACTCAGAACTGGTTACACATTTCCCACAAGCCACTTTCTCACTGTTAGGTTAACAGTGTCGGCTCACTCCCCTGCTTGGGGGCAGAGAGGACCGGTCTCCTTTCCTTTCTGAGATTCCTTTCATGAGTGGCTAGAAAGCTTAAGCACTGGAATTTCATTAAAGAAAAGGAGTATTCCTCAGAGGATTGTAAATGACACAACCCCAAGAGGACTTTAACAGCTGCGTCCCTGTGTCAGAGATCTCCCACGCATGGCTGGGGCCCAAATGACACAGAACAGTGGGGGCCCAAGGGCCGCAGTCCTAGGACGCCGCTCCCCAACCAAAAGAGTCCTCTTGCTCCTCAGGGAAAAACAAAGGTGTTCTCAGACACACACAACTTCTGGAGCCAGGAAGTGAGGACCCCACCTGCCTGGCCTATCCCAGGAGAGTGGCTGATGCAGTGCCCAGAACCAGCAAGGGGAACTGAGACCCAACAGAAAGGGAACCAGGAGACCGATGCATTCCTCCCCCCGCAAAGAAGCTGCACCCCAGTACTGACCCAGGAGGGTGCTCTTCAACTAGGAATCTTATCCACACAAATGTGCTGATTTTGAGAAACTTTTGAAATGCATGGTATTCAACCTCTCAAAGTAAAAAAAAGTAATGAATTATATAGCAATGCGGGAAAATACAGGAAAATGACAATAAACCTTGGAAAACAATGTTTACTAACAGGACCCCAACTGGAAAAATTTAGAAACATTTAAGACGACTCTGAAAGGCAGTAAGACAAGGAAAACAAAACAGAACAAAACAAAACAAAACAAGACAGTATTGGGGCAGGAAGACAGGCAGTGGACATGAACAGGCCCTTCATATAAAAACAGAAAGACACCAGTCTGAAAAGACCACAGAATGAAGGACTCCAACTACGTGACATTCTCGAAAGGGCAAAAAAACACAGACAGTAACAAGACCAGCAGCTGTCAGGGGCTTGGGGGCACTGGTAGGATGTTCTGGTAGGGCACTGGTAGGGAAGGTGGCCCCCAGGGATGTTTTGGGCAGTGAAATGGTTCTGGGTGGCACTGCAGTGGTGGCTGCAGGTCATCACACCTATCCAAACCTGAACAGTAGGACACAGAGAGTGAGCCTTAATATAAACTACAGACTCCAGGGGAGAATTAGGTGTCAATGCCGATCCATCACTGAGAGGACGCACCACACAGGCCAGAGACGTTACCAAGGGAGGGAACCCAGAGGAACAGGTATAGGAAAGTGCTGTCTGCTTGATTCTGATTCTCCTATAACCCTAAAACTGCTCTAAAGACTGTCTACCAATTAAAAAGAAGAAACGGCTTCTAAGCACGTGACAATACTCTCAACCTCATTCACGATTCAGAAAAACCCCGAGGGAACGTCCATACTGCTTACCGGGGCCTAGGATGAGCGGGAACACGCCGCGGCCTCGCCCCTTCCTGTCGGGCATCGCGCTGGAGCCCAGAGTCCCCCTGACTTGACCCACCGCACCCCACCCCGCGTTTCATGCCGTCCACAGTCTCTACACATGACATCTTTTGATCAGATGACTCACTGTCCCAATTACAAGGTTTCAGTTTCTCCACAGGAAGAAACCAAAACCAGCACAGAGGGGAGGCTCTTCAGTCAAACTCAGGGTCTGCCTGCCTTCACGTCCCGCTCTTCCTGACGGGAGGCCCACATCCTAAGGAGGGAGGTCCTTACCAGCACCTCAGGAGCCTCATCCAGTCCACCTCACGCTGCTCTGAGAGCCTCGCCAACCTCAGCAGCTACCCAAGTCCTGGTCACTTCAGGGCCGTCCCCCTTCCCCGAGTCACTGAGCCACGTGCTCTGACAATGCATTTAAAACCAGGCTCTCGGACTTCCCTGGTCGCACACTGGTTAAGAATCCACCTGCCAATGGTGGGCACACGGGTTGGAACCCTGGTCCGGGAAGATCCCACGTGCTGCGGAGCAACTAAGCTCGTGCGCCACAACTACTGAGCCTGCACTCTAGAGCCTGCGCACCACAACTACTGAGCCCGGGACCCGCAACTACTGAAGCCCGCATGCCTAGAAGCCATGCTCCGCAATAAGAGAAGCCACCGCAATGAGAAGCCCGCACACCGCCACGAGGAGTAGCGCCCGCTCGCCGCAACTAGAGAACAAAGCCCGCACGCAGCAACAGAGACCCAACGCAGCCAAAACTGAATAAGTTAAATAGTAAACAAATAAAAAATTTAAATGAATGAATAAATAAATAAATAAATAAAAGCAGGCTCTGCTTTGTCAGCACTCTGGAGTTCCCTACGTATCGACGGGCAGGATTCCCGTCCTCTCCTGTAATTACGTCCGTGAAGTGCCTTTCCCGAGGAGAACAGAAGCTCCTGGAAGCAGGGAATTGCTTCTTAAGATCACATGCACAACCTGAAGACATTTGATGCTTATGTCAAAGATAAAAGACACAACACTAGATGGTGTGAAGGGTCCTCGAGGCCAAGAGCCAGGCAAGCAGGACACTTCCTCTGGGGACCCTTCCATCAGCAGAGCAGAAAATGTCCGTGGCCAGAACTGGCACTCAATTCGTTTTGAGCTGAGAAGCACCCATGTAATTACATAGGCTCCCCAAAGAGTAATTACTCCCACATTTAAGAAAGGAGATGGCTTTTCAGGCAGGGAAGGCAAGTACAGTCTTCCCAGCTGGATGCACTGGGTGTGCTGATGGTCACGATGGAGCTGGGCCCCAGAGCTCTGCTCTCCCCTCAAACCCCCAACCTCACCCTCACCCTCAGCTGAGGAGCTGCTTCCCTGAGAACAGAGAAGCCATTGGAGGGCTTCCCCACCTGCAACCCTGCTGAGCCATCCCCTCCCCACTCCAGGACCACAGGCAGCAGCTCTCCCCTCCCCCACACGCATCTACTGGATCATTCCCACTGTTATTTCTCCCATCACAACACAACACAACACAACACAACATCCTCCCCGGACCTCAGCTCCTACCCCAGCTACTGTCCAGTTTCTATTTTCCCCGTCACAGCAAAATGTCTTGAAAAAGTTGGGACCAGAACAAACCCAGTTCTCCCACTCCTCTCTCCTAAGCCTCTCCGATCAGGATTTTACCCCACAGATCCATCCAAACGCATCATCGGCGAGTTAGGACCTCCCCCCAGTGCTGGGCTCGATGGTTATTGGCTCCGCGGAACGGCAACCTCGTTTGTCCAGTCACCTAGGGAACCTCTAAAGTGCTTCCCACATGCAGATAAAACGCTGTGATTAATATTTTAGGAGAAATACTCAGCGTGGAGAATACACTTGAGCTGCTGGAGGAAAGAGGTAGCGGCATAGAAAAGAAGTTTCTGTAACTACAGAAATGAACAGATAAGCTGTTTTAATGGTAGCAAGTGTGGGATGAAGGAGAACGAATAAAAACCATCCAGAATACGACATTAACAAGCCTCACACTACAACGTGGTAACAGAGGATGGAGAAGGACTTTAGAATGAACTCATTTGTCTGGGCAGGTGACAGGCTGGATGATGCAACGATGAGCCACCAGAGACAACAGGACAAGGCAAGGGGCAGGGGAGCTGTAAATAATCATTTCTGGATCTACTGGATCTAGTCACCCGAGGTGCCCTTTGGACAAACGCCATAGAGATGCTGGCAAGTGGCTGGACAGAGGCATCTGTCTGGTCCAGGGGGGAGAACTGACAGAGCTGGAGGTGAAAAGCACCAGAGGGTGAGATCAGACGGGGTGGAGAGTCATGGACCAAGGGTGAAACGACAACACACACAGAGGGCGGAAGACAGAGTCAGTCAGGAAGACAGCAAGGAGAGATCTGTCACAGAAACCCACAGAGCAGACTCTGCAGATGGCAAGGCGACAGTGGTCTGAGGTGACGACTGGCAAATCTCCACTGCTTTGTATGCTGGATGCCAGGTCACCTCAACCGGATCAGGTTCCGTGGAGGGGCAGAACCAAGACCGCAGGCTGCACGATACAATTCAGCTGGGAAACAAGAATCTTTGCCAGAGACCTCACTGCATGGTGTGTAGCGCGACCCTCTGAGATTGTAAGAGACAAAGAGCGCAATTTACTGGAAGGGTGACAAGGCTGTTCTTCCAGATGATCCTCATTGCATCCCTCGACTGAGCACTGAAAACAATGTACCTATGTGACAACGGTGTTCTACTGAACAGACAACTTATATGCACTGAGTGCTCCCTGGACAGCACGCTCTCGGCTTACAGGAAGCACAAGGAAGGCACCAACGTCAACACGTTAGGGGCTGTTGCTCAGGAAGGCTCGCGGCCTACAGCGGGATCCTCAAGGAAACCTTTTAACGCTCGAGAACAAAAGTACTTCGGCAGGACCATGTAAGTCAAGCAAGGGATGGTGTTTTGCCACAAATGTCAAGAACACGAGGCTTGTACTGTGGCTCTAAGAGGATCGTGGGATCTACACGTAGAACTTGCCAGAAACACTTGGTGCTGACCTGCTCCTCTACGCTTTGTCTAACCACATCTTTTACCTACTCCTACTTTCCCATTTTAACTTTTGAACTATTCACCTCCCAAGGTGTTATCACAAAAGAACAGCAGCGGGTAAACACATAAACAGCAAACTCACCAGAGCCTGATTCATTTTCCGCTGCTCTTGGAACAACGTGCAGGACTGTGACAGTGGAGGCGGACCTGGAGAAGGAAAACGCAGGCAGTGAAGCTACCACTGAAGCGGCTCGGGGTGCACGAGCACCCGCCCCGCGCTCCACAAGAGACACCTGTGGGAGACCCGTCCTTTCACCTTCAGAAGGGCCTGTGAGAGTAAGGAGGGAGCAACCACCCTCAGGTCTGTAACTCCTACGTGACTCTGGTACCTGAGGGGATACTTTATTTTTCCGTAGCGAGTGTACATTGAATCCTATTAAAATAAACCTCCGTCATTAAATATGAAATTAAAAAACGCTTATAGTTTACCTCTTCTCAGTCTGTTAACAACTTAGATCAGAACATCCACAGGATACCCAGAATAAAGGGACACACTCAGGTGCGTTTCAGTCTTGCAATGATTTGTACAAACTTTACAAACTTAAGTGCGACGCTCAAAAACATCTTTTATTAAAGCTGACTTTAAGTGGACAGAACACCTGCCCTAGGAGTTTGGAGTCCTGTGAGCGACCCCACGTGCACACCCGGTGAGGGTCTAGGACAAGTCATCTCCCTCCTCAGGCCCCATCGCTTCCTTCCTCACCCGAGGCAGCAGGACAGAAGCCCTGCAGACTCATCCTGCACCGATTACACTGGGCGACTCCACAGGGCACAACCCAGGGGGGCGGCGGACGCTTACAGTAGACAACCAAGGTGCTGACGCGCCTTGAGACACATGTGCGAGATGCCGAGACGGCGACAGGAGGGAGGAGGAGGAGGATCGGGGTTGGACGGAGGGGAGGACGCGGCACGTCCCGGCCGAGCCTGTGGACCCTGCTCCCCCAGGACACCCAGAGCTCACAAGTCCCAGGGGAGCCCCATCCGGAGCAGCAGGCCCTGTCCTCCAGCCCGGCCCCTCCACCTCCGGGAAGCGGTCAAACCCTCCCGGTGGCTCTACTGCGGGCCCTGGGGCAGGCAAAGCGAAGCCCCGCTCTCCAAGCCGCGGTCTCCCAAGCCCTGCTCTCCAAGGGCCACAGGCTCCACAACCGCCTGCAGGCCTGCAGACGCAACACCTACCCCGTGGGGACTCGCTCACCAGCCCCAGGCTCCCGAGGCTCCGGTCCGGGGGCTGCTCCTCGGGCGCGCTCCTCTCTCGGGGTCTCTATTTTTAAAATATTTATAAGTAACCCATTTTGTAGAAAACACCTATCTTTCATCATAAGAATTATGACACTTTATACTTTCATTCCACCCTAACTTTTAGACTCTATTTTCTACCATTTGGCAACTTATACCCTACGCTCTAGTCAAAAAGAATCTCATTTACAGTCACTTAAATACATTGTGTTGGTTCTCCAGTCCAGGATGTTCCTTCTGCCTGGTATGCCCCTGACCTTCTCTCCACGTGGAACATTCCTACTGACGTTCAAAACCTAATTCCAAGACCCCCTCATTGTTGGCATTCTCTTTAATATCCCCTAGAAGGGTTACTGACTCCAAGTTCTGTTTTACAAATTTATATTTTTATGATCTTTTTATTTAATAGCCTATCCCTATTCGATTGTAATGAGTTGTTCATGTATCTCTCACACTCTCTTTTGAGTTCCTCTGGCCTTTATTTTTTCTTTTATCTCTTACCCATAAGCACAGTGCTTGCCCCATAGTACATGCTCAACGTGTTGGCTGAGTGAAAAAAGACACCTTTTAGCTCTAATCATTTGTGAAATTTCATTTAAAATGACATCAGATTACCCTTTGTTTCCTAACTTAATTTCTAGTACTATAGAATGTACACTCAGAACATCGTCAGTGGCCTACAGAAACAGTGTTCTCACTGGACTTCATGCATATAGTCAACCCCCTTATAACTTTCTCTGGCATACAACTGCCAGACATGTTATTAAGAAAAAAAAAAAAAAGATGTACCAACCCCTCACCTATTAGAAGACTTCCAGAAGCTCTCCATTCCTTATGGTATCTTTTCTACTTGATTTTTCAAATACCTCTGTCTTACTTCATCTATTCAGAACTGCCTTTTCCACCTTTGGCTTTTCATTTTCAATTTCATTCATATCATTATCTGCACTTACCCATAGAACCTAAGCATATTTCAGTTTCTTAGGCAAGTTTCCTCACTAGAGGTCAAAGGGGCAAGGACTATTGTGATAAAATATTAAATAAATAGACGATAGAACTTTGTTCTATTGGTCTGGGAAAATTACTACCTGAAACAAAGTAATTCTGGAAACTGAAGGGATCAGACCAGTCAGCTTTGTTTACTTCAGACTCAAATCAATGTCTTGTCTTTACCTGAGCTCTGGTTACATTTAGAAAAAAGTACTGTAAATACAGTGAATGAGCAAGGCCACTATCTGAGACGTGTCTGGGTCCTTAGTATAGTAACTGGGGGAATGGTAAGCGTTGGTCAATGTTTGCTGATTGATGACTCAATACATCTGGTTAAGCCTCACCATCAGAATTCCAGACTTTTTAACAAGCTTCTCAGTCTTCTCAACCCAAAGAAAAAACTAAAGAAAACCAGATGACAAGAATTTCAAATTGTAAAATATCCTGGTTGTCAAATTTAAATAGGGATATCCTGTGCAATGGAGAGGCTGGCTGGTGCCAATTTCACATTTTGTTCTCTAGTGTCCGGACGAAGCCTGCTCTGCCAGTGAGCTGACAGGTCGAGAGCACTCCAGCTTCCACAGACACCCGAGAACTTTCTATTTTTCATGGTCTTCCTGCCTTACCTAAGGGAAGGACTATATTCACAATGAAAAGAGTTATGATTAATCAACAGTAGAGAGATTCTTCCACTTTCTGGGTGCCCACGTTAAAAGTCTGGTATAGTCAACACTCCCTCTAACATAGATCGTGTATTGAAATGAGAAAACTATCACCTAATATGGCCAGAGAGATGAAGGGACTTGGCCCAGCTGAGTCCAGGAGACACCTCTAATTCAAAACCTCAACCATTAACATAGTGATTGTGATCAAGGAGACTTACAGCACATAAGAGATTCAAAAAGCATATTAATCCACCTCCGGCAACACTGCCAGTTTCAAAGAATGATTAACCTTCTCTCCCACTTGATTCAACCTGGCTATGTATTATACCACTTAAATGCTAGCAGACTCTATGCTTATGGCTTCCATTAGGTAGCACTTAGTATACACGAAAACTTTCTTCAAGAAGTAATTACTTTTGAAACCATAAACCTTTCAGTTGGGAAAAAGAAAGGAGGTGCAAGTAAAGGGAACTAGGAAAAAATAAGAAAATACCCTCAAATATAAACATGTTGATTCAAAAAATAATTTAAAGGGGATTTAAACGATACTAGGTGAGCATTTATTCTGTTTCTGCTTTAAATAAAGCATTCTGTTCTATTTGTTAGGTGTTGTACTTGTTTAGTATCTAATGTCTGTTAAAAACCTCTCGAAAGAGATGTATTCATTCTGGTATCCTAAGCACCTATCTGGATGAACAGCACAAGCAATGGGAAGTCATGGGGCATAATGGACCTTGCAAAGGCTCTGGAATCCCTCTCTTACTTATGGTCTTTGAGACTCAGGCTCCTCCTCTATGTAGTGTTCATAAAACTTAGTGGAGATAGAACACTAGGGACACAGAAGGTCAAAGCAGGTATTTACTACGACTTTTCAAATATCTTCCTTTAGGAAAACAAATATATTTTATTTGCAATGAGGCTTTCTTGTGAATTTTATTCTTCTGAAGAAAAATATTTTTAGTGAACAGTTGATTCGTTTGCCTCCCTATGCTACTTTATTGACAATACTCAGGTAGGGGTGGTTTTCTCTCAAGCAGTTACCTCCATGTGATTTGTATTTCAGACCTTCCTAAAAGCATGTTTTCCTGCTCTTTCTTTCCACCCCATCCCAGCTCTACTTAAAATATTGTGATCCTCTATTAAAATGCACAGAACCCTATAAGGAGAAGCAAAATGTTTGTCACTGCCAGCTCTGGTATGCATATATCAGAGGCTAAATTATAACTGATGAAGACAGAAATGGGACCCATATCTGTCTCACTTCAGAAACCAGAAGTGTAGCTACTACAAGCTGATGAATTGGAACTCAGATCAAGGCCTAGAGTGGAGAGGAGTCTTCTGATCAGAAGGGGAAAGTAAACAAAGGGCAGCGTTTAATTATTTAATAAGAAGTAAGAGAATGACTATGGTGTTTTTACAGAACAGGATATAATATTGAAATAAAACCCCCCAAAGTGACACAGAAACATAATGCAATCCTCTTAAGCTACAACCCTTCCTAAACCAAACCATACCATTCTCTTCACACAGCCTGGAAAGTCAAAAGAAAGGGGATACTGATCTGCATCACTGGCATTAGAAGCAGATCTAGTTTTAATGAAGTTTTACTTCATGGACTGAAGTTTCCCCCCAAAAAGGGTAAGCTTTTTTCTCAAGAAACATCACTGTGTAATAATCAAGGAGCCAGGGATGGTGGTATTAATTGTTCTAAGTACAGGGATTTGTTTTGCAGAAAGAAGTACCAATCAGAAAGAGAACTGACCAATAATTAATTAACAAAACTGCTTCAGAAGTAGATTTCTAAATCTACTTTTAGATTAACTGATAGTTAGAAAAATCTTACTAAGTTTATTCATTTAGAGGAAATCTGTGCAAGCCTCTGAAACCAAGAGGTATTGTATCAAAAGAGATACGGTCACTAGACACTTATGTAAGAGCTACTTCTTCCTCAAATGGCCACCTTATAGTCATTTCTGACTATTACATTACCAAGAAGTAACAATGCACCTTTAGGAAACTAGTATGAAAGAAAAACATAATAAAATTTTTTGCAGGTGACTCTTTGATCTCATAGGTGTGTGTTAATTTTCCAAAGTTCGGACTGGATCCCGCCTTTACAAAATGCTCCTTGAAATATCGCATTGAAAATCTTCTCTTTTACTCCTTATTGTAAACACTGTATATGTTTTTAAGAAGACCAATAAAAAATATGGACTATGGGGCTTCCCTGGTGGCGCAATGGTTGAGAGTCCGCCTGCCGATGCAGGGGACACGGGTTCGTGCCCCAGTCCAGGAAGATCCCACATGCCACGGAGCGGCTGGGCCCGTGAGCCAGGGCCGCTGAGCCTGCGCGTGCGGAGCCTGTGCTCTGCAACAGGAAGTGCCACAGCAGTGACAGGCACGCGTACCGCAAAAAAAAAAAAAAAATATATATATATATATGTGTGTGTGTGTATATATATATATATATACACACACACACATATATATATGGACTATGAAATTATTTTTCCAGTAGTGAAATTATGGAGAATATGACTTGCATTTCTACTGTATTCCCGCAAAAAGAGGAAGACCTTTTCCACAAAGACTGTCATCAATGTTAACTCTGGGAGAAAAGTATTTGTAGTTGTCTCATGCTTTGTGGTGAGAGACTCGCACTTTTCCCCGTCTCTATTGTGGGAAACAGGGCACACTTTGGGCTGAGAATTCATGCTGTGGTCGGAAAAGAAAGAAACGAAAAATACCCTCATTAACACTGCTCTTTAACAAGTTCAGCAAATGGGCTTCAGGCATTCTAAACAGCAGCAATTAAAAAATAACTTTAGATTTCATACATTTCTTCCAGTAGGATGAAAAGCTGAGGTATGTTAACTTTAATTTTATGGTTTGGGTGAATACAGAGTTCGATTACTCCCTGTCAAAGCAGAAATCAGCCTTTTACAAGGAATAAGTGCTAATTAAGCAAAACAGAGTAAGCATGTTATATGAAGTATATTTGTTTCTTTCCTGTGCACTGTGGCTGCACAAGCTCTAACCACAGTTTCCGTAGGGACCATCAGTGCTCCCTAAGAATGCCAATGCAGTGTTCCGTCCAGTTAGTGGGGTGCAGAGACCACTCAGAATGCTGATGCTTTCCACAAAGGAGATGGGGCTAGGGAGGCAAATGCAATCAGGGAGTATTACCTCTGTCTTGTGTGCCTGCTACAAAACAGTGTCCTCTCAAGACTACTCTATCCCTTCTTTGCTTTATACGTGTATGTGTAAGTTTGTGTAGGTAAGCTTTACAAGTCTCTCATAAGAGAAAACTAAAAATGCCCAGGAAAAAGACAAAACTGCTTCAACAGAGAAAGGTCTCTCTGTTCCAGTTGAAGAGGATATAGAGTTAATAACAGGAAATATCCATCCCCTGAAACTGTAGGAAACACGGATGCTTCCACAATTTACTCAAGGTCTCACTGACCAGGCTGTAATTTTAATTATTATTTCTTATGATTATGGTAGATAAAAAGTCTCAGTAGTATGCTAAAACTCTTTAACACTTGTTGACCTTTTTTCTTGAGAGCTTTCCTCCTGCCAGGCTCCAGCCAACAGTAGCAGTAACAGATATCCAGATCTTAAGAGGATAGAAGTATAATGGTGCACTGAATATGGAAAGGAAGAACCAGTAATGGTTCCTATACATTCATAACGCGAATCAGCATCAAACTAAGGAAAAAAGCTTCCCCAAGAAGAAGTTGACAGCAAATAGTTTCGCCTCTTAATGCATTGAGGAAACAACTTTGAAGTTATCCGTAGCCACCACTTCTGAAGCGACCAGTAGCTTTGCAACTATTAGTTTACTTGTATTAGATTAATTTATATTAGAGTTTATTTAATGCAATTGCTCACAAATTTTAAACCATTTTGTAGAGTAGTGTTCTGTATCTGTTTAAATGAAATGCTTTCCTAAGCTCAAGATCAGTGTTTTTATGTTGTGTAAATTATGAAATTACTGTGGAATATCTGGTAAACTTGATAGGAAACCCCAGATGTCAGCACTTTGCTGGGCAAGATTTAAAGTGGCCCACACCATTAGCCCTCATCAGGAGCAGTAGCAGTAGGCTAAGTCATAAGGGCACGCCCATCCATTACATTCACCCAGGATACCGTGAGTGAGAATCAAAGGGCAGTGAGACAGAGACCTCTATGCTCAGATTCCACTGCCAAGAAATGGCCTAAGTCAGCTCTTGTTGTTGAAGAAAATAACCCTTTAGGAATCAGACTGAATCCTATTTTAAGTTTTAGAGGAGGAAGGATACTATTTAAACATTGATGAAATGTGCCTCTCTTTTTTTATCAGCATAGAAATTTATTTGAATTCAAAAGAATATGGTTATATTTAGCATAGTGTAATAATTATCTAAAGCACATATCATCGCTGGCTCTGAAACAGTTCTAAAGATGTCATTCTTTTGAAGTAAAAAATATGCAGTAAAAATGTACAAGGGAGCAAAAATATGAAAAAAACAGTTTGCTGAGTATGGGAAGTTGTTACAAGAGGGGCACACCAAGATAATTGTAACAGAGTCCAAATTACATAACATGCAGCAAGGAGTTCTCTTGCTTTAACAACTAGAAAATAAACCAGTAATCTCAATGCAAGAATATCACCACTGGGATAACAGGACAAATTTTCTGAGGCACACAGGTAGTAATTCACTATACTTCCCCTTTCTCTAATACCTTTTCTCACACCAATTTCTTTTCTTTCCTCGAGGATAGATTTTATCCTGTTGAAAACAATTTTAGTTTTATTTGTAAAGTGGAGTAAATAATATCCTGAGTGAAATAGGCAGCGTTTTAGCTGAAGATGCTCAGGAATCAAACTTTTGAAAAAGGCCAATCAGCTAGCTAGCTAGCAGTTACCATCAGTGGCTTGCAGAAAAAAAAATTACAGATGATATGTTTGTTAAATAGATAAAAAGAATAAGCAGTTTAAAATGGGTGAAAAATCCCAGGATCTACTGTGACCTAGACCAGAGGTCCCTAACCTTTTTGGAACCAGGGACCGGTTTCCTGGAAGCAAATTTTTCCAGGGAGGGGAGGCGGGGTGTGTGGGGTTCAGGCAGGCGGTAATGTGAGCCATAGGGAGCGGCAGATGAAGCTTATAGCTGGCTTGCTTGCGACTCACCTCCTGCTGTGCAGACCATTTCCTAAGAGGCTGTGGACTGGTACCCGTCCAAGGCCAAGGGGTTGGGGACCCCTGACCTAGACACTCAAAAGCAGACAGTTGACCTTTGATTAAGCCCATTTTCCTGTGGAGTGAGCCATAAGGGGCTCCAAGACACAGTTTGGTTTCAATGTTTCAGTGTTCACAGCCAGAGGGCAAACTCAGAATGTCTCCTCCTCTTGCAAAAACTGGACCACGAATGAGAAGTCTTTTTTAGAGTAGCCCTTCACGCACAACACCCCTGCAGATCTGATGGGCTTGACTGCCCAGAAGGACTGGGCTCTTCGTGCTGGTAGCAGAGCCTCATGCTAATCCCAGATCCTTAGCCATGAGTGTTGCTCAGAATCCGCCCTGATAGTAATTAGCCAGGTGAACTCCATCCATCACCCCAGGTACAGGATTGTAAGTGTCACTTGACCAACATCGTCCTAAGCTCGTATTTAGGATTTTAGCCAAGAGTTTTGGGTCAAGCCCTAACCTGAGTCCCAGATTCATAGCTTCAGCAGTTCCGATCCTACTAATACCTAACAGCAAGTGTTTGCCGATCTGAGAAGCCTGGCCAGTCCCGACAGCTCCACGATGCACCACATGGGAGCCCATGCACCACAGCAGCGCAACCCCTCCCATCCTAAGTGTGAGGTTGCCAGACCGAGCCATTCCCACACCACCAGAAACAGGGGCATCCGTGAAAACTGCTCCCATTTTCTCAACTTCTTTGGCCAATTCTCTCAAAACCATAGGATCAAAAGTACTAGAATCTATTAATAGTCTTTCTTCACTTTTTTTTGAATTCCATTTGCTCCAGTATAAGCTTCTAGCACATTGATGCACTGTAATAATTCTGTCACCTTTTTCGGCTACATCCGCTGCAGAAGACACTACCGGGTTCACCTGCACCTAGCAGCTCTTTGCATGCATCAGGGAACACATCAGCAATAGTGAGTGGCTAGCCATGTTTCAAGAGCTCTTTTGCCATTGGATTCCCCACGTTGCCTACTCCAATGAATCCAACTGGGGTCTTGGAAGCTACTGACCTAGAACACAGCGCTGCAAGGCTGGCCACCGACGGCTGCTGTGGACGACTCCCTGTACCAGAGGCACGAGGTGGCTCCACGGAGATGGAAGGAGGCTGACACGTTGCCCGCGCCCCTCCTTCCCACAGTGACCTCCTCGACTCCCGGCTCACCCACTGGCTGCTATAGGGTGCGTGGTGCGGAGGGCCGGCTCGGCTGTGGCGATTCTTAATACCTCTTTGGTACTAGGTTACACATACAATTTCACCTAGTGAGCGATTTAACAGAAGGAATTTTTTTCTACGGCATTTTTGTGGCACAGCAGATAGAAGCGAGGTCACTATTTCTTTGAAAAACTGAACTAAAAATTTATAGAAAGTCATGATTCATTCTACAAATATGCTGAGTCAAAGAAATGTGGAAATTGATGCAATGGAGGAAGAGCGCTAGATTTCCCTGATGCTCAACTGGGACCTTTCTTCTGGTGTCAGAACATGGTTGTGTAACTCCTGTAATCCCAGTGGATTTTCCAAAAATTCCAGAATCTTCAGATTTTGGTAGCCCCTGCTTACTGCCTTTTCCCCCCCCATGCCAAACCCCCACCCCACCCCGCACACATTTATTTTTTGCCAGTTGTCCTCCGGGGGGCTTTTCTTTATATAGTTATTGCAGCAGTTTGTTAGACTACTGACCCCCAGTGAAAATGACCCTCCCCCCCGTTTTCTCACCCTGTGTAGTTTTGTTCCACCTTGACCTGGGTTTGGTCACATGACTTGCTTTGGCCCAATGGCATATCAAGAGCTGAAGCTTGGAGAGTACTCGTGCTTTAGGGCTTGTCCTCATGGAAACCTGACATGTTAGGAAGCCTGGCTAACCTAGTGGAGAATAGGCCCAGGCCACAGCCAGCATCAATGGCCAGACATGTGAAAGCAACCAGCCCCAGTCCAGCAACCAGATGATGGCAGCCTCAGTAGTCACCTCAGGAGAAAGCAAGATAGATCCACCCAGGGGATCCCAGCCCATTCTGCTGATTCACAAATTGTGAGGAGATAAAGTGCCTGCTGTTTTAAACCACCAAGCTTAGGAGTAGTTCATCACACAGGAAGAGATATAACTATCTTCACTGTTAGATTATCTTCCCATTTTATACCATGTTTCCCCTCAAACGACTGTTCCTTTATCCAAGATTCTAGAAAAGAAATAACAACTGATGAGCCTGACAGAGCCTTAACATTTTTTAAACGCTTTATAAACTTTTAAAATAACTATGTTAATAAAATCAATATTTATTTGATCACAAAATTATTTTCTTCAGTTGCCTTAAGGAGTAATGCAGAATTGTACTAAGTTTATAAATCTGGAGGCTCTAAAAATGTGTTATTCCTTGGATTCAAGTCCTAGTGTACTTTATGTGGGCATTCACGTTTGCAAAATGATTCCAGGAAATTTGCGATTTCATTTTACAACTTTGGCCTAAGGAGTCTTATGATATTTTACCTGAGAAAAATAACACATTAATTCCACTTTCAGCTATTAAACCCATGGCTTCCTGTATTTTCTAAATTCCCTATCAGTAAAGAAGACTACGTATAGCGTACAAGACTGTCATGATTAGGAGGAAGGTAGTACAGAAAGAACCTGTCAAATTAGGCATTGCCCAGTCATGTCAGTATACTAACGTGGGGAGCCACAGGCAGCTTGAAGCCTGGAAAAAAGACAGATACAATGTAATGATTATCCTAAGGATCCGGATAATGATTCCTATGATTTTCTTTTAAATATTAATGGCAGAGGATTCTGGGGAAATGATGGTGGCTACAGAGAAGATTTTTATCCCTGAATATGCCACCCCTCCCCTAAATACACAAGCCCCCACCCCCACAAAGAAGAAAGAAAAGCATCTAGAATAGCAAGATCAAAAACCCACAGACAACATCTACAACAAGGTGTCCACATTAACTGCAACATACAGCCAGGTAGGAACAAATCAACAACAGGAAAAAGACCTACATATGTGTATCCCAAGGTGTGTGGGAGGAAGACGAGGGAAGGACTCTCTCTCTCTTTCAGGAGAGCCAAAGGTTACTATGGTTCAAGAACTCACTGAGACAAAAACTCATTGAGAACAGCGACAGAAACCGGGAGTGAACGTTGCAGGCTCCACCTTGCAGCTGAGTGCAAGAACTTTGAAATGTTCTGAGGATGCCAAGTGTTCTGGGGTCTGTGAAACCTTGACACCTATCATACCAAAGCACCATTCCAGAACAAATCCCCATACTCAACAAGGACAAGAAAGAGGAGCCCTGGGTAAATGGGCAGAGGAGGGCCGAGGAGGAAGATTTTAGAAATTTTAAGGTCATTTTTAAAAATTATGTTGTGAAAATAATAGAAGATAGTGAGCCCTGGAGTTCTGAAGCTAGAAATTATATTCTGATCTATGATTCCCTCCTAAAGTGGAAACTTATTTCATTTAAAAATGAGTGACAGAAGAGTATTCCATTCACATCCTGTAGAAAATCAGTGAGGAAAAAAAAGAAAAAAGAAGGGTGAAAAGAAAGTTCCAGCAAATCCTGAAAACGTGACAGAAAGACACGTCCACAGAACAAATGAAATTTATTGCCTGATATTGCGGAAAAAGTAAAAGAAATTTTAAAAGGAATAGAAACTGGTTTTAAGAAAAACATAAAAGAAATTAGAAAAAATCAGAAATGAAGTGATTGGAGAATAGCAAGATTTGAAAAGGTGAAAAAATTCAGTAAGTAGTTTGTTTAAAAAAATCATGTCTCGAGAGAAGGTTAAACTAGAAGGAACACAAGTTTGAATAAACACAGTGGATAATGCCTCCTTGGAGAAATAGCTGATTTCAAATCCAGCATAAGAAACGAACTAGATGTTCCTGTTACACCTTGTCGTACAAGAGAGCTGGGAAGACTTCAAAGACTACTGTGGTTGTGTGGAAAGGACTCAGGAGCCAACTTGAACAGGATCCGTGAACCTAAGAGGGGACCATCTCTGCATCGATATTTATAACAACCTCACTGAAAACAACAACAAAGAAAGAAAATGCCTCATTAGTCATCTTCGGAAGCTACTTTGCAGTCAACCTTTCTCTCTCCTGTTTTTTTCCTTTTTTTGTAAAACTGGTAAATAAAATAAAAGAAACATTTATTCTTCCTTTCCTAATTAAACTGTAACTCAGGGCAACCAAGTATTTGATGAAATAATGTTCTAGCTAATAAATGAATAATAATCTAATTAGTAGACTATCACCATTTGGTACCCTTAATAAATTAATGGAGCTAGACATTGATCATTAATGGCTGCAACATCACAGTAAGACAGACACTTTATAGTTCCTTTTGGAATTCATCAATATTATCTATGAAGTAAACCTGACAAAAAATCACACCTGAATTATGTCAGTGCTCTAGATCTATCTACCAACTGACAGTAAATACATGGGCCAAAGGAGCATGATAAATGTATAAGCATAAAGGGGATGCAATCAGCATAATCCAGACAGTTGGGAACCCTACTGGATGAATGCTTTGAATTCAATGACAAACACTTGCAAGAAAAATGAGCAAATTGAGTTCTTTTAAACCTATACTTTAAAAGAAATTGTGTTTGGATCAGCAATCAAATAAATAATGGTTATTAAAATAAAAATACATGTATAGGACAATCAAGGAAACATGAACTGACTGGCTATTTCTTGATATTAAGGAATTATTATTATTTGCGGATGTGTGATAATGACATAGTTGAGCTTACAAAGGGCAGTTCTTGCATTTTAGAAATATGTATACTGACGTTTTCACTGAGAAAAAGAAATCTGGGATTTGCTTTAAAATTGCTGGGGATTATGGCGGTAGTAGTCAGAGAGGGTGTAGAGAAAATGTATTGGCCTGAAATGGACATTTGATGAGAACAATTGATGAACGTTTCTACTTCTTTCTTTTTACTTCTGTAGATGTTTGAAATTTTCCATACTAAAACATGTTTTATAAATGTAGATGGCTTGCAATTTGCTCTTCTGAGCTCTCAGAAGGCAAAAAGCCATTCTTAAATTAGGAGCTTTCTTCTCTAGCCAAAAATTCTAATGATAATTGTGTCCCAACTGGCCAGTGCACTCAGATTGCTCTGAGATCTGTTGGTGGAAAAAAATAAAGAGGCTCTTTAGTCTTAGAAGAAAACAACAAAGAGTAAAGGCTGCTGCTAGGTCTAGGGCAATAGTGTAGTATCAGTATAAGACAAAATATTAGTTTCTTCCAAAATCCACTTGTTACTACTGTGTATACTTTTGCAGCAAAATATCTTTTCTACATTGTCAGCATTAAAGTAAATTTACTATTTAGGTGGCATTTAAATTATCATATGCTCAAAGCCTAGAAAGAATCCCCTAGGCTGAAATGACATGAAATCTTATTTTGGCCATTGTAGTGTATTCTCCAGTCCTACTTGCTTTGTCTATAACTGTCCTAAAAAGGTGTGAGGAGATCTGCCAATATGAATGCCAGGATTCAAAATGAGTTCTTTGCAGCTTGCTTCCTTCAGGATCTTCTGCCCTCAGACCCATGTATTTACTTAATGCCTCAGATTATTGTATATGTCACATCTTTCCAACTAGAAGACAAGCTCCTTTAAGGGCAGTGACGAGTCTCATCAACATCGAATTTACTCCAACACCAGTGCTTTCAAAATGTGTGTTGCTTAGTATATGTCTGACCGTAAGAAGTTATAGAAACAATTCTACTCTAACTAAATAATAATGATATTACTACTACTATTTCTACTACTACTGCTAATAAAATGTATGAAATAGAGTATACATGGGAAAATAAAGATAACACTGGAAATCCCAGACTATAAAATGAATGATCCCAAAGCCACTTGCCAATCCATTGACTGTAAACAGTTACTTGTGAATTGGTCAACATTTAAATGCATAATTGAGAGAAGGGTTAAAACAAATTTTATTACCAAAAAACACAATTTTTATACCTACAATTTTTGAGCTCAACTAACCTGTAGTTTTAACAGAAATAGATGAGATTCAAAGTATTCATTCAGGTTCCGAAATGATCCATTCCCTATCTTTCCTTATGAAACAATCAGTTATAACTCTAATAATTTGTCAAGGATTCACCAATCTCTACTTCCTTTATTTTCCAAGGTTTGGTATCATTACAAAATCAAGTCCTTTGGCGGAATGTAATAGTTTCAAAATCCCTCATCAGTATTATTCACTGGGATAAAATAATATGAAAATTTAACAAACACTGACTATGTGCTGAGAAATGATCCTTCAGTGATTCACTCCAGGTGGAGACTAGCATTCAGGCTGCACCTGAGGTAGAACTGTTGCCTGACCTCTGAGATTCTGCAAAGAGACCATATTTACATCTTTTGTCTCTTTTAACTTCCCTAGTCCCCTTCTCTACTTTCAGAATAGTGATTCCCAGATAAGGACAAAGAGTTCAAACAGTGTGGTTAAAGGCGTAATTAGTCTGCTCTGCAGCCAAGTTACTCACAGAAGAAATAAGTTGGCTTTCACAGTTGCTAGTTTCTTCCTGGGCTTTGTTTAGAGGGGTCTCAGCTCAAGCAAGCAGCCTGTCAGCAGCCTGAAATAACTCTGTGGAAATCTAATGGCATATATGTAAAATATGTCTATGAAACCTTTTATTCAATCTTAGGTGCATAATTTTACTACTTCTTTAGGCCTGGAAAAGGATATTCAGCTACAAAAGGACAGAAAAGAAAATGTGTATAATACCTCATGCCCTCCTCACACCCTAGAACCTTATTTTACCCGTTTCATCAGAAAATGATGTATGCTGTAAGAAACATTTTTAAAATTAGTTGATCAAATATTTAAGTGCACCAAGTCTCTGTATTTATTAAAGCAAATATAGTTACCTTTCTGTCCCTTTCTAAAAGAAAGCAAAAGATACAGTTCTTTTTTCTTAAGACTCAGGGTTTATGGATATTAATTATTACACTGTATTGACACCCAGACATGTTTATAGGAGGTTTTTGAGACATACAGAGCTAGTTATTCCCATACCAAATGGCACTTCTTTTTCCTCTGCCTTCTGCTTGTATTTTTTCTGTTGTGATTATATCCCACTGAGGCTGCTACATGTCTTTCTTTGATTTGAGGTTCTAAAGGTAAGACTGTATAGTCTCCTTTTTACAGAATAATAATGGGTTTTATGACTGTTTGCCTTCAGAAGCCTCCTTTTCCACTCATTCTCATTTCATATCTATGGTGAGGTGTCTAAAACAGATGAGTTAGTTCTGAACTGGTGATATATAAATCAATTATTATTTGATTCATATTCAAAGCAGCTCCTCCTAAAATAGTGGTCTTCCTGCCTGTGGGATGTAGTCTAACCTACTGCCTGGATTTACACCCACCAACATCCATATTTTGTCTATTGTTACCTTGGACACTTGTAGGAACTGAGTGAGTTTCTGTTTCTATAGTGTCCATTGACAGACAAATGAATAAAGAAAATATGGCACATATGTAGAATGGAATGTTATTCAGCCTTAAAAAATAAGGGAATCTTGCCATTTGCAACAACTTCGATGAACCTTGAGGGCATTATGCTAAGTGAAATGCGTCAGAGAGAGAAAGACAAACACTGCATAATCTCACTTTTACGTGTAATCTAAAAACACTGCTCTCACAGAAACCGAGTAGAATGGTGGCCGTCAAGGGCTGGGGAGTGGAGGAAATGGGGAGTTGTTGGTCAAAGGGTATAACCTTCCAGTTGTAAGATGAATAAATCCTGGGAGTCTGATGTACAGCATGGTGACTATAGTTAACAACACTCTATTGCATACTCAAAAGTTTCTGAGATAGTAGACCTTACATGTTCTCATCCCACACACACACACACACACACACACACACAAAAGGTAATTAATTGTGTAAGGTCATGGGTGTGTTAATTAACCTTATTGTGGTATAATCATTTTGCAATATATACATGTATCAAATTATGATGTTGTACACCTTAAACTTATACAGTGTTACATGTCAATTATATCTCAATAAAACTGGAAAGAAGAAAAAGATTTACATGGAGAAGGGTGAGGCTGGTAGAAAAAAGCCACTGCTTTGAGCAGTACCGAAGTGGGCGGAAAGCCGTGGGGCTCTATTAGCACTGCTGGGAAGGCTCTGCTCCCACGTGTGGGGAGGGGGTAGGACAGCACAGCTGTGATCCTTATTGCAGACCCTAGGCAGCCTCAGGCAACTTTTCAAAGTTAGATGCTGAAAACCAATAAATGAAATTATAAGGAAGAATTACATAAATGTCTTTATTCTACTTCTGGTCCTCTTGGCAACTTTTTCCATCTAAAAGCTGCGCCCTGCAGTTCTCAAAGCAGGAACATTAACATGGATCAGAAGTTTCCAAACTTTTCATCATCAACCCCTACACCAAAAGAAAAGTTGAAATTTTATGACCCCTAGTATATGAAGTATCTTGTGTGTTTTTAATATTTATCAAGAGAACATTTAACAGTTACCTACTATGTGCCAAGAGAAAATAAAAATAAGACGTAGACGTTAAATGCAGATTTTGTTCCGGTATTATTCTTCCTTTTGACTTCAGTATAAGAACTATTGAGCTATTTGCTGTCCCAGTAAGGGGGTAAACAAACAATTACAGAATCCTGTGAGCTCTTCCCAAGTTTGCAACTATAGGGTTGGTCCTAGAATTGCTCAATAGCTTTGTATTTTGATTTAAGGGGAAACTAAAAGAACTTCCTGTCCCAAAGTAACTCTGCTTTGTGGAGACTGGAGGTGCCGTGCAACTGACTCAAGATACTGTTTATTTGTTTAAACAGTTAAATGAGTAGTTTCTATTTAACAAGTGAGCACAAATTTTCACAACAGTACCTACCCCATGACATAGCTCAGACGAAAACTCTGAGGGAAAGGAAAACTATATGGGCAAAAAGTCCAGGTTCCATCCACTGTACATGGGATATTGATAGGCTTGTCAAACTTACAGAGGTACCTGGGGGTACCCAGGAACCCTGGGTATTTAGTACACAGATCAGCAAAGGATGGTGGAAAATAAGACGACACCAGGTCAGGGGACAAATTAAGCAGGTGAAGCTGGTCCTTTATACTCTTTATACTCTTTTCCCTTCTGATATACCACGGCTCTGTGCAGAATATGTTCTGTATCCTCAGTAGACCTACACACACACACACACACACACACACACACACACGTGTAACACACAAACATGCATGCATGCATGAATGTACACATACATGGAGTCCCCAGTCTTCTCAGTTAAAATTCAGCTTGTAGTAACTAAAGAAAATGTATAATGCCCTATATTTTATAGATTTTAAAAATACTTGCACTTTAAGAGAAAACTTTTAATGTCTGAAAATCCCTTCTGACGAAGGAAGTTATTTCTGATATTGGAGGTTGACAGTTTCACAGAGAAAACTTCAGGAGCACAGAGACATGCCTGACCCTCTCCCCACGCACCATCTGGGGAGAATTCACCAACACAGAGGCTCAATCCCTCTGCTAAGTCAAAATCAAGTATACCAACATCATTATTTCACAGAGAATACCCTACCTCATGTTAGGCATTCATATGTATTTTATTTGTTGAAGAGAGGAAGAAGATATAAAGGAGGGAATCATCCGAAATTACAGAGGACAGCATTTAAGTCAATATAGATATTTAAATTTAAGGTAAAATTCAATGATAATTTGAAATTATATGTGGAGTTTTATTTACTAAAGAGTATTTTGCAAAAGTTCAACTCCTATTTTAACTTATATTTTCAGAGAAGGTATTTGGTCCAAATGAAGAATACCTTCAATTATTGTTCTTTTATTGCAAGCAAAAAAGGATTTATACTTCTTTTCATGAAATATGCTTGTTTGACAACAGAAGGATAAATAGTTTATATTTTTAGAAACAACAGTCAGGCTACTGATATTCTTAGTTTTAATAAATATGAATGCTTCTTATCATCTACTCTTTAGCTTGTACCTGAGGAGTTGAATACCTCCGGGAAGATATGTGCTCCAGACCCGTAAATATGCAGTTCACAGAGCCCACTACCAGAGGGCAATAAAGAAGTCAAATCTTGAAACCATGGAGTGAAAATAGTGGGAGTTTAAATAAAAGCAACATTTCACAGTATGCTTTTCTGACCAACGTTATATCTAATAACTTAATGGATTGTATGTACATGGATTCTGAAAAGTCAGCAGCACACTTCACTGGTCAATATTCTATGATAAGGGGAACGTAATTGGAGTGTAGAAAAACAGTATACTTACATCTTAAAATTCCACCCCTACAGAATCTACTACTCACTACTGAAAAACGGTAAGAAGAATAGCTTTCTGTGTCTCAGTCACCAGTTAACATTTTCAAGAGTAGAATTTATCTTCCTATGATGCTCAAATACACAGGAAAAATGCATATCTAGGACAATGGATAAACTCTATATGACATGTGAAGATAATTCTTCAAATGGAAAAAGTAAAAGATTTACAAGGAACAGCTTTATATGCATTAGTGTGGATATATACATAAAGAGGCTCTAAGAAACATAAAAATCACTTCCAGGAAGTAATTTTAGGTAGAAGAGAATTAACATGGATGAGGAAGAAAAGAGAGTTGGTTTTAAGATAGTTTCATTTACTTGTTTTTTTGTGTTTATTTGTTTTATTTATTTGGTCTTTGGAATATAAGGCAACAGTGGCTTTCACATCCGTATCCCAGTGGAACAAAGGGACCGAGGTCTATACTGGAGCCCAGCCATTGTTTGACTAGCTTGTAATAATACTGGTGAAATACAGCCAAATCATTTGAACTACAAGCATCCTCTCTGACAATAATCTTAAGACATCAACATTATAAATTAAAGAAAGGAAAGAGAGAATACTGTTTTCTTTAGAGAGAAAATACAGATTCTGGATCAAATCAATAATGTCAGCAAACCTCATGGCTATAAAATATTCCGCTGCCTATCATTTAGATCATGCCTCTAGAAGAGGGAAACTGGGTGATAATTTCCCCAGGTTTTATATTTAATTCAAATATTTTAGATAAGAGGCATCTCTAGTAAAACACTGTATCATTGATTTTTTCCAAAATGATAGCTCACAGGAGTTCCTCTTTCCTTCTCAAATACATATGGGGAAATGGAGGTGGGTGGGTTAGAGGAACTATCTAAATAGAGCATAGTAATCAACAGTTTGTTTTTTTAAAATAGAAATTTCTATTTAAATTGTTTCCAGAGACAGAAACACACAGAGACAATTCCATGTGACAACAGTGGAAGAGACCAGAGTGATGCAGCTGCAAATCAAAAAATGCCAACACCAGTGATTGATGGCCACCACCAGCATCTGGTTAAGACAAAGAAGGATCCTCCCCTTGAGGTGTCAGAAAGAACATGGCCCTCTCAACACTTTGAGTTTGATCTTCTGGCCTCTAGAGCTGTGATAAAATACATTTCTGTTCTTTTAAGCTAACAAGTTTGTGGTATCTTGTTATGGTAGCCCTAGAGATAACAGTATTTGATTCCTGAGATGGCAACTGTATTCTGACTATGTAATGACTATTCCAAGATGATCAACAGACACAAAGATAAAGAAAGGCAAAACTGAGACTAAGCCCAGTTCTTTGTATTCCCAGAATAATAAATGATTTTTTAATTAATTTAGATCTCTTTGTCTAACCCCTCTGCTTTTCAAAAGACTATGTGCGACCAATCAAGTAGTAATATGTTATACTTTCATTTTAATTCATCTCAAATTATTTCTAATTCCCCTTATGAGTTCTTACTTGACCCATGAATTATTTAGGAATATATTGTATAATTTCCATTTGTGATTTTCAACAAATTTCTTTCTGTTAACGATTTCTTATTGCATTCTGTTGTCATCTGAGAGCACTCTTTGTATTGTTTATATCCTTTAAAATGTACTGAAATTTGTTTTATGGCCTAGCATATAGTATATCCATGTGCATTTGAAAAGAATGTATATTCTGTTGCTGTTGGGTGGAATGTTTTATAGATGGCTGTTAGGTCTAGTTGATTGATAATGTTGTGCAAGTTTTTTTATTTTCTTGTTGATCTTCTGTCTGTTCTGCTATTGAAAGAAAGGTATTAAAGTATCCAACTATTATTGTAGAACTGTCTGTTTCTCTTTTCCGTTGTGTCGATTTTGCTTCATTGTATTTTGAAGTTCTGTTGTTAGGTGCATATAAGTTTATAATTATTATACATTCTAGATGGTATAATCCTTTTATCATTTTAAAATACCTTTGTCTCTAGTAAAAATTTTCATCTTAAAATATATTTTTTCTGATATTTTCTTAGCCACTCCAGTTTTTTTGTTGTTGTCTTGTTTTGTTTTGTTGTTACTGTTATGGTATATCTATTCCAACCCTTTTACACTTCACCTATATATTTTCTTGACTCTAAAGTGGGTCACTTTCTTGTTGATGTTATATACATATATAACTGTATATTACATATATAATAACAAATTATGGCAGACTTTGAACTGGACCCTTTATTTTTTTCGGTACGCGGGCCTCTACCGTTGCAGAGCACAGGCTCCGGACACGCAGGCTCAGCGGCCATGGCTCACGGGTCTAGCCGCTCCGCGGCATGTGGGATCTTCCCAAACCGGGGCACGAACCCGTGTCCTCTGCATCGGCAGGTGGACTCTCAACCACTGCGCCACCAGGGAAGCCCTGAACTTCACCTTTAAATGAGTATGATTTAGACAGTAGAGCTTCCCTACCAAATGCAAATAACTCACTTGAACTCTCTTTTTTGTAAAGGACAGACCAATTCTGCCAAGGGGAATTCTTGAACTCATTAGATATGTGATATTCATTATAATTCGTTGCATTTAACACCACAGAAAGGACTTGATCAAAGGCTATTTTACTCTTTTCTTCCTCACTGGATGATTAGCTAGGTTCATTTTTAAATGGAAGATATACTCTAGATATTTAAATGTAGGGCATCTCTTCCTTTCAAATCTCAGAAGAAAGGTGTGCTTCAGTTTCCCTGCAGAAAGCTCTAGTATCTTACCCCCTTTTGAAAGAGGAACTAATCCTTCTTTCTCTATTCTTCTTTGTCTTCTTCCCTTCATCAGCAATGAGCCTCTTTATCATTTTTGTCAGCCCAAAGAATAATTTTTCTCTTTCCAGGCCAGTCAAAAATTGTATACTACGAAGTAAATGGAAAGAGCTTTATTTATAAAAATAAAACAGCTATGGCATTAGTTCTTAAAGAGTATAAAATGTTGATCCCTCATTCCAACAAAAAGTCTTGTTAGCATTTAGGGTTCAATGAGAGGCAATAAACAAAAATGTTTTGGTGACTCATTTGACATCTTTACTAAAAGGTTTGAACTCATAATGGTGAATATCAGACATATTTGTGTTAGGCAATTAAAATTAAATTATATCTAGACGTATTTTAAATTACCATATTAACATTAACAAGTAATCTTAGAACTCATATTGAAAGTAAAAGGTACTTTTATACTTTATAATGAAAAAATCAATAAAATGTGCCTTTATGAAGAGAAAATGTAATTATAATACCAATTAATGTTAACTGGTCACTTTTTTATTGAAGTAGAGTTGACATACAATATTACGTTAGTTTCAAGTGTTCAACATACTGATCCAACATCTAAATACATTTGAATTGGTCACCATGATAAGTCTAGTAACCATATATCACCATACAAAATTATTACAGTATTATTGACTATATTCCTTATGCAGTAGATTGCATCCCCAAGACATTTATTTTATAACTGGAAATTTGTACCACTTAATCCCCTTCACCTATTTCTCTCAGTCCCCATCCCCCTTCCCCTCTAGTAATCACCAGTTTGTTCTCTGTATCTACAAGTTTGTTTCTCTTTTGTTTTCTTTGTTTTAGTTTTTAGTTTTCACATATAAGTGAAATCATACAGTATTTGTTCTTCTCTGACTTATTTCACTTAGCACACACCTAGTATTCTAGGTCAATCCATGTTGTTGCAAGTGAAGATATTTCATTCTTTTTTAGGACTAAGTAATATTTCATTATATATATGTGTATATATACACCACACCTTCTTTATCCATTCATCTATTTATGGACACTAGTTTCTTCCATATCTTGGCTAGTATAAGTAATGCTCCAATGAACAGAGGGGTGCATACATCCTTTCTTATTAGTGTTTTTATTTTCTTTGGATAGATACTCAGAAGTTGAATTGTTGGATCATATGGTAATTCTATTTTTAACATTTGGGGGAACCTCTGTACTGTTTTCCATAGTGGCTGCACCAACTTACATTCCCACTAACAGTGCACAAGGGTTCCCTTTTGGATGATGGCCATTCTGACAGGTGTAAGGTGATATCTCACTGTGGTTTTGATTTGCATTTCCCAGATGATTAGTGATATTGAGCATCTTTTCATGTGTCTTTTGGTCATTTGTATGTATTCCCAAAGCAATGTAACCCCTATCAAAATACCAATGGTATTTTTCACAGAATTAGAACAAATAATCCTAAAATTTGTATAGAATCATCCAAACAAACAAACAACCTCCAATAACCAAAGCTATATTGAGAAAGAAAAACAAACCTGGTGGTATGACATGCACTGATCTCAGACTATACTACAAAGCTATAGTAATCAAAACAGTATGGTATTAGCATAACAACAGACACATAGGTCAGTGGAATAGAATAGAGAGCCCAGAAATGAACCCACAGTTATGTGATCAATTAATCTACAACAAAGGAGGCAAGAACATACAATGAAATAAAGACAATAAATGGTGTTAGGAAAATTGGACAACTACTTGCAAAAGAGTGAAACTGAATTATTTCCTTATACCATATATAAAAATAAACTTAAAATGGATTAAAGACTCACATTTAAGACCTGAAACCATAAAACCCCTAGGAAAAATACATTGACATCGATCTTAGCAATATTTTTTTGGGGTCTATCTCCTCAGGCATGGCCAACAGAAGTAAAATTAAACAAGTGTCATTATATCAAACTGAAAAGCTTTTGCAGAGAGGAGAAAACCATCACAAAATGAAAAGGTAACTTACTGAATGAAAGATTTTTTCAAATGATATATCTGATAAGGAGTTAGTATCCAAATTATCTAAAGAAATCATACAATTTAATATCAAAAACCCCCAGATATTCCAATTTAAAAATGGGCAGAGAACCTGAACTGGTTACTTTTTAAAGTGTTTGATACAGTACTTAGATGCATTATTTTTTCATTAGCCTTGAATATCAATACTCTTAACATCTCCGTTTATAAATGAAGAAATTAAGGAATGGAGAGATAAATGACTTGTCTAAGGTACAAAGCTTATTACAAAAAAGATTATACTAAATCAGACCTCTGATTCAGATTCCTATACTTTAATCATTATGGCTTACTGCAGAAGATTAGAGACAGAATTTGACATTGAAAGCTTAGATTCCAGTTTTTAATGAGACTTCTTCACCATGCCTTTATGTCTAAGGGAAAAAATTCTGGTCTGTACTGCCATTAATGATAATACTGCTTTAGAGAAATGTTCTGGAGGGAAAGGATATTATTCAAATTTATTTTTAAAGTGTTTTTTTTGGTTTGACTTTGTTTCTTAATTTTCTCATGCTAGGATGGGAGGGCAAACAAAACCTAAACTAACAATACCAACTATACGTGTGTGTGTGTGTGTGTGAGTGTGCCTGTACTTATAAGTATGAAAATACAACTTACAAGAAAAGGCAAGGCCAGAATCTATAAGGCTAAGGATTTTGACTTTATCTTAGATGCAAGAGAAAGCAATTAAATGAAAAGATAGTTGTGTAGATACTAGGCTGTTCAAGTAGAGCAAAGGAGAAATGGTAGTGGCTAAGATGGTGGCAGTGAAGATGAAGAGAAACATTATATATGTGATGAGAGAGAGAGAGAGAGAGATGAGATTCCAGAGGACCTAATGATGCAGTCTATGCAGAAAGTGAACAAAAGGAAGGAACTGAGGATCATTCCCCGGTTTTTGCATGGAGTTACTTTTTGTGTGAATCATGGCACCATTCACTGAGGAAGAAAAGATTTGCAGGATGGAAAAGTTTGGAAGAAGGAATAATTGAAGTTTCATTTTAGACATCTTAGTTGTAGAGACGTCAAGCAGTGTTCCTCATATTTCTCCAATGAAAAGAATCACCTGGGGATCTTATTGCACATATGGATTATCACCTTTTCTGCTAGAACTTCTGGTTTGGTAGTCTCAGTTGAACACAAAGTACTAGATTTTCTCACACTGCAGAAGAAAAAAAAACACACTGAAGGAGGTGGGAAAGAGCTAACCTAAGTAACTTTGGAAAACAGTATTTTAATATACTGTAATTAACCATGCACAATATATACTGAAAAGCTAAAGACAAAAAGAAATGTACACAAATATTGAACTTGTTAGTAAATTTATTTTTCACACGTGTACAGGTTAATGATTTTTAAATATTTTATGTGTATTCCAGAATTGAGCAAATGAATAGACTGCAAATAATGAGAATCAGGTTTCTAATTGTTAAAGAGTGACAAATAAGGAAAGGGTAAGGGAGGCTAGAATAAACCCTGTGCTGTTGGATTGGAATCAAGGTATCAATTTGAATTCATATATCAATTTGAAGTTATATATATATGTAGATAGACAGAAGATAATGTGTGTGCATGCACACATGTGTGTATATACACACACACCCAGATAGATAATATGAAAATAGAGATACTTGTATATTTTTATGTATTCGTATATATATTTTTAGCTCTCTCTGCTGAAAACACAATGAGGTAGCTTGGATAGTGATAAATCCACCTCATACCAAGATTCTGGTTTCTGAATACCATTATTAATGCAAGGAACAAGAACTCCATGGAGAAATGACTGATTCAAGGCTGAGACAGAGGAAAGTAAAAGATGGGCCTGGAGCATTTTGTGGTGTCAGAAAGTAAGATATTACTCCAAAAATTGTATGGCCATGTAGGAAAAATATAGGAGACAGCTGGAAGGAGTACCAGTGACCAAATATGGAACACTTTGAGAAACAAAACTATTAATGATAGTAATAAATTTTAACCCGTAGAATAAAATAATTATCCACAAGTTCACACTGATGTATGTATATATATGAACAAATAACCAGATAAATACATAAATGAAGGAGAAGAACAGCTCTTTCTTATACTCAAATTATAGTTAATAAATGTAGAGGGAATGATGGAAATAGAAAATGAACAATCATCAAACACCACAGTAATGGGTGGAGTCAAAAATTATTGATGGATGCTAAAATTAGTATGGGAAAATTAAACAAGAAGCAGAATATTTCAACAATCTCAAATAATTACAAAGGGAAAAATAGTGATTTTGCAGCTATCATTATAACTAAGTCATCAAAGTTAGCATCCCCAGTAGTGAGACATACAGATTTGTTTGTACCTCTAATATGTACTGAAAATGGCATAATATCTCTCCTGAAGTGTTCTTGTCAAGAAATACATATCCTCAGTCTAACCATGAGAAAATATCAAACAAACCCTATTTGAGAAAAATTCTACAAAATGACTGGCTAAGATTTTCCATTAGTTCAAGGTCATAACAGACAAAAAAAGACTGAGGAACTATCCTAGATTAGAGAAGAATGGGGAGATATGACAAGCAAATGCAATAAGGGATCCTAGATTTGAATCTGGACCACAAGACAATAGGCAATATTTGAATACGAGTCTATAAATCATTAGTAGCATTGTGACAATGTAAACTTTCTGCTTTCAATAATTATACTCTAGTAATAGAAAATGTTAACATTTGGGGAAGCTGAGTAAAGGGTATATGGGAACTCATACTGCTATGTTTGAAGTTTTTTGATAAATAAGATTTGATAACACAGTTTTATAAAAACTTAGTTTGGACATTTCTGAACCTCTTTTTTGTTTCCTTATGGAAGAAAGTTGCTTGTTTAGGGATAATACTAAATCAATGGGGGTAAGATTTACACAGGACCAACCCTAACATTCATAGTGTGTGGCGCAGGAAACAACTCTGAATGGCCATTTCAAGGAACAATATACTTAAGTGTATACAATGAGTAAAATGGATGAACTACACAAATTAATGAGTTGAAAAACCATAGAATCATAGAATTTTCTCACTGTAAAGGCTCTTACTTTCATAACTTTTCAGTTCCTATGGGTAAATACCAAAGAGCAGGATTACTAGATCACTGTATGGTAAAAGTACGTTTATTTTGTAAGAAACTGCCAAGTATCCCGCTAGCCACAAATGAGAATTCCAATTGTTCTGCATCATCACCAACTTCGGTATTTCAGTTTGGGGATTTTAGCCATTTAAATAGGTGTGTAGTGGTATCTCATTATCGTTCTAATTCAAAATTCACTGATGACATGGAATGTGTAGCATCTTTTCATATGCTTATTTGCCATGTGTCTATTTTCTTTGTTTAACCATAGTAGTTTTGTTGTTGTTTTTTTTTTAACCAAGGCCTGCTAACTCTTGTCCTCCTATGTCTATTTATGTTGTCTTTTTTCTTTCTTTCTTTTTTTGAACTTTTGATCATTTAGTCTTTTTCCTGGTTATGTCCAATTATTTTTTATACTAAAATTGGGCTTAACTTATTTTAGGAAACTATAAAGATACCTCCACATTCTGGATGTTGTTATCTTTCTCTTCAGAAGATTTACTTTGGCCCATGGCAGACAGTTACTATAGGGACTGGTAACCTTAGTCCATTCTCAGTTTGAGCTCATTCAAAGCCGTTTTTCAGTCTGTGTGAAGGTTGGTCTATTCCTGTCTTGTCCTTCCTCTACGGGTGTTGCCCTTTGGGATTACCATGTGAAAGTTTGGATTCTCCCTATTCCCAACTACCCTTGTATTTGTTAGGCTTTAAATGTAATGTTTCCCACAGCCCTGTGAGACTAAAGATACACTTAGCTTGTCATTCCATTAGTTGTTGCCTTTAGCTTGAGCTGTTGCCCATTGGCTTCTGTGGTTAGAGTCTTTTGAACTCCTTGGCTTTTCAGTTCGTAGGCTGTAAGATTTGAATCAGCAAATGCCCAAAGGAGAAAAGCTGCACCAAATGTCAAGCTTGTGTATGTGTTTCCCTTCCCTCCACAACTTGGCCCACGTCTTGGTGTCTCTCTAACATTCAGATGGCAGCGAACAGATGTTTTCTTACTTTATCCAGCTTTTCTAAAATTTCTTTAGACTTCCCCTGATCTTATGTTATTATTGAACTACCATCTCAATTACCCCTAGGAAGAAAATTGACAATTTTATGTTTTATTTTTTTATTTTCTATATTACCTCAGTTTCTGTAGAGACCTTTTACCTCACTGTTCGGTCTAGTTCCTGTGTTAGCAGTTAAGATGGAGATAAGGTGGAGGCTAAGAATACTGGGGGGAAATCACTGATGAATGATATGTCTCATTCTTTTTGTTTTTCCTCTCCTTATTTATTACTCTGGCAGCCTACACCTGCCTTTCTTCATTTGACCCAGTTGCCCAAATAAGAAACCCACTCTGGTAAAGACCAGACTTTACTCTCATAAATGTCTGCATGTTAGGATTAGCTAGATGATGAACACCATGACAGAGTTCTTTGTGTGAGACTTTTGCAGACTTTTGTTAGCCCTTTAGTTTGCCTCTTGCAAACGCTGCTCAGATTGTTGAGGTTTTCTAAGATTCTGGAGGTCAAACCTCTCTACCTGCATACCAGATGAGCCCTTCTCTCTTTCCTGACTTCACTTGTGGGAGGTTAGCCCTCGGTTCTTCTTTTTCCTCATCCAATCATAATTGTTCATGAATTCCAAAAGGCCCTCAAAGTATCTGTCGTCCCTTTCTCTCTTCTCTTTTTTATCAACACTGTTAAATATTAACCATATATTTGCATACCTCTTTCTTACTTACAGTGGAATATTGGAAGGCTCGATCATTAAGTGTGAGCCCCACCAAACTAGGACTCATACAACACTCTCCTCCAGGCCAAAACTTTTGATATCCACTGGGGTTTTTTTAATACTATCTTATATGTATCTAAATTTGTAAGGATTTAGTTAATGCCTGAGTTATGTGACAATAAGAAATCAGTCAAATTAGCACTACAGAAGTGCAGCTTAGACCTAGGGACCAGAACCAAGGACCACAAAAACCTGTTAACCAATAAGTTTCACTTGTACTTCATGTTTAACAACTGCTGAGGGTGAATGGGAAGTGAGGGAAAAAGAGTTTAACTTCATATCACAGAAACTTGCACTAAAATGAAGAGGAAAATGACCCAGTTCCTGGTTCAAGTCACTGTAATCTGCTTCAATAAAGAATAACAGCACACAAGGAAAACAAACACTATATGATAGGAACAATGGATAATTAATTACCAGATCAGGGAGGACAGATTACACTTGCTATGGGATTTCATTAAAGAAGTATTCCAAAAAGTACTGGCTTCTTCTGAGAAGACTTCTCAGAACAGGTAGCATTTAAACTGAGTCTTGAACAAGTATATAGAGGGTAGGGAACAGGCCTTCCGGGCAGGGAACAGGCACAGTGTCAGGAATGGCACAAAGGGCTTATGGAATAGGGGACAAAACTGGCTGAACACAGGAGTGCTACGTGTTGGGGAATATGGGGGAAGGCTGGCTGAGGTTGGTTAAATGAAACATAATTAGACGGAAGAGAAAGTAGGTGCAAAGACACATGGAAGACTGTAGAAAGCCCCTGAAGATGGAGGTCAGCATAATAATATGAAGAACTCAGTGGTACTTTGACACTGTATGAATGTCTAGGTTTAAAAAAATCAGGAAAACACAATAAAAGAATAAACTACTGATATAATGATATGTAACCAGAGGCCAGATACCAAAGAATACACACTGTGTGTTTCCACGTATGTCATATATGGTGATAGAGGTCAGCTTACGTGTTGCCCTGGGAGAGTATGGAACAGAAAGAAGTAACAGAGAACCGTGTAGGGTGTTAGAAATATTTTATAATATCTTGATCTGGTGTTGGATACATGGGTGCATAGAGATGTAAAAATTCAGTTATTAGCAATGCAGTTAACCTACTAGAGTTTTTTAAATATATGCGTACATTAAAAAAAAAACTCTAGTAGGTTAATTAGGCTGTCAGTTGTATAAAGTAAATTTTGGTCAAGGAATAGCCAAGGTAGTAATGCAGTAATAAGTTATAAATGTACTCACTGTGCTCTAGAATGTCACAATTGGAATACAACAAATATGTGTAAGAAAAAAGACAAATATTCAATATTGATGGTTGGATGAGCTGAATAAGTTAGATCACTCTACTTTCAATTTAAGAACTTGGCCAGTGTTTGGATACCTTTGAACAAAGAAAAAAAAGAAATACAATTTTTATTACGCATATGCTATGTATCAATCCCTGACTTATATTTTGACACATATAAACACGGGAAATATTGCACCTTGTAACTGAGACAATGAAGATGAGTGAGGTAGCTGGTTTTGACACTAGAGGCTGAGAAAACCATCAGCTCATAATTGTAAGAAGTCTGAAGTCGGAGGAAAAGAATCAAGAGGAAATAGTGGTAAGTGCCAGGAGCTTCTGGAAACTACATCAGAGATGAAGACTCCAGGATTGTTGAGCTTTCTAAGAGTCCCAATAACTCAGATAAAAACAGAGGGCTTAAAACTGAATCCTGGGGATATATGTATACATATAGCTGATTCACTTTGTTACACAGCAGAAACTAACACAACACTGTAAAGCAATTATACTCCAATAAAGATGTAAAAAAAAAAAACAAAAAAAACTGACGCCTGCAAAGTAACAGTTGTTAGGACAAACAGTAAAGAATTATAAGAAAAATAATCACATGCCTGTCCCAACAGAGAAATATCCTAAGCTCCATCTCACCATTTCTCCGACTGGCCTTTCACAAAATACAGTCCCATCAGCTGAATATAGGTTTGTCAAGTAACTGTGAGTAAGACTGAATTAAACAAAAATAAATCAATTCCTTCCTCCAAAACTTTTCAGAGTATGTAATGTAACAAAGTGAAACTTGAATTTCATGTCGGGATGTAGAGTACAGCTCTTCCCAAATGCTTGTCTTGTAACTACATTAACATCATCTAAAACCAGTGTTCTGCAGGACAGAGATTGTGAAACGCTGCTCTCATCATGTAAGATATCAAGTCTTTCTGAAAATCCATTCTTCCTTCTGCCCTTTCTCCTGTTGTCCCTGTCACCTGGAATGTCTGTCCTAAGCTCCACCTGCCAAAACCCTACCCATTTTTAGGATCCAAGAGATAATAAAAGGCTTACATTACTGAAAGGCAGAGAAAGAAATCCCTTCCTAGGGATCTACATTTCCTTCCTAGGGAAAAGAAAAATTGTAAAGTATACCACAGTGACCTTAAGTCTATGAATGTAACTATGTTGTGTTACTTTGAGTTCTGTAAAAGTCAATGTGCTACAATATACATGGATATAAATGTTTGATCTCTTACAAGTAGAACTTGCTGATAACTTTCATCATGAGCGAGGTTAATGATTAAGGGAGCCATTGTATTTGGCTCAGCCCTTATAACTAGGGAATATTAAAATTGGAAAGGTCCCTAGATATCAGCAAATCTATCCACCTCACATTCTAAGTAAGGAAACTGAGACCTTCATAGATTGGATACTTATGTTAACAAAGGAAAAGGATATAAGATTGGCAGACCTACCTTTTAGATTAAGAATTTTGAGATTTTTATAGACTACTAGGACATTATGTCCACTGATATTGAGACAATGTGTTTCTTAGTCATCATTTCCTATTGCACTGACCAAGCGAGGTGGCAGTCAGTAGTTGTACAAAGGGAAAAAGAAAACTTTAGAAACTCCCGATTTATATACACAGGGAAATTCATCATTCATGTTATTTAAGCTAACTGGATGCAGTTTATCAGCTACATTGAGGAATGGTGAAGTGAAGTGTCTTTACAATTAACATGTTAGTTTGTGTCATGACCTCCCTGGTGTTCAAGTGAGTTAACGGTTAGCACTCAACTAGGCACTTAAGAGTCCATTATAAATCTGGACTAAACGTTTATTTGTGGCATCTTTATTCTTCTTTGGTGCCCTTAGGCAGAATTAGCCCTCTTATGTTTTGATAAATTCAAGTATTAAACAGGGCTAAGGTTTCACAAGTTCTTTGGCCTAAACATGGGGGTAAGGGAGACCAATGAGCTGGAGTACTTCTAGATTTAAGAATGGTCAGATTGAGGAAGAAGAGTCTTATGCCAGAGGTGAAAGAAGACTGATTATAATTACCTATTTTTAAAAATTCCAACCCTTTTCAATGTTCTAAAGTGACCAGGAAGTACATGGGTATGCTAGGAAGTAAGGGAGTCAAGCAAGAATATTCTCTAAGAGTTTGTGGATGGCAATGAAGAGGAAAGGAAGATAGAGACAATCCTGGAAAAGGTTTTGGTTGGCCATAATAATGAAGTCAGAAGGAGAAGAAGAAGAAGAAGAATGACACATGAAATGGGAAAGAGAAAGCAAGAATAGAGAAGCAAAAGGGAGAGTAGAAAAATGAGACAAATTTGGAGAAGGAAATGAGGAAGAAAACTGGGTGAAAGAAGGAAGCACTGATGGTAGACCACCTGACACTCAAGCATTAACACGATGCACATTTAAGATGTGTCATCAATGGCCATGGTCATTACCCTCAAATAGTTTACAGTATGTGTTTCAGAGACATTTATAAATTGAAAATGCTATTAAAATAAGTGCCAGGGTATAAGTATTCATGGAATTGTATGGGAGAATAAAAGGTTCCCCGTCAAAGAGCCTTCTGAGACATCGGAAAAAAAGGAAAAACCTAAAAAGCATAAGACTCTTCCTATTTTCATTTCCAATGATACATACCAATCTTGATGATCAATCAGCGATTTAAATATCAACTATAAACACAGTATTTTATGAGCTGCTATGCAGTATACTATACTAGAGCAATAGAACAGAGAGGACCTCAAACCCTCTGTTCCCTCAAATTGAAAGGCAGTCTTCCTGACCTCTCCAGACCACTACTGGACACAGGGAACACACACTAATGTTTCAGGACCCCAACCAGCAGTCACCTGCTTAGTGATTACTTCCATGACACACCCTCACTAACACCACTGACTTTCCTGCTCCTACGGGACATGACATAAATTTCCTATTTTAACACATACCACAGTGCATTATGATTGCAGGTAGATGTTCTAACAACTTAAAAGAGAATGATGACTTTTTTGCTCTTTACATCTTGTTATTTCCCTACTCATAATATTTCTTGAAGAGAAACCATAAAAATATAAACAAACACAAAAAACAGATAATATACAAAACGTGTGCTTTGCACCTTAACGCAAACTTAAGTAAAATTAGTTCTGACAGTATCCAGCATGACAAACTTCCATGGTACAAATGAGAATGGACCAAGGTTTGAGCAGGTACAGGAGACAATCCAGGCATGAACAACACCAAGGAAAGGTAGACAGGAAGTAACATGGTGCGTAGGAAATCACGAGACCAGTCTGATGGGAAGAGACTTAAACAAGACTGAAACTCACTTTCTAAACCTCCATCTCCAATTGGACAATTCACAAGACACAGGTGCACCAAAGTGGCCAAATAGTCAATCCCTTTAATGGGGAGGAACAGTTTAAAATTTTATCGCTTTAGTTTGCCCAAAAGCAACTATCAAATGTTGGCAGGACACAATGAAGGCTTACCTTTGTTAATATAGTTAAGTCTCTCTCTCTCACAACTAGCCCACTTGGCTCCACGTTCCTTAGCGCACCCGATGCACTTACACAGCATTGATGGGCTTTACACAACTGGAAGGTCACATCTTTATTTCTTATTGCAGGAACACAACATCTGGAAACTTTATTTCTATCGGAAGCTAAAGCAAGATTATTGTAAAATGAGTCATTTAAACCATACATTTTATCACCGTTAAAAAGCATCTGCTCTGTGCTAAGGATTAGAAATGACTCCTGTCCTTAAAGCCTCATTAAGGAGGAAGATCTATAAACTCAAAATTTCAATCACATGAGATAAAGAACCATAACCTTTAAGCACAGAAGTGCCTATGGAGGCCAAAAGTTATATCTAAGTGACGGCTTCATGATAACTCTGAAGTACAGTCTAGAAAGATGAGGCTATGCAGAGTTGGAGTAGGAGGTGCATTAACTGCACAGGGAGCACCTGTGCAAAGACACTCAAGCCTGACACCTGCTGGGCACTGTAAATACTGCAGGTGGGGATGACTAAAGACCAGGGGTCCAAGTGTGAGAAGAGACAGAAATAAAAATAGAGATGTTGGCCCAAGCAAGCCTGGGAGAGAGCATGGCTTGTATCCCACAGGTGATGAGGCCTGGGGCTACCACTGGCTGAGTAAGGGTGCCTCCGCTGATTAGAAAAAGGCGCCCCGCTGCTGAAGGACCAATTAGATAAAGGGAGTGATCACAAAAAGCTCCCCTTCCTCAGGGCCAAAGAGCCCCAGGAGGCTTGGCAAAGCACAGTTCAGATTACAGGCCTCTGTGCAGAGCACACACTGGGCGGCTAGTATGCACTAACTCTGTGTGGGCAAGCCATTAGCAGCATTATTTTAGGCATATCTTGTCGTGTTAGAAGATCACTCAACCCGAGTAGGCAGATGAACTTAGAGGAACTGAGACCAGGGGCCGCGAAACCACCCAGGAGTTTCTGCCATAGTCTGGGCAAAATGTAATGTGGATGAAGAAGCAAATTTAGGAGGAGGCCAAAATTTACAAGCTAGACCCACTGGATGAAAGTCATAAAGAAAGTTCAGTGAAGGAATTCTGAAGAGAATGGGCTCTGCATTTTTCTTACAATCAATGTAAAATATTAGGCAAAGTTAAGTACAGTGGCTTTTAAGGTCCCTTCCAGCTCTAATTTCTTTTGATTTCTAACTTATTACTCTGGTTAAGTAAAGTCCCTTCAGAGGTACAGAACAGTTCCTACACCTGAATGGGATGCAAAGTATAATGTGACTTCTCTTCACCAGGGGATGAGTTGAACTGTCCTTGCAGAAGAGGTAACACATGGTGAGAACCCCAGATCCTAGAAAAGGGCCAGGCACACGATAAGTATTCAGCTTTTTGAAAACAAATGAACAATCATTTCCTCTCCTAGATCCTCACACCCTTTCTCTGCTGGCTGCTTTCTTTCAGCTTATAAACTTCCTCAGTATACCCACTTAAAAAGCCCTCAGACCTATGATTCTTTGGATCTTCTTGTGGGTAACCTAAGTCTCTCCCATGCCTTCAAACACCTCTCCTCCCCAAAAGCCCAGATCTGAACCTTGGGCCCAGACCTGTCTACCAGGCCCCTCTAAAGCACTGAAGATGAAGTAAGATCCTCTCCCCACCCCCAATACCTTCCTACTGTGCTCTGTATCTCACAAAAAGATGCAGCTGTAAACTGTCACCCACGCTTGCTGCCCTCCCTTTTCTAACTGGTCACCAGGCCCCACCCATTCTCTCTCAGATCTGCAAAATCCAGTCCAACCTTTTATAACTTAAGTGGGACCCTCAGATTACAATTCACCCTGCACCCAATCAAGTGCCTTGCACATGGAGGTCCGAGAAAGTCTCTAAACCAGAAGTCCATCTCACTGTTCTTTAGGGTTTCCCACAGCCTTCAGGATAAACATCTAAACTTCTGACAGGACAAACAAGGCCCCGTTCTGTTGGGCCCCACTAGGTTTCCAGTATCAACTCTCATTTCTTTCCCAAACCCTGAGTTCCAGTCCTATACCTTAGTTTTGCCATATTTTCTTATATTTCTCAAACTTTGACACACACTGCTCCCTCCTGCCACCCCAGGAGCTTCTACATATCCTTAGAAAGGATGGCATCTCCTCCAAGAAGCCTACCCTGAACTTTCCCTTCCAAGATACTGTGCTCTGCAAAGGGGAAAGGTGGGGGGGTGGATACATTAGGAGTTTGGGATTAACATAGACACACGACTCTATATCAAATAGATAATCAACAAGGACCTACTGCATAGCACAGGGAACTCCACTCCATAGCCTGGAACAAACTGTATGGGAAAAGAATCTGAAAAGGAATGGATATATGTATAACGGAATCACTTTACTGTACACCTGAAACTAACACAATATTGTACATCAACTAACCTCCAATATAAAATAATAATTAAATTAAAGAAAAAAGAGATTCTGTGCTCTATAGCACCAGAACTCACTTCTTCCAGAGCACTGACTACTGTGCTTGTGTTTACCTGCCGCCCAGTAGAAGGGGAGATTACCTAGGGCAGAAGCATCATCTCCAGCAGCCCTTGGTTCTGACAACTCATTCAAGTGCCAGGATACTTTGCACACATAACCTGCTTAATTCATTCTAAGAACCCACAGAAAGAGTGGTTTTTAATGTCATTTTACAAGTGTGGGGATTGTAGTGTAAAAGAAGCCTGCCCAGGCCACAGACAGCATAAGCCCTGGAATTCAAACCCTAGGCTGCCTTCACACCAGTGCTCTTTCCACTATATGATACGACTACTGAAAAACAGATTTTTTTTTCCTGAGCCCTGTTTTAATGGAAAGGAAATGAAGCTGGGATATACCAATTTCCTAATCGCTTTGGCGCGTACCAGGCAAAGTCGTTCAACAGACCAGGTAACATCTGTGCAACAATTAACGATGCTCCAAACTGTGCTAAGTGTTCTACTTTGTAGAGTCTACAAGCATTAACACAGTGCGACCTTGTAACCTCCAGAGAGAGTGAGTCCTGTTCAGCCCACGCTACAAATGAGAACACTGAGACCTAGAAGCCTTAAGGCACTCGGCCGGGGTCACCGAGCCGGCAGGAGTCCTAGGCCGCACGCCCCATCTAGCGCACGCACACCCGGGCACTGGGCACCGGTTCTAGTGCCCACCCTCCACCTTGCACTATCTAAAACCCCGCTTCGCAGCGCCCACACGAGAGCCCCTGGAAGCGGGAAGTACAAAGCTGTCTCAAACAGATGAACCAGTTTGCAGGGCAGAAGTTGAGACACGGATGTAGAGAACAAACGTATGGACACCAAGGGAGGAAAGCTGCGGGGGGTGGGGATGGTGGCGTGCTGAACTGGGCGACTCGGATTGACATGTATACACTGATGTGTATAAAACTGATGACTAATAAGAACATGCTGTATAAAAAAATAAAATAAAATTCAAAAATCAAAAAAAAAAAAAAAGAATACTGTCTACTGTCCTCCGCGCCCCCTGGAACACTCACTGTAAATGTCCAGGAGGTGTTTGCAGAATGAATGAATCCATGAACAAACAAGCTCACTCATTTCAAACGTGCAGTCACATGCGAAATCTGACCTTCTGAGAAGTGAAGCTTCTGGAAGGAGCCCATTTTCTTAATGTATTCAGCATCGAGTCATCACAAAATATGAATTCGTATAAAGTACTGGCCCCTCACTTCCCATGAGAAAGCAAAATTCCTCAGCAGGGAAATGGGAGGGTAGCAGACATTACCCGCAAAGCTTTAGGAAGGCTGCGGCTCGCTGAGCACGTCACTAGGGCCCCTGACCGCCTGCCTGGTAGTAGGACAGACACACCAGGAACGGCTGCTGACCGGCAGAAAGAGCGCCCGGCCAGGCGGGCAGCACACTCCGCACCCTGCCAAGCGAGGTCTGGCCAGCAAGGGAAAGACGCTCTCCACTGCAGAACCGCCCACCACTAGAAAGCCAGGTCCTGCCAGGGTCTGGACACACGAGGCCTTCCTTACAAGGGTTACACATCTGTGGCCTCGCTCTGCCTCGAAGAAAAGACAGTGACGGCGACAACGTGACCATCTCCAGATGAACTTTCAACTTCGTTTCAAGTGCCTGGGTGCTGGGTCACAGTGGATTTCTAAACTCTTCCAATATTCAAAAATACCAATTTCTAAGATGCAGAAGGGTTGTTAAACATACACGTAGCACAGACCCCAGTCCCACTCCTGAGTATTTTCTCAAGTGAGGTAAAAACCCAAGTTCACATGGAAACCTGCCCTGGGATGTTTACAGCAGCTTTATTCCTGATCCCCTCAAAACTGGAAACATCCCACAAGTCCTGCCACCCGCCGGCGAATGGACAAACGGAAAATGGAATACAACACAGCCAGAAAAAGGAGTGGCTTCTCATACCCGCAAAAACAGGGATGACGGACTTCCCTGGTGGTCCAGTGGCTAAGACTCCACACTCCCAATGCAGGGGGCCCGGGGTCCATCCCTGCTCAGGGAACTAGATCCCCCACGCCGCAACTAAAACATACTGCACGTGGCAATGAAGATCCCATGTGCCACAACAAGACCTAGCACAGCCAAGTAAATAACTACCTAAATAAATATTTAAAACAACAACAAAAAAAACAAACCCGGGAGGAATCTCGCATAGGTTTTGCTGAGCCAAAGCAGCCAGAATCAAAAAGCTACATGCTGTTGTTCCGTTTATCTGACTTTCTAGAAAAGCCAAAATCTTAGGGACGGAGAGATTAGTGGCCAAGAGGCTAGAGGCACCCTGGCGCCAAAGGGCAGCAAATGGGATGACAGGATTGCTCTGCCGCCTGATGGCGATCAAAACTCCTACAACTGTGCACTACAAGTGAACTATGCTTCACGGCTACTAAGGATACACAAATTAGTACATTTTGAAAAATGTGCCGGCCAGCCATCCCCTGCATGACAAATGCAGTAAGAGGGGCGGGGAGGCGAGGCAAGTGGATCAGCTGGAGTTCTGAAGGTTCTCCCCACTTTCAGTTTCCCTCCCCTGGCATGTCTCCCCGCCCGGCCCACTGCTGCTCAGGCCGCCCACCCGGGCCGCCTGGAGTTACCCAACCGGAAAAGCCAGAGCCCAGGCTCAGCCGCGCCTCCAGGCACAAGAAGGGCAAAAATAGAAAGCGCCAGTGCGCAGTGGAGGGCTGGAAACCCTCGGACCTCAGATAACTGCGGAGAACCGGGGCTCGGAGTCAACATCGGCTCCAGGCGGTCCCAGCGTCCCGACCCCGGCCGCGACACACTTTCCACAAAACTGACACACACGCGCGGGTCGCGCGGGCTTCCCCGCCGGGTCGCCTGGAGGCCGGTCCCCCGCAAGCTGAGCGCACGAAAGGGCGCCCCAAAGGCGCCGGCCCAAGCCGCCCGCTGCGCTTTCCCTCTGGAAGGTGGGCTGCGGGGCCCAAGCGTAAACCCTGAGACAAGGTACACGCGCACCACGCCGCCACGGGGCACGAGAGTCCGGGCGCCCACCTGGCCGGACACCCTCCGTTTCTGGAATCACCGGACGCCTGTGTAAATTTCCCTTTGGCGTGTCATTTTCCAAAGGCCACTCAAGATCAGGGGACAGCACGCCTCCTCTCCAAGTGTCCTGCCAGCCCACCCACTCAAGATCAGAGGGACAAAATGCCTAACTAAAACAAAACAAAACAGAAACACAAGAAACTGGAGAGAGGGAGGAAAGGGTGCCCTCAAAAAAAAAAAAAAAAACAAAAAACAAAAAACCTAAGCACGTTGACAGCGCTAAGAATAAACTACCAGGCAAAAGAAACCCTACATGTCAAATCCTAAAGTACAGAAGGGCAAGCCCGCCGGCAGTCCAGGCCCGGGGAGACCGGGGTCCCCAGCCCTGCAGAGCCAACCGCAGACCGGCTCGGGCGCCCCTCAGAAGCGCGGGGTCCCCGCGGCCGAGTCTGCGCCCCCGGCCGGCGCCGGGTCCCCTCTGCCCACCCTGCGCGCGGGGGCTGGAAAAGGCCGCGGAGAACCACGGCGGGGCGGGAAGGGGGGCTCCAAAGAAGGTCTGGCGACTCGAGTCGCTCCGTTTCTCGGTGGGCTCAGCGCGCGCCGTGGGGGAAGAGGGGCGGGGGTCCGGGAGGAGGGGATGGGTGGCACTTACGTAGACCGGCAGCGGCCAAGGGCAGACGGCGGGCTCGGCCCCCACGAGCGATTCCAGCCTCAGCTCCAGCTTCTCCCCCATGTCTTCGCGCGCCGCCCCCGCACCGTGCTAGTCTGGCGGTTGGGGGAGGGGCGCGGCGCCGCCGGCGGGGGCGGAGCAAACAGGCAGGCGGGCAGTGAGGGGAGGGGGCCTGGCCTGGGCCTCAGCCGCCGCCGCCGCGCTCCCGTCCGGCCCCCGGCTCCCTCTTTCTGGTCACAAGCCCCGGGCCTCCAGCGCTGCTGCGAACTCAGGCCTGCGTGAGGCGAGCACAATGAGCCGGGGACCGGGCCGAACCACTCGCGGCGCGCGCGGCCCACCCTGTGGACACGCCCGCTCTCACGCACGCACGCACGCACGTCTTCGGCTGCCCCCAGCCACACCCACCGGCCCGAAGTGGGGACCCGAGGAGACCCCTCGGGGCCTGGGGTGGCGGGTTCGACTCCCGCCCTTGAACCATGACACCCCCCCCCCAATAAGAAGACTATAATTCCTCATTAAATATGACAGCTGGAATCCCGGCTTCTGTTCACAAAAATGCCGTGTATTTAGCCTATGCTAGGCACCAGACCGCGGATGCTCAGTACTGGCAAAAAAGGAAATGCCCTGCCCTCATGGCACTGCCATTTTAATTGGAATAGTAGGGACAATGTTCAAGGGAGAAAATAAAGTGTCATCATCGCCACGGGGATGGTTAATCTCATGTGCACACTGCTTGGGGCCCCGGCAACCACAAACATTATTCCAGATGTGGCCAGGAAGGTATTTTTCAGAAGAGATTAACACTGAAATTGGTCCACTTTGCGTAAAGGAGACTGTCAATGCCGCGGCGTGGGTGGGCCTCGTCCATCAGTTGAAGGACTGGAGAGAAAAATGAGGTTCCCTAGAAAGAGGGAACTGTTCCTCCAGTGGCCTTGGGACATCAGCTCTTCCCTGTGTCTCCAGCCCAGAGTCCTGCCCGGACTTGCCTGCCTCACAGCCACATGAGTCAACTCCTTAAAACAAAACTATATATGTAAAAATACTGAATATATACAAGCCTATTAATTTGTATATGTGTGTATACATATTATATATATGTATACACATGTTTATATGTGCGTGCGTTTGTATTATATGTGTAAGTACTATATACAGTATACATACAAGCCTATATATTTGTGTGTATATATTGTATACATGTATGTATGTGTATATATATAGTATACATATTATAAATGTGAACATGCTGTATATATACACACACCCATATATTGATATATGGGTGTGTGTATATATACAGTAGATGTACGCTGTACGTATGTATGTATACAGTGTATATTTATATATAGGTGTGTATATATGTTGTAAACCTGTATGTGTATATGTTGCATAGGTATTATATGTATATATGTATATACTATATATAGACACACTTGCATATGTATTTATATGTGTATGTACATGCGCATATTTACATATAGGTGTGTATGTGTGTGTATACATTGTGTATATGTATGTGTATATATCTTATATATATGATATATATGTATATATATGATGAATTTATATGTACAGTACATATATATTTTTATGCTACATGCTTTTATATGTAGGTGTATATATGTGTCTATATGTATGTACGTGTATTGCATATATTATATATGTATGTATACTGTATGTATACACATCTAAATATCTTTGTATGTGTGTATATATGTATGATATATGTATGTACCTAGGTGTGTCTATTGCATATGTTATATGCATGTGTACATACTGTATATATACAAACTATGCATTTTATATGTGTGTATGTATAGTGTATATGTATATGTGTATTGTATGTGTGTATACATACTGTATATATACAAACGATGCATTTTATATATGTGTGTATATATGTATGTGTGTATGGCATATACTATATGTGTATATGTCTGTATGCATACTGCATATATACACAGCTGTATATTTTTGTATGCATGTACATATGTATGTGTGTGTATATACACACACACACCCTATGGATTCTGTTTGTCTGGAGAAGCCTCACTGATACGGACACTTATGACAATTGAGCACCTGCTCTTTGCCAGCCAGGGAGCCAAACGCTTGTCTTTTTGGTGTCTCCCTTAAGTGTCACAAGTCCCGGGAGGGAAGGTGATGCCGCTCCTACCAGTTGAGGTGCCTCAGGGTCAGAGAGGTGCACAGGGCGGGGGGCTGGAGCCTGGTGGAGCCCAGGTGGAGTTCTAGCAGCAGTACAGCCTAGCAGTGCCACTTCCCCAGGTGCTTCTCACAAAGATGCCGAGGGAGAGACAGCGTCTGAAAGAGTGGATGAGGAAGCTTCCGTGGGTCCGCAAGCCCAGACCAAGGCTGACTCGTCAAGGGTGTTAGAGGTCAGGACTGTGGTTTCCCTGGGGGTGGGGTTACACAGAGCCATTCCCATTCTGAAAAAGTATCCATTCTGCTCTTGTTTGTATGTTTACCCCCCTCCCCCAAATCTTTTAAAAACAGATTCTCTTGGCCGCTGGGAGCACACATGGGGAAGTTGTGTGTGAGGGGGTGTGATCCAGGGGACAGGGAGGATAAGCCCCCCACTCGTAGGGCCAGGAGTGGCTCAGCTTTGTGAGCTAAGGATGGCCCGCGAGGTCCCAGAGAGAAGGGTCCCTACTCCGTCCCTGCTCCGTGCATCCCATTCCCAGCCTGAGAAGCCCAGAGCTACCCACAAACACACACACCAGGGAGGAGAGCCAGTCACCCTGGCTCACAGGCTGCGGCTCCAAGGCTCCTGGCACTAGGAGCTATTTTCAGCTTTCATGCCCTAGGACAGGGCCAGAGCTATTGTCTCCGGAAACTCTCTGTCTGTCTCTCGCCCGCCCTCCCTCCCTCCCTCCTCCGCCTCTTCCCCTCCCGCTCCAGCTGTCCTGCCCTCCACCCTGCATTTCTACACAGGATGGCTCACAGACAGCTGCTCCCCATGTCCACCCGCCACCATTCGATGGATGTCAAAGCAAGCCCTGGGGACTTCCCTGGAGGTCCAGCGATTAAGACGCGGAGTTTCCACTGCAGGGGGCGCGGGTTCGATCCCTGGTCAGGGAAATAAAATCCCACATGCTGCACGGCACAGCCAAAAAAATAAATGAATAAAAAATAAATTTATAGTGATGAAACAGCCCTAGTGGTGCAAGGATGGGACATATAGCTCTATGGTATAGAATAAAGGTCCAGAAAAAGATATATGAGAACTTGATATGACAGAAAGTGGGGAAATTAAGGAGTTTTCAATAAATGGCATTCGGACAATTGCATACCCATGTGGGAAAAAGTAAATTAGAAAAAAAAAAAAAAAGCAAGCCCTGGTCAGGTGTGACCTTGGGCCCAGGGCCATTGGCACACGTTGTCGTGTGGGATGTTCTTCCTTAGACTCCTCCCTCCCTCCTGTGTCACTTTCCCCGCCAGGTAAGGAACTCTGCCTGGTCAATAAGACCCTAGAGGGCTTCCCTGGTGGCGCAGTGGTTGAGAGTCCGCCTGCCGATGCAGGGGACACGGGTTCGTGCCCCTATCCCGGAAGATCCCACATGCCGCGCAGCGGCTGGGCCCGCGAGCCATGGCCGCGGAGCCTGTGTGTCCGGAGCCTGTGCTCCGCAACGGGAGAGGCCACAGCAGTGAGAGGCCCGCGTACAGCAAAAAAAAAAAAAATAAAAAAAAATAAAAAAAAATAAGACACTAGAGGTCCTTGGCCATTGGTATTGCAGTTGGAATTGTTACTGTGTTTACATAGGGTGACCAACACCCACCCCCAGTTTGCCCAGGACCGCTCAGGTTTGAGCGCTGGAACTGTGGGGAAACCCTCATTCCCGGGGACCCCCAGAAGGCTGGTCAGCCTATTTAGGATGGACCTCTCACTTGATCTCCCAACCCCAGAGAGCCAGAAAGGGAATCTCCCCCCTCCTTCCATAGTAACCTTCATTCATTCATCCACTCATCCCTTTATTCAACTCCTTTATTCAGCAAGTATTTATGAAGCATCTACTACACATCAGACACTCCTCTAGGTGCTGGGGACAGTAAACTGAGAAGGTGTGATGGATTACATGGGGATGATGACTCGAAGACCACTGCAGGTCAGCGGAGGTGGAAGAAGGAAGGGGCAGTTCTAAATGCAGGCTCCGACGGGATTGGGGCAGACCTTGCCCTGGGCCAGGCTGGTTGCTTCAACACAGCTGTCCTCACCCAAGGCCATCCTGCCCCCGCCTCCCCCAGTTTTTTGGTGATGTCTGGGAAAATCTGTGGTGGTCACTACTGGGGTGGAGAGGCCCCTGGAATCAAATGGGTGGGGCCAGGGATGCTGCTGAACCCCACACAGTGCCCAGGAGGGGCCCCCAGCAGAGGATGACCCGCCCCAAATAACCCCAGTGCCGTGGGGGAGACCCTTCACTAATATTATTCAGACCCGCTGGTGCCCCTAGATTCCTGCACAGGCAGGGACTCTAACCGGGTCACCTCTGTATGCCGAGGTGACCTAGAGTGGGGCAGCCAGGAGGGCTGAGTATTGGGGGTGAAATGACAAATCTCTGTGCCCACTCTCCCCGCCACACCCCAGGGTCGATGGCCTCTATCTCCTCCCTGTGCCAGTAGCTTTTCCCTGAGCCATTTCTTCTTGTCAAGGTCCCTGTCACAGGTTGGGTTCCCCGAAGATGACGTTGAGAGCAAGGATTGGAGTGCAGGTGGTTGATGTGAGATGTGCAGAGAACAGATACAGCTGCCATAGGGTCCCGCAATTCCACTCCTGGGCATAGACCCGGAGAAAACTCTAATTCAAAAATATACATACAACCCTGGGATTTCCCTAGTGGTCCAGTGGTTAAGACTCCGTGCTTCCAGTGCAGGGAGCATGGGTTCCATCTCTGGCCAGGGAACTAATATCCCACATGCCTTGTGACAAGAAAAAAAGAAAGAGAGAAAGAAAGAAAAAGAAAGAAAGAAAAAAAGATACATGCACCCCAATGTTCACTGCAGCACTATTTACAATAGCCAAGACATGGAAGCTACCTAAATGTCCACTGATGGATGAATGGATAAAGAAGATGTGGTACATATATACCATGAAACATTATTCAGCCATAAAAAGAATGAAATAATGCTATTTGCAGCAACGTCGTGGATGGACTAGAGATTATCATACTAAGTGAAGTAAGTCAGAAGAGAAAGACAAATATATGATTTCACTTATATGTGAAATCTAAAATACGGCACAAATGAACTTGTCTACGAAACAAAAACAGACTCACAGACACAGAGAACAGACTGATACGGGTTTGGGTCTCTCAGGGCCTTGGCTGTTTTATCAGTTTATCAAGCCTCTCATGAACCATGCTGAGTCTGAAGAGTTACTACGATACAATTTGATTTTACAGCACTATCCCCAAAATTTAAAAACAATCTCAAAAGCAAGCCAATCCCCCACTCCTAGAAGAGTGAAACTAGGCACATTTTTGTTCCCAGAATCCAGTACAGAATTTAACCAAAGAACATAGCAGAAACTCAATGGCATTTGAGAGAAAGAGAAAGTCTCTTTGGTTTTAGCCTCACTAGAATGTCCATTAGTCTATGCCACTTCTTTGAAATTTCTGACCTGCGAACTTCGAACCAGGAGGAATCTTTTAGCCTGACGTTGATTTGTCACTATGAATTTGCCATGTGCAGTGCACAGCCCTGAGCATCTATCACACGTGGACTCTTGAGCTATCCTTCCTGTTTGATGACCTTGTGGTTCATACTGCAGTACTGAACTAATTATGGGTTCTGTCTAGTGACATTACACCTCCAGTGCTGAGGCGTAGATTAGACAGTCCTATGCTGCCATGGCCATTTTCACTGCCTTCTGCTATGGAACTGCCTAGACCAAAGGCAGCTGCCTTTAAGAGAACATTTCTTTCTCCAACGTAATTGACAAATCCAGTGTCAGCTTGGGTCCACATGTAAGGGGAGTCACTTGAGCCTACGGTAGACCATATGTGTCAATGCCGACAAGTTCTATAAAACATGTTTTCCTTACAATTGAGTCTTTGTCTCAGTCAAGCCTGCTTGGGAAAAACTGTACCTGAAGGGTACAGTTGGCTGTGGCTGCTATTGCAGCAGCTGGCTGATGGACAGCTGCCTGAGACTTTTCTGCCCTGTAAACTCCTGCACACTCTCAAGTCAAGTGCCAGGTATACTAAAGACCCTCCAGGTGCCTTATTCATTCCACTCCAGGTATTGCTCAGTCACCTGCAACTCCCTAAGGCCCCTTTTCTTTATGTCAGGCCTTTACTTAAGTGGCTCGAAAGAAACAGCCACTTTCCCACACCATAAGCTGCAGCCATCAGCCAAAATCAAAGTATCTTATGGCTGGTATAGTGGGTTGGATGGTGGCCCCCAAAAGGATATATCCATGTCCTCATCCTTGATGGTTACTTCATTTGAAAAAAAATGTTTTTGCAAATGTCATTAAGGATCTTGACATGGGATTTCCATCCTATATTATCTGGATGGGTCCTAAATAGGATGACAATTGTCCTTATTATACAAGAAGGGCAGAGGGACATTTGAGACACACAAAAGAGAAGATACAGACACAGAAAGGGGGTGATGTGAAGACAGAGACAAAAACTGAGTGATGTGGCCTCAAGCCAAGGAAGCTGGCAACTACCAGAAGCTGAAAGAGGCAAGGGATAGAATCTCCCCTAAAGCATCTGTAGGGAGAGCAGCCTTGCTGACACCTTGATATCAGACTTCTGGCCTCTACAACTGTGAGATAGTAAATTTCTATTGTGTTAAGCGTCCAAGTTTGTGGTAGTATGTTACAATAAGCACGGGAGAATAATACAGCATGTCTTAAACCTTTTCTAGGCTTCAGCAGTTTACTGCACAAACTTAAATATTTTCAAACAGTCAAAGGTCCCAACATCCCACCATACATTAAAGACCAAGGCACTGGAATACCTTCCTTGGCAGTACCAAAGTATTTTCCACGTGGGCATTTTCCTCTCCAAAATGTCTGCTCCTTTCTTTTTATTTCTCAGTGTTCCCAGGTAGTGCACCGAATGTTAGGGCCTTTTAATTACCTTTCAGCAGCTACAATGCCTTAATTCCATTTGGTTTGGCATAAATTAGAAAATAAGAGAAAAGATGGAGGGCCGAATATTCCTGTTACTGTTGATAACCCTGGCTTGAGAATCCAGTTTGAATGAAATGATCACATAACTGAACCCCAGAATGGGGCAGATTTACTAAGTAGTAATACACAGAATGAGAGAAACAGAAGACACTTACTCACACTCTCAAGGGAGAGAACAGAATTAGTCAAGGCAAGCATGCACGCTTAATTCTTTTCAAGCTTTCTATATAAGTCACTTGATCACGCTGGGGCAGAGTCAGTAAAGAAGCAGCGCTGATAGGACCCTACGAGCTCTCTTGACAGGACTAAAACATCAGGAGCAGGAAAGGAACATTCCCTCACTCCCCACCACCACCACCCCCAGCAGTAAAAAATGATCATCCACATTGACAATGTAAAAGAAATCAGAAGCTACGTTAACTCTGATTTACTCTTAGTATACCAAAAGCTTATCAGGAGCCTTGTGCAAAAGCATCTTGATTGGGCTTCTCCGGTGGCACAGTGGTCCGGGAAGATCCCACATGCCTCGGAGCGGCTGGGCCCGTGAGCCATGGTTGCTAAGCCTGCATGTCCGGAGCCTGTGCTCCGCAACGGGAGAGGCCACAACAGTGAGAGGCCCACGTACTACAGAAAAAAAAAACCCCAAAAAAACCCATCTTGATTAGTTGCTAATAAAAGTCTTTAGAAGCAGAACCCTCCACATGCAGCAAAGGGAAGATGCAGACCTGTATGCTTCAGGATTTTCTCACCAAAACCCCACACAATTTCTTTACTATTCCAGCCAAGTATGGCCTAGCCCTACCCTTATCCCTGTTTTTCTTGGTGTAGTAATAAAGAAACATAGATGGAAATAAAGAAGACATATCAGGTAGAAAGATATAAAATAGTGGGGAAAATAATATGTGAAGTCAAGTACCACCACCATTTACTAGCAGTGAACTTTCAGCACCAACATTAATATTTTTTCCTGTTATATCTGTAAATGATAATAACTAATATGTACATAACAATTTTCAATTTAATCAAATCTCATTTTTATAACTAACTACTTCACAACAAGTAACATGCTAAGGCAACATCAATAGATGAAAAAAGGTAGTCCCTGGCCCCAAGGAATGTTGCCCAGGAGAAGACAGAGATATGTAAAAAATACAATTATAATACAGTGTAGCGAGTGCAGCAATCAGGCATGCAGAAGTGCAAGGGTAGCAAAAAGGAGCGTGTGATCACAACACTAAAAAGAAGACTGCACAAAAGACATAATATGTAAACTGAGGTTTGAAAACTGAAGTGGGTTTCCCAGGTGCTCCATAGGGAGGAAGGAATTCTTGGAGGAGGGAAAAGCATAAAAGAAGACAGTGAATTGTTCATATAATCCAGAAGTGAAGTAGGCAGTGGCAGGAGAAATGATTGGCCACAGGCGTCATGAATACTTGCAGGTCTGCATTTTAGCAAGTCCATTCTAAAGGAAACTTTGAGGATCAACTCGGGGGCGGGGGACAGTGGGGGGACAGAGCTAGTCATTCCTGCCAGAAACACTGGAACCAGTTTCTACCAACCCACCAATAGAACGACTTCAAAGGCAACATGGTATCACAGAAAGGGCTTGTTCTTTTGTTTGTTTGTTTTTAGTTCATTAGGCCTCACTTAAAATTCTGATTCCACAATGCATCTGCTTTGGGATCTTGAACAACGCTCATAACCTCTGCAAGTTTCAGTATAGTAAGTTTATGTGATTACCTTCATCTGTAATATCCCTGCGTTGCAATCTTAATGGAAACTCAAGTTCAGGTCAAAGACAAGTTTCTCTGTGACTTCTCCTCTGAATTGATTCAAAAGCCGTCTCTCCCATCCTCATATGGCTTCTCTTGTGGAATCTCATAAAAACTTCTAAGACCTCTTTGGTTTTTTGTTGTTGTTGTTGTCTGTTTGTTTGTTTTTTAATTTAAGTATAGTTGATTTACAATGTTGTGTTACTTTCAGGTGTACAGCACAGTGATTCCTTTTTCACATTCTTTTCCCTTATAAGTTATTACAAAATATTGAGTAGAGTTCCCTGTGCCATAGAGGAGATCCTTGTTGTATCTATTCTATGCCTTCTTTGAATGACCGTAGCACTTGTTGTCTGTATCAGTTTTATGTCTCTGGTTGCTTTGTGACTGAAAATGAAAAATTTCTATTTGTTCATGTCCTGGCCCTTCCTTAAAAATGTGTTCATTTATGTATTTCATATTTATTGACTACATCTTAGACACCTTGTTAACTGCTGGTTCTAGATGTTAGTAAAATATAGACCTTCCTGCTCAAAAGGTCGCAGTACTTGTGGGAAAACAAAAAAATGAACAACCTATGTCTCAAAGAGCTTTGTACTTCCCAAAGAGAACACACCTAGTAGGTACAATAAATACATGTATCATACATAAATGTATAAATAGTTAATAGGATTGAAAACTAGAGATAACTGCTTTTCGATTCTGAGGAAATGATGATTATATTTCACCAGGAGCTCAATACCACTCTGAGAATGAGGGCTTAACCCCCGTCCTGACTCACTGCATCACTTTTCTGTATAAAAATACACAAGCCTGTATATACGCTCTAGAAAAAGGCTTATCTGGCATGAATTTCAGATAGCAAGAAGAAAACTTCAAGAGGTTCAGAGAAGCATCCAGAAGCTCAGATGATTGGCACTAATACAACTTGCTTGACAGGAAAATAGAGCTGTAAATCTCACAAAATTAGATGATCTTTGAAGAATTTCAAAACCTCCTGCTATTAATTGGAAATCCTAGAAGAACCACTTCTTTTAAAGCATACTGATAATATGCTTTACAGCTTAATATTCAGAAGCCTATGTTTTGGCTAAGTGAGCTTCAGGAAAGAAGGAAACTTGTGGTTCAGTTCCATCTACTCTGGAACCTCTGGTCAAAACATTTACTTCTGTGCTCAGCCATCTTATCATCTGTAAAATGGAGGCAACTCTAAGAAAACATAGTTACACAGATGTTGCACAGTTTCATGTGTCATTGTCCTCATTTGTTTCAGAAAACCAATAACATCTAAGCTACTACTGCAAAGAGTGCAATGTTACTTGGGGTCATCTAGTGCAGCTCTGTCAAAGGAAAGAAAAGGAAAAGGGCCTAGAATAACTATAATTTTCCCAAGAGGACACTATTATTTTATGGTAAATCTGAGTCAAGAACGCTGATCTCTTTGATGACATTCCATTGTTCTTTTGTTGGGTTCTGAACAACCCAGAGAAAGAAAGAGAAAGAAAACTCCAATGTGCTGTGTCACTGGTACAGGACGTGGCAAGATTGGAATTGGAGAACTACATATTAACAGGTATTTGGGAAATTCTTCAAACTAATTAAGATATATACCAGGTCCATAAAAAACAGTATGTTTTCTCAAGATGATTCTGTGGAATGAACAGAACTGGTAACTGAAGGTGTCTGTGTGCTGCAGTTCCAAACAGGATGGGTGAATGCTTGTCTTCTGGCACCTTGAAGACTCCACCCCAACATACACATTAAAATAAAATTAACATTTCAACTGGGTCATAGTTAATTCTGCATGTTCTTGTAAGTCAGCAAAATATTCCATATATCATTTAAGTTGTCACTCACTTTTTTTTTTTTTTTTTTTTGCAGTACGCGGGCCTCTCACTGTTGTGGCCTCTCCCGTTGCGGAGCACAGGCTCCGGACGCGCAGGCTCAGTGGCCATGGCTCACGGGCCTAGCCACGCCATGGCATGTGGGATCTTCCCGGACCGGGGCACGAACCCGTGTCCCCTACATCGGAAGGCGGACTCTCAACCACTGCACCACCAGGGAAGCCCCATATCTGATTTTTGTATTAGGACTCGTCTAATTTTTTATATACATTGGAAAATAACTCATTTCTTTCTAAGGTGTGTATCTTTGATTATATTTTCTATTTTCATAAAGCTTCTTGTATTCTCTACTCAAAACAGGTATAAATAATGGCTGCATGGAACTAATCAATAATCAGCCATTTTGTCCAGATTTTCAAATGTGTTGGTATAAAGCTACCATAGTATTCTTTTGTAATTAAAAAAAAATTCACTCTGTTTTATAGCTAGTCCCATCTCTATCATATTTGCCAAATATTGCTTATTTTATTGGTCTTTCTAAAGAACAAGCTTTTGGTTTTATTTGTCAAGTTTACTGCTTTTCTTCTCTATTTTTGACTTTTCTCTTGATTAATTTTGTCCTTCCACTCTTTGGGACTTACCTTGTTCTTTTTCTATGTCTACTGTCCATTTCCTATAGCTTCAAGAGCCATTTTCAACAACTCAATGAGTTCTGCAGGCTGTGTCATGGCCACTTCATCATATGCCATTAAAACTTAATCTCATACACTGGGTGAAGACTCAGCAGTCTTATTTTGCTTTCAAAATTGTTCTACAGCCTGGGATCCTTCTTCTTCTCCTAAATTAGCACTATCATCAGGGAAAATTCTAGTGGGCCTAGAATTCTAGGCTTGCCTCTCCTGTAGTTTCATAATCAAAGAAAAAACATTTCCACCCTTTTTTTGATGTTGATCGAAAATTTAGCAACACTTCTTTGCACTGTATTCAAATCCCAAAATATAAGCAAGCCTTCATGCACACAGTCTCACTGAAATGTCATAATTTTAAACTTTGTATGACCTGGAACAATGACCTTTCCAAATACTCCACACTCTTCCTAGGTGTTCAGACTTTTTCATTCCTACAACATCTTTTACACATGGTCGATTTGTGTCATAAGTTCTTCCTCACTCCCACTTCTGAGTATATATCCAAAGGAGACATCATCATGATTTGAAGAGATATCTGTACTCCCATGTTCATTGTAGCATTATGCACAAGAGCCAAGGTATGGAAACAACCTAAGTGTCCATAGTAGATTAATGGATAAAGGAAATATGGTATATATATACAATAGAATATTATTCAACCTTAAAAAAGAAGAAAATCCTATCATTTAAGTCAACATGGATAAAACTGGAGGACACTAGGCTAAGTGAAATAAGACAAAGACAAATAGTGCATGATGTCACTTATATGTGGACTCTAAAAAAATAATGAAATAAATCAACTCTTCCCTCCTTGGACATTTTCCTCAGCAGAATCTAGCAGCCTCTGCTATGAGTCTTATCTTTTTTTTTTATTGTTGTACCAGATCACAACCCCAGGGAACCTATGTATTTACCGATGTATATCTACATTATAGTTTACCATTGTTCTTTTTCTTTGTAATTCATTCCTTCCACTTCTGGCATCAGAACCTCATTTTTACTTTGGAGAAGTCCTTGTGATTCAGGTAGGCTGTGTGTCTCCTCCCTAGGCTGTGTGACTTGGGGCTGGCTAGACACAGTGTTTTACATATACTCTATATGTCTTAAGTACTTATTTCTCTGTTTTCCATCATTTTCCCTCCAAATTTTTGTGTAGTTATTTTTTAATTGACATTTGTAATCCTTTCTTTTGTTTGACTAAGGTAATGTTCAACCGATCTTCTGAGTGCTTAATTTCAGCTTTTTTAATTCTAGAAGTTTCTTTTGGTTGCATTTCACAGATCATTTTTGCTTAAATTGTACATGTTGTCCTTTTCTTAATACATAAATCATAATTTTAAATAATAGTTTCATTGAGATATAATTTACTTTCCATATTATTTAAAGTGTACAATTTAATGTGTTATGCATCTACCACAACAATCAATTTTAGAACTTTCATCCACCCCCCAAAAGAAAAAGAATCTATTATAGGTCACTCACTCCCCCATTTCTCCAAACCCTAGGCAGCCACTAATATACTTTGTCTCTACAGATTTGTCTAGACTGGACATTGCATACAAATGGAATCATACAATTACTTAGCATGTTTTCAAGGTTCATGCATGTTGTAGTATGCATCAGTACTTGATGTCTTTTTATGGCTGAATAATATTCCATGGTGTGGATATTACTATGTTTCATTTATCCATTCACAGTAAATGGCCATTTGGGTTACTTCCACTTTGGGGCTCTTATGAATAATGCTGCTGTGGTTGGATTTACGTGCAAGTTTTGTATGCAGGTCTAGATTTGTTTTCTCAATTAACAGACTATTTCGGAGCCGTTTCTGGTTTACAGAAAAATTAAGCAGAAAGGACAGAGTTCTCATACCTCCTTACCTCTCTAGCCAGTTTCCCCTATTATTAACATCTTACATTAGCGTAATACATTTGTTATAGTTAATGAACCCATATTGATACATTATTACTAACTAATGTCCATGGTTTACTTTAAACTTCATTCTTTGTTTTGTACATTATATGATTTTTTGACAAATGTGCAATAACCTGTATCCACCATTACAGAACCATACACAGGAGTTTCTTTGCCTTTAAAATTCCGTGCTTCACCCATCCTTTTCTCCCTCCCCACAACCTCTGGCAACCACTGATCTTTTGACTGTCTCCACACTTTGGCCTTTTCCTGAAGTTCATATAGCTGCAATCATATAATATGCATGTAGCCTTTGCAGATTGGCTTTTCTTCACTTAGCAATATGCATTTAAGCTTCTTCCATGTCTTTTCATGGCTTCATAGCCTTTTCTCTTTATTGCTCAATGCTATTCCTTTGTACCGATATACCATAGTTTGTTTATCCATTCCCCTATTGAAAAACATTTGGTTGATTTCAAGTTTTGGCAATTATGGAAGAAACTGTTATAAATATCCATGTGCAGGTTTTATGCGGACATAACTTTTCAGTTCCTATGGGTAAATACCAAAGAGCATGATTACTAGATCACTGTATGGTAAAAGTATGTTTAGTTTTGTAAGAAACTGCCAAGTATCCTGCTAGCAGCAAATGAGAATTTCAGTTGTTCTGCATCGTCAACAACTTTGGTATTTCAGTATTTGGATTTTAGCCATTTGAATAAGTGTGTAGTGGTATCTCATCATTGTTCTAATTTAAAATTCCCTGATGACATGGAATGTGTAGCATCTTTTCATATGCATATTTGCCGTGTGTCTATTTTCTTTGTTTAATCATAGTTGTTTTGTTTTTTAAACAAAGCCTACTAACTCTTGTCCTCCTTGTCCATTTATAGTCTTTTTTCTTTCTTTCTTTTATTTTTTTTTTGAGCTTTTGATCATTTAGTCTTTTTCCTGGTATGTCCAATTATTTTGTATATTAAAATTGGACTTAACTTATTTTAGGAAACTATAAAGATACCTCCACATTCTGGACGTTGTTATTGTTCTCTTGAAAAGATTTCCTTTTGCCCATGGCAGACAGTTACTATAGGGACTGGAAACCTTAGTCCATTCTCAGTTTGAGCTCATTCAAAGCTGTTTTTCAGTCTGTGTGAAGGGTGCTCTATTTCTGTCTTGTCCTTCCTCTACGGGTGTTGCCCTTTGGGATTACCATGTGAAAGTTTGTATTCTCCCTATTCCCAACTACCCTTGTATTTGTTAGGCTTTAAATGTAATGGTTCCCCCAGCCCCGTGAGACTAAGGATACGTGTAGCTTGTCATTCCATTAGTTGTTGCTTTTAGCTTGAGCTCTTGCCGTTTGTCTTCTGTGGTTACAGTCTTTTGAACTCCTTGGCTTTTCAGCTCCTAGGCTGTATGAGTTGAATCAGCAAATGCCCCAAGGACAAAAGCTGCACCAAATGTCAAGCTTGCATCTGTGTTTCCCTTCTCTCCAGAACTTGGCCCACATGTCTTGGTGTCTCTCAAACATTCGGATGCTGGTGAACAGAGGTTTTCTTACTTTATCCAAGTTTTCTAAAATTTCTTTAGACTTCCCCTGATCTTATGTTATTATTGAAGTATCATCTCAATTATCCTTAGGAAGAAAATTTACAATTTTATATTTTATTATTTTATTTTCTATATTACCTCAGTTTCTGTAGAGACCTTTTACCTGATAGTTCAGTCTAGTTCCTGTGTTACCAGTAAGATGGAGATAGGTGGAGGCTAAGAATATTGGGGGGAAAATCACTGATGAATTATATGTCTCGTCCTTTTTGTTTTTCCTCTCCTTATTTACTCTGGCAGCCTACATTTGTCCTCCTTGATTGGACCCAGTTGCCCAAATAAGCAACCCACTCTGGCAAAGACCTGACTTTACTCTCATAAATGTCTGCATGTTAGGATAAGCTAGATGATGAACACCATGCCAAAGTTCTTTGTGTGACCAGTCAGAATGGCCATCATCAAAAAATCTACAAACAATAAATGCTGGAGAGGCTGTGGAGAAAAGGGAACCCTCTTGCACTGTTGGTGGGAATGTACATTGATACAGCCACTATGGAGTACAGTATGGAGGTTCCCTAAAAAACTAAAAATAAAACTACTGTCCGACCCAGCAATCCCACTACTGGGCATATACCCTTAAAAAAACATAATTAGAAGAGACATGTACCACCATGTTCATTGCGGCAGTATTTACAATCGCCAGGACATGGAAACAACCTAAGTGTCCATCGACAGATGAATGATAAAAATGTGGCACATATATACAATGGAATATTACTCAGCCATAAAAAGAAATGAAATTGAGTTATTTGCAGTGAGGTGGATGGACCTAGAGACTGTCATACACAGTGAAGTAAGTCAGAAGGAGAAAAACAAATATCGTATGCTAACACAGATATATGGAATCTAAAAAAAAAAATGGTTCTGAAGAACCTAGGGGCAGGACCGGAATAAAGACGCAGACATAGACAATGGACTTGAGGATATGGGGAGGGGGAAGGCTAAGCTGTGAAGAAGTGACAGAGTGGCTTGGACATATATACACTCCCAAATGTAAAATAGATACCAGTGGGAAGCAGCCGCATAGCACAGGGAGATCAGCTCGGTGCTTTGTGACCACCTGGATGGGTGGGATAGGGAGGGTGGGAGGGAGACGCAAGAGGGAGGAGATATGGGGATATATGTATATGTATAGCTGATTCACTTTGTTATAAAGCAGAAACTAACACAGCATTGTAAAGCAATTATACTCCAATAAAGATGTTAAAAAAACAAAAATTTAGAGACTAAAAAATTCAAAAGAATCAGCCACACTCCTCCAACAGATTCTCTAACCTTTAGCAGAACAGAATTCACACTGAATCTGGTTTATGAGTAAAAGACAAGTCAACTTTAAAGTGGATCAGAGATGACAACATTTCTTTTCCATGTGCCTGCTTTGGAGCCATATTTATGCTGACCACTCAAAACCTTCCTCTTGAGTATTCTGTGATATATTAGAACCAGGAATAAGGGGTGTTAGTGCTGCAAGGGTCAGCCAGTGGTCTGCGATTTAATTCACATATCCTTTCTGCACCAGACTCTTTAAGATCATTGAGTTAGCCTAAGAATTTTGAAGCTGTAGAATTCAAGACAGTACATTACAATAGGCCAATATTACTATTCTCCTGCTCTGACATTCTCCACTGATGGACAGATGAAGGAGAAGGAAGGGCAGTCACCAGTAACTGAGAGTAAATGAAACTGGAATATTGTAATTCAGTATCATCTGAGTGACTGCATTGGCTGGCAGAGTGTTCTCCAGTTAAGGGTGAGGGAAGATTAATTCTGCACATGACACCACTACTGTATTTATACAAGTCTACTGGGACAGTTGTTTGCCTTCAATTGTTTTCTTCATTCATTTCAGTCAGAGACTTGTGTTGACTGATTTTCCTTTTTGATGTATGAAATGACTGTTTGACTGAATTTACCATTTAATTTACACTAATGCACTGTAAAAATGATACATTAGTCAAATTGGATTGGCAGGTATGAAAATGTTTACCCCAGAACTAGACAGAAATATAATATTGCCTTCTACAGAAATTAAGTCATATGCCCTGGATTTTGGGGAAATGTTTCAATTTTAACTATTTTGCCATGTTTCAAAAATGTAGGGTCACTGATCCCATAGTAAAAATAAGATGATCTGTGAAGTCCAGAAAAACACAGTTTTGTGTGACTCTGACAATCACATAACACAAAAGAAAAAACTACGATGAGATAAATTTTACTGAGTTTCATACTTATCAAGAGGTGTTTCTATGTTAAACCTCTGAGTCTTATTCTAGAAGTTCTTTAGGAACGAACACTTCAAATATATTCATAGAAAACCCTCTTTATTTGTAATTTCATTCTTCCAATATTTATAGTTACTATGACAGGCCATTTCTCCACGTCCCATCCCATGATTCTCTGCTCCTATTGAACATTTGGAAATTCGTGGCATGAGCAGGAAAGTGAAGCAGTTTTTGAGATTATTGAATAATGCTGATTTTATAAAGACTGCTTTGTTCCATAGTTGACAAACTTATAATGGTACCGATGGTTGGATACTACTCTTAGAGATGAGAAAGCTCCTAAGGAACCTTCCGTATTCCATTCACCAATCTGTGTTCTTGTTCAAAGCAAAATTAATTCCTTTCAAAATTATCATATTACCTTAATTTTTAATCTTAAAATAAGATTAAAAATTAAAATAATTAAAAATTAAAAATAAAATTAAAAATCTTAATTTTTAATCTTAAAATAATCTATCTGTGAGAATGGGAATTTTGGGTAGGAAAAAGTGACAGAAGATGGGACAAAAAGAGAATTCATAGAAAGACAAAACAGAATTGTTTAAATGGTGGGTACAAACTTCTGTTTCCAACTATATCAGTTTACCTTAGGGAAACGTACTAGAAAGGCCAAATAAATCATAAGCAACATTGGACTGTGAGAATTAGAAAGCTACTGAGGTAGCCATGACCTAGAAAAGTAAAATAGAGAAAGAAACTCACTGAAGTGAGAACAATATTCTGCACATGCTTTTCTAGCCCAGTCATTTAGAAACTACTGATGAAGAGCAAAAGTCTGAGAAACCAAATGTGGCTCCTAAGAGGTAGAAAAGCCAGTAGATCTTAGGACAATGTCATAGGACTAAGGAAACCAGAGTTGGAATTGAGAAATAACAAGGCAGCTAGAATTTTAAGGACCAAACTCACAGAGAGAGTAAAGATTCAGAGAACAGAGCTGGATTCAGCAACAGTGTTCCCTTGCAGTATTTTCCATGTATAATAGGTAGATAAGGCAAGATGCTAAGAAGTCAAACAAAAGCTAACTGAAGTCAAAGCAAAGACTTAGTTGGCTCATAATGCTGAAGAGACAAAATTGGGGTTCAGAACCTATGAAAGATTTGTGGCCCAATGGAAAACGAATGATATGAATTAGGACATTGAAAGTTTCTACACATGTGTGTGTGTCTGTGTGTGTGTCTGTGTGTGTGTGTGTCTGTGTGTGTGTGTGTGTCTGTGTCAGGAAGGTTGATGCAACATCTACACTGAACCTTATAAAGAAGGAAAATGAGTATGAAGTTGGTCCAGTGACTGAGGTGATCTTCCCCTCTGCTCCCTACCTAAGAATAGGAAATTCTCTCCTCAAGAAAATACAGTTGACCCTTGAACAAGGTAAGGGTTAGAGACACTGACTCCCTGTACAGTCAAAAATCCACAAATAACTTTATGGTCGGCCCTTCTTATCTGTGGTTCTGAATCTGAGGATTCAACCAACCACAGATCATGTAGTACTGTATTACTTATTGAAAAAAAATCCATGTATAAGTGGATCTGTGCAGTTCAAATCCAGGTTGTTCAAAGGGCAACTGTAACGTCATTCAGGTTCCCTACAACTTGTCATATCCCAAGTTTGGTATTCACTGAAGAACTACCAAGACTACCAAGAAAAGGAGAATTAGAATAAAAAACAAAACAGAATCAGAATCATAGATGACCTAAACATTAAAGTTCATACATATTTTGGTAAATATTATCAAGTTCAAGAAAATAGATGACAAGGTGGAGAACTTAACTTGACAACTAGAAACTATAAACTGATTGAAGTTGAACTGATAGAATTAAAAATTATACGAAATTTAAAATTCGGTAGTGGATTGGACACAGGTAAAGAGAGGTAAGTGAACTGGAAGATAGCGTAGTAACAATATTAAGACTAAAACATGGGAAACAAAAAGAATAAAAAGTACACAAAAGCGCATTTGAGACATATGGGCCACAGTAAACATTTTTATCATATGTGTAAACTGGAGTCCAAAGAAAAAAGGAGAGAGAGATTGGGATGAAAACAATATTTCAGAAATATTAACAGCTGAGAGTTCTCTAAAACTAAAAAGAATATGTGGAGCCATAAATTCAATAAGCACTAAAAAATGCAACAAGAACAAATACAAAGAAAACCACACCTAAGATCACCACAGTACAATTCATGAATAGTAAAGAAAATCATGACATCTTAAAAGCAGCCCAGGAAAAAGAGAGAGATTACTTTCAAAGGAACAATAGGATTAAGATTACAGCTTTCTTCTCAATGAAACTGGATACTAGAAAATAATGGAATAACATTTTTAAGTGCTAAAGAAAAGAACTGCCCATTGGGAATTCTAGAGGCAGAGAAAATGTTGTTTGGAAGGAAAGATGAAATAAGAAATTTGCAGACAAACAAAATTTAGAAAATATGTTCTCATCAGAACTGACTTAATTAAATTATAAAGGGAGACCTGCAGGTAGAAGGAAGATTATCACAGACGAAAATAAGGACTTTATAAAGAATTATGTATAACAGAAAGGATAAATAAGTGGATAAACCTAAATACAATCTAACAGCACAAAAGAGTAATAATAAAATATATCAAAAATTAGAATGCATTAAAACAAATGGAAGAGGAAAAGTAGTCAAAGAAATTCAAGATCTCAGCATTGCTTGAGAAGCAGTAAAAGAGCTAATAAGTCATGGTACATGTGTAACTGCTACTTATGTAAAAATAACAAGCTAATACAAGGGAAAATGGAATTTGAAGAAATCTAAAAGGAAGAAAGAAGAGCAAAAAGAACATAACAAGGTGGGACAAATAGTAAACGAGGAGTAAACGGTCTATAAGAAAATACATTAACTGTAAATACTCAAATTAAAGGACAAGAATTATTGAAACACACAAAAAGCCTAATTTTATGCCACCTACAAGAGACAAGAGTCAGATTGAAAATTAAAGGATTCAAAACTTATGTCCTAACAACAATAAGTAAAATTGAAGAAGATTTTTTAATGTTAACATAGATTTGAAAGCAAAAAGTATCACTGGTGATAAGGCAGGATAATAAAACCCACTGTTACTTTACAAGGAATATATTATAAATCTAAACTTCAATGCAATAGATGAAGGGAAATTCCAAAAATCTAAGTAGAAATAGAAAAATCTAAATTACCTAGATCAGTAACGTAGAACCACAAGAACAAATGAGCAGATTAGAGAAGATCTGAATACCATCATTAAAAACTTTGGCCTACATTTACATAAAACACTGCACCAACAATGATGGAATATATATATTACGCAGAAATTTTTAGGTGCATATGGCACATTTATAAAATTGACTATATTCCAGTTATAAAACAAGACTCCGAATAAGCAAGAAATTTAAAAATATATAACCAATATTTTACCAAATAGTTGGATATTAAAAACATACTTCTGATCATTATGTAGGTCAAAGATAAAGTCGCAATGGGAATTAGAATTTTATTAATTGAATGATAATGAAAATATGCCATAATAAAACCTGTGGGTTGCAAATAAAGCTGTGGTCACAGAGAAGTTTATGTATTCAAATTAGATTCTCTAAATGTAAAAGGGACAGGAATAAAGCAACTAGAAGATAACCTATCACCCTGAGGTAGGCAGCTCCTGGACTGTACCTGGTGGGGAAGGCAGGGCAGAACTTCAGGAGGCCAGCTGAGAGCACGGTGAACGCCACGTCAGGAGCAGTCTCCAAGAAAGAGCACTTAATGTACAAAGGGATGACTAAAATATATTTCAGAGCTAGCACCTGACTCCTCTTAAGGATGACTTAACGTTGCTGGGGAAAAAATAAGAAGTGCTGGGTGCAGAAGGTGAATAGCTTTATAATTCCCAGGAGAATCTTGGTACCAGGACCACACAATGAAGAACTTGGAGTCCCCGTGGCTAATCCAGCAGAGAGAAAAGGAGAAACAGAGATGTGAGAGAAACTAAAGGGAACTCTTGGTGCAATTTGGTGCTGCTGCAGGCCCAAGTCCAGGTATGTGCTCTCTAGCTCCCCATCTTAAATAAAAGCCACCATGTTCCTTAGTCTTTCAGGTACTTAGAATTTCTCTTTAGAACCTGAAAATGGGGTCAGGTTTCCTGTCTGCATTGCTACAGTCCAAAATAGAGGCAGGATGGTTGAAATAGTTCTCTATCTGGCAGAGGAGGCCTTGAAGCTGTGAGCCACTCACTGCAAACCAGCAGGACATGAAGGATTCTTGGGCAGACCTGAAGCTACTGGGAGGCCTTTCAGGAGTTAAATCCCATAGTAAATACTGTACCTTCATTGGCCCCTTCTCCCTCTCTGTCCAGTCTTCCTCCACTCCCACGGGGGCCCTTTGGGGTTAAATGAGCACTATTTGACTTGTACTTGGTGGTCCCAGAACTTGACTTGGGCCTGGAGACTTCCATGAAAAGTCTGCCTTCCACCTACTGGCTTGGGTTTCTTGGTCTCTGTGCTCCAGGCTAATCCCTTCAATCTGCTTTTTCCATTTCTGCCAATAATCCCCCTCTCCAGACCTTCCTAATGCTCTTCTGGGGCGGGAGGAGACTTACTGAGGGCAATGTTTATTTCTAGAGGGAGAGGTGACCACATGACTTCACAGTGGTCGTCCCCTTGATTACTCAGTTTCTGTCTAGATTAGTCGTGGATGTCTGTGCACCCCAGCCTCACCCCAGGAGGCTGTAGAACACTGTCCTTATCTCAGCCCTGAGCCGCTCTCTATCCTCCTTCCCTCTCTCTCCTTACCCTTCTTTACCCACAGACTGGCAGGCTTTCTGGACCTCTGAGGAAGATAAGCACTTCACAGAACCTCTGCTACAGAACCAAACATACTGAAATGACTCTTTACAAAGCTATTGAAACAACAGAAAATGAATACATGAGGATTGTTTCTCCTGAGCGTTCAATTACCTAGGGGGCCTTTAGCAAACTTTGATTGATAAATCTAACCTTTCTTTCCTTGGCAATAGTTGATCACACTGTGAGGAAAACAAGTTAGAGAATGGAAAAATAATATTTGGATTTCAATGAAATAATAAAGATGCAGGGACTATCTTTGACTTTTGCAAGGTGAGAAGAGAGTTTACATTTTGATTATTGATGGCAGGAATCCCTTTTAAAACAGGGCCAGTCTGCATGATGCATTTAAAAATCAACCTTTTCAAATATAGCCATAGCCCCCCCAAGATCTCTTGATTTCTCTGGGGTCAGATAAACCATCACATTTCACAGTGGTGCCCTGTATATGAAAGTGATAAACATAATCTGGAAGCATGGCAGTGGCTAAAAATATGGAGCTGGCAGCCACACGTTGAAAGGATTTTTTGCTTTTAATTCATTGCATAAAATGCTAATGTCCAAATTCAGGCAGGTAGATCTTACCAACCATCAAGAGCTTCAACCCTGCTAACAGCTAAGTATGCACTTTTAAACCCTACTTTGACTGCTCCAGAAACTTATTGGGTTTCTTTAATGCCTCTGTTACTATTTCCTTTGTGTCATTTTGTTTTTCTTTAAAAACATAGCTGTGTGACCTTGGGGAAGTTAGATTATTTCCTTGAGACTTGGTTGCCTTCTCTGTGACTATCTGGGTATAATTTTAGTATTGCTCAATAGAATTTTGGGTGATAATGAAAATATTCTATATCTGTACTATGCAAAGCAGTATTCAATAGCTACATGGAGCTAATAAACATCTGTGAAATAGGGCAAATGCAACTGAGGAACTGAATTTTTAATCTTATTTTTAAATTTGTTTACATATAAATAATGCCACATAGCTAGCATCTGTTGACAGTACAGATCTACATAATATTTTAAGGACACTCTCCACTCAAAAACTCTACCATTCATTAACTCAATCTAAATATTTTTGCCCTCTGACAAACAGAAAATAATTTATGTTTCCCTTGAAATTATCTGTCAAGACCTTTATCAGTTTGGGGACATTATATTCTTAAAATTGACTTTGCTTTATGAAACTTTAATAATGTTGGAGTTCCCTGCCCTTGGTATCACCTTTGTGATGATGGGAAATATTGTGGATGATGAAGGACCATTTCAAGAGATCATGGAGAGAAACCTCCTTCTGGATTTAATTTCATTATGACGATGTCAAAATGCTTAATTACTTAAAATAAAACCCATACCGTTTTTATGCTGTTATATTCTACATGTAGCTGGAAAAATGTTAAAAATATTTTTAAAGAACTGCACATCTATTTTTGAAGCTGATTTGGCTGTTCAAGGCTTGCTAGCACTTTATCCATCTCAGTACTATTTCACTTAGTAAACCAATGCAGTTGCCATAATTGCTGCACATGTGTCTGTGTTCCCTTCTAGGTTATATGTTTTTGAAGTTAGAAACTATATTTATATCACAGCCCCTATGTATAGCACAATATCCATTGCTAATTCAGATTGTGTTTTAAGATATGAGACAAAATTTAAGACTTTTATTATAGTCATACACATCTAGCAAACCAACCAGAAAATAAAAGCTAATTTTCAATTGGTTGGCCAAGAACAAAAAAGAGAGGAATACCTAGTGCGAAACCATATCTCTAATAACTACTGTTGGATTTAGAGCATGCAGATGCTAAACTTCTTTTAAAATATCTTCTTATCAAAGGTTTGAGGTTGGACCTGAAAAAATTATATCAAAAGTGAAAATAATCATGTGGTCTGACCAGCTTGGATCACATAAAGTTAAGTGTATACTATATATAAAGTAGATAAACTACAAGGTCCTACTGTATAGCACAGGCAACTATATTCAATGCCTTGTAATAACCTATAATGGAAAAGGATCTGAAAAAGAAATATATATATCTGAATCACTTGGCTGTACACCTGAAACACAACATTGTCAATCAACTATACTTCAAGTAAACAAAACAAAACAAAACACAACAAAGTAAGTGGAAAGGGAAGTATAGTTTTATAAATTCACCTCTGATATCCAATGGACCAACTTAAAGACAACAGAAACTACAACTTTCTAGGAGACAGGACATGGCCAGCAAACCAGGCCGTTACCCTCGGCCATACCTGCCCAAAAATATACAGACTAGCCTGCATTCATGAATACATAGGAATTCTTCATTTATCTGGCATTATTAGGCAATGAGGTATTGTATGTTAGGAGAAGTTTTTTTTTAATGACAAATTTAAGAGGAGTTATTTTAACCTTCACTTGGTAATTTTTTTCTAAAATTAAGAAATGTATCCACTGGTGTATCTAATGTTTCCGTGATAACTCGGGGTCATCAGTTCAATCAACGTTTGCATGAATAATGCAAATGGAAACAAGACAGGCATGCTTACTGAAACTGAAAATGACATATCACTGGCTGGAATAACTGAGGAGAGAGCAAGAAAACAAAAATGAAAACAAACCGTGATCAAGAAACAATCAGTCAAGTTCTGACTTTCTGTACTTACTTTCAAAAAGAGATACCACAAATCCCAGCGAGAGACTCCAGCAGCCTTAGCTGTCTTTCTCCTTTGTTTCCACCTTCCTTTCCTTTTCCTTCTACCCTAGATTGTTCCAGGAAATGGTTATAGCTGCTTCCAAGACAAATTCTAATACTTTCTCTCACACAAACTTCACAATATTTCCATGGGATAAGTAGTGTGGAGGTAAAAGACAATTCATCACAGGGACATCTCCTATGAAAATAAAATTAGAAACTAGCTTCTAAACATGCAGAGAGAAGGGCGTGGTGTCAGGCACTAATTTCCTTGAGAATTCCTCTCCATTTCTAATAGACCTTCTTATTTACCAAGATCCCTTTTTATTGGTGTCCTATTCCAGACTGTTCCACTCTGCCCATCCTCATCCTGTCAAATACATTCACACTCTTTTGTGACCCTACTTATTTGCCCATTAAATAATCAATCATAGAACTGTCGGAATTAAATATAGAGTGAAATTAAAATACTGGAGTCACTTGGAGGGTTTAAGCAGCTCCACCAGAAAATACTGGGCATGGATTTAAAGAGGCTGTGCGGGACTTGCTCTTGTCCAAGTTCTTTCTCAAGAAGTCTCTGAAATAAGCCTAAATTCAGAGTTAATCAGATTGGCCTGCTTTCTCAGGTGGACTGGAATTCACTGCTCTTTCCCCTCAACTCCCTGATGTCAGTGGCACTTTCCGGAGATGAGGTGGACTTCTCTGCCTACTGCAGAAGCTCAGTTCCCCCCGGGCCCACTCCCTGTCTGAATCCCACACTTGAGGCCAGATGCCAGCCTTCCCAGAACATTCGTGGTCTCATTTCCATTTTTGACCTGCTCAGATTGAGTCCCTGTAGACTCTTTCTCAGCTTGAAACCTGATCTTCAACCCCTTTCCCTGACCTCGATGGTTACCTTCCTACATTAGGCCTCAGGTGCTTTAGCTATAAAATGATATAGTTGCCCTTAATTCGAAAGTCTTCTTCCTAAAGCTCTACAATGTGCTGGTTCCTTGAAAATGTTTCTCTTTGCTGGTTTTAATTTTGTAGAGAATTAAAACCACAGCTACTCTAAAAGACAGTAAGTTACACTGGATAAGGAAAGTGTGCTTTTGTAGTTAGATTAACAGGGATGGAAGACGACTTAGTATGTTTTAAGATACTCATGATCCATTCTCGTGAGAGTCAGGGGAAGAAGGGCAAGGGAGTTAATAAAATACCAAACGATTGTGACAAATTAAGTTCACAAAGATGTAGCTGATTAGTTACTACTTGAATAAGCCACACATATCCAATTCAAGTTTTCCTTTATTTTTCTAAGAAGGGATCCCAGTGAACTGAGTCCCATGTTCAGGAACTCCACGTTCAATGGCTTAGTCTTTAAAAACTGTTCTGTTGCTGGAAGGTGAAATATTGCCCATCAGTCCTAATTGATGTTTAGCTATCACGCACATTTGAAATAAATTTATTACTTTGCCTGATCTCAGCGTAATACATTCCAAAGGGGCAAAGAGCACACGAAAATTTATGGAGTCTCCATCTTCTACAATAAAGTGTGCCATAAATTACATATTATTTGGCCATGAAATTCACAAGCCATAGAAACCACACCATTAGCAATGTATACAGTGGTAAACAGCAGGTAATGATAATGATATAAAACAAAATAGACTGTGTATGTTGGCACTGCTGCCAATAAAGCAATCATTAAATACATTCATATGCATCTACGCTAGGTAAGCTCTTTGAGGGCAATTGCTATGAATTCTACATACCTGTCAGGATATTATATATAGCCCAGTTTCTATGGCCCTTATTCAGAGACCCTGAGAAAGGGTTACTGTGGGTCAATTCAGACCTTTTCTCAATATAGAATTTGGTCAACATGCATTCTGAACAGCAAAATTTCACACTGCTTTCAATTTTCCTACAGTAATTGCCACCTCAACAAATGCAGGATTAAGTAGAATGGATTATAAGAAGTTAGAAAGGAAAGATGGAAGAAAAGAAGGAAGGTAGAAAAAAGGTGGGTATGGAGTACTTCAACATTTACATAAAGAGTGGACCTAAAACTAACCTGAGGTTACCCTAAACTATTAGCATATGCTATAGAAACTTAAATGAAAAAATAAAAAAAACCCAGCAAGGGAAACTCAAAGATTTTTTGTTTTTTTCACTCTATTGCATATACACGTCCAACTTAAACAATCTATATGCTCATGTGCAATAAGAGAGCATTGTTTTGCAAGGCTATTTGGGTTCTATCAGCATGTAAAGGTCGGACAACTCAACTTTAGCAGAGCTAGCCTTCAGGTGAATAACTGCTTCTTTCAGGTTGTGAGCATCTGAATTTTCTGGAAATATTTCCCAAAAAATGAAAACTAAGAGTCCTAGGACAGCATCCTTTAGAAGTTTTATAGTATCAGAGTTTTTGGAGGAAGAGTATCTTTGTCGATTATCAACATGATGATTCCAAGCAGGTCAATTTATGCTGAGAAGATTATATAACAGAACCCACTTCACCTCCATTATACTGACAATGGTCTTCCTTACTTCAACCTTGTGCTTCTTAGTAAAGTTGAAAATACTAAGCCAAGAACAGACAGTGCCAATGCCAGAGACTCAGATGTACCTATAGGTGCCTTCAGACAACATCGCCACCCAGGCTAAAGTCCTGGTTTAAAACATCCCAACATGAATGACTCTCAAAAACCGTATGCTGAGCAAGTGAAGCCAGATCAAAAGGGCACCTACTGGGGCTTCCCTGGTGGCGCAGTGGTTGAGAGTCCGCCTGCCAATGCAGGGGACACGGTTTCGTGCCCCGGTCCGGGAGGATCCCACATGCCGCGGAGCGGCTGGGCCCATGAGCCACAGCCGCTGAGCCTGCGCGTCCAGAGCCTGTGCTCCGCAATGGGAGAGGCCACAACAGTGAGAGGCCCGCGTACCACACAAAAAAAAAAAGGGCACCTACTGTATTATTCAACTTACACAAAATTCTAAACTGGGCAAAATTCATCTCTAATGATAAAAAACAGATCTGTGGTTGCCTTGGGTTGGGAGATGGGGATACTTTTGCAAAAGCCTAGGAGGAAACTTTCTAGGGTTTTAGAATTGTTATCGATCTTTATGGGGGTGGTAGTTATACAAATGTATACATTAATTAAAAGTCACTGAACCGTTGACTAAAAATGTCTGCATTTTATTGTATGTAAATGATACCTTAATAAGGTTGATTACAAAATGAACCAAAACCAAAACAAAGCAGAAGAAAAACCTCTCAAGACCTCAAAGGAAATACACTGTTTTCTTCCAGGGTACCAGATTGGAAATGAGGCATTGGTCTGTTCGACCTCAGATTATCCCTAGGATTATCTAGTCTATTTTAAAGCACTAGAGTCCCGTATCAGAAAACTCACCCCATGTTTTATTACTTTGATTTCTTCTCTGCCTCTTCTCCCAACATGGTGAAGTCATTTACGGAAGAAAAACCCGCTTTTTCCAACTTTGCATCATCACATATTCTTTCCAAAGCTATTATTTATGGAATAAAATTTGGCTACACTTTGTAAAAATCTAGCTTTTTGAGCCTTACAACTCTTAACAGTTAACCTATTGCCTCCATTGGAATTTGGAAAAAAAATATTTTGAAAATGAATAGCTGAGATTTGACATTTTTGTTTTTTGTGATTTTCTCTTCCCCTAAGTGACAAGTGAGTAGGAATGAGAAACACATACATAAAGAAAAAAAATTATCTTGCTGCCTTTGCATGGTTATAATTTATAGGACGCCCTTTTCAACAATAATCTATTATCAGAATCAATAAAATATAATCTCCATGAAGCCCAGGCCAGGATATTTGTCTCTTTTTCAGCAGATTGCAATACAAACCACATTCATGGATTTGCTTCTTGATGATCTTTGTAATACTGTAACAGCTGACCATTTCCTCATGCCTCTTCACCTTAACTTAAACCTGGTTTTTCACTAATGACCTCACATTTCCTTCTCTATCACTTGGTTGTCGGCCTCTTTTCCAACTCCAACTCCAACTCACATTTCACTCTGGAACCAAAGGAAGACTCCCACCTTCCTGCTTTTTAGTGATACCTCAAGGTCATTACCATATTGTGATCACCCTGAAGAATAGCCAGACAATTGCTATTGCAGAGCCATCTGACAGTTTGTAGCTCTAAAAATTAACTAAGGACCACATTTGTCCAAAATATCCTAGTTTAAGATTTTGGCAATACAGCAACAGTAATTCCGAAGTCGTTTATGACAATCAGTGTGGGAAGCACCCTCCTCCAGGAAGATCCTTTGCTGTACAATACTCTTTCCCTGTCAGGTAATAAGGAAGCACGGCCGTGGAAAGTAACCTCCTGTGGAAAGAAATACTTGGCTTCGAGACGGCTTGAAGTTCATACATTTTTCTTGAATTAGATTCCCCATTAGTTACTTTATCCACAAAGAGGTAATTATCAGAATTCTGTAAGCAATTAAGGAGATGCTACTGCACATTCTTTCAGCTTGTTGACCTTTCTCACTTTATTTCATGTGGCTATCTGAAACATCAGTGATTTACATGTCTTTCTTTTTTTTTTTTAGCAGATTTCTGTGTGTGTGTGTCCCCATGATGAAAACATCATTAAAATAAGATATCACGAATAGACTCTTAAGAAGCAGAGTCTACTTAAAGTCCCGGAAAATGTGAAAGCACTAACATTCATGGACAACACTACATTCTGAAAGTTACTCCAAATTTTATTGATGTCTATTTTGTCTAGGAGTTTTTCAAATTTTCTACCATGATCATTTGTTAGTTTTATAATTACATAATAAAGGCATTACATCATACGATCTTTTGTAATCCATTGCCGTTTTAAAACTATTTGTTTCTTTGTCCTCAGCAGATGTGTCATAGATTATTAGTACACAAGCAAAGACTTTCAACATAACAGTACTTTATAGTGAGAAGAACTATACTGAGCTATCTCTATCCTAAGACAATGCACTAGGAAAGCACTAGGAATTCTTAAGCACTAGGAATACAGACACGATCAAGGGGCAAGTTCCTTGCCTTCGAGTATACATAATCATTATAGCAAATGCTTAAATAGCACTTAGTATATAACTCACCACAGCAGTCTTATTATACTCCTTTTTAATAGGGGAGCAGAGGAAGCCACAGGGAAGTCATAGGGTAAAGCCAGAATTTGAACCTAGGTAGACTATAGTACACTCTCCACTGCTTTAACTACTACGTTAAAATATGTATATATAAAAGTTATATATATATATATATATATATATATATATATATATATATATATAAAACTCCAAGTATTTGAAAGTTACAAAACACTTATCTACCAAAACTCAAAAAGGAGCACACAAACTTGCATAGAAAATAAACATGTAAAAGTTCATGAATAAACCACAATATAACCTGCTCCACATAATATACTGACTGCAGTGTCCTGGGCCTCTCCCATCCTTAGGTAGCCGGAAATTACAACAAAATAATACTTTTCACCTTTGGAAGCCACACCATCTCTCATACCAACCAACCATTTACTTCCTTAGAGAGAATAGGAAATTAACCTGAATATCATAAATATATATATATATATATATAGCATTACTGATGTAGAATCTTTGTTTAAAGACAATAACTTCAATAGCAGAGGGAACTTTACCATTGCAGGCTTCAGATAACCTCTATATTTCTCAGATTTTATGCTAAATCATAAAATGCCATATTGTGTCTGAAGCTATTTTTTCAATAGTCCATTTTCTTAAATGGACTAGCAAAGCAGTAAATACTGAGGAACATTTTGGCTCCCAAATCCTAACAAACAGTAGAGTAGGGGTCAGTAAATTATGGCTGGTGGGCCAAATCTAGTCCTCTACCAGCTTTTACAAATGAAGCTTTATTGGAACACAGCCATGTTCCTCAGTATATGTATTGTTTGTGTCTGTTTTCACATCACAGCAGCAGAGCTAAGTAGTTGCAAAAGAGATTGTATGGCTTGTAAAGCCTAAAATATTGACTGTCCGACACTTTATGGAAAAAGGTCTCCAACGCCTGCAATAGTATAAAGTGATGCTATGTAACATCTAAGACTAGGTCATAAAAGGTCATGCAGCTTTTGCATGATTCTCATGGAATGCTTGAACCCTGGACACTCATTCTTGGGATACTCTACCTTGAATCCTAACTACCACATTATGAGAAGTCCAAGCCACATGGGCAGCCATCTATAGGCACTCCAGTCAACAGTCCTTGTTGGGCCCAGTCTTCAAGTCATCCCATCTCAAGGGCCAGAAATGGGAATTAAAATTATCTAGATGATTCCAGCCCCAGCCATTTCAATCCTCATGAGCTGAGGTTTCAGACATCAGTCATGGAGTAGAGACAAGCCATCTCCTCTGTGTACTGTTTGAATTGCTGATGCACAGAATCTGGGCACATATTAACATTTTTTTTTGTTTCAACACTAAGTTTGGACTTCTTAATTATGTAGCAGTACATAACTGTGTTATCTATTAGATAACACAGTTAGATATCTATTATCTAATAGATAATATAGCACTGTGTCTGTACACAGGAGATCTACATTTCACAGAGCACATACTTTTAGATGTGAATGTTGACTGTTCAATTTCTAAGAAGAACGTATACACACATCTAGGTACAAAATGTTTATGTATATGTAAATATTAGACCTATATAAACTAATCTATATTGTCCATAAAATGAGGGGCCCTTGATAATGGCTAACATTTCTTTCTGGTATTTTTTGTGTTCCAAGAACACAATAAATTCTTTCATTGTATGAATTTTCTCTTTTAACCCTCATAGTAACTCACTGAGAGAAGTAATGTTATCTCTATTTTATAGATGAGAAAACTAAGGCAAAAACAGATAACATGCTCAAGAGTACTCAACAAGTAAATTTGAGAGTCAAGATTTGAACCCAAGTTCTCAAGTTTTAGATCCCTATCTCATAGTCACTAAGCTATATACTGAGGAAGGGGATGAAAGCTGAAGCCATTACCTCATGCTCAAGAAGTTAGACAGAAACTTAGCAGGTATGGTTGAAAGAAGACAGGACTTGGAGTCATAAGTCCAGAGCCTGAGTGATGAAATGACTTCTCTTCTCCTCTAGATCTAGGTTTGTGTTTAGAAAATGAAGAAGAGCACTGCACAGTTTGATTGTTGATTTCTGGACTTAATGATGACCAAAGAGTGGACGTTTACCAGGGAGCTAGTTTGCAATGACATAAATTATTGATTCAAAATCAAACCTTTATTATAAATTACTGATTCAAAATCAAATCTTTATCATGTCTCCCTTGCATCAGAAGTCTTTCCCACTCTTCATTTCTTTTTTTTTTAAATCTATTTTTTTTTATTAAATCAGTTATACATATACATATGTTCCCATATCCCCTCCCTTTTGCGTCTCCCTCCCACCCTCCCTTTCCCACCCCTCCAGGTGGTCCCAAAGCACCGAGCTGATCTCCCTGTGCTATGCGGCTGCTTCCCACTAGCTATCTACCTTACATTTGGTAGTGTATATATGTCCATGCCGCTCTTTCACTTTGTCACATCTTACCCTTCCCCCTCCCCATATCCTCAAGTCCATTCTCTAGTAGGTCTGTGTCTTTATTCCTGTCTTACCCCTATGTTCTTCATGACATTTTTTTTTCTTAAATTCCATATATGTGTGTCAGCATACAGTATTTGTCTTTCTCTTTCTGACTTACTTCACTCTGTATGACAGACTCTAGGTCCATCCACCTCATTACAAATAGCTCAATTTCATTTCTTTTTATGGCTGAGTAATATTCCATTGTATATATGTGCCACATCTTCTTTACCCATTCATCCGATGATGGACACTTAGGTTGTTTCCATCTCTGGGCTACTGTAAATAGGGCTGCTATGAACATTTTGCTACATGTCTCTTTTTGAATTATGGTTTTCTCAGGGTATATGCCCAGTAGTGGGATTGCTGGGTCATATGGTAGTTCTATTTGTAGTTTTTTAAGGAACCTCCATACCGTTCTCCATAGTGGCTGTACCAATTCACATTCCCACCAGCAGTGCAAGAGTGTTCCCTTTTTTCCACACCCTCTCCAGCATTTATTGTTTCTAGATTTTTTGATGATGGCCATTCTGACTGGTGTGAGATGATATCTCATTGTAGTTTTGATTTGCATTTCTCTAATGAGTAAAGATGTTGAGCATCCTTTCATGTGTTTGTTGGCAGTCTGTATATCTTCTTTGGAGAAATGTCTATTTAGGTCTTCTGCCCATTTTTGGATTGGGTTGTTTGTTTTTTTGTTATTGAGCTGCATGAGCTGCTTATAAATTTTGGAGATTAATCCTTTGTCAGTTGCTTCATTTGCAAATATTTTCTCCCATTCTGAGGGTTGTCTTCTGGTCTTGTTTATGGTTTCCTTTGCTGTGCAAAAGCTTTTAAGTTTCATTAGGTCCCATGTGTTTATTTTTGTCTTTATTTCCATTTCTCTAGGAGGTGGGTCAAAAAGGATCTTGCTGTGATTTATGTCATAGAGTGTTCTGCCTATGTTTTCCTCTAAGAGTTTGATAGTTTCTGGCCTTACATTTAGGTCTTTAATCCATTTTGAGCTTATTTTTGTGTATGGTGTTAGGGAGTGATCTAATCTCATACTTTTACATGTCCCTGTCCAGTTTTCCCAGCACCACTTATTGAAGAGACTGTCCTTTCTCCATTGTACATTCCTGCCTCCTTTATCAAAGATAAGGTGACTATATGTGCGTGGGTTTATCTCTGGACTTTCAATCCTGTTCCATTGATCTATCTTTCTGTTTTTGTGCCAGTACCATACTGTCTTGATTACTGTAGCTTTGTAGTATAGTCTGAAGTCAGGGAGCCTGATTCCTCCAGCTCCGTTTTACGTTCTCAAGATTGCTTTGGCTATTCGGGGTCTTTTGTGTTTCCATACAAATTGTGATATTTGTTGCTCTAGTTCTGTGAAAAATGCCAGTGGTAGTTTGATAGGGATTGCATTGAATCTGTAGATTGCTTTGGGTAGTAGAGTCATTTCCACAATGTTGATTCTTGCCATCCAAGAACATGGTACATCTCTCCGTCTATTTGTATCATCTTTAATTTCTTTCATCAGTGTCTTATAATTTTCTGCATACAGGTCTTTTGACTCCTTAGGTAGGTTTATTCCTAGAAATTTTATTCTTTTTGTTGCAGTGGTAAATGGGAGTGTTTTCTTGATTTCACTTTCAGATTTTTCATCATTAGTATATAGGAATGCCAGAGATTTCTGTGCATTAATTTTGTATCCTGCAACTTTACCAAATTCATTGATTAGCTCTAGTAGTTTTCTGGTAGCATCTTTAGGATTCTCTATGTATAGTATCATGTCATCTGCAAACAGTGACAGCTTTACTTCTTCTTTTCCAATTTGGATTCCTTTTATTTCCTTTTCTTCTCTGACTGCTGTGGCTAAAACTTCCAAAACTAGGTTGAATAAGAGTGGTGAGAGTGGGCAACCTTGTCTCGTTCCTGATCTTAGTGGAAATGGTTTCATTTTTTCACCATTGAGGACGATGCTGGCTGTGGGTTTGTCATATATGGCCTTTATTATGTTGAGGAAAGCTCCCTCTATGCCTACTTTCTGCAGGGTTTTTATCATAAATGGGTGTTGAATTTTGTCGAAAGCTTTCTCTGCATCTATTGAGATGATCATATGGTTTTTCTCCTTCAATTTGTTAATATGGTGTATCACGTTGATTGATTTGCATATATTGAAGAATCCTTGCATTCCTGGAATAAACCCCACTTGATCATGGTGTATGATCCTTTTAATGTGCTGTTGGATTCTGTTTGCTAGTATTTTGTTGAGGATTTTTGCATCTATGTTCATCAGTGATATTGGCCTGTAGTTTTCTTTCTTTGTGACATCCTTGTCTGGTTTTGGTATCAAGGTGATGGTGGCCTCGTAGAATGAGTTTGGGAGTGTTCCTCCCTCTGCTATATTTTGGAAGAGTTTGAGAAGGATGGGTGTTAGCTCTTCTCTAAATGCTTGATAGAATTCGCCTGTGAAGCCATCTGGTCCTGGGCTTTTGTTTGTTGGAAGATTTTTTATCACAGTTTCAATTTCAGTGCTTGTGATTGTTCTATTCATATTTTCTATTTCTTCCTGATTCAGTCTTTGCAGGTTGTGCATTTCTAAGAATTTGTCCATTTCTTCCAGGTTGTCCATTTTATTAGTATAGAGTTTCTTGTAGTAATCTCCCATGATCTTTTGTATTTCTGCAGTGTCAGTTGTTACTTCTCCTTTTTCATTTCTAATTCTATTGATTTGAGTCTTCTCCCTTTTTTTCTTGATGAGTCTGGCTAATGGTTTATCAATTTTGTTTATCTTCTCAAAGAACCAGCTTTTAGTTTTATTGATCTTTGCTATCGTTTCCTTCATTTCTTTTTCATTTATTTCTGATCTGATTTTTATGATTTCTTTCCTTCTGCTAACTTTGGGATGTTTTTGTTCTTCTTTCTCTAATTGCTTTAGGTGCAAGGTTAGGTTGTTTATTCGAGATGTTTCCTGTTTCTTAAGGTGGGATTGTATTGCTATAAACTTCCCTCTTAGAACTGCTTTTGCTGCATCCCATAGGTTTTGGGTCGTCGTGTCTCCATTGTCATTTGTTTCTAGGTATTTTTTAATTTCCTCTTTGATTTCTTCAGTGATCACTTCGTTATTCAGTAGTGTATTGTTTAGCCTCCATGTGTTTGTATTTTTTACAGCTCTTTTCCTGTAATTGATATCTAGTCTCATAGCATTGTGGTCAGAAAAGATACTTGATACAATTTCAATTTTCTTAAATTTACCAAGGCTTGATTTGTGACCCAAGATATGATCTATCCTGCAGAATGTTCCATGAGCACTTGAGAAAAATGTGTATTCTGTTGTTTTTGGATGGAATATCCTATAAATATCAATTAAGTCCATCTTGTTTAATGTATCATTTAAAGCTTGTGTTTCCTTATTTATTTTCATTTTGGATGATCTGTCCATTGGTGAAAGTGGGGTGTTAAAGTCCCCTACTATGATTGTGTCACTGTCAATTTCTCCTTTTATGGCTGTTAGTATTTGCCTTATGTATTGAGGTGCTCCTATGTTTGGTGCATAAATATTTACAATTGTTATATCTTCTTCTTGGATCAATCCCTTGATCATTATGTAGTGTCCTTCTTTGTCTCTTCTAGTGGTCTTTATTTTAAAGTCTATATTGTCTGATATGAGAATTGCTACTCCAGCTTTCTTTTGGTTTCCATTTGCATGGAATATCTTTTTCCATCCCCTTACTTTCAGTCTGTATGTGTCTCTAGGTCTGAAGTGGGTCTCTTGTAGACATCATATATATGGGTCTTGTTTTTGTATCCATTCAGCCAATCTGTGTCTTTTGGTGGGAGCATTTAGTCCATTTACATTTAAGGTAATTATCGATATGTGTGTTCCTATTCCCATTTTCTTAATTGTTTTGGGTTCGTTATTGTAGTTCTTTTTCTTCTCTTGTGTTTCTTGCTTAGGGAAATTCCTTTAGCATCTGTTGTAAAGCTGGTTTGGTGGTCCTGAACCCTCTCAGCTTTTGCTTGTCTGTAAAGGTTTTAATTTCTCCATCAAATCTGAATGAGCTCCTTGCTGGGTAGAGTAATCTTGGTTGTAGGTTTTTCTCCTTCATCATTTTAAATATGTCCTGCCAGTCCCCTCTTGCTTGCAGAGTTTCTGCTGAGAGATCAGCTGTTAACCTGATGGGGATTCCCTTGTGTGTTATTTGTTGTTTTTCCCTTGCTGCTTTTAATAGGTTTTCTTTGTATTTAATTTTTGACAGTTTGATTAATATGTGTCTTGACGTGTTTCTCCTTGGATTTTTCCTGTATGGGACGCTCTGTGCTTCCTGGACTTGATTAACTATTTCCTTTCCCATATTAGGGAAGTTTTCAACTATAATCTCTTCAAATATTTTCTCAGTCCCTTTCTTTTTCTCTTCTTCTTCTGGAACCCCTATAATTCGAATGTTGGTGTGTTTAATGTTGTCCCAGGGGTCTCTGAGACTGTCCTCAGTTCTTTTGATTCTTTTTTCTTTCTTCTGCTCTGCAGTAGTTATTTCCACTATTTTATCTTCCAGGTCACTTATCCGTTCTTCTGCCTCAGTTATTCTGCTATTGATCCAATCTAGAGTAGTTTTCATTTCACTTATTGTGTTGTTCAAAAAGAGGAAAAGATGGGCCTCCCTGGTGGCGCAGTGGTTGAGAGTCCGCCTGCCGATGCAGGGGATACGGGTTCGTGCCCCGATCTGGGAGGATCCCATATGCCGCAGAGCGGCTGGGCCCGTGAGCCGTGGCCGCTGGGCCTGCGCGTCCGGAGCCTGTGCTCCGCAACGGGAGAGGCCACAACAGTGAGAGGCCCGCATACCACAAAAAGAAAAAAAAAAAAGAGGAAAAGAGGAGAAAATCATAAATCTTGCTCTCAAAGTCCACCTCCTCAAGTTGGGATGATTCCTTGTCTATTCATGTATTCCACAGATGCAGGGTACAAGTTGATTGTGGAGCTTTAATCCGCTGCTTCTGAGGCTGCTGGGAGGGATTTTCCTTTCTCTTCTTTGTTCGCACAGCTCCCGGGGCTCAGCTTTGGATTTGGCCCCGCCTCTGCATGTAGGTCGCCGGAGGGCGTCTGTTCTTCGCTCAGACAGGACGGGGTTAAAGGAACAGCTGCTTTGGGGACTCTGACTCACTCAGGCCTGGGGGAGGGAGGGGTACGGAGTCCGGGGCGAGCCTGCAGCGGCAGAGGCCGGCGTGATGTTGCACCAGCCCGAGGTGTGCCGTGCACTCTCCCGGGGAAGCCGTCCCTGGATCCCGGGACCCCGGCAGTGGCGGGCTGCACAGGCTCCCCGGAAAGGGGGCATGGACAGTGACCTGCGCTCGCACACAGGCCTCTTGGCGGTGGCAGCAGCAGCCCCAGCGTCCCACGCCCATCTCTGGGGTCCGCGCTTTTAGCCACGGCTCGTGCCCGTCTCTGCAGCTCCTTTAAGCAGCGCTCTTAATCCCCTCTCCTCGCGCACCAGGAAACAAAGAGGGAAGAAAAAGTCTCTTGCCTCTTCGGCAGGTCCAGACTTTTTCCCGGACTCCCTCCCGGCCAGCCGTGGTGCACTAACCCCTTCAGGCTGTGTTCAGGCTGCCAACCCCAGTCCTCTCCCTGTGCTCCCGACAGAAACCTGAAACCTGAGCCTCAGCTCACAGCCCCGCCCGTGCCGGTGGCCGATCAGACAAGCCTCCCGGGCTGGTGACTGCCGGTCGGCACCCATCCTCTGTGCGGGAATCTCTCCGCTTTGCCCTCCGCACCCCTGTTGCTGTGCTCTCCTCCGCTACTCCCAAGCTTTCCCCCTCCGCCACCCGCAGTCTCTGCCCTCGAAGGGGCTCCTAGTGTGTGGAAACCTTTCCTGCCTCACAGCTCCCTCCCACTGGTGCAGGTCCCGTCCCTATCCTTTTGTCTCTGTTTATTCTTTTTTCTTTTGCCCTACCCAGAGTGCATGGGGAGTTTCTTGCCTTTTGGGGTGTCTGAGGTCTTCTGCCAGCGTTCAGTAGGTGTTCTGTAGGAGTTGTTCCACATGTAGATGAATTTCTGGTGTATCTGTGGGGAGGAAGGTGATCTCCGCGTCTTACTCTTCCGCCATCTTCCCCCAGGCCCCTAAGGAGTTTTATTAGCAAGTAATCAAGATGTTTTTTCACAAGGCTCCCGATTAGCTGTTGGTATACTAAGAGTGAATCAGAGTTAGCGTAGTTTCTGATTTCTTTACATTGTCAATGTGGATGATCATATTTTTACTGCTGGGGTGGCGGTGGTGGGGAGTGAGGGAATGTTCCTTTCCTGCTCCTGATGTTTCAGTCCTGTCAAGAGAGCTCGTAGGGTCCTATCAGCGCTGCTTCTTTACTGACTCTGACCCAGGGTGATCAAGTGACTTATATAGAAAGCTTGAAAAGAATTAAGCGTGCATGCTTACCTTGACTAATTCTGTTCTCTCCCTTGAGAGTGTGAGGGAGTGTCTTCTGTTTCTCTCATTCTGTGTATTAATAGTTAGTAAATCTGCCCCATTCTGGGGTTCAGTTATGTGATCATTTCATTCAAACTGGATTCTCAAGCCAGGGTTATCAACAGTAACAGGAATATTCGGCCCTCCATCTTTTCTCTTTTATCTTATTTCCTAATTTATTCCAAACCAAATGGAATTAAGGCATTGTACTTGCTGAAAGGTAATTAGAAGTCCCTAACACTTGCTGCATTACCTGGGAACACTGAGAAATAAAAAGAAAGGAGCAGACATTTTGGAGAGGAAAATGTCCATGGGGAAAATCTTTTGTTACTGCCAAGGAAGGTATTCCAGTGCCTTGGTCTTTAATGTATGGTGGGATGTTGAGACCTTTGACTGTTTGAAAATATTTAGGTTTGTGCAGTAAACTGCTAAAGGTTAGAAAACGTTTAATGCATGCTGTATAAATGTGCCGTGCTTGCTGGGAGACTAATAAACTTGGAGGCTGAACACAATAGAAATTTACGATCTCACAGTTGTAGAGGCCAGAAGTGTGCTGTCAAGGTGTCAGCAAGGCTGCTCTCCCTACTGATGCTCTAGGGGAGATTCTATCCCTTGCCTCTTTCAGCTTCTGGTGGTTGCCAGCTTCCTTGGCTTGAGGCCACGTCACTCAGTTTTGGTTGTGTCTTCACATCACCCCTTTTCTGTGTCTGTATCTTCTCTTTTGTGTGTCTCAAATGTCCCTCTGCCCTTCTTGTATATTAAGGACAATTGTCATTGCATTTAGGACCCATCCAGCTAATACAGGATGGAAATCCCATCTCAAGATCTTTAATGATATTTGCAAAACCTTTTTTTTTCAAATGAGTTAACAGTCAAGGATTAGGACATGGATATATCCTTTTGGGGGCCACCATCCAACCCACTACACCAGCCATAAGATACTTTGATTTTGGCTGATGGCTGCAGCTTATGGTGTGGGAAAGTGGCTGTTTCTTTCGAGCCACTTAAGTAAAGGTCTGCCATAAAGAAAAGGGGCATTAGGGAGTTGCAGGTGACTGAGCAATACCTGGAGTGGAATGAATAAGGCACCTGGAGGGTCTTTAGTATACCTGGCACTTGACTTGAGAGTGTGCAGGAGTTTACAGGGCAGGAAAGTCTCAGGCAGCCGTCCACCTTGCCTTACTCTTCAGGTACAGTTTTTCCCAAGCAGGCTTGACTGAGACAAAGACTCAATTATAAGGAAAACATGTTTTATAGAACTTGTCGGCATTGACACATAAGTTCTACCGTAGGCTCAAGTGACGCCCTTTACATGTGGACCCAAGCTGACACTGGATTTGTCAATTATATTGGAGAAAGAAATGTTGTCCTAAAGGCAGCTGCCTTTGGTCTATGTAGTTCCATAGCAGGAGGCAGTGAAAATGGCCATGGCGGCATAGGACTGTCAAATCTAGGCCTCAGACCTGGAGGTGTAATGTCACTCGACAGAACCCATAAACAGTTCAGTACTGCAGTGTAAACAACAAGGTCATCAGAGAGGAAGGATAACTCAAGAGTCCATGTGTGACAGATGCTCAGGGCTGTGCACTGCACATGGCAAATTCATAGTGACAAATCAATGTCAAGCTAAAAGTTTCCTCCTGGTTCAAAGTTCGCAGGTCAGAAATTTCAGTTAAATGGCACAGACTAATGGACATTCTAGTGAGGCTAAAACCAAAGAGACTTTATCTTTCTCTCAAATGCCATTGAGTTTCTGCTATGTTCTTTGGTCAAAGTCTTTACTGGATTCCGGAAACAAAAATGTGCCTAGTTTCACTCTTCTAAGAGTGGGGGATTGGCTTGCTTTTGAGATTGTTTTTAATTTTTGGGGATAGTGCTGTAAAATCAAATTGTATCTTAGTAACTCTTTAGACTCTTTAAAAGCATGGTTCATGAGAGGGTTGATAAACTGATAAAACAGCCAAGGCCCTGAGAGACCCACACCCGTGTCAGTGACAGAAGTCCAAGCTACAGATACTGAAGGAGCCCTCAGTCCCATTCAGGCAATGAAAGCCCTGTCACTGAGAATGAACCAAATGTACATTTGGGAGGATTGTTTATGGACATTTAGGACTTTGCATTTTTAACCCACAGTAACAAGGAAACTTGATTTCAAAATTGGGATTTAATACTTTGGAACCTTAATTCATAAGAGTGTGTCATGTGTGCCCTCTTAATTTGTCTGTGAAGAATTTGATACTGGCAAAGGTGTACTTACAAATTTGCAACATTTCTATGATTTCTGAATTGTATTACTGGATGCTTTTATGTATTTAATCTTAGTTTGTCATTTGACCTCATCAAATGTCTATGGCTAGCTATGTTGTGGATGGCTGGTAGAACAAAAAGTTGTTTCTGATCATTGGATATGAGTAGCCTTGGAGTTCATTTGAATTAATGCAATTTCTCACCCATATCAGAGACTTCTGGGATGAAACTCTAAGGCATCCACCAGCAGTTCCTGGAGGCCACTCAAACGAGTAGCCCCATAAAAGTGTGAGCAGGACTGTCCTGATACAGGTCTATTCTTTTTCCTGAAGGGAGAGCCATATTCCATTAATTATAGGCTTAAAAGCATCGTTGAGTGGGTTAAGAGATTGAAAACACCAGGGGAGCATTAGTGACAGTTTCCCTTCTCATTCTTACGGGTACCAGCATGTGAAGGGAATTTGATTAGTATAACTTTTAACCTCCCTGCTCTTATGTTCACTGACACTGGCTAGGTGAGGTGACCTACCTGACGGGCAAAGTTGGGAAGAATAACTGGCCATGCTTCGCTAAGCTCTCCTTTCCTTCATCTTGGGAGTGAGTCTGGTGATAGAGAGACAGAAGTTCTCTGCTCCACTGTGGACATGCCCCTCTCACCTGGGTTTGCCTGGAACCAACTTGCTGCAACAAAGTGGGTAAGTCTGGATAATTCTAGAATTCAGTTGACAGACTCACTTGGCTATGTCATGAAGCCCCATTTTCCAACATGGGCTCTAACGGTAACAAGTGACATAATGTGTGGGCTCCAGTGCAAAATGAAAATATAGTGCCTCTTGTTCAAACTGCAAAGAAAAAGTCTTGTTGAAAGTATTTGTACTGGGGTGCATAGTGTCCTCCCCAAATTCATGTTCACCTGGAACCTGTGAATGTGCCCAAGTAAATTCTTTTTTCAGATAGAATCGAGATAAGATGACATCATACTAGATTAGGATGAGCCCTAAATGGGTTCTGTGGGTTGTTCTCTCTTCTCTTTTTCATACATGTCATCTTTTTCAGCAGACTGTTTGGCTAATATTGGGAAGTAACACGAGTAAGAAAGGATATGATAAGATTCCTTGGACATTCTTGTTTCTTAAAAAACAACGCTTTCTTTCTGTGTCAGAAGTAAGTTCAGATTCAAATGGAAAGCATGGCCTCCGCATCTGTTAACACCTTCACTTAGTCTTAGATGTGACCAGTAGCACAGAATTCTGGTGGAACACAGCAAGACTCCAAATGGGTACCAAATAAGCATGTCATGGAAAGCACACCACAAGCAGGGTGAAAACTAGATGTGAATGGGGCAGCAGGAATGGTGGCAGACACACATATTGCACATGTCTCCTCTGCTCATGCGTATATTTTATTGTCCCATAAACTTTAGTTACAGAACGTAAGTTCAAAGATAAAATCATTAAGAATATTAAGACAGCAATATCAGAGCATGAAACCAAGCAAGTGTGGGGGGCCCTTCTGAGCATGGTTCATCTGGGACTTGATAAACTGGTAAAACAGCCAAGGCTGTGAGATACCCACACCATGTCAGTGATAGGAGTCCAAGCTACAGATATTGAAGGGGCCCTCAATACCGCTCAGGCACTGAAAGCCCTGTCACTGAGAATGAACCAAAATATAAATTTAGGAGGATAATTTATGGACACTTAGGACTTTGGATTTTTAACCCACAATAACAAGAAAACTTCATTTCAAAAGAAAGTGTGAGGTCTTCAAGTTTGCTTTCATTATTGAGGGTCCTTTGTGGTTACATATCAACTTTGGAGTGGTTTCTTCTATTTCTGCAAAAACAGGGGATTTTGATAGGCATTGCATTAAATCTGTAGATAGCTTTGTGTAACATGGACATTTTAACAATAGTTCATGAACATGGGATGTCTTTCCATTTATTTATGTCTTCCTTAATTTCTCTCAATACTGCTGTAGTTTTCAGTGTACAAGTGTTTCATGTCTTTGGTTAAGCTTATTGCTAAGTATTTTATCCTTTTAGATGGTATTGTAAATGGAATTGTTCTCCTAATTTCTTTTTCAGATTGTTCATTGTTAATGTACAGAAATGCAAGTGATGTGTGTATGTTGATTTCATATTCTGCAAACAAACTTTGCTAAGTTTATTCTAATACATTTTTTGTTCTAATAATTTTTTTGTGAAATATTTAGCACTTTCTACATCTTTTTCAATAGTTTCCCTTTCAGCCTAAATGTATCCTTAAATCTAGGGGACATTTTGACCTCCATCTTAGGCTTTCATCTTATTTCTCAACTTATTCAGTCTTAGTTATTGAGTGTTCTCCTTATTGTTTGCCACTTTGGAGAATCCAACAAAATGTTCTACTCAAGGTGAGACGTCTTTTCTCTTCCGCCTCTGAACCTGAATATCACTTATTACTTACTTCATTCTCTTAGCACTTAGCATTCGAAGTTTCACGGGTGATCTTTCTTAAAGGAGGCCAATATGCTCACCGAATTCAAGACCTCTGGTGAGTTGTGTCAAGTGTATAGGAATCATATTAACTTGTTGGCTGTTAGCACCCCTGGAAACATTTCTAAAGTGGCCTTTGACATTGATATTCAGGTATATTGAGCACCACATTAAAGAGTTTAACAGAATAAGAGTAGGCTGGTCTTTCCTAAAGCAGAGTTTATTCAAGGGTGACCTTTTAGTAACCTGCATCAGGCTCATCCGCATTGAGTCATTGAGTGCCCTCAACCCCCCTAAACTGTAAACTTTTTTTTTTTGTGGTACGCGGGCCTCTCACTGTTGTGGCCTCTCCTGTTGCGGAGTACAGGCTCCAGACGCGCAGCACAGGCTCCAGACATGCAGGCTCAGCGGCCATGGCTCGCGGGCCCAGCAGCTCCGTGGCATGTGGGATCCTCCCAGACCGGGGCACAAACCCGTGTCCCCTGCAAGGCAGACTCTCAACCACTGTGCCACCAGGGAAGCCCCTGTAAACTTCTTATACACAAGAATTATGTTTTATAGCTCTTGTTCCCCTTCCCTATACCTAAACATACCTGGAATAGAAGGTGCCTCTACGAACAGGTGTTGCTTTAGTTTAAACTACATTAAGTACAAGTATATCTTCATTTCCCTCTGGGAAAGGAGGCTACTTTCCACAGGATTCAAATGTCAAGCCTTTAAACTTCCTTGAACCCATAGATATATAAATAGTTGCATAACTATCCTCCCTCTATACAACTCTAAGATGATCATATCAAAGTATGGTCATTAATTGTTTTTAATTGCAAACAGATAATAAGCAAAGTGTAAGGAATTTCTTCCACCAAAGTAAAGGCCGAAGTTCAAAAAGTCAAATTAATATGGGATTTGTTACTATTCTAAATAGTAAAGAACACTGACAAGAAATAGCACAGTGCTGGTTGCTATTATCATCTTTTCATTTTCCATGACTGTTGTTTATATTATCTTCATGGGATTTCACTGAAATTATCAAGGTTTTTTAATAGTCAATAAAAAGCAAAATGCCTTGAAATGCCAATACAAAGAAAAATGAGTCAGAACATGAAAAAATGTTTTAGACAAGTTGATGACATATATTCTTTGCTCATTTCTCTTTTTGAGACAACTTCCATCTTATTCACACCCACATGTACAATACACTGAATAAAATACAAGCCCATCACTCGATGGTGATAAAAAAAGGAGAGATAAGCCGGTTCCAGAAAATCCCTCTATTCCTAGTATCTTGTTGCATCTGGCAAAAAAGAGCATTTTGAAATATTCTCTAAAGTTTTGTATTTTTTTTTTTTTTTTTTTTTTTTTTTTTTTGCGGTACGCGGGCCTCTCACTGTTGTGGCCTCTCCCGTTGCGGGGCACAGGCTCCGGATGCGCAGGCTCAGCGGCCATGGCTCACGGGCCCAGCCGCTCCGCGGCATATGGGATCCTCCCAGACCGGGGCACGAACCCGTATCCCCTGCATCGGCAGGCGGACTCTCAACCACTGCGCCACCAGGGAGGCCCTAAAGTTTTGTATTTTATTTTATAATAATTTACTTATTAATCTCAATGTAAATATTAAAAACGCATGAGAAATATGTTAACATTCGTCATTTGACTATTCTTATCTATTTCCTTAATGTTTCCTTTGCCTCCTATGATGATCTTTTGGGATAGACAGCACATACCACTCTCATACTCCCCAGACTCTACAGCCCCATACACATGCAAAATAGCTTGTGTGGGGATGTGTTAACATACACTTGGTTGAGGCAGGAAGGCTGTAGAGTACATCGTTTTTACACCTCAACATTTTAAGAGTTTTTGGAAAGTAACCCTAGTTTGAGTGCAAGTTCCATCAATTTATCAAATGCATTTCAGGTATACCTAGGTATGTCCAGTCTAATGGTAAGGCTATATCACTGGGAGACTATTTACATGAGCAAGTGAAAAGAAATCAGTGAAAGAATATATTATAACCAAGAGTCAGATATAATAGGTCAATCAAATAGGATGTAGATCCCAGGAACATATCCACACATATAAGGACAATTGATTTTTCAACAGAGGTGCAAAGCCAATTTTGAGGAGAAAGGATAGTCTTCTTGACAAATGGTGCTGGAAGCATGTAGTACATGGATATAGTGCCTAGGTAGCCATATGCAAAAGTATGACCTTTGATCCCTACTTCACACCATATAAAGAATTACCTAAATGTAGATCAAAACATAAATCTCTAAAATTTGGACACAATCTTTTTGACCTTGGGGTAAGCAAAGATTTCCTAGAGATGACACCAAAACTAAGATCCATAAAAGAAAAAAACTAATAAATTGGGTTTCATCTTTGGAAGCCATTATTAATAAAAGAAAAGCCACAGGTTGGAAGAAAATATTTACAAATTATATACCTGAAAAGACTTGTGTCTCTAACACGTAGAGAACTCTCAAAACTCAGTAATTAGAAAAACATTTTTTAATTAACAATATGGGTAAGAATATTTAAAAAGAGATCCTGCCAAGGAGGTGTACGGACGCAAATAAGGACATGAAGTTGCTCAGTGTAATCCATTATTAGCTCTATGGAAATGAACGCCCCAGGCGATACCACTACACACCTACTGAATGGCTAAAATTAGAAAAGTCCAACCACACCAAGTACTGGTGAGGCAGTGTAGGAACTGCGCGGCTTTTACATGCTAGTGGGAGGGCAAGAGTGCAGTCACTTCAGTCCGCAGTTTGGCCGTTTCTTCATAAGTTGAACGTACACCTACCGTATGACCCAGCCTTTCTGCACCCGGATATTTACGCAAGAAAAATGAAAGCATATGTGCACACAAAGACTTGTACATGGATCATCATAGCATCTTTATTTCTAATAGACAGAATTGAAACAACCTCGAGCACCCATCAACAAGAGGATGAATAAATATACTGTGGTATACCCATACAGTGAAACACTATTCAGCAAAACAAAGTGATAAACTATTGACACCCACCAAAACATGAATTACTCTCCAAATAATTACATTGAGTGAAAGAAGCCAGATAAAAGAGTCCTCAGTGTGTGAATCCCTTTATCTAAATTTCTAGAAAAATGCAAACACGTCTCTAATGAAAGAAAGCATATCAGTGCTCACTTGGGGATATGGAGGGCTGGAATGTGAGGGGAAAAAAGGAGCTTTATGAATGAGGCATAAACACTTGCAAGTGATGGATATGTTCCTTTTCTTGATTGTGTTGGCAGTTCCATGGGTATATGCATATTTCAGAATTTAAATTGTGTTTTTTTTTTTTTTTTTTGCGGTACGCGGGCCTCTCACTCTTGTGGCCTCTCCCGTTGCGGAGCACAGGCTCCGGACACGCAGGCCCAGTGGCCATGGCTCACGGGCCCAGCCGCTCCGCGGCATGCGGGATCCTCCCGGACCGGGGCACGAACCCGTGTCCCCTGCATCGGCAGGCGGACTCTCAACCACTGCGCCACCAGGGAAGCCCTAAATTGTGTTTTTAAGTATGTGCAGTGTACTGTGTCCGTTCTATTTAACAGAGCCATTAAAAAAACGCTAAGAACAGACGTTTGTCTCAACAAATAAATGTAACAAAGAACAGAAAAGTCAACTACAGTATGATCTCTGTCAGTTGAATTTTCCTGTAGTTTATTTCCTCAAAAAATATATCCCAGTTCTTAAAAGAGATGGGACTCTTAATAAATGGTTAAAAAAACCCAGCAAAGCCATCAGCAGGGTGAGCTCCGGCTACTTTTCAATTGTGAGACACTAGGTGCACAGTGCAGACATGCTAGGATGTTTGTTCTTCCTGCCCAATATTTTAGAGAGGAGATGAAACACCGCCGTTAAGTGCCTGCAAGTGATGCCCAGAGTGGAGTTTGGAGAATGATGGCTGTGATCTTTAATATGGTTGTGCCTTTGTAAAGAATCTCACTCAGAATTTCCAGGGTAATTTTGGAGTCAATTTTTTTTTGTTTTTTGGATGATATATATGTAACTCACCTGAAGAATATACCCACGTAGACTTGAAGTTAGGGACCAGCTGGTGTAAATCTGTGTGGTTATCTCCTGACCTAACCTTTTTTTTTTTTTTTTTTTTTTTTTTGCTGTACGCGGGCCTCTCACTGCTGTGGCCTCTCCCGTTGCGGAGCACAGGCTCCGGACACACAGGCTCCGCGGCCATGGCTCGCGGGCCCAGCCGCTGCGCGGCATGTGGGATCCTCCGGGATAGGGGCACGAACCCGCGTCCCCTGCATCGGCAGGCGGACCCTCAACCACTGCGCCACCAGGGAAGCCCCTGCAGTTTTTGTTTTTTGTTTTTTTTTTTTTTTTGTTTTTTGTTTTTTTTTTTTTTTGTTTTGCAGTACGCGGGCCTCTCACTGCCGTGGCCTCTCCCGCTGCGGAGCACAGGCTCCGGACGCGCAGGCTCAGCGGCCATGGCTCACGGGCCCAGCTGCTCCGTGGCATGTGGGATCTTCCGGGATTAGGGCACGAACCCGTATCCCCTGCATCGGCAGGCAGACTCTCAACCACTGCGCCACCAGGGAAGCCCCTGACCTAACCTTTTAGTTTCTTTTTGTTCCTTGATTGTAGTTAAGCTTCATCTTGCCTCAGGGACTTTGTATTCGCTGTTCCCATGTTTTGGAAATATTATTTCCAGAAAAATTTTTTATAACTGATTCCTTTCTATTCTTTGGCACTCATCTCTTAAAGATATTTTTTCCTTGATTGTCCTACTAGCCTAACTCAGTCCCAATTTAACAGATTACCTTACTTCTTTCACAGAATAATAATCAAACCAAATATTATCTTTGTTGTCTCTTTGTATTTAGATGAACTTCTTCCCAAAGAACTCAAGCCCCCCAGTGACAGAGGTTGTTACCTTTCTTATCCCTTATTCTGGGTCTTAGAACTGTGTCTGGCATGTAGTAATCACTCGAGGTCTGTTGACTGTGTAAAGAATATGTGAGTAGATGAACAGATTTGGAGTTATTTGAGGTCGCTCTTAAAGATGGCTGGTGTTGGTGATTAAATTAAGGTTGTAGGTTTTAGAGTTGGAAGTGATCTTGCTGAGTCTCACAGTTAGGGCAAAACTCTCCCTACTGTAGCATCCCTGACAGATGATCAAGTCTGAGCTTGAATAACTGCATATGAAAGACCCTAACCAGGGCACCCTCCTAGCTCTGCCAGGTCAGATAGAATTTTGGACTATTCTGTTTCTCTCTCTTGTAGACAGCCACTGTCATTTGGTAAGCCATAAGCCTCCCTTTGCTTTGACTGTGGTTAGTGTGTTTGCCGGATTTCGAAAATATATTTTTAGTGTTTACTTGTTTAGATTGAAAAGATTGGGCTATATTTTTAAAAGTTGATCCCTCCATTTTGGAAGGCCTTTTAAGTTGTGATATTGCATGCAAGAGAGCTAAGGGAATTCTGGAATCCATATTTTCGTTTTTACCTTTTTTTTTTTTTCTCAGACTTTGAACTAACAATGGCTAAGAATGAGAGGCACTCAGACCCGAATATTTTTTCCCTTGTCAAGCACAGAGAATCTGGGAAAGAATGAAATTGGGAAATTGTTTTGCTCCTCTTCCTTTCCTCCTTTTTGGTCAGTTACCTTAGTTGTCCACCTCACTTTGTATTTCTAGCCTGGCTTCAGAAGACCTGAATTTGATGAACTACACACTGTTGGAGTAGTAGATTGCTAGAAGGAATGGCGGCTTCACAGAATTATTTTCAAGAAGGATGGTCCAGCCAATTTCCTCACTTCCATTGTGAAAGGAGTTCCCTATTCCTAAGAAAATGGACCTATGTCCGACTGACACAGAAGATGGAGATTTATCCCAGTGCATGCATATATGTATATCTATTAAATTTATGTATATATATATAAGGCCTAATGGAAACATCTCAGATGTTCTCTTTGGTATTTTTCTTTAATTTTACTTATAAAATTGTGACCATTTTTTAATTCAAAAGAGGAGAACCTTAAAAATTAATTAAGAAGACATCCTCAGTAGTCTAAGGTTCAGAGTGACTTGGCAGAGAAAATTGCTGAATGGTTTGATAATAGTGCTGGTATGCTTGGCTATTGTAACACTTTACATTTGAGTTTCTCTTCCTTGAAATTACAAGAACTATATGACTCAAGAGAAAGATTGATAATTAGGAATATTCTGCTTGCTTTATTTTATTTATTTTGTTGTTGTCGTTGTTGCGGTACGCGGGCCTCTCACTGCTGCGGCCTCTCCCGTTGCGGAGCACAGGCTCCGGACGCGCAGGCCCAGCAGCCATGGCTCACGGGCCCAGCTGCTCCGCGGCATGTGGGATCCTCCTGGACCGGGGCACGAACCCGTGTCCCCTGCATTGGCAGGCGGACTCCCAACCACTGTGCCACCAGGGAAGCCCCTCTGCTTGCTTTTTATATAGCGTATTGAAGAACATTTTAATTATTTGGAGGTCATAGGAAGGAACCTTCATGATCTAAGTTTTGAACAAGTAGTGTTGCAACACAAAGCTATGACTTAAAAAGGAAATTTGAAATGACCTATTTCTTTTGGCATCTCAATCCAGATATCTGTCAGTAAAATGAGTCACTTTTCAGTCAAATGGGTGGTCAGCAATATAATTTTTTATTGAGAAGCTGAAAGACACCATTGCCAAGCAGAGCACCTGCAGTGTTCACATCTATATTTGAGCATCTTTTGGTTTCCCAAGGGGTGCAAGTGAAGAGAAGGCAGGCAGAGAAATGCACTTGAATAAAGCTTTTCAAGATGGATAGAACAGAGAGCATTCCCAGAGGCAGGTCAAGTTCAACCCAAGAACAACTCTCTCAGTGCTTTCACAACTAGGTAAAATACAAGACCAGTAGTAACTCAGCTCTCAAATCAGTGCTGAAATCCAGCAGAAGGTTGTTAATATTGATACGGTTAACATACATCAAATAGGATTACTGAATTTTCTGAATCCAACTGAACTCCCAGGATTGTTTGGTTTCAAAGGCTGTTGGGCTCAAGACGCATTTGGTTTTAAATAATCCTTCCTAAAATGTTCAGCTTTCAGTCTAATATGATTGAAACCCAGCTTGAGTGTGTCTTGTAATACACTGGACTGGAAAGACTATGGGCATTGAATTATTCAAAACATGGCAGGCGAAGGAGTGATATGTGGGGAGGATGTGATCATAGAAATGAGTGAGACTTGATATGTCTTGTTATCTCATTTGATTTACCTGTTAGAACTCTTCCAAATATTAGAGGAAAGAAATCAATATCAATTTTCACCTGTCACGTTCCACACTTCAATGATGAATGAATGTCAAATTTGACCACAGTTTTCTGTACCACCTGCTCTGAAATAATATTTCTGGACCTTTATTAAAAAGGTAAAATTGTCATTGAATTTCCAAATATGATTCTGCAGTAGCTAATTCAGCTTGTTTTATTAGTAAGCAAGTTCTGATGAGTAATACTAATTTAATAAGCCTGCATGTGAGGTTAAAGTGTCAACTATTCCTGCCGAAGGTGATGAGATATGACTGTGATGTGGTGGTAGGACACTCACCTTCCTGAACGAACCCTGCGAGCACACAGTTCTTGGGAGAAACCAGTACTGCATATAGTAGCAAATCTGATATCATTTTGCATGTCTCCTGTAGCAGTGGGATGCACACACATACAAACATGATCATGGGTGAAAAAACACACATGCGCACCTTAGAGGCTTACATTAATTTCTGAATATAGTTCTCCGGAAAGAAAAAGCTTTACTGATGATTTGTATTTTTATAGTTTATTGTTTTATCCATACTAAAACACTTCATGAAATCACTTCCTGTTTTGTTGTCCATGGAATCCTTTCAATTTTGAGATGCTAAATATAAATCGAAATAATGATTATAGTCCTTGGCCATGAAAGACTAAGTTACAGAGAACCCGGTGACTGGAGGTCAGAGCTGCCACGGAATTATTCTCTGCTCCAGAGACCATCAGAATATCACTGTGTACCCACTTAAGGATAGAATGCTGCTATTGAGAAACGAGCTCTCTTTTATTTCTACTAAAAGGAGAGAACAGTAGGGGACCTTGGCTGCGCGAGTGTATGAGACTTTCTCTGTTTTGTACAATAAGCCCAAAACAATACATGAAATAGCCTCACGCCTTTTGTCTTTTGTACCCAGCTCCTTCCTGTATTGCTCCTGATCCATTACACTTAAATCAACAAGAGTTGCTTGAACATTTTGACAGTTATGTTCCCCATACCCTGAAAGGGTTACTGAGATAAAACTATTTCAAAAATACTCCCCCCAAATTTTTTCAGGGTGGCATCAATGAAAGTAACTTAGAGGAAAACAACTTACCACTCTAAGGCCAGGCAAGCATAAACCGTCATAGCAAAACCTAAGTTTGCTCTCAGTTGAGAATTTGGTTTCCACAGTCTTATATAAAAAGTATATGGAGACTTTAATTCCCTATAAGCCCTTTCCAAAGAGTGAATACAGTTCATCATTCGTAAGAGATGATGAAAGTTACAATTTTGTTGAATAGGTGGAATATATATTACATATAATATACATATTTATTTTTAATATATATATATAATATATATATAAAGTTACTATTCAGAGTCCTAAAACGTGGATTTTTCTTACTTACCAGGAATGAACAGTAACTTGATCTCTAAACAATAAAGCACCTGGTCATAACAGAATCATAACAAATATTTGATATCAGAATGAATTCACTGTTCAGGTGTAAAGAGGGAGTAGCTTCAGTTTTCCTCTTTCGTGCACCCTATTATTGCATCCTGGACAGAGGGGATTTTCTTGATTTTAATCTAAAGGAGAAATGGTCACTTTTGTTGAGATGGAAATTGACAACCTCAGTAGGCAGAGGCACTGTTTTTATTTGGCTGAATTCATGTTTCTAGTGATAATTCAAGGTGTAATAGGGTTTTCTCAGCCACTCCAAAATCTGAAAATGATAAGCATCTCACCAGAGTTTCAGGATGGCCCATTACCTATTCTGTGGAAAGGATATTCAAAACACAATGCTTCATCAATATCTTCTTTGACTTATTAATGAATGGACAACTACTGAGTTAAGACAGTGTCTTATCCTTGCTTCAAAAAAATAAAAACAAAAAACCCCCACAAACACAAAAAAACTGTTAACAATGAAAACTTATTATGCCAGGCCTTAGTATGGCCTGACTTGGAAATTTAGTTTCAGAGGCTTTTGTGAATATACCAAGGAAAGAGGACCTAGGTGTATCTTATTCCCACAGACCGCCAATAAATATTTGCTTAACGGACAAACAATTAATATATAGTATAGGAGAGAACCTGACAGATGCTTCACATTATTGAGTGATAGCAATGCCCAAACTCATCTGTGATCAAACACTATGAAAGTATCCTCCTAAGGATAAACTTATTATAAATAAGAAGTGAAAATTCAATTATGCAGATACTTTCAGTGTCAGCTCCGATATGCAAAAAGCATGGAAGTTGTCACTGTATCTTGTCCTTACAAGATAATGCTGTACAAAATGAAAATCAGTGACTTTTCTCAGACGTGATTAATAAAACATGTAACTATGAAAGAATTTTCGAACGGTAATTATGTATGTGTATATATGTGTCTCTGAAAAATCTGTGTCAAAGAAAACTGAGGCTATCAGTATAAACTTCTTTAACTTCTATCTCTTCTTACCTTTATTTCCTCCCAAACTTACCAGTATCCATCCAGCTCGAAGGATACAAGTGATTTTTATATACTGTGCAAGGTGTTTTTTTCTTATTCATATGTCCATGTTTCCCCAATTCTCTAAATTATTATCTACATCTTCAGGATCTCCTTTATTGGTTCCTTCATTTCAACATGTAAAATAGAAGTCCTTCTCATTCTAAAAAATTCTTTTTTGCTCATCATTTTCTCTTTTCATCCACACTCCTTGAGAGCAGCCTATTCCCACTGTCCTCACTAGCCCCGCCTGGCCCCGACAGGCAGCCCTACGCCCTCAGTTTATTGCCATCTGGCTTTCTGTCCACCACTTCCCTGCACTGCTCTCAGGTCACTGGGGACCTAACTGCCCAAATCCAATGGACACTCACAGTCTCTGAAGGACGACGCTGGCATCTCCTTCCTCCTTCTTGAAACTCTAGCACCTCTCTCCTTCCCAGAATGCTTTCTCTGCTTATCACTTAAACGTTGTCAGGACTCACAATTCTCTGACATCTCATCCATTTTCATGATTTTAATGACTGCTGATATGTGCTGAGGACATTCAAATTTTTATCTTTCCATGTCTTCACGTGCATGTCCAGTTATCTACCAGTTTGTCTTCTGAATTCTACAGGTGCTTCAAAATTCTACATGTCCAGAACTAAAGTCTTTTCCCCACTTCAGTTCTTTATCCCCTATTTCCAAACTCAATGATACCACCACCCAACCTTAGTCACACAGATGGGGGTTCAGCCTCCGCCTCCTACTTCTTCCTTACTTCCCAAGGTCAAGTCTTGCTGGTAATTTCCTAAATACAATTAGAACTTATTTCCTCCCTTCATTTATACCTTACTTCAGACCCCTTTCTTCTTGCTATTACCTGGTCTAGAAGTTACGAAATTGCTGTTCGGTGGAACCAGTTGTTAGACATTCTATTAAAAAAGGACTCTAGGGTCAAATAGCTTTGAGGATGGCTGTGTACCATACGCCTGCTGTGACGATCCAGAATGAACATTAGCCTACAGCAGCCCCGAGAAGCTGTACAGTAAAGGAACCTGATTAACTTTACTTAAGCCAGGTTGTCCCTTCTGCCGGCCTATAAACCTTTCAGTAGGGACAGGAGAGGAGGTGGCAGCGTGAAAATCCCACTTGAAAATATAAAGCACTGCTCCTCAGAAGAGTGGGGCATAATTATCTCCAGGCTTCTTCAGATTCCTCATCCATACTGACGTCAGTGGTCTAAAATGCCACCCGAACTTGTCCTTTCCATTCTTAGCTATTTTCTGAGGAAACCAGCTCCATGCACATGGATGGTTAAGACCTGCTCTCCTCCTCCTCGCTGCCTCCTTTAGGGGCACTTGCCGCTGCCTGGGGACACTGCACTGATCCTCCAGAGCCTGTGCCTGTGGCTCCGTAACACACCCCTCGCACACTCACGTCTCTGGACTTCCGCTGTCCACTCTGCCTTGAGTATCCTTGCCTTTCACCGGCTGACTCACCAGTTTCTCACGAGTCCTTTAAGACTTAGCTTAGGGACTGCCTCTTTTGATGACTTTTCTTTGCCTCACGGCTCCCCCTCTTCTTCCACAAACACTGACTAAACGCCCTGAATATGCCCGTCACAGCAGGTCACGTGCAGGATGAGACATCTGCTGTGCGTCTTCCCCTCTGACTCCACTGCTAAAGGGCCAACACTACATCTTGCTCATTGTTTCACTCCTCTAACACTCAACCCATGACTAATGAACTAACTAGTACTGTAGTAGCCCTCTTAGTAACAATCAGGCAGGACCTTCTACAAGAAATCTGACACTCCAGCTTTTCTCTGATCTCACCTTTCACTCTGATTGAACTAAAGACTTATCTGTACATGTTTTACCAGGGAGACATCATTTAATCCAGAGATGTGCCATCACATACTCTTACATACTCTGCCATTTAAAAATTCTGCTCACGATGGGGGAAGGAGACAGGTGTGCTTTCTGACAGCCCCACTGTTTTTGCACTTCTAGTGGTCACTGGCTTCTCTCTCAGTACCTTCCTTAAACCCTTCTTCTCTTAACAACAAGGAAACAGAATAACAAAGTACTTAAGAGCCTGGGTTCTGCCTATCTGTGAAACTGAAACATAACCAAGGACATAGAGAATAGACTGGTGGTTGCCAAGGGGGAGGGGGTGAGAGAGGGTTGGATTGGGAGTTTAGGATTAGCAGATGCAAACTGGTGTATATACAGGATGGATAAACAAAAAGGTCCCACGTGGGACTTCCCTGGTGGTGCAGTGGTTACAAATATGCCTGCCAATGCAGGGGACACGGGTTTGAGCCCTGGTCCAGGAAGATCCCACATGCCGTGGAGCAGCTAAGCCCGTGCGCCACAACTACTGGGCCTGCGCTCTAGAGCCTGCGAGTCACAACTACTGAAGCCTGTGTGCCACAGCTACTGAAGTGCATGCACTAGAGCCCGTGCTCTGCAACAAGAGAAGCCACCACGGTGAGAGGCCTGCACACCGCAAAGAAGAATAGCCCCCGCTCACCACAACTACAGAAAGCCCGCGTGTAGCAACGAAGACCCAACGCAGCCAAAAATAAAATAAATAAATACATTTATTTTTAAAAAGTGGATGTATTTTAAAAAGGTCCTACTGTATAGCACAGGGAACTATATTCAATATCCTGTGATAAACCATAATGGAAAAGAATATGAAAAAGAATGTATATAAATGTATAACTGAGTCACTTTCCTGTGCAGCAGTAATTAACACAACACTGTAATTCTACGATATGTCAATAAAAAAATAAAAATTTTAAAAACTGCCATAAAAATCATCACATAGGGGCTTCCCTGGTGGCGCAGTGGTTGAGAGTCCGCCTGCCGATGCAGGGGACACGGGTTCGTGCCCCGGTCTGGGAGGATCCCATGTGCCGCGGAGCGGCTGGGCCTGTGAGCCATGGCTGTTGAGCCTGCGCGTCCAGAGCCTGTGCTCCGCAGCGGGAGAGGCCACAACAGTGAGAGGCCCGCATACCGCAAAAAAAAAAAAAAAAAAAAAAAAATCATCACATAAGGGGGACTTCCCTGGTGGTCCAGTGGTTAAGACTTTGCCTTCCAATGGAGGGGGTGAGGGTTCGATCCCTGGTCGGGGAGCTAAGATCCCACATGCCTTGCGGCCAAAAAACCAAAACATAAAACAGAAGCAATACTGTAACAAATTCCATAAAGACTTTAAAAATAGTCGACATCAAAAAAAGTCTTAAAAAAATCACATAAATCAGAAACAAATGAAACATAATAAAGTCCATACATTAAAAAAAAAAGAGCATGGGTTCTGTTCTGGTCACATCCCAGCTTCCCACTTAGTTATAGCTGTGTAATTCTGGGCAACTCACATAATGTCTCCTCAGACTCCTCATCTATAAAATGGGGATGGTAATAGTTCCCTACCTCATAGTGTTGCTGTAATCCATAAACACGGTTAAGTGCCTTGGTAAATGTTTGATGCTCTCTGGTTATTGTGAATTAAAATATGTCAGTGGCTTCTGGCCATACGATTTATAATAGTTTGACAGTTAACCAAATGGCAAAACGATTCCATTTATTATTCCCATCTCTTTTTACCCCTTACCCTGTTTTGTTGTTTACGTTTTCTCCCACCACAGAGTGTTAGTTCCAGGAGAGTAAAGGCTTTATTTTGTTCACTGATGAAAGCAATAGCACCCAGAAAAGTACTGTACATATGAAGCCCTCAGTAAACACTAGCTGAATGAATGGTGCAAAGTGTTACAAGGAAAAATACACCAAAACTTTCATTATAATAAAAAAGTATAGATAAATGTTTCTCGAATGTCTTCCAGTCAAGTATTTCAAAACACCATATGCTATAATAAAAACATAAGTAATTTATTAAAATTTGAAGGCAAAAACATAATTTTAAAAGATTTTAAAAGATGTAGACCTATGTTAGGCGTGATGGAATATGGATGCTTTCTGGAAATTCACAATCAGATCCAAGAGTCTCACTTTCAGAATGTTCTAGTAGACTGAGTTTACTTTTAGTTGTCTTTGATGACACAGTCACTATTCTACTCTCTTTCTTAACAGAAATGTGTTTTCTCGAAGACTCACTTTTAATTGGTTTATTAACCAAAGAATTATTTTGCCCAATTCCTTTGCTTTTCTGCTTTACAGGTGAGTCAGAGCAGGAATGCAGGTCCTTCCCAGGTTGTTTCTTAGCAGAGTAGTTTTTGGTATATTATGCTTTGGTCATTTTCTCTGAAGGAGACCTGCTATTTCTAGGTAATTCCTCTTCTTTTCTTTGACTTCCAGTTCCAGAAATGACATCTGCTGAAGGAGAACATGTTCTAGCAATGAAATCTTCAAAAGACTCCTGCCGCTGCTCTGTGACTGCGACCCCCAGGTTGTCTTTGGAAGTTTCTAAGGCCTCCTGAGTAGAGACTGGGACATGGAAGGAGTCGACAGGCAAAGGAATCCCAGCATCACCTGTAATTTTCTGAAACTGGAGGGGAAGACAAAAGACAAGACAAAAATTCAGTGATGAACAAAGCCAACCATTAAAAAGTAGAGTTCAAAACTTCAATGTTACTCTGTAATCTTATTACTAACACAGTCAATTGATTAATCAGAAGATTTCAGAGCCAGTTTTTTTTGTAATTATATCTTGCCAAGTGATTCTCAGCTTAACCTAGCTATATCCAAGGCTACGTCCGCTACATTTTCAGACTTTGGTGATTGGGGTAGTTATTACCCATTTCCTTTCCCTCACTAAAAATAAAACCCTATTCTGTAGGATAATTAATGTCTTTTCTATCCTCCAGGCACATGTAAACCGTATATAGTTTGTGACCAGACTGTGTTCTCAAGCTGTCAGTTCCCAAGACCACTCTGAGATGGGCTGATGGGGGCTCCAAGTAAGGCTGGAGGAAAAGCTGACAGGTTTTCCCCTCCCATTCCCATAACCAGGTGATTCACTCTAATATGTTACCTATTAGCTATGTCTGGATTACTTATTTTAAAAATTATATCAGTATGTGTACCTTCATTAGTGTTCCTTCATTGTAAGCTGACTGCATACAAATAGAAACCTAGATAAAATATGAACAGAACAGACATTTATACCATTTAAAATTTGGAATATTTTCTGTAATGTTTTCTTTCTTCATTAAGGAGAGTTTGCTTTAACTCATACATTTTCTAAAGAACTTCCAGTTTTCTTATGTACAACAATACAGTATCATGAAATGGGCCCACATTTACTAATCTCAGATTTGGAGAGGACTCCAGAGTCTTCTGGCTCCCAAGCATGTGAACTACTAGAGACTGACCATGGTTATTTCCTCTCTGACGTGGTCATTTCCTGTTTGCTAATCACTCTTAGAATCATTAAGTGCTGTCCTCTCCACTTACTTGGACGTTTTGCGTAGGTCCTGGGGCACTCTGCTTTGATTCTGATTTTTCCTCTTCAAGTGCCTTCTTTTCTTCTTTAGGTGGACTACTAACAGTAGAATTCATCTAGGGACGACCTAGTAAATGAAAATCTGACTGATCTATACCAGCCATTGTGGCCAACTGCCCAAGCCTGGCCCAGAGGAGGAAAGGAGAAAAGACAAAGGTTATTAGAATCACAGAAGAGCAGTTTAGATTTCCCCAGAGCTACAGTCATGAAATACTTCTAAAATCTTAAAAGTCAACATCCTACTCCAGACTACAAGCCTCTCCCCCAAATTCTCAGCCCTTTCCAGGTTCATCCTCTAGACATCCCACTGTCTCACTAGCAGCTTCAATATGTACCATGCACCCTGTCCACCGCCTGTCACACCTCCATTCCCACACTTCTTTACCACCTTTCCTCCAGTTTCCAAGAATGTGTTTGTTCCTTCCTTCCCAACACCAACTCATTCACTGACAAAACACCACTCCATCAACTATCCATCTCCACTTCCCTCTTTCAGCAAAATTGCTCGCAGTTGAGAACCACTGACCTATATCTTCCCTGAAGATTAATAATAATTTTTATGTCTAAGACAAAAGTAACTTTAATTCAAACTTATCAAAAAAGCAAAATAAATGAGAGGAAAATTCTTATCCATTCCCGAATATTTTCAATGAAAACTGCCTTCAATTTAGTCTTTACAAAAAACTGTACCTACTAATTACTCTGTCTACAGGTTACTGTTTTATAATGGGCTCCCCACTCTACCAAAGCAGGCTCCCCTATTTGCATTTCTTTTTTTTTTTTTTTTGCGGTACGCGGGCCTCTCACTGTTGTGGCCTCTCCTGTTGCGGAGCACAGGCTCCGGACGCGCAGGCTCAGCGGCCACGGCTCACGGGCCCAGCCGCTCCGCGGCATGTGGGATCTTCCTGGACCGGGGCACGAACCCGCGTCCCCTGCACCGGCAGGCGGACTCTCAACCACTGCGCCACCAGGGAAGCCCCAAGAGTAATCACTTTTAAAGCAATTTACAGTCAAGCACTGTTCCTGGAGTTCCCTGGGCATTAAATAATCTAATCATCAAAACCCTAAGAGGGGGCTTCCCTGATGGCACAGTGGTTAAGAATCCGCCTGCCAGTGCAGGGGACACGGGTTCGAGCCCTGGTCCGGAGAGATCCCATGTGCCTCAGAGCAACTAAGCCCGTGCGCCACGACTACTGAGCCTATGCTCTAGAGCCCCCGAGTCACAACTACTGAGCCCGCGTGCCACAACTACTGAAGCCTGCGCGCCTAGAGCCCGTGCTCTGCAAAAAGAGAAACCACCGCAATGAGAAGCCCGCACACCACTACGAAGTGTAGCCGCCGCTCGACGCAAACAGAGAAAGCCCGTGAGCAATATCAAACACCCAGCGCAGCCAAAACTAGATAAATAAAATAAATTTATTAAAAAAACCGTACGAGGAAAGAACGATCACTAACTCCATGTTATTTTACAGATGAGGGAAACAGAGGCAGAGAAGTAGAGTAAGTAGAGCAGCACAGCCAAGGTCACACCACTAAGTAGCAGAGCCACACTGTGGACTCAGGAAGCTGGCTGCCATTCCTGCTCACCGAGGTGGTAGTCTTCCCTTCACCAAGGTCACTGTAATAAAATGAACACTGATAAACTATCTTAGGAGTTTTAGGAACTAACACACTTCGGTCCTGGAAGTGGGGACACTGCTTGCAATAGGCAGAATTCTAACAGAGCCCCTAAGACTCCTACTTACTGAAGTACACAAACCTTCCACTTATCCAATCAAACTCTAAATCTAGGTGCTGCAGTGAAGGGATTTTGCACATGGAATTAAGGTTCAAAATCAGTTGATTTTTTAAGATAGGCAGATTATTCTAGGTGGATGGGACCTACTCAGGCACCCCATGTAAAGGACCTGAACTCTTCCTGAATTGAAGTACAAAAGGGACAAGAGGGAGACTCTCCATTGCTGGCTCTGAAGAAGTCCTGTGCTGTGCCAGGGAAGGCAAGCGAGAGGCCTCTAGGAGCTGAGACTGTCCCCCGACTGACAGCCAGCAAGGAAATGGGGACCTCTGTCCTGTACCTGCAGAATCTGAATTATGCCAACAAGCCGGAAGAAGCCTGGAGGCTTTCTTTCTCAGAGCCTCTGGATGCTAACACAGCCAGACTGACATCTTGATTTCAGCTCTGTGACCCACACAAACTAGGGTGAACATCCAACGTTTGGGGCTCAATGTCTTACACTTAAATTTCATGTGCTTTAACACACTCAGGAGGGAACTCACATGTTCCCGTGTGTATCTGAGCAGGAAACCCAGTCACGCTGTGCCTGGACTTCTGACCTGCAGAACTCTGAGCTAGTCAAATAGGTATTGTTTTCAGTCAGTAAGAGTGTAGTAAAAGAATCAATATCCTACTCAACCTCCAGGTTCGTGAACAAAATAAATGATTGTGATTGTTTTAGGCCACTGTTTCGGGTTGGTTTCTTATGCAGCGATAAACAATCAGAATTCCTATACTTATGAAAGCAGTATGATATATTTATACCTTTTAACTGCTTTGAACAATCACTTAAAGAATGAGGAACTCTATTATATGCCATCATTGGGAGAGGAGCTGGTATCACTTTCTGGACAGCAGCTTTTGGTACCTAACAACAATCCTACATCAGGAGTTTACCCTAAGGAAATCAAAGATGTGGGCAAAGATTTATCTACCAACATGATGTCATGAGATTGTTTATAACCAAACCCTAGAAGAAAGCTAAGAGCCTCCAAATTGGGACCGCTTTAAATAAAAACAGCTCACCGTCTGAAGGAATGCGCTATGAAGCCACTAAGAAAATGACAAGAGGTCTCAACCAGAGTTAATGAATGGGCTTCAGGAATTCTACATTCAAAATATATCTGTGCGTTTTTCCTGGGAGATGATGCATAAGCTTAATCAAATTCTCTGATGTGGAAGAGTATTTAGTGACATGGCAAAATATTTCTGACACTTTTTTAAGACAAAAGAGCAGATTAGGTGTGTGTACATGCAGAGGTGGCTTTTATTTCCTTCAAGAAGTTGTTCATTGTTTTCAAACATTTGCTCAATGAACATATATTTTTATATTCAGAACATGTTTAAAAAATTGAGAGTCTAAGAACTTCAAATTCTTTAATGTTTCATTACTAAAGCCAGTCAAGTTTTCAATGGGGAAAAAGGGAAAAAATTGCAAAATTCCTCTACTTTTAATATAATGGTTTAATCAATCATCTAAAACTGATTTCAAAGAAATTCTAAACAAATAAGCAAACAAACAAAAGACCCTCACCACGGTCAGAGGAAAGTAGACTAAAATTCCTGATTGGTTCTAAATAGCACATCAAAGTGCAGTTACATGCAACAGTTTCTCCCCCTAATGGAGGGAATTAGAACACAGTGCTAAATTTTTGTGAAAAAGTGTACCCTCCTCCTACAAAGTATTCAGAATTCATGTCCCTTACATGGAAATATGGAACCAAAAAAGTTAGAAAGTAAAATTGCTTGATATTCTATTACTTAAGTAAGACTAATGATGAGGCTTTGGAATAATTTTCCTTCCTGCCATCTGCTCTCCCACCCTTCTGTACACCGGCTAGGGTGATTTTTCTGGGACAAAGCTCCCATCATATTGGATATCAAATTTTATGTTCAACTTTTCTCCATTTAACATTGAAATCAATCATTTCTCATATAATCAGGGGATTCATAACCTTGATTTTTTTGTGTGGGCTACAAAATATTCCACTGAGTGGGTTTACTGGTTAACCATTTTACACATTTAAATTCTTTCCAACTTTTCAGTATTATCAGACAAAATAACCGTTTTTATGCATGAAGGCTTTTTTCCATATTGAGAATAACGTTCTTACAATAAACCCATAAAAATGAGTTTGAGATCAAAGCAAATGAACATTTTTAAGGCTCTGAGGTACCTATCTCCAAACTTCTTTCCAAAAGATTTCTGAGATTTTACACTGCCATCAGCGATGTATCACTTGGTATATAACCTCTACTATAACTGTTGGCTTACTTCCTCACTTAGAGTGCAAGTTATTTGAAGACGGGGTGTATTTTATTAAGTGTTTATCCCCAGCACCTGTGCCTAGCATAATGTAGACGGTCAATAAATAATTGCTTAATAAGGAAAATCCCTGCCAATACAAGATGTACGTGTGTGAAAGACAGACTGTGTTTTTCTCTAACTGGATAGATGAAAATTTGTCATCTTCTTTAATGTGCAATTTTTTTTGCTTATAATTAGTCATTAAATTTCTCTTTTAGATTATATTGTAAAAATTCAGCTTCTCTGAGGCAAATGGGCCTGGCACTACCCATTAGCTATATAACCTTGGACAAGTTCTATAACTCTAGGCCTCAACTTCCTCATCTATAAAATGGAGATAAGCTCCCATATCACAGAGCTCTTGTGAGGATTACATGAGCTAAAACACATATAAAATTAGAAGAGTGCTTGGTACATAGAACATGTGCAATTAATGCTGAATGAATGAACATGCGAATGCAAACAGCAGTGAAGGGGTTAAACTGAAATTTTCTCTTTAAAAAGAGAATACTTACATAAACACTACTCGAATCTGAAAGTATTGATACATGTCAGCATCGCAAAACCCCCGCCATATCCTTTTCTCATCACAAGCTCCTTCCCTCTTCCCTGTTAAACACCATCCTCACTTCTTGACAATCATTTCCTTTAACCTGTATGCATCCCTAACAAAAGAGTTTAGTTGTGTCAACATCTAACTTTATGTAGAGGATCATAGTATATGAAGTCTTTTCTATCTTATTTCTTTCTCTCAACATTGGTTTAAAAAATTCATCCACATTGCTGCCTGTAGCTCTAGTTCATTCAATTTTATTGCTGGAGAGTTTTCCCACTGTACAAATACACATCATTTATTTAATTTTTGACTCTTAATGGACATTTGGTTTGCTTTCAGTTTGTGCTAATGCAAATCATGGACAGGAATCCTGCTGTACCCGTTATTCTGGTGCATTTACACAGGGCGGGGGTGAGGGCTGCTGGCTCACAGGCTATTTATATACCTTCAGGTGATGGAGAGGGCTAAATGCTTTCCAAAGTAGTTGTGTCGATTTATACTCCAGTATAAACAGGGTAGAAGATTCCCATAGTACTTCAGGTCTACAATACCTGATACTACCAGACTTTTTATTTATGTATTTGTCAATCTGATTGACATGTAGTTTCCTTGGTTTTGACTCACTTTTCACTTGTTACTTAATGAAGTCGTACACTTTTCTGTGTTTACTGGCTGTATGGATTTCCTTTTTTATGAGGTTTACGTCAACTATTGTTATTTTTATTATTTTATTATTATTATTTACTTTTGGCTGTATTGGGTCTTCGTTGCTGCGTGCAGTGCAGGTTTTCTCTAGTTGCGGCGAGCGGGGGCTACTCTTCATTGCGGTGGCTTCTCTTGTTATGAAGCACAGGATCTAGGCGCGCAGGCTTCAGTAGTTGTGGCACATGGGCTCAGTAGTTGTGGTTCACGGGCTCTAGAGCACAGGCTCCGTAGTTCTGGTGCACGGGCTTCGCTGCTCCGTGGCATGTGGGATCTTCCCAGACCAGGGCTCGAAACCATGTCCCCTGCCTTGGCAGGCAGTTTTTTAACCACTGCGCCACCAGGGAGGTCCAACTATTGTCATTTTGAATTCTTCTGCATTTCCAAGTAATACTCTCACATGACTATTTTCTCACTAAATTGGAGGCATTATCTGTTCACTTTCTAACTTACTAATAAGTAAGGGTTTAGTTCCTCTACACTCTTTCCTATGTCCACACTGCTCAGTAAAGTTATGTCATCATGAGTTATTCCACTGCTCATGATCTCTTTGACATGTAGTGATATACTTAAAAACCTACATTGTTGATCAACTAGAAACTCTCTCAACGTCACGCTTTGTAAAATGAGGACATTCATACCATCTTCCCTTTTTTCTGCCTCCTGTCTACCTTCCAAACCTAGCTCTTACATTGTCAAGGTTGAAATTTATATTCTATTCTATGTGCAGTTAATTCTTCTGTTATTTGAGAGTCAGTACAGAGTAAGGTTTAAGAGAACAGGCAGAGAGCCTAAACTCAAAGGCTCGATCCAACCTTAAATTAGGTACAGCCTGGGCAAGTTCCTTCCCTGTCTTAGCTTCCTGTTCTCAAAAGTGGGAATGATATTAGCACCAACCTCATAAGGCTATTCAGAGGATTAAATGAGTTAATATATGCAAAAACACTTAGAGCCTAATATATACTAAGTACATACTAGTACACAATACATTTCAGTACATACCAAGTTAATACTAATACATACTAAGTATAGTTTACTTTAGTTATTTGTGATTACATGCACGTTGACAATAAAAGCTGCAAACCAAGACAGTATTGCCATTATTACAATGAAATTAATATTGCCCACTGCAGATGTACTGTGTCTCTGTGTATAGACTACACCTCGTTCCATACTGTGCCAGTGTCACTGCCCTTGTGCAGGGTGACCACATACCCCAAGCCGCCTTGGGCTGTTCCAGTTTATACCTGTTGTCCTGATATTACAGCATTAGAGTGCCTCCTTACACTACTGAAGTGTAAGGAGTTTGGACAAGGTCTGGTTTGGACAACAAATTAGATAGGTGGTCATTACCCCTGTGTGTCACTGAAAAGGGGGACATCTGTAGTGTCAGGTTGAAGTGGATTCTTCCCTTCCTCACCAATAGTAGGTTAAAAATCAACCATAGTTTAGTGTGCTTCAGGTTTATGTCCGTATAGCCTTTTCTCCTCTGGAGTTCAAGTTCCTTCTCCTCTTCCTCTCCCTCCTCCCTTCCAACAGTGCCTAACACCTAGTAAGTACGATATGCCTCAAGGTGTTTCTAAGCTCTCAATCACACAATCAATAGAAGCCTCTCCACTCTAGACTACCTGCAATCTACACTGAATCCCCTATTACCTTCCTTCTTGGTTTATTGCCTCATTTTGCTGGATTATTTCTATAAATAGCTTAAGGTGTAGCACAGGAGGTCAATTTTTCAAATTTCTTTGGGTACAAAATATCTTCTTCAGCCTCCACTTATGACTGATAGTTTGGCTGGATACAAACCCCTAGGGTGAAAATTATGTGCCTGAAAAACTTTGGAGGTATCTTTCTAATGCCTTCCAGGATCCATGGTGCTCATGACAAGTATGATAAAGTCAGATTGTAACCTTTTTTTTTAGGTGACCAGTATTTTTCTCTCTGGAATGGATGTATCCTCTCAGTATTTTATTCTATTTTAATTTATTTTTTCAGTATTTTAAAGTTTCACAATGAAGGGTGCCTAGGTATGAGTCTATTCTTGCTCGTCTTGCATAACTATTTTCAATCTGAGGCCTGATGTCTACTTTCAGCTGTGGGGAATTTTGTTGCCCTTTGACAGCTTCCCTCCATTGTTTTTCTGGGTCTGGAGTTTCTAATAGTAACATGTGGGATCTCCCAGATGCAGCCTCTCTAACATATTTCTATCACATTTTCCATTGTGTCTTTCTTTTTTATATATTGAGAAATTTTTTAAATTCCTACTGAATTTATTTCAGCAACCATATTTTCATTTCCAGGAGACCTCTCTTGCTTTCTGACCATTCTCCTTTTCATTAATACCCTAGTCTTATTTTATAGTTGCTAGCTCTTTTTAAACCTCTCTCAGGATACTAATTAGGGTTTTTTCTTAAATTATTCTGTTCCCTAAATTGTCCCTGGTCCTACTAAGGATATGTTCTCACTCTTTTTCCCCCCTCTCTCATGTTGTAAGCTTTATTCAACTAACAGGCAAATGACACTTATTTTCTATTTAAGAATGAGCGCAGAAAGCTCCCTGAAGTCAACGACTGATTGGCTTCTTATGCAGGAAGAAGCAGGCAGTAACTGTAATAGGATCTCCCCCAAACACAATTTTCTAGGGTGTAAAAACTCACACTAGCTGCCCCAGTTCTCGCCAGTTTCACTGTTTTCAAAATGAAATCATCTCATTTCAGGAGGGTGAGGGCGGGGCTGGGAGTCCACTCCTCCAAACACAACCCTTCAATGAGCTCCCCTATCTCAGTCACACTTTTAACTAACTCCACACTCTCTCCTACATGCGCATCAAAGCACGGAGCTACTTCTGCAGGTGGGGTCAGAATTCTCCTCAGTTGCAGGTGGTCCCTGTGCATATTCTAGGTGATGCTTTTCCCTCTGTTCTACTGCTTCAGTTTCACACTCTTCCACCTGTCTTCTCTCTTTCAAAACTATGTTGAAATCTCTTGATTGTTGTGGGCATATATACTTAAACACTTTGATACCATCATTGTAGTGCCTTGTCAAAACAGAGAAGAGCTAAAAGGATTCTCAGTGCATTCTGAATCTGCTATTCTGTGGTCCCAGTGTTTAAACTTCTTGGACTTCCCCAGTGTCTATTACTGCTTTTACAAATACAATCTCGTGGTCTATTCGTGAAGGAAATGAATACACCACATCTAAAATAACAAGGAATGCGGGTTAGATGCTCTAGGGTCTTGTCATACTCTGCCATTTACTAATAAACCACTTACGTTCTACAAATTGTAGGTGCTCATTTATAAAACGAAAGGGAGTAACTCTACATGAACTATAGATTTCTCCTACTCTAACATTTCATAATTTTCTAAGTTCTTTTCTTAAAATTTCTCTATATTATCATTAATTTTAATTAAAAAATAAAAATCTAACTCTTTTGAAAATCAAAGAGTAATTCCCGTAGTCCTACAATAATGGGATAATTAGTTCTGAAACCTGTCAAGTGTCATGTTTCATATGAAGAGAAAATCATATTAAATAATTTAAAAAAATTAAACATGGACTTTGTAGCACAAAGACAAGGTCCCCCACAAATGGTGTTCCTTTATTTACTAGAAATGTTCAGCTCTGCATTAAAGTTGAAATAAAATAAATATATTAATTTTGAGGTGCAAAAATTTCTTATAAAAATCAATTTTTCTTTTCTGTCCATACAAACAAAAGTATGGAATGACATTAGAGGTCAGGTTTATTTGGTAATAGAATGTAGCTTCTTGATATTTTTGATTTTAGGAAAGGAGACTATCAACATCAAAACTTTTTTCAACTTTACTTTTATTTAAAATGAGGCCATATTTTCCTCTTATAAAAAGAGAGTTCAACTAGAACTGTCCATTTTCTCATCTGTAAAACAAGAGCACTGAATCAGCTGACTGTATTCATTCAGAACTCAATTTCCTTATCTTATGATCACTAAGCTTCTCCCTAAATCTAATATACTAAGGTTCTAAGGAAAGGAAAATATATTACTAACGACATGTTTTGATTTTAGTTTCTTAGAGTTCAAATGTCCACCATTCACCTTGGTCTAAGCTTAAGGAACCATTCAAGGGGATACAATGCAGGTGGGAGGAGAAAACAGAACCCTCACACAAGCTGTGCTGTATTGCAATCAGCCTTCCGTTTGAAAAATAATCTTCTCTATAGCTTTAAAGTGATAACTTTGTACCTGCAATGCTTCTTGTTTCAAACGGATTTTCTCTGGCTCTTCCTGAACACGTTCTGAGGAATCATCGACCTCTTCGATTTCTGAGGAGGAAGGACTCCCTACTGTCACCGTCACAGGAAATTCTGATGGACCTGAGTGTCACAAGAAGAAGATAGGAAACCACAGAGTTGTTACACTAACGTGCAAAGAAAGAAGACAAGATTGTATAAAAGACAACACAAGCCAGATACCAAATATCCAAATATTAGAGGACATTTAACAAAAGTGATCTGAGGTATCATTATTTATAAATGTCTCTCACTGCCCTTTAGTGTAAAACAGGCAATGACTAAGTAAAAGTACAGTAACTTATTTTTGCTATGTTACTGTACAGACCTCTGTTGTACGTGGTTAGGATTAGTAATGGGAATTGCCCATATTATTTTATTAAGTTTCTTTCACAGAAGCCAAGTGAAGATCGAAGGTAAACATCTTTTCTCAGATCAACTTTATACTGCAAATGAAAAATTTATTCTTCACCATCAGACAAAAACAGTCTGGAAGAAAATGTAGTTTTTCAGAGGAAAATACATCAGTAAAGGGACTGATGAATAATCAGAAAGTCAGCATATCTAAGCTGTGAATAATAGACATTAGAATTTCAAAAATTAAATCACATACACATACACAACTAAAACTGACCCATCAAAAATTTCATCTTCTCACCACCCTTAAGCCAAAACTAGGGCAACAATTCTCCCAGCAAGCTTCACTGCCACTGCAATGTTGTTCAATAGGACATTTCCAAACATTTAAAAACTGACCTGGCCACAACCCCATAAAAGTCTACAGATCATAAAGAACTGTGCTGGGATTATATAACCACGCAGAAGACAAGTCACTAGGACATCATTTTGACAACAAGCAGCAAACCCTGCAGCATAGGAAAACCCTAACAGGAGATCGAGGTGCACACCCCTCTCTCTGGGAATGCAAGGCCAGGACTGACACCCAAGATGCTCTTCTCTCAACCTCAGCAGTGGTGCCTTTCACAGAGCAACTATGCAGTCTCCCAAGACAACTGGGAAGGAGAATCTGATACTGACAGTATTCGCTTGCCACGAGGCCATAAGCGAGGGAATGTGTGTGGCCTTGGTGAGAGAGCAGAGGTTTGGGAGATGTTGCTTTATATTGGCTTTCAGATCAGGAATTTGTACATATAGCCCGCAAACAACGTTTCTTGAAAACATGTGAACATTCTTGAGTATGACAGCTCCATGTGAGGGGTCAGAAATGGCAGTCAAGTTCGTTTCACTGGGTAACAGCTGATTTGCGGACTGGAAAACAGGATTCCTTGTTTACAGACATCACCACAAGGCTGCCCGTTATGTGCCAAATCCACACAACTACACAGTTGCATTGGGAGAGCGACCAAACATGTTTTACATGGATTTATTTCAGAGAGGGAAATGCTTCTTGGAAGGCTCTGTCAGTTTAAAAAGCAAGAAGAATGACCATCCACCTTTCCCAATTCAAGCCCTATATATCATAAATATGATAGCTACACACCACCAACTGATTACATACATCACGAGCTTTGATGAATGGAAAGCCCCTAAAAAGATAGCAACAAAACGAAGTTAGATCTTCATGTAAATACATCACCAGTTAAACCCAGTTAATACAACTATTTAGTAGTATGAACAGTATCCATACAGAATTGTGTATAAAAATAAATAAGCTCAAAACAAGGACCTGGAGGGCTCTGCTACGGAGAAAACACAACAGAATTCAGCCTACTGGCTTGGTAATAACTCTCTGAACTGCTGAGAGGCCCCTTCAGCTCCTATGTTCAGGACGGTTGAGATTTCAGCCTCTCTTCTTTAAATGGTGATATTAATCGTTCTCTAATTTACCACCCTGTGTGACGAGGATGGACCTGCAATTAAGTGTCTCAGGAAGAAGACAGGAAACCACAGAGCTGTGAAACTCAAGTGCAAACACTGGGGATTCAACACTATAGTTTATGCAACAGCAATTCACATTACCATTTGCAAAAAAGTAGTCGGTTGTCCAGTGGGGATTAGAAACATCCATTTAACATGAGCAACTGAACAGATATTTTACACAGGAACTACTTCAAGTACTATTTAAAATCAATTCTCTTTGTTTTCTTAAGCAATTGTTAATCCCCAATTTCCTGATTACTACCAAGTAAGTCACCTGAAGATCATCTAGAGCCATCTATTTCACTTAGCAAGCCTAAAGCTATAATTCAACCATTTTATTTACTGTTCTGTGACAAAAATTACTATGAACAGCTATCCCCTGGATAAGAAATCAGGTAATGCTAGTTTGACTCACTAAATCTGATTTACTGAGTTAATAAGCCAGTTGATTTAGAAGAGGTCTAATGCATATTTTTCATCCATTCTGCATTAAACTATTTCCCATGCCTAAAATGTCTTTTTTCCCATTCGTACGTATCCAAATTCCTACTTCTGTGCTGTAGGGCTTCGCTCAACTACATCTGCCTTTAATGAAACTTTTCTCACATGCACAATTGGTGATCATTTTAGTCTCCTCAAGACTCCCACGGAGTTACCTCTGTTGTGACACTTGAGAAACAACTTGAAACTCCCAATTACTTTTAATTTTTCTTCCTTAGAAGGCTCATTAGGCAGAAGCCATGTGTGAGTTACCTTTTTTCCCTACACAAAGCACCAGAGACCACCCACATAATACAAGTTCCAAAATAAAGAACTCTAAATGACTGAAAAAGACAGGGAATGCAAACAGGTTACCTGTTGCTTTTTGCACTTTCTGCAGGACACAATGGCCGGAAACCAGACACTCCAGGTGGTAGCGCTTCAGGAGGGTAACATTCTTGACCAGCAGAGTGTTTCCTTCCATTACTTACAGGCTTCTTTGTGGCCAAGACTACAGTTTGACAAAGCATGAAAACAAGGAATCAAGATGCACCAAAGGTCTACAGAGCAAATGTCACACGTGCACACGTCGAAAGGAATCAAAAAGGCACTTGACAATGATGCCAAGCCCATTAAAAAGAGGATCGGTTTTGTACAAAGGTTTTACATAAGCCAGCATTTTAAAAAAAATATAAGTTCTCTACAGTAACAAGTTATTTTAACTAAAACAAAAGTATTGAGATGTGCAGAAATGCAAAAATAAAAGTTTTAAAAAAATCCCAAAGTATGATACATTTTATGTATCATGTAGAAACACTCAAGTTTCCTGAATCGTAGAACACCTTTGGCATTTCTGAATCTCAAGGACACAGAAACACAGATACACCCATGACTTCTGCCAAACAGAATCTTCAGAAGTAGACCAAAAGTTAAATTTAAGATGAATTTTTCTATGTAAAAACAATACAAGTTATAAGGCTGCAAGTTGCTGGGGGGTAGGTGAGTCAATTTTACCCTCCTATAAGCCTGTCAACCTTCACTGCTCCTTTGATTTCATATAGAAAACACACAAAAAAACAAATGAAACCCACTGGATGAAAGAGTGAAATGTGGAGACTTACCCTATATTTCAGTAGTAAAGAGGCATTTGGTTGCAAAAACTAGACCTACGTGTTAATATTTTACTTAGAACAAACCATATATTAAAATTCACATTTAAATATTTAATTTGAATTTACTGAAAACAAACATCATAGGTTAAAATGGTTATATTTATCCTTCAAAGCTACTGTATTTTATGTTATTTTATTTATTTATTTTAATAGATCTTGATTGGAGTATAATTGCTTCACAATTCTGTGTTAGTTTCTGTTACACAACAAAGCGAATCAGCCATATGCATACACATGTCCCCATATCCCAACCTCTTGAGCCTCCGTCCCACCCTCCCTATCCCACCCCTCTAGGTCATCGCAAAGCACCAAGCTGATCTCCCTGTGCTATGCTGCTGCTTTCTACTATATTTTAGCAGCATTAGGATGCAGGGTAAAATGGAGTGTATGCGGTAATATAGGACAAATATTTCATAGAGTGTAGCTTATTGATAATCAACACACGATCCTGTGTGATTTACATGCCTCTTAAAAATATATAGGAGCTCAGTTCATTTTGTGCTATTTTATTGTGTTTTAACTTAATTGCCATCAAAAAAAATGTTTGTATGCATATGGTATGTATGTGTATACCCTTCCTTTCCTTTCAGAAACTAATGCAAATACATTTGTATTAAAATTTTTTTAATTACACTTTTCTTGTTAGGAGATTAAAAAATTTCTAATAAAAGTTCCCATCTTTTATTAGGCATACATAAGTACAATATAAATGTGACACAATTCACACCATTATTTCACCCCTATACTCACCTGGATCTAGGTATATACCCAGATACTGATTTGGCTTACTTCTATGTCTCCAAATAACTGAGGCAAACACAAAAAAAAGCCCAAGAAATAAAATTACTCTTAAAAGAGCTCAATGAGTTTGTATACTTCAGTTACATTTCCACTTTGTTTAATCATGCTAACTAAAAAAAAATGTTTAACTGTTCTCATTCCATGATGCCCTATTATTCTGTACTAGTTTTACAGAATTCCTAATATGTTTTACATATACATGTTTTATTTATATAGATTTCCATTTCTAATATCATAGCAAAAGTCAAGGTAGCTATTTTAAGAATGCTTTACATATGATATAAATTTTTAATAATAATATCTAATTAGTGTGATATCACAAATCTTAACTTCTTTGAATGTACTATTTGATTATTAAAATATCACTCTCTTGAAATAACAATTGGCAGACGATCATAAGCTTTTTTTTGACTTCATAAACACTCTTAACAACTTATTTAATACACTGTTGTCCAAGCAAGTTGATGAATAGAGAATCAAAAACATACAACTTTAAGTAGAAAAAAAAAAGCTGTATTTATGAAGATGTTTACAATAGTTTATTTTAGGTTATTTCCAATTTTTCACCAATTTAAAAACTTGACCAACTCAATGAAACCTTGTGAATGCAATGTTAAAAAGTATAACTATGAATTACAGAATTGAAATTTAGTATGAAAAGATAAGAATTGCAAATTATAATGAAGCTATGTGGAACTATGTTTATAGACAGCAGGAAGAGAAAATTAAAATGTAAATATTGCTTGATAGGATAATGGGATTAGAGGTGGTCTCTTAAATTTTTCTTTTTTATGCTAATACAATACCTTTATAAACCCCAAAAATCTTCAAACAACACATTTTTTAAAAATTGTGGTAAACGACACAAAACAGAAAATTTATAATTTTAACCATTTTAAAGTGGACCGTTCAGTGATATGAAGTCAACAAAGTTTTAAAACTTTCAGAGGGCACCTGAATAAAAGATGTGTTGTCCACTGGTGATTTTAATGTATCTGGTATATAACTAAAGTCACCACAAAACTCTTTCTGGGAAATTGGCAGATCATAAACATAAACAATTTATTTTGCTTTTTATTAAACCTTATTGTTTTGCTGTTTCAAAATTCAAATTTACTCACAAGAAAGAGTCAGTTTCATATTAGATTTGGTTTCACAAATGCTGCTCCTGCTATTCATTCTTATCTCCAAAAAAAAAAGACTATTGTGACTAACGATAATATGTTACAGAAAATAAGAAGTTAAAAGGTTTTCAATCTGCATATCTGGGAACCTAAATTAAAGCATCACACAACATTTTCAAAAACAGAAAAGCCATTTGATTTGACTCAAATCTTAGTTTTAAGATGGCAGAAAGTACCTTGATAATTTTCTTTTAAGAAAGAAAGAAGACCAAGCCATTAAAGAGGAATTCTTCCGAGAGAACTGAAACATGTTATATACCTCTGACTTGGCACTCCTTCCATCTGGAGAACTTGTTTGGTAACTGTTTTCATCACAGAATGATCTAAAGTAAAATGAATTGAAATTAGAGTAATTATTTTCCAATGAGTGGCTATTTCCATTTAAAACCAAAAGCCAACTAATTATTGCTTTTCCCATACATTTAAATATGAAATCTACATTATATAATTATACACTTATTTCCCCCTTTGTGTATTCTAATTTCGTCCTCAGAAACCTAAGATGCCATCTTGCAGACTGCCCACAGTGGCTACTATTTTGGCAGCAGCAAAGGTCAACTTGAAACATTTTGCATCTGAAGTGGCTTTGGATACCTTTGGATACAAAGTACAGTCTGAGCACCGTCCAGACGCTTAGATACCTAAAGAGCATCTAAGATATCAAACCAGGGCATCCAAGATAACAAACCAAGTCCTGATATTCCCTCAAAAGCTGCTCCTCCCATCAGCCCCCTTCTTCTAAGTGATACTACCCAGTTGCACACATAATCATCAACGACTTGTCTCCTTGTTACTATTTCCTTCATACCTCACATCTATCTGCAGGTCTTGAGAGCTACACCCTCAAAACACAACCTGAATTCAACCACTTTTCACTTGCTGCAAACTTCCAACCTAACCTAGGCCATAAACATCTCTTATTTGGAGCACTGTGATAGTCTCCTAACTGGTCTCCCTATTCCTCTTTATTTATTTATTTATTTATTTTGCGGTACACGGGCCTCTCACAGTTGTGGCCTCTCCCGTTGCAGAGCACAGGCTCCAGACGTGCAGGCTCAGCGGCCATGGCTCACGGGCCCAGTCGCTCCGCGGCATGTGGGATCTTCCCGGACCGGGGCACGAACCCGCGTCCGCTGCATTGGCAGGTGGATTCTCAATCAGTGCGCCACCAGGGAAGACCCCTGTACCTCTTCTTTATCCTCCCAAGTCCCTTCTCTATACCAGGTCACCTTATTCAGATACGATTTGGATCATGCCTTTTTCCAGTTCAAACCCCTCTACTCATTTAGAATAATCCACATCTTTACTCTGGCCTTCAAGACTTTACAAGAGCAGACCCCTGGCTAGCTCCTTGACCTCATGTCCTACCACATTCTTCTTCACTCAGTACTCTGCCCAGATTGGCCTCCTTGCTTTTCCTTAAATACTCCACCCACCTACATGCCTACATACTCATTGCCTCCTTGTCCTGGAATGTGCTTACTCCACATCTTCCATGGCTTGCTCCTCTCTTCATTCAGGTCTCCGTTCAAATGCCACTTCTCCAGTGAAGCTGTCCCCTAACAAACCTATCCAATGGAGTCCTACCTGCTCTCCCTCACTCTCCTTACATTAAGATATTTTTGCACTTCCTACCCTCTAAAATTATATGACTTATCTGTTTACTCATTTCTATCTGATCTCCTTCACTAGAATGTAAGCTCCATGAGGGCAAGACTTTTGTCTGTCTGGTTCACTGCTTTATCCGTGGTCCCTAAACCCATCTCTGGCACACAGAAGATGATTACAAAATTACTTGTGAATCTGACAAATGAATAAAGTACTCCTGGCAAGAATTCAGAGGCTGCACAGGAAAGAAAGAATGCTCTTGGTGGAAGCAGGCTTAGTATCTAGGTTCACCTCTATTCAGAGTAGAGATAAGAAAAATTGACAAGTATAATTCACTTTAATTAGTACAGTAGCTGCTAAAAACATAAGGGAAGTGCAACACTAGAAAAGTACAGTTGAAGCTTGAACAACATGGGTTTGAACCTCGCGGGTCCACTGACACACGCATAGTTTTCAGTACATAGGTACTATCGTCCTACATGATCCAAGGCTGGTTGAATCCACAGATGTGGAACCACTGACTATAAACTTATACCCAGATCTTCAACTGCGTAGGGGTCGACACCCCTAACCCCACGTTGTTCAAGGGCCAACTGGATATGATGAGGAAAGTTAAACACATTAAGTTTTAAAAAACTGTCAATACCTGAACAAATTCTTTTTGTTTTGCTATGTGTTTATCAATTTTAAAAAAGTGACCACATACCAACCAGCAGATTTTTTATTATATCCAGAACGAGCAGAGTTCTGTTGGTTTCAAGGGCCTTTAGTAAAGCCTTTGCTCCTTCACTGGTGAGGCCGCACTGCTGCAGGTCAAGTGCTTTCGATGAAAGACAAAAGGTCACTTGCTAACTCTACAGATTTAACATATAGACAACTCTCATTTTCTCACGTGTGGAAGAGTCCTGCACAAGACAAGTCATGGCAGGTTTGTAATTTTGGGTATGGAAAAAAACAGAGACATATACGCACACACATAATGCATAATCCAATTTAAAAACCTCTTCTTGGATGTGCAATGATAACCCTGGCTTTAGTACCAATAGATCAGAGAACAGATTTTACAATTACAGAACTGAAGAATAACTGTATATAACCTATGAGCAAAAAGCATCACAAAATGAATCTCAGTTCATAATTAGCAAGGGCGGCAGGGGCATGTAAACCTCACAAGCAAAACCTGGTGGAGCTCAGAAATGCACTGCATTCTTTTGATCATGATCTTCAGCTCCAAATCACACTTGAAACTAGTTCAAAGGGGAAAACAAAATAGAAGAAATGTAATAACTGTTAGTTTTAGAGGAAAAAAAGACAAATCTAAGAGGATACAAATAATAAAAACTTTCAACAATGTGTGAATAGAGAATACATACTAAAAACCTATCATGAAAGTAGGATGGTCAAGAACCCTCGCAGTAAAAGGTCAGACAAAACCCAGAAAAACTGATCATGAATTCTAGTAGTTCTGGGGCTGAACAACCTACTCATTTAAACCAAAGGGATCATCACTAAAGCACAGGGATTAAAAAATATTACATGAAAGGAAACTATCATGAGTCTTTTCTTTAAGTGTTGTGTGGACCATCACATTAAAATAACTGGAGTCTTTCAACACCCCCATGACAGACAGAAATAGCAAGTCAGACATACGGATCTGACAGGATATGATACAACCCTTACAAACTCTCACTACAGAAGAATGGACACAGGGTATAATTAACCAAATAGCCAAATTAATACAAACAGCCAGTAAACCTCACCAGTCAATCAAATGAATACAAAATAAAACAAAATGTGGTTATTGTCCTATCAGATGAAGCCACGATTCTGTAAGAAAAGCCTTTAAATAATGTCTATACCCTTTGGATCCAACAACTCTCTTTCTAAGAATTTAACCAAAAGAAATAGAGATATAGGTAAGGATATATATCAGAGTACTCTTTGTAACTGAAAAACTGGACAAAGCTTATATACAAGAATGGATAAGCTATGTGCACTGTGGCATATTCATATAATGGAATACTGAACAATCACAAAAAATGATGTAGGAGATGCAAATTTACTGACTTGCTAAAATGCTCATACTAAATTAATTGAAAAAAGTTATAAAATTTGGAGTAATCCCACTTGCATAGAAAATGGAGAGGTACTCATTTTTGTAGTTTCACATTTTTTTACAAGTGCTACAGGCCAGTGTTTGTGAGAGGCAGGCTTCCCATCTACTGTTGGGGTGGACTACAAATTGGCATAGCCTTTCTGGGTGGTAATTTGGCCATGTGTATCAAATGTCTTAAAAATAGGTCACACTTAGTCATTCCACTTGTAGTACCTTATTCTACAGAAGTAATCCCGATGGACACAGAGATGTATATACAACGTATTCACATTGTTTCTGACAGGGAAAAGCAAACTGTCTAAATAGAATTGCAAAGAATTGATTAAACTATGGGACATCAATACGACGCAATACTACATGATACATCATTAAGTGAAAAAAGCAGGCATATGAAATAGCAAGTATACTACAATTCTATTTTTGTAATCCCTAAGTGTACATATATATTTGTAGAAAAAAAAAGACTGAAAGTATATACACCAAAATGAACAGTGATTATATCTGGGTATTAAAATTATAGGTAATTGTTCTCTTGTTACTCTGTATTTTCTGTAAAGGATATATGCAACTCTGAGAGAAAGTTGAAAAGCAAAATAAAAGCTATCAGTAAAATGAGGCTTTAAAAAATCCTATCACAATAGTATCATGCCAAAAGCTAAGCATATTTCATATTAAAAATTCAATATTTTCAATTTTAGAATTTCCCTCTAAGCCATAAATCCTCACTAAGAGATTCTGCCAAAGCACTTGCACCCAGGTCACCAATGAGCGTGTTGCAGTTCAGAGTGATGCGCCTCAAACCAGCCATGCAGTCAAGATCACGTCTCCTGGAATGAGGACTCTCAGCCCAGGTTTCTTCATGCCTTCTGGTAGTCGGATACTTCAAAGATTTAATGGGATGAAATTAAGATGCTTGAATAAGGAAACAGGGTGTGCCTGAGTATGGCTTATTCTGTCAGAGATTTACACACACACACAGATCAAGCATATATGCCAGGAGCATCAACCTGAGAAATTCAACAGTCACTTCTGGTTTACGAGTCCAGTGACCCAGATTCTGCTTGGTCAGTGATTAGATTCTAGCCACTGCATTTCCTGTTTCTGAACACTTATGCAAAGTTGGACAACTCAATTACAGTCTATGAATTATTTTCCTTATCTTCTAAGTCAGGGAATTGGTTCTAAATTCTATCTTTGCTGAGGCCCTATATTTCATCATCCTGTCCTCCAATGGCCTCCAAACACCTGACTGGGCAAACCATAAGAAAACTTTTTAATATGCATCTTATTTATTAACAAATTATATACACAAAGTTCCATACCTATAATTTATGTACATGATAAACTACACAGATTTTTAAAAATAATACAAAGGTAAAAATGTTCTAATATTTTCTTTTCCTAACTCCTAAGGCATTATTTTATTTTACTTATTTTTTATAAAGATTTATTTATTTATTTGTTTGTTTGTTTGTTTGGCTGTGCCAGTCTTTAATTGCAGCATGCCGGATCTTTTAGTTGTGGCATGTGGGCTCTTAGTTATGGCAGGCACTTGGGATCTAGTTCCTTGAGCAGGGATCGAACCCAAGCCCCCTACATTGGGAGCACATAGTGTTAACTGCTGGACCGCCAGGGAAGTCTCAAGCATTATTTAAAAAACTATATTTACAAAATGTATCTCACATGCTACCTAGGGTGTGCACACAAGCTTTAGAGGCCTGGGCTATGCAGAGCCAGTTTGATGTACCTTGGGAAAATAATGGTTTGACATTTAAGCAAAAGTACTGTCCTGAAGACATTCAATTCTTTATATTCATAAAGTAAATTTTGGTAACAGGGAACACTGACTGTCAATGAAAAAAGTCTTATTACATTTCTGAAAAAGTAAAAGACTCAAAGTGCCTTTGTTACTCTAAAAGGAAAATCATTAGTGTCATTTTTCTATTAACAATAACTTATTAAAACTCCAAGCAGAAACAACAGCAATCACTTACACAGCGCTTAGTATGTGCCAGGCACTATTTATACAAATAAGTGCATTTAAACCTCATAAGGAGGCATAGAGGTTAAGTGATTTGCCCATGGTCACTAGCTATGAAATGGGAGAAAGGGGATTTGAACCTAGGCCATTTGGCTTCCGCACCCAAGTTCCTGACTGTTTTCTACCTCAGGGGTCAATGCACTTGCCCTGTATAGGCTCAAAGAATTTTTCAATTTTTAAAATCTAAATTTAAACATTTCCAGATTTGTGGGCTGTACAGTTACTGTTGCAACTACTCTGCCCCACTGGTGTAGGGTGAAAGGAGCCATAACTACCATGTAAACAACGGGTGCGACTATGTTCCAGAAAAACTTCCTTTACAAAGCCAGGCGACGGGCTGCATCTGGCCCACCAGCCAGAGTTTACCTATCCCTGATCTGCACCATCAAACTATTAAAAAGCCTTCATGTCAAATTATTAACTAACTTTAGGCCTAAATACAGTCATTATAACCACTGTAAAGTTGTTAAGGCATTATTTTAAAAACTGTATTTACAAATTGCTGATGTACTGACTTTTATTAGTTTAAAAACTACAACAGCTAATAAACACTTGATTCATTTAAGTCTTGAAGACTAGAATGGCATAGTTTCTTCAGAGTATTACAATAAAAGTTTTCAGTAAAAAAACATTCATAAAAGTATTATTAGGTATTATATATTAAATCTATTTCTAAAATTAAGTGGACTATCTTTACTAAATGGTAGAATCGCAAACTGAAAACTGGTCACATTCTTTCAGCAAAATGAAAGCTGCGCTCACATGTATCAAAAGACAAAAATTAGGGCTTCCCTGGTGGCGCAGTGGTTGAGAGTCCGCCTGCCAATGCAGGGGACATGGGTTCGTGCCCCGGTCCGGGAAGATCCCACATGCCGCGGAGCGGCTAGGCCCGTGAGCCATGGCCGCTGAGCCTGTGCGTCCAGAGCCTGTGCTCCGCAATGGGAGAGGCCACAACAGTACCACACACACACAAAAAAAAGACAAAAATTAACTGCCCTCTGTATCAATATATTAATGTGTTTCAATCACATATGTTTTCATGAAAGTTTAAACATAAAATCACCTTTAAGATCTAGGCCATGGGATCGGCTCCATGCCATGACAGAATACACCCCGTGAAGTTTACTTAACTTGTCTTAAGTGTGATAGAATTCTTTATACCTTGACAAATAACTAAAAGGAAAAAAAAAACCCACACACACAATAAGATGAAGAGCCTATACATTTGTCAATCTTGACTTATTTGCTTTTCTTGAGTCAGTTGGAAGTTTATAGCCACATTCTCAAAATCATTAACTACAATCTTCCCAAACAGGTAATTGACGAACAGATGCATTCTAAAACTTGTCAGTAACAAAGTGCTATTCCAGTTTACAGCAACAGTTTAATTCTACTTAGATACTAAAACTGAATACACTGAATACTGCAAACTTGATTCCCAACCACTCAGCAAAGTACTACATACCTTTTCAGATATAGGAAAAAAAAGAAAAAGCATACGATTCTTCCTATTTTCATTTCCAAAGATACATCCCAATCTTAATGATCAATCAGCGATTTAAACGTCAACTATAAACCCAGTATACTGCTGCTGTGCAGTGTACTAGAGCAATAGAAGAGAGCGGACCTCAAACCCTCTGTTCCCTCAAATTCAAAGGCAGGCTTCCTGACCCCTCCAGACCACTACTGGACACAGGGAAGGCACACTAATGTTGCAGGACCCCAACCAACAGTCACCTGCGTTGTAATTACTTCCATGACACACCCTCACCAACACCACTGAGTTTGCTGCTCCTACGGGACGTTACATGTATTTACTATTTTAACACATACCACAGTGCATCATAATTATGATTGCAGATAGATGTTCTAACAATTGAAAGAGAATGATGACTTTTTTGCTCTTTACATCTTGCTATTTCCCTTCCCATAAAATTTCTTGAAGCGAAACCATAAAATATACACAAACACAAAAAACAGAAAATATACAAAACATGTGCTTTGCACCTTAACGCAAACTTAAGTAAAATTAGTTCTGACAGTATCCGGCATGACAAACTTCCATGGTACAAATGAGAATGGACCAAGGTTTGAGCAGGTACAGGAGACAATCCAGGCATGAACAACACCAAGGAAAGGTAGACAGGAAGTAACATGGTGTGTAGGAAATCACGAGACCAGTCTGATGGGAAGAGACTTAAACAAGACTGAAACTCACTTTCTAAACCTCCATCTCCAACTGGACAATTCGCAGGACACAGGTGCACCAAAGTGGCCAATTTATTCAATCCCTTTAATATGGAGGAAGAGTTTAAAATTTTACTGGTTTAATTTGCCCCAAAAGCAACTCTCAACAGTTATGGCCTCTGTCGTCGGAGCTTTGTATGAAATTAAGTCAAAGTGTGGAGCTCCTTTGCCTTTTTTTTTTTCTCCTTAAAAAAGAAAAGAAACAATTGTTCCGAGTAAAAACAAACATATTCCAAAGCATGTGTACATTGAAAAGTAAAGAAACTTTATTAACAACTTCATAAAAACTGACTTAAAATTTTAAAAAGAAAAAAACATGAAGTCCTTCCGACTGGAGTCGTGTCTCATAGTGTCCTTTCTTTACAGAAATAGTCGTATTACGACACATATGCACAAGGATTAACACCATGACACACTGTACACGGCGGGCCCTGGCGAGCTCACCAGTTGTCGTCTGAGTCCAGGTCTCTGGGGAGGATCCACTCCACGGATGAGCCCAGCAGAGTCTGAAGCTCGTTCGTGAACTCCACCAGATCTAAGAGCTCCTTACTTTCTGGATTACAGGACTCCAGGTCTTTGGGGCAAGAGAATAAGAGACTTGCTGACACTTGCCGGCAGAACTCGGCCTCCGCGATGGTGACGATTTCCACATTTGGGAAATTGCAGCGGAATATGCAGGAGGACATTTGCAGTTTCTTGAGCAGGTCTGAGAGCAACAGCCAGTTACGAGGCCTACACCAGAGAAAGGACAGTGGTTTGAGTTTCCGGCAAAATTAGAGGCGCTCCCAACTATGAACTACCCGTCTCCTGGCGGTGAAAGGGCCTGCTACTTCCACTTTGATTACCCCACCCCCACCCCACTTCTCACTGTCCTTAGAAGGTCTACTTCTTCTTTTTCTTTTTTAATTTTATTTATTTATTTATTTTTGGCTGCATTGGGCCTGTTGCTGCGCACGGGCTTTCTCTAGTTGTGGCTCGCGGGCTCTAGAGTGCAGGCTCAGTAGCTGTGGCGCACAGGCTTAGTTGCTCCGTGGCATGTGGGATCTTCCAAGACCAGGGCTCGAACCTGTGTCCCCTGAACTGACAGGCAGATTCTTAACCACTGTGCCACCAGGGAAGCCCGGAAGATCTACTTCTAGCGGGGGAACTCTGGACTCATGTGCATGTGTTAAGAGACCACCTAGGGCAGACCAGCCAACTTAGACAAAAGCAGGAGCAGCGCCCCTGAACGAGCCTCGTTGCAGGCCACCCCAGTGCTGCCTTGGCTCTGGTCACAACTCAGGTCACCCCTCTCCAAGTAAGTGCACCCCGTTCTAGTCACTGGGGAAAACCAGTCTGTATGCCAACCCAAGGGAGATGGCAAACACCTCTTTGACCTCTCCTCTCCTCCGGCCCTCATGGAGAGAGCATGAGAAACACTCGAGGTCACCTGGCTTTCCTTGCCTTTCCCACACCTCCAACCTGCCTCTCAATGCTGCCGGGAGTGAGGCTTTTTCGAGAAGGGAGGTGGTACAATCCTTCCTGATACCCTGCCACGCTTTATCATCTCTATCCCGAATAGAATGTCACCACAAGGGCAGACACGTTCCCAGCCTCAGAGTCCAAGGAGGATGCTACTCCTTAAGCACCGGGGTCAACACACAGCAGAGCAAGGTCTCCTGATGTGTTCACTCCAAAGGGTTGGTCATGGGGCACAGTGGCCCGACCGTGGGGACAAGACTCGATCTATGCAAATCTGAAGACACATAAGATCCCAGGTGCCACATACGGCTTTCTCTAATCTTATACGAGAAGCGGGTACACATCAGTATCGTCCCGTGGACCTCACGCGCCTTGGAAGGCCCCTATGGTAGCCGTTTGGGGAGGATCCCTTCCCCAAGAGTTTACTGACTGAAACTGTGCAATTGCAGTCGCTGACTCCCGTGTCCTTTGGGCTCTAGGGGTGTGTTCCAATGAGGGCAGTTGGCTGGGGAGCCCTCCCACCCCCAAACTTTTCTGGAAAAGTTCCACTGCATTATGTGAGGTCGGTGGACACTTGGTGAGGAATTCACTCACCCCCCAACCCAGCCAACCTCATCTACTGAAGGGGATTTCTAACTCCTGCCACCCCACAGAGCAGCTGGGCTGGCTCTTGACCACATGCTGGCCACGCTCACCCCTGAGCGACGGACACCTGGACGTTATAACACGGCAAAAGGGGGTCTTCGGAAAATTCAGATTCCAATAGGTCACCATAGGCCTCGTTGCTGTCATCCTGGTCCTCCGGTCCTGGGGGATTTGCTAAAACATCATAACCACTTTCATCATCTGGTTCTAACCGGGGGGGCAAACAAGAGAGAGGTCAGTAAGCTGGAGCAAGATTCCAGCTGTTCGCCAAAAAGGACTCTGGAAAAATTCTTTCCCAAGCAAGTCCTGCTCACAGCACCACCACCACCCCCAGAAGCCCAACTGAAACGAACAAGGCTGTTCAGCACACACAGAGCTGCCAGAGAACTCCGAAGAGCAACCGGGGCTACCGTCGTCAGGAGCCTGCAGGTTATTTAAACCGTCTGCAGAGGTGGCGGCGGGGGAAGAGAGAGAGAGAGAAACAAGATAACGCCTGCTGGTAAGAGGCAAATGCTGCTGGAGTTCGGGAACATCTCACGCTGGGGCTGGTGTCACCTCCTGACAAGTCCCACTGCACACGCCTCTAGGTATCTGACTGAAACCTCCCCACGCGTCCACCCGCCTTCCTGAGGGACTGCCCGCCTCACCGCCCCAGCCTGCCAAACAAAAGCTAGCCTGGCTAGCCAAGAGTTTTCCAGCCCCCCACCTCGCAAAATTCAAAGTACGTATCTCTTCTTTGACAGACTAACGTTGGGCTGCTTTTCCCAGTAAAGGGTCACTTAGAGTAAACGGGGGGTGGGGGTAGGGGGAACCCAGGTGAAAGGCTGTGAAGTCACCGTCTAGATGCTTGAACAAGACCGTGTCTTGACCTCTGCCGTACCTGTTAAGAACTTCTCCAGAAGTTCGCTGTGGTTCACTTTCTTGATGGTTCTACCTGAGTACGTAGCCAGGGTAGGAACAGCACCGTAGGAGAGGAGCAAGCGGACAATTTCGAGATGATCATTCTTGACAGCATCGTGGAGAGGCCTAGGAGAGGTGCGGGGGATTACACCCGTGCACGTGACGCTTGCTTCTAAGGACACGGGGCAAAATCGAGCGTGTGCGGCCAAGCCTCGTAGGCGCGCTATTTCACCGAGGAGGTGAGTGTACGGTCGCTGCGACAAATTACTCTGTTATTTCAACACATAACCCTTTACGGGACAGGTGAAGGGACCATCTCAGGCCTAATTCTTCAATGCAAATCTCTCTTAATGCATGGCCCAAGGAGGAACTCAGGCCACGATGAAAATGTTTCCAATGAACTTAAATAGTGACAGACTGTAAGAAGGTAACATACGGCGGGGTGGGGGGAAGAACCCCAGCACCACGGAAGCAGATACGAGAAGCCATTGTTACACCATTACAAACAAAACCCAAAAAGTGCAGTTGGTAAAAGAAACTAGGGGCAAAGTGGAACCTCTCCTGAAACCAATTTGGAGATGAGTGATCAACCCTCTCGCCCAGAAGCAGTCGACAGGCAGGGCGAGTTCTCAGGAGGATACAGAGTCCTCCTGCCCGTGTCCGCTGGGGTCAGGAACACTGTCCGCAGTCCCATCCAGAAAGGATGCTATTTGGAAACCATGAACCACCAAATACCTTACGGTTTTGCTCATTTTATGACCGTCAGGAAAGCCCCAGTGCCCTGCCTCGTGGTGGCATCCCAGGTACAACCAGGAAGATGCTTGGGCTGACTCAGACATGGGCCTCTGGCCAATAAACCGAGGTCAAGGACAGAGTGGGGGCCAGGCCCGGGGATGTGGGTGGACACGGCAGGTCCTATCAAGCCAGTTGCCACTGGACCTGTCTGTACTCCTGCAACTTTCAACTCACATATATGTTCAAGATTGAGATTCAACAGACGCTGGTGAAGAGTCCAGGGTCTTAAAAGAGAACACCCCTGATTATTCATGCAGGCTCAACATTTTCAGGGACTTCTGTCCATAAGAGCGTCACAGAGTTTTAAAGTTCTATGTAAATTTGCCAGAAAGATCTGTCCGATTCCATTCTAGAGGACTCCGCCACCAGTGTGCTTAAATGGCACTCACTCTCCATCTTTCCTTCTGGGGTTCCCCGCACACCCTGAGAACCACTGCCTATGCCCCAGCAGGGCCACGCCAAGAGCAAGACCGCCACTGACCCGGTTCCATCCTGGGCACTGCAGTTGACATCGGCGCCATATTCAAGGAGGTGTCGTACGATGTTGAGCCAACCTCTTGCACAAGCCTCGTGCAGGGCACAGTAACCCGCGTTGTCGCGGTGGTTCACATCACAAATCTTGTTCTCCAGGCAGTACAAGACCACTTCCTACGGGGAGAGGAGAGGAGAGGAGAGGAGATACCATCAGACAACCATACAGTGAACCTTGTAAGGGTGACCTCCCCATAGCTTGCCGGTGCCCACTTTCAAAGGCATACATCCTTGGGGCCAAAAGCCCACCATGGCGCGGGGAGGTGGCAGGCATCCTGGTGGGGGGTGAGAGTGCGTGAGAAGGGCTTGGAGATGCAGACAGTGTTGTCTAAGGCTCTGCTGCACCAGTGGCCTGGCCATGGGCAAGTTACCCTTGAACTTCTCCAAGCTTCCACAGGGCTGCTGAGAGGACGCATTCGGATAGCGATGGAAGCCCTCAGCCCAGGGGCCGACGTGACCAGTACAGAGGTGTCACGGCTGCTAACATCTTAGATGACACATTGCCAAGCACAGACCATTCTCACTTGATGGGTCTGTTCAGTCAGTGGCAGTGGACGATAACACAAGTTTAGATCAAAGTATGGATGACCAACACTTAAAGAGAGCTTAAATCAGCCAGAGAACATTCCCCAGCTTAGAGAAGCAGGGACACCCAGGTCACCTACATCCTCGCAACCCTTGTTAAGAACCCAAATCAGAACCTGGGCCTCAGATGCTCTTGTCTGTATGTTAAGTGGAGTTAAAGAGAAGCTCTCTCCCTCCATCCTCGAGGAATGACACAAAATGCCTCCAATAACCCCACCCTCTATTTTGCCTCACTCCACCCTCTCAAGTAAATATGAAAATTTTAGACTGATTCTGCCCCAAGTTAATGACAGGAACCTGATACACCACAGGCTGCAACCTCCACATTTCAAGAATCAAATAAAACGTTCACCCCCGCCCCCGGAGATGTTCTGTGTCAACACTGTGCATTAGAATCACTGTTATTAACCTTATTTCTTTGGCTTGTTAAAATATTAATATGAACCACTCCCAGTAAGCAGAGCAGGAACTTATTCAATGTTTTATTACCTTAAGAAAGTTTTCAGACACATCGAAAGCATTTGCCACCAGAAAACACGTTATACTGTTAATACTGCGTAAGTCGTGCCCAGCAGAGAGCCGTCAGGTTCTGAGAGCTGGGAGTAGGCAGAACGTGCATGTGGCCCAACACATGGTCTGCTGGGTAAGGGGGGATGGGATGGGGGTCAGAACAGGCCTCCTTGTGACATCTCTCAGGTAACTTATCTGTTAAACCTAAAACGGGGGTCATTCTAGCTGCTCATAAGTGCGAGATGGGTTCTGTAAAACCTTTTATGCCCTTTGGAGGACACGCCAATCAAAGGTGACCACTCACTTGGGAGCAAACTAGAATGTTCCATTTGCTTACCACGTGAACCCAATGGGGCATGCTGGTAAACCTGGCCATCGGGGCCCTGTTACTTCAGGTCACTGCAGCAGCTCCCTTCCAAAACAAGAGGAGGAAGAGAAAAGGCACGCCCACGAATGCGTTTCTCCGTTTACATCCCAACCTGCCAGAAAGCCCTCAATCCTCTGGGCTCCCAGGCCACCTGCCCCGAGCCCTGGTATCCAGGATACCGCATGAAGCTGCTGCTCTTTTAGCAGGCCCTCACTAGCCAGACTTGAGTGGACGGCTGCAAGCTAATGAGTTGTGTGCCCCAGCCAGGGAGAGGCCCTGTCACGTGGCTCTGGGATCAGGTCTGAACGCCACCAACTGCTGTGCACACATCAATTTACTCAACGCAGGGTTTATTTGCTGTGACAATCATGGCCTTCACCTGGAAACCTTCATCACTACTAGGGCAGATTCAAGGGTACCTAGAAATGAAAGGCCGTCCAAGCTGATGGGTAAGTCAACTCTCTTCTCCCGGAAGATGGCAGCAGAGGCAGCAGTAGCCCCACGGCCAGGTCAGACTTTTTGCCACGGGCTGTCCTAACTCAACCACGTTGATCCCACTATTTACACAGTGCTTCTCATTTCCCCAGATGAGGACGTCTTCTGTCACCCACAGGAACCCAGGAGCTACCAGGAAAGGAAGGTAGTACCATCCTCATTCAACACTTGGAAACTGAGGCCCAGAGATATTAAACCCCAAGTTCAATTAACATCAAGTACTAGACCTATAACTCAGGTCTTTGGTACCTGGTCAGCTGGGAAGATTCAAAGGGCCCAAGAGGGCCCCAGTTAGAGGGATGCAATGCAGCTGTGACGAGCATCCCACAGGCCTTCTCTGTTGGGGGTCAAGTGGGCTAACTACACTATCCTAACTAGGAGGGTGATGGCCTCTAAATGGATGGCAACCATCGCCACCAACACTTTCTCTAACTGAAAGGTGAAGAGGCGGGGCGAGTCTGTCGACGCAACACATTCCTTGGTTTATTTTCTCCGCTAGAAATAAACGGGAGTGTCTGAAGGGCAGCCCAGCCATTCCCAAGCAAAGTCAAACTGCTTTTGTCGGACAGCTCTCTGTTCAGCGGCTATAAGCCGAATGCCATTACCCGCAAAATGTAACCATAAAGGCCATAAGCCCGACGTTGTTAATTAAATGCCTCATTAACTTTTTGAAAAACATGACTTAATCAGTTCATAGAAAATTTAACCATCACCGCTAAAGGCACAAGCATGTGGTTGCACACGGGCGTTTCAGCCTAAGAAATAGAAGCCTTTTTCCCAGGAGGGAAAGGTTTGAGGTCTTTGGCCACGCAAGTGATCTATTTAACGCGGATCTGAAGCCAGAGTGTGTTTCTAAACTTCCAGAACCACATTATCATGACATAAAGCTCAGACAGCCTTTATACTGCACATGGTATCTCTGGCTAAGCAGAAGAAAATAACCAAGAATGCTGAAGACAAAACTTCAGGAAAACCCTCCCAAACCACACCCTTATCTGCTTAAGCAAACTGTCCTTCAATTTGAAAAGGTTGAAGCTGCCACATCTCCCAACTGGGCCATCATCCCAACATTTAAAATTCTGCCCAGAGAAATCCCAGAAATTTCTGCCCAGAGAAATCAAAGTTGAAAGCGTTCATCTACTTGTCACAATGTTCAGCATCAACACTGGTGATCTGTGGAATCTACATATTGAAATTTACATTTGAAGAAAAAAACAAATCCGACCGTAAACATTCCCAAGGCTTCCTGTGCAATCAAAGGCCAGGTAGCCTAAAAAAGTATGGATCAAGTGCCCCTTGGTCCAGGCCTCAGAGCCACCAAACCAAAATGGAAACTGTCTTAGAGGACCAACGAGGGTCTTTTGACGTCTCTGGTCCCAAAGGGAGGCTGCTGGAAATGATGCCAAGTTCACAGGTGGGGCTCGGAGCCCCGCCCTCCACGGCGGGTGCAGCAGCACCCCGCCCCCCCATCTCCAGCATTTGCTGGAAGCGGGAGTCTACTTTCTCAACCCTAACCCAAAAGTTGGGGTTAGGGGTCTCCCCCCGACCTCCAGCGTTTGCTGGAAGCAAGGAGACTATCTTCTCAACCACGGGGGGGTCTAGCTCAACACTATGTGCAACATCTGCTCTGTCCTCCTAGGCGCCCGCTCTCAGCTCTTGGGAAACCAACTGGGTGCTCCTTGGACTTCACCTGCAAGTAACTGCGCTAACTACCACAAAGTGCTCTCTAGCTAATGGAGAGGTCTCCAAGAGACGTGTAGATAGAAACAACAGCACATTCAACCCACAACAACAACAAAAAAACATCCCAAACTAAGCATAGCCCTAGTGCTTCCAACTACCCACCCACAGTCATGCCTTAGGGCCAAGGCAGGCACACTTCCAAGGGCTCACGGCACTATGGACCGGGGTGGGGGGACACGACGGGAGACGGGGGACAGGGGCACAGAGCTGGCTGAGGGTGTGGGCGCCAGGGCTCCGGGCCAGCCTGGGTCCTGCCACCCCAGTGCTCAGCCACACCTCCACGCTCAGCCTGCTGCACCGCGTTTTACTGTCACCATTCAACTCCCAGAGGGCTGATGCCAGCACAGAAAAATGCCTTTGCCCTGTGGGCTATTACATCACAATTGCTACTGACAAGTATGGTGGGGGAACTGCACAGGGCAGAGAGAGTCATCTGTCTCACAGAGGTTTTGAACTGTCAAAAGGGCAATTCCAGTGTGAGCCAGTCTTGCTGAGGAGCGTGGTGGGCTCTGGAGCAATGCTGGATTGCTACCTGTACGGGTATCAGCTAACCCCTCTGAGGCTCAGTTTCCTCATCCGAGAGTGGGCTAGTACTCGTTACTCCCAAGTGAAGATGTTAAAAGGGTGAAAGGACTTACTACAGATCACACGGGCTTAGGCAGATATCAGTTATCTTTCTATGTTGCTCTAGCAATAGAGGCCATCACTGTCATCAGCCGTGCTGGGTTGGGATACAGCAGTGTGGACAGGGAGTTTTGTGCAAGGCTCAACCCCTGCTCCCCGCCCATCAGCCCTCGGCTCCCGTGCCCTCTCAGAAAGAGACTGCTCAGGTCTGCCCCACTCCCACCCCTACTCTGCACAGACACTTCCCACCCGCTACCCCACAGGGGCATCACTCTGCCCCAAACAGCACAACTTAGTAGAGCTAATAACTACTCTCCTTCTTGCTATTCAGAATCCAAAAGGGCTCATTAAAATTCCCCTGGTCGCCAAGCCCTGGGTTAGGTCAGATTTTATATCAGAGATAAGTGAGCCGGACTGGCCGAAGCAGCCTACCTGCCTGAACGGGAACGGAACATCAGAGAGGCCTGCCTTTCTTTTCACACCACGACTGAACAAGCCACCAAAGAGCCCGCAGTGTGAGCGGGAGCCAACGCAAACACCCTGCTGGAACACCCAGCCCAGCCCGCCACGTGGAGGGGGCTGGGCTCTGAGACCCGCCCCCCATCCCCAGCCAGTGTGTCCCCCACCCAAGGAGCAGCAGCCGGTGGATCCTGATCCGGGGCACCCACAAGGATGCTCACCTCGTAGCCAAGCCGGGAGGCCTGCTGTAGGAGGGTGTCGCCTGCGTTCTTATTGACAATAAGTCTCCGCGCTTCTGGTGGCATCGGGCGGGACTGGGTGGTCTCTGGAGGGGAGCTTGAGCATGTCAGCTGCGAGGCCTGGGAAGATGGTAACAATTGCTGCAAACGGTCCAAGGGCTTCTGGTCCTGCTTGGCCGGCGAAAGATCATAGTCGGAACTGGGCTCAGGCCGCTCCTGAGTGGAGGAAAGCACTTTTCCTCCTCTCTGTCTGAGGGAGGCGGGGCGCGAGGAAGGGGCTGCATTTTTACTCGCTGGGAACTTCACCGCCACCCAGGAGACACGTCCCCTAGGAAGGGGCAGGGACGTTTTGGGGGGAGGGGTTCAGGAAAAGGAAAGCTTTGTCCCCAGAAGCAGAGAAGTAGGCAGGCGGGATGTGCCTGCAGAGGCCCGGGGGGCGGGGGAGAGCCAGGGGCAAGAGGTACCTTGCCATCCGCATTGTCCACCTAGGAGTCCCCTGGCAGCGGCAAGCCCCGCCTGGGCTCCTGAGGGATCAAATGCTTGGTTTTGCACGGTCGCTTCGCGGATGGTTTCTCGCTGTTGTCGGTGTATTTCTGCGGCAGGGGCGAAGGCTGCCGATCCATTTCTTCGTCCATGCACAGCACATCTGTCAGGGGGAGAAGCAGCGGGCGTTACACAGTTGTAGCCGGTGAGGAAAGAAAAGCCCATTGTTAGCACTGATCGTTGGAGCAGCTTCAGTTTTTAAAGATATACCAATTATGTTTTCAAAGCACTAATATTTTAATTATCCCACATTCAACCGGCAAATGGGCTAACCCACGAAACGCCAAATGGCAAGTCGCTTCAAAGGGCCGCAAGAGAGGGCAGAAGCCAGCCCTTTTTGCGCTCCCGTCCCCACCAATGGGGGGCCTGGGTGCTCGGGACAGGGCGACTGGGGACAGACAGCCTGAGGCTGGAATGAGGGCACTGACAAGCGCCCGGGGTCACCCAAGACTTCCCTTCCTGCCCAGCCGCGGGCTGGGTGATGAGGAGCAGCCCAGGAAGTCGAGCTCCCACCTCACTGTCCATTCCATAAGAAGTGTGCAGGCTGAAAGGACCTCATGAAGAAAACTCCCCGCTCGCCACACGCTACTCTTGTCAACTTGGATGGCCCTCAGGTCCCCTCCAGGGCCGTTTCCCACAGAGGGCGGGTGATCCACCCTCCAGGAGCGCCCCCCGCCCCGTGCGTACCTTGTTCATTGTCACTGCATTTAAGGGACTCCTCCAACCAGCTTCTGTTGCTTTGGGCCTCTGCCCTTTTCCTGCCAGGTTTCTCTTCGGAGATGCTATTGCCCTGGGGGGTGACCGCAGGCTGGACCACCTGGGTCACTTCCTTCCTGCCCTGCCGGCCAGGTTTGCTCTCTGCTGCCGACACCTGCTGCTTCTGCCGTTCTCTAAGGTGCAGCAAGCGGCGCTGCTTTCTGGGATGGAGCCCTGTTAATTCAATGCACACCTCAGGTTGGTCAGCTCACTATAATGTGGCTCTTCTAAGTGGTTAGAGGAACTGTTTGTCATTTCCCTCTCAGGCCAGTCAGCTAATGGAGAAATAACTACAAATTAATGAAGAAGCCCCCCAGGGCGGGGAACGAACTGTCTTACACATCACTAACAGGAGTGGGGGAGGGGAGGGGTGTGGTCACTGTGTTGGCTGGAACTTGTCACCAAGTCTCGGGAGGGGGTCTATTTGCCTTTGGCCACCTTTGGGCTCCAGCCCCGCCACCTGGCTTTGGGGGGGTGGGGGGTGGGGAGGTGTGAGTGGCTCCCCCCAGGGCTCCAGGGTGGGACTGGAACTTTCCACTGCTCCGCTCCAGGACTTCCGTAGGGTGCCCTGCGGGCCGAAGCGAAACCGAGCTCACCTTTGGAGACCCGTCTCGGCTTGGCTTTCAGCAGAGAGTTCTCCGGGAGCACAGTGGTCTCAGTGTGCTTCCTATTGCCAGAGACCTTGCGCTTTCTGTTCAGCCGGAGGGTGGGGCTGCGTGACGCGTCCGGGGCCGTCTGGTCGGTGAGGGACTCTCTGGGGGGCTCCGTGTCCATGTCCTCAGGAAGATCACTGTCTTCTGGGGCTTCGAAGGGGTCAGGTTTGCTTCCATCATAACACTCCCCTAGGGGAGGGGAGACAACCCGGAAAGGAGGGAACAAAGGTCACCAGGAGCAGGCAGGACCCCCATGCCCAAGGCAATCTGCTACCAACAGACCACCCCCCTTTGGAGACCAGGGGCCTCACACGCTGGAAGCACAAAACCCTCAGAAAGACGTCCCAAAGGAAGGACAGCTGAACACAGCCAGCAAAGAAAGCAGAAGATGAGGCGTGTAGCCCACTCACAATCCATCCTTCAAGGGTCAAGGTGAGGCATCTACACTCTCTCTCTATAGGCATGTGAGATAACTCCCTAACTGCTTAACTCTCCAAGGTGGCTTACTTTTAAAGGGGGGGTGAGTGACCTCACAGTAAGATCCAACCAATCAGGGCGGAGCTACAAATGACTATCCAACCAATCAGGGCGGAACTACAAATGACTATGGAAACAGCTGCTAGTAAACAAAAAAGGCTGATGTCATCAACAGACCAAATAGCCCCCAACTGCCATCTACACAGACATAGCACCAATGTTCACTTGGGTCAGCAGGGGCGAGGGTGAAGAAAAAGGGTACGGAAAGAATGGTGGGAGGCTGGGAAGCTGGGGAGACCAAGGCAAGAGGAGCCTGGCAAAGGGAAAGGAAAGGCTTCCTGGTGCACACACAAGGGTCAAGGGCAATTTCAAAGAACTCAACCAGATTGCTACAAGTCCGTCTGTCCTCCTTCCACACCCGTGGGGGGAAAAGCATTTCACTGCCATCGAGGGGCTGCTCCTAGTTCCTGTCTAGGAAGAAGGCCCTCAGTGACACCAGTCACCCACCTGGCACGTCTCCACGCCTTCCTTCCCAGGCAACAAGCATCTAAGGACATTTCAAAGACAAGACTCCAACCCCCTTCATGGGGGGGCGGGTGGGGGGGCGGCGGGCAGGGCTGAACTGCTCACACCCCAGCTCCGCCTGTGTTGCTCCTGCCCCCTCTGCTCAATCTAGCATCCACTTGGGGCTTTTCCTCCAATCACCCCAGCCTAACATTACTCCTCGCTTTTGCTCTAGCCAAAGAAACAGTTCAACTACTTTGCTAGTCACATTGTTTCTAACACAAATAATTCCATAATGATCACTGTGCTGTTAAAGAGTTCCCCGAAGATGACCCTGTGTCCATCACCGGCCGGGGGTGGGGGTGGGTGTATGAGTTTGGTATTTCGTTAACACCTGAGCTAAGCTCCCACAGCCCGTTTTTCTAGATGAAATCATGGACACACCCCTCACATGCTGCTCGCATTCCTCCTCCTCTCCCTAGACCACTTCAAGTATCACTCCCACTTCTGCCCAGCCGGCTGGTCCCCTGATCAGCCTCTCTTGGGGGGCATTCCCAGCATTTAATGGCAGCCAGTTGTGGGGATGAACCTCACCCTGGCCTGGGCTAGCCTGACCTGTGTTCTCAATGGTGGAACACACTTAGCTTTTCTCCAAGGGTATCCCAAGGTGGGAGAGATCCCCATCTACTCTTGCCGGAATGGTGGAATCACCCCAACCGCGAGGGTCTCCTGCCATGGCAGCAGGAGAAACCCCAAACTCCTGGCCTGTGCTTACGGGTGATGCAGCCCAGGCTACCGCAGGCCCGGTGAAGACGGCGTGCTGCAACTCTCACTCGGGCTGCTCTGTGACCCTCTTAAACACTCGGGCAGGAATGGCGCCGCTTTACAACTCGGCCCCCTTCACTTGTAAAGTGGGAATGTTACTGCTAGCCTCCCTCCAGGGTGGGCTTCATAATCACGGGCCGGGCTCAGCACAGAGAAAGGCTGGAAAAATCTCTTTAACCAAAAGATGCCAAGACTTTCAGACCAGCCTGAATCTCAGGCCTGAAATGTAGGAAATTTTAAGAGGTGAGCCCTGCTGGTTACACCATTGGACTTCTCTGGTCCAATCAGCCTTCCCTAAAAGCTCCGTGGGAGGGGATCCATGGAGGAATGGAAGGGCTACCTTAAGAACCCCCATGTCCAATTTGAAAGTTTCTTTTTCCAAACTAGGTCCATCCACCCTTCCCCCAACCCCGGAGCCTTTTAGGGCAAAGATCTCAATTCCCCTCAGCTAAGGCCCCCCAAGACCTTACGCTAGTGTGACCTTACCCAGGCCAGTAATAACCCTGAAGGACGCCCACCCCGACTGCCCAAGATGCCCATGGCCACCAGCTATGGGGTAGAGGCTCCGTGTCACTTGGAGCTTCTCAAAGACTGTTCTAACCACGACCCACAGGAGGATGACCCTTGAGGGCAAAGGAGATGGGGAGATAAATAGATACACGGGGATCCTAACCATCAGGCTTTGCCATCATTGCTACTTTTGGCCCTTCTAAAAGTGGGAAGCCATGTGCCCTTGGTCACCCAGTCTAAGCAAGATGTGAACGTGGTCCCTGCAGCATGGTCCTATGACTCACAGCACATATATCCCAAATTCATTATGATTGTACCATAGCATCACCTCACAGAAGCATCACCACAGCAACATTTACAAGTCACTGTGGCAGCAAAGCACCCTCCCCACTGTTGAGCCATGCCCAGTGAGGCCTAAACAAGGTGAGAGGGTTCTGACTTGCTGGAAGGCTCCCCAGGATTAAAATCCCCTTCTCTGTAGCTTAACTATAATAGCACCTCAAGTCAGGGCTAACCTTGTTCAAAGTTACACCTGCTACAGAAGGAGTGCAGGGGATCTCTGTTCCAAAGTAGTTTACAAACGTGCAAGTGCTCAGCTGGAAGAGAAGTTCCCTGAGCAAAGAAGTTTCATGAAGCCCCTCGACTGAGGCTTCCTCCAGCTCCTGGCCAGGCACTGCCACTGAGCAGGTCCTAGGCCTGTCCCAGCCAAGTGCTTGGCAAGGGAGATGGTTACTCCAAGTTTGAGAAGGAAGGGACCAGTGCCACCTTGCCCCGCCCCATCTTCAAATGCCACTGAGGGTTCCTAGTGATGAACTTCCAAGTCTGAGGAACCTCCAAACTCTGGTGAACTTCCAAAATAAAAATTTCACTCAGCCACCCATGTGATCATAAAGAATAAATGAGTATCTCGGCCACTGTGTTTTCAAGTTAATTCCTTTTTTTAAACAAGCCCCTAGCAACAAGATGCACCCGCACCAGGACAACCAGGGCCACGCAAACAGCACCCACCACCTTGGAAGCTCCTGGGCCCTCCATGGGTAGGGGCTGCCTCAGAAGGGGGAAGGCATCTTGAAGGCATCCTGGACCCTCTCTGGGACCCCTGCCCGCTCCAAATCCCCGCCCCAGCTCCCATGTGCTCACAGCTCGGCTCTCGGCCACACCTACACCCATGAGAAGGACCTGAGCCCATATCAGCTCAAGACATGATGGCCCAAGAACAAGAAGGCCCATTCATATCCAGCTGAATGGAGTGAACACCTGCTGGGCCTTGGACGTGGAGGCCGCAGTAAGAACAGTGGCCCCTTCAGGTGACCTTTCCTGACCAGCTATTTACAAACCCCACGTTTCTACAAGACAGAGGGTGGGTGGGGAACCCACCTCCGTTGCCCCAACCTTTCAAACGGAGCCCCTCACCTTCCCCAACCCTTCTCCTGCCCTCCCATGGTGGCCATTCATGGCTCACTGGGCCATGTCCCGGGTGCTCCAGGAAGAGACCCGTCGGTCAGTCTGAGATTGGAGGCAGGCGGTGGGGGGAGGGGGCTTTCGGAATCATCTGGGGCTCAGGCCCTGCTCCCCATCAGCCACACCGAGTTCTCGTCTCCACGCTCAGCAGGAAAGACTGGGAAGGACGCACACAAACGTCTCTGGGAAGAAGGGCGGGTGAGGCCACTGAGACGTGAAGGGCAGCGGCCACCCTGGGTTTGGCCACGTTGCTGGAGAAAAGGGCGAGAAGACTCGAGGCCGGTTAACTGCCCGCTGCCTTCCTCCAGCCTCCCTCACCGTCCACCCAGAACAGGCAGATCCCCTCCTCAGAAAAGTGCATCCCCGTGAACTTGGCCTTGCCCACTTTTACCACATCTCTCTGAGAAACTTCCCAAGAGCTGAGTTATGAGGCCACTCGGGAGGGTAAGGGCTGCATGTCAGCTGTGAGCACAGGCAAGGAGGGAGGCCTTCTTGCTGCTTCACTCCAGGGTGGCCTGGACCCTCCATTTTTCATTCCAATCCCGAGGGGGAGGAGCTCGGAATCGTCTACTCCAGGCACATCGAGAGCCCCATCCCTCGGGTAAGGCCGCCACTGACTAGCCCCAGAAATCCCCTTCTACGGGAGCCACGTGGGACACACCGGTCCCAGTGTGGCTTACCCAGAACCCTGGCCACAGGCCTTTGTCTGACCCCAAAGATGAGCTGGGGGAGGGCAGTGCTCCAAGCAGCAGAGAGAAGCACACGCTGCTGCTGACCACAATTCTCCCGAACTGCATCAGGCACCCACGACCTAAGCGTGCGGGCCAACGCCGACCCTACGACTGGGTCCAAGGGCCTGGGCCTCCCAAACGTGCCCACCACCCCCGACTGTCCCGTCTCAGGAGGATGTCACGCCCACCCTGTCCTCGACGTTCACCGAGGTGCCCTCACTCACCATCACCGGTAAGGTTTCTGGGGTCCGGAGCAGGCTGCAGGCCACAGGCCACCAGAACGCACACTGAAGAAAGCGGGAGAAAGACCTCCACTTGCTGCCAACGCATCTCATTAGCCCAGGAAGTCTCGAGGGCCAAGCCCGAAGTCAACCCCAGTGGGGGAGCAGCTGAGGGGACCGCAGAGTGTGACTCGAGGCCAACACGAGCTTTCTCTCCAGTTCGGCCTCCAGAACAGAACACACCCGTCTGGTGGGAAGAACGGCCTTGTTGATCCCACGGCCTCGGAGCGTGGTGTCAGCTCCTCATGACTGCAAACGAGCCTCCACAGAACACGATGCTCATCTCTCTGGGGCCTTCATCAGCCCTCATCGCACTTGAACGAAACCTCTGCCTTTGGAGGGAGAATCCGAGTACTCTCCACTCCCTCCCACAGGAGACTGTCACTCTGGATGGTCTGGCTCTGGCTGCAAGTGCCATTCCACTGCTACCAAAAACCCGTGTCCGTACCTGCTACAAAACAGAACACATACCTGCTACGCCGGAGGTCCTGCACTGCCATTCCTCTGCTCTACTGTATCAGACTATTACTAACTACAGGACTAGCATTGCTCCGGAAAAAGGAGATGCGTGCCAGGGAACAGCATTTCATAGGTGCTTCACTCCTGGATGCCGCAACGCTCCAAAGGACAACCAGCCTTGCAATCCACAGCTGGGAAGGGTGGCCAGAGCAGCCCGTTCTCCGAACAGCCAGCACCCAGACGCTGGGCCGTCGGAAGCGTACTGTTTCCTCTCACCTCCCTCGGCACTGGGAGCGGAAGCGCCCCGTTCCCACCGACGTGGTACCACACGCGAGCCGCCTGGGTTCACTTACATCTCTCACTGTCGTTCTGGTCGGCAATGGCCTCCTCCAGGGCGACCGACTTTGGCTTTTTGTCCTGACTTCCTTTCAGCCTTTCCCAGTCAGTGGGGCTGAATTTGTGCACCTCAGAGTCTTTGGTCGTGGGGTGGCCACCTTCTCGCTCTTTCATCTCCAACTCTGAGAAGCGCATCACTGCACGCTACAAAGAGAACGGAGATGGAAAAAAGACACACCTTACCACCAAAGCTATTTCACTGCCCTTACCTTAAAGGAAGGTATCTTCAAAGAAAAGTTTGCCCAAAACCAACCACAATTTATGATACAACTGAGATATTTTAAAATTGAACGATAAAAACGTAAGAGTGTCTATGTGTAACTAGTCACACACTCTTTATTCCTAAAGCCATATGTATGTAGAGATATATGTGGTGTGTATGTATAGCCATACATACACTGTGGCATACAGACAGACATTCTCTTTCGAAGGTAAATAAAACAAAACAAAAACACGATGCAAAGAAAGCGAAACAAAAACACAACAGAAAAGAAAACAAATGCACAGTGAATAAAGACGACCATGGCCCACAAACTTCCCTTTGTATATTTGGAAATGAAATTTAACTCAAAAGGTTTATGGAAGATTCCAGTAATAAAAATTTGAAGAACTGACCTCACAGTAAGCAGCGGGTAGACAAAATACTGTCCTCTTGTAATCCTTCCATGTATGTAATTAAAATGGGCACTCAATGGATCATTTAGATAACTTCATCCATTTTTATAAGCATAAACCAATTGTTTTCTTAACATTGCAAAACAATTTGGCTTTATTTGTCTTTTAATTAAAAGTAAAATATCTTAAGGAAATTCCTATACAACATCTATCATTCACTAGCAAGTTAAATACATACTCTATCCCTTTAAGCAAGGTTTGTGTTTTTGTTTTGTTTGTTTGTTTGTTTTTTGGGTGGAAAAAAAATTGCACGAATCTCACAGACATGCGGCCGCTACACACCTCCACCAAGTATCACGTAAGGCACTCTAAGCAGCGCTTTTAGGTATATTTGTTAACGTACAGTAACGGCAGAGAAATCAAAGCGATTGATAGGTAAATGTCATGCAGTCTTTTAGACATCCTTCGCAATAATTAAAACTTCCGTTGTCAGCATTCGAGTGGAGTTCGCTTAAAATCTACAGAATAACTTAAAGTATCCACTTACGTCCCCTTACTGGACACATTTCAAACATTTCAATTATCCTAAGCTTCATTAACCAAATCAGCCCGGTGTCCTGCCCTATCATACCCCCGGCCCCCTCCTCTTCACACATTAAAAAAACCTGACAACTGGTCAAGCTCCTGAAATTCGGGTGTGTGGGGGGGCTCACCTGCAATGCCCGCTGCTCCCGGCCGAGCTGACTGGAGTCTGCGTACAGTCCGGTAGCGACACACTTGAACCGGTCACCCACGTAACCAGCGGAGTTTGCGATTCTCTTTGCCAGCTTAGATGGCTTCGGGTTCAGAACTTTGCCATCGGTTGATCCTGCCTCGTCAGCTCCGTCTTTGGTGTCGGTGGGGGTGACGTCCACACTCGGTGGGGCACTGCCCACGCAAAATGGTTTGGGATCCTCTTGGGTTTTCCCGAACGTGACCGCAGAGCCGTCGCTCCCCAGGGTCGGCTCCAGGAATGGAGTCGAGACCGGCGTCGCCAGGTTCTCCTTGTTGGTTACCGCTGGAACATTCTCCTTGCTTAAGCCGGAGACTGGCTGGCCCGGAGCCTGTTTGAAAGTATAGGCTTCGTGGAAGTCACTGATGCGCCCCAACTCCTCTCTCAGGGCAATGAAATCCCGGTGTGGCTGTAGAGCCGGGTCAGGTGGGGGTTTGGTGGGCTCGGCACTCTGGCTGACACTCTCAGCTGTGAAGCCGGGTTTGGACACGTTAGCGTCGGTTTTAGCATCTGGCTCTTCCCGGAGGAGGTCTACATAGACAAGCTTGTCACTCTTGACAACGGTCTTCCCTTGATTTCAGCTGGTGCTGGGCTTTAGGTTCTTGTCCGCGGGGACTTCTGGATGTAACTTGGTGCTGCCGGCTTCCAGTATCTCAGAAAACCGGTTCCAGAGGCTTGGGTCCTCGTTGCGGGTCCTCTCGTGGGACCGGTACCTCCTCTCCGGCTTCTCCTCTTTAGTGATCTCGATGGGCGTATGAGGTATCAACATGGGATGCACCATGCCCAACCCCAGCGCGTCCTGGTAGGTCACAAACTCCGGCCCGCCCATGGGTAGCCCGTAGGGCAGTCCCGGCTTTGGGGCGAGGTGCCCAGGAAAGAGACTGCCATTGGGCAACACCGGGTGAGGGTAGACAGGGCCTTTGCCGTGTAAGGAGAGGGGACTTATGGCAATGCCCTTGGGCGCTGGGTAAGGCAGGTAACTCCTGGGGTAGGGGATTGGTGGGGACCTGAACGCCTCGTTTGGTGACAGAAATACTGAGCTCGGCGGGAGGCCATTCTCATTCGCTTTGAAGCTCGGCTCTGGGTTGCTGGCTTTGGCGCCCTTGCTGCCGGTGCCGCCGCTGTGCTTGGCAGGTGTGGTCGAGGGATTCGCTTTGAAGCTCGGCTCTGGGTTGCTGGCTTTGGCGCCCTTGCTGCCGGTGCCGCCGCTGTGCTTGGCAGGTGTGGTCGAGGGCTGGCCCACGTGCTGGATGACGGATGGCGTGGTATCCACGGAGCTCCTGCTGGTCTCGCTGCCCTCGGCGGTGGCATTTGGGGCCGGCGACGCAGAGGCTGGGCGGCCGGCGCTCGAGACCGACCCCGAAACGTTAGTGACCACGGTGTCGGCGGCACCCATGCGGGGACATGAAGAACTGCGCTGCTGCGGGATGGCCCAGTCCAAGGCCTTGTTTTTCAGCGGCAGGCCTTTGCCATTGTTCTCTTCGTTAGGACTTGGCCCGGGCACCACCCAGGACGAGGGAGCCGTGCTAATGATCTCAGATCTATAGATAGCACAGCCATTTCCTGGAGGAGACAAGAGTTTCTTTCGGAATCTCACTTCCGGAGAGCACTAGGCCGCTTCCAGCTCTGCTGTGAACCAGGACGGTGGGAGCCATCTTTTTCACGTGGTCAGCTTTGGAAGCATCTACATCCACCACTTTAGAGGACAAGTCTAGTGGCTTATCGGTGACGCCTTTGGTAACCGTCTGCTTCTCCAAGAGAGGAGGTGAGCTGCCATCTTTTCTGTCTTCACCTGCTGTTTTCCGGGCGTGCCCGGGAGCTGGCTGGGTGCTTTCGGCTCCTTCTGGAGCCTTTGGATACTTGCTGCTGCAGAGCCTGGCCGCGGGGAGCTCGCTGCTGACCGTCATGTATGGCTTCGACAGGGTGACCGAGGGCGAGGTGGACATCCTGGCACAGTGCTTATGGAACGCGGAGTAGGTGTCCGCAGCGGGCTGGGAGGGAAGGTGGACGCGGGGTGAAGGCCGAGGCGAGGGGGGCAACAGGAGAGCCGTGTCCCCCGGCAGGCCGCTGGTGACCGCCTTGGCAGAGGGCACCCTCGGCTGCTTACTGTTCTGGATGTGGGGATACGAGTGGGAATCGACCGGGTTCCCAGGACTGACGCCCATCTTCCAGGGCAGGCTTTTGTCTGCGCAGTGGACCAGAGGCGGGATGGCTGGTGAGGCCGAAGGCGTCGAGAGTCTCATGGGCGAGGCCAGGGATGATGGGATGTGGGGACTGATGTGGTGAGGTGGCGGCAGGTAGAGAAATCGCTCCCCATTGGTACAGACCAGAGAATACAGCGGCTGGGCCACGCCGTAGGACTGCTGAGGTAGCAAGGCCTTGTACGTGTTCAGGGAATACTTCTTTGGCGAGTCGAGAAAAGGGTAGATGGCTGGCGTGGCCCCCTCCATGTAGGGATTGACCCAGGGCAGCCGCAGGTAACTAGCACCATTGATGTTGAGCGGGCTCTGTTTGTCGCTGGCAGGTCTGTCCAAGCCCAGTGTTTCTGCCGTGGGGACAGCACTTTTTTGTATTCCGGGTGGCGTTTTGTATATAGCACTGAAGCCATTTGGGGGCTTTCCGGAGACAGCGGAGGCCTCCACCATCTCGGGTGTATTCGGTTTGAACTGCATCTCTGGGTTTCTTTCGGAAGAAAACCCCAGACCACCTATGGTTGTGGCAGCCTCCCGCCCTTTCTCTGAGCCCAGTCCACACGAGCTAGAATAGACGATGTTTCCGGGGACACGCAGCCCTTCCCGGATCAGGCCGGTGCGTGCGGTCCATGCTCAGCGCTGCCAGGCCATCGATCCGATGGGCCGTGGTCGCGTCCACCTTCGCAGAAGAAGAATATGGGTATTACCGAGGACATGCCTTCAAAGCAGCCCATCCCAAAGAGAAACCGCGGACTAGCTCAATCGGACATCAGCCTCAACATCTGAGCCGAAACGGTTAAAAACTAAAGGATTCACAAGGTCTTTGGCCCCCGCTTATCCAGAACCCTCCTCTGCCTGCCGCCTCACCGTTGTCCAACTAGTGTCCTCAAAGCACGGAAAACGTTGGTCCCCTTAGACTTGAGGCCCCTGCATTAATCAGTCATCTATTAACTCTGGAAGATCCACCTTCTCAGCAGAAATTCTTTGCTGCAACTGAGGTGATACCAACTCCACTGCTCTCAGAACCACCCTCATGGGGTACAGAACTCGGACTCACCCTCCCCAGGCCCCAGTCAGGTTAGGGCGGGGCGATGTGCACTGCGTTTTCCCCGGATGGAGCGGGGAGGCATTCTTTAACATAACAAAAACCAATCTTCAGGGGGACAGTAAGGAATGAAGGACTTGAGCTGTCTCATTTCTAAATCAATAAAGAGGCCATGGGTCAAACTGTAGTTGTGTCTTTTGACTTCCTCTCCCTGGTATCTGAAGACAGCTCTGTTTCATATTTTACTGGGAAGGGAAACCCTAAGGGTCTACTTGGAGGCTACACATTTATCCAGCTGGGAGCACTGATGTGGCACGTAGCTTATCGAAGAAAAGGCGGCACGTATCCCACCAGTCACCAGGGGACGAGGACGTAAATGGCGAGCACAGCCAAGAAAGTGAGCCAGGAAGAAATTGGGTGAGGCTTCGTCCTGCGGCCTAGGCTTTCTACTCAGCCCTGCCCTGAAACACCCCGCCCCGCCCCCAAAAGGCCCTTTAATGGTAGGCAAATGAATGCACGATTGATTACAGATCACTGATACTCAGCACATCAACAGAAGCCATTAACCTCTTACCACGTTGTGATTCAAGGGGTTGTCTTCCCTTAGTTCCAGTACGGCCTTTGAAGTGTCACCTTCGTTTACAGGAATTTTCCTATTTAGAAGGACACACCAACTTCATGAAAGCATTCCTCACTTAATCCATCTTTCATAGACTGCCCCAGAATAGACCAGTTTCTAATAACTCCGTTTTTCCAACTGCCCTTAAAAAAAAAAAAATCCTCCCCAATGGCCCATATTGAAAGTTGTCCCCGAATGGTGATTCAACGGGACTGGGAAAAACAAAGGAAAGGCAGGGCAACAGGGATGTGAAATCACAGATGCTACGTCCTCGAGGTGGGTAAGGCAGGAAGTCTGCACAACCACGTCACCCTCACAATTCTTCCTCCAGAGAGGCCGGGCAGGACAGTCCGGGCTCTGCTGTCCTAGCAGACCCTTATAAGCTCTACCTGAGGACAGGAATGAAGTAATACAATGTCCAAAGCCAAAGTGGGGACCTCAAGGCTGGAGTCTGCGAGCTGGCTACATCAATCACTTCTGTGTTACCCGTGAGGACAGGCTTTCAAAACTTTTCCCCAAACAAAGTTAGGTACCATGTCCTATGAAACTGGTTTCCATGGTGATAATGAAGCCATATTTGACTGCCTCTATCAAAATGATGGGGGATAACACACTAATATCATACAAATGTCAGCTGCTCCAGGGGAAGCCACACATCTGTGCCAGGCTGCTTGCGGCTGCCCCTGGAACTTGTTATCAGAGAGCATCGATAAAGAAAGTGCTTGGTGCCAACTTCCAAATCCCCAGGATAAAATCACTGACAAGCGGCAGAGAGAAGTTTCATCATTACCCGGAAGAGCAGCTTCAATTATCTACTGCTTAGCTGCCTCTACCCCGCACTCCAAAATTACTGATGAGGAAGCATAACAGAGCTGCCGGGTGACTGAAACCAGGAGCCAGTGGCCTCGCTTAACAGGTGGCGGAGGACGCAGAGAAACCCTGGGCTTCAATGGTGTGAAGGGTGGCTATCGTCCCATTTATTACTGAGCAAACTATTTGTTTTAAAAGCACATCGAAGGCCGATCCACCTGGGCCCACACTCCTGACATTTAGAGTTAAAGCAGCATATAGACTGGGATTAATTCTCCTTCATAAATATGAAATAATAAATTAAGGACGAAAGTGCACTGAAAGGCCGCTTTAGGGGCTAACCTCTTAAAGGGCGGCAATGCTTCGCTGAGCCAGGTTGCCTGTTAAAACTGTAAATCAAGGGCCACCAGCTAGGCAGGAGATCTCCCCCCTACCCCCTTAGGGCCCACTCTGGCTGTGAGGACATGAAGGGGGGGCTCTGCTCAGGAGCCCTGAGGAAGGACCCACGCTCTCCCCAGGCCTCAGCCGGACACGCGCATTTACCTGTTGTCGCTGATCCCACACATGCGGACCCTCTCGCTGTTCATCCAGCTGTGAACATTCCCATATGGGGCGGGGGGGGTGTGTGCTGAAAGCATGTCGTCTTCTTGGATGGCAGCTTTTCTTCAAGCGTCTAGTCTGTTTAAAACAAAAAGAAGCCCAGGAGGTTGAATAAAAAAGGAGCCAAAGAGGGAACAAGAGAAACCCTCCTTCTAGGCACTTCATACAGAATGCACTTGGGAAGGCAGACCCTGCTCCACGTTCTACAGATGGCCAGAAGCAAAGGAACACACCTGAGCCAGAGGTTCAAGGAGGGAGGTGGAACTTCCCTGGCAGGAGGCGCTGGGGATGCAGAGAGTTCAAGAGCCACAGGCCACACCATTCAAGGTACAGCACATGACACCCTTAACCTGCCCTTCTCCCTTCTCCCTTCCCCTTTCCCAGCCTTTTGGAGAACACACTTGGATCGAAAGTGGACGGTGCTAGATTCCAGGGAGCCCCACATTGACTCTTCTTGTGGCTGAAAGGATTGGGGACAGGGGTGGGGTGTGGGCTAAAAGGCACAACAGTCCGGTGTGGTGGCCCAAACTACGACTCACTTCCACGGCTGCGGTGCGTGTGACTTACAGATGGAGGGGTAAAAAGAGTCAGTGCACTGGCGAGCCACCCCACCCGAGCCCTAGATTAGATTAAGCCCCAAACCTGGGTGGTTTGGCCTGGGAGCTGCAGAGGGAGGGGGCTGAGTAATTCAATGACGCCTGCTCGCTGGGGACCAGCAATCAGGAGCGAGTGCAGAAATCGGAGCAGCCCAGGCTGCCGGGCTGGGGCTGGGGCTGGGGCTGCAAGATTCCGGCCCACGGGGAGCAAGCAGAAGCCACCCGTTTTCCGTCTAGCGGGAGGAGGGGGGAGGCTGCTGAGGCACAGGGGAGAGCCCCGCCCCCTCCTTAACTTCCCGGCCCACCAGCCCCACCCACACCACATTCTAGTTTGCTGCATGAGTGAAGGGTCAGGACAAGCTGCATTTTATTCACAGGATTATCACGGTGCGTGATTTATCCTCGTGCAGGATTTTAATTGCTCTTTGGAGGTTGAGCCGTTTCTTTTGACTGCGCTTCAGCTCCATATCCTGCTGTTAAATGCTGGGTTAATAAGTAGGGGAGCCTTTAATGCCTGGGACCGATGGCCCTAGGCAATTCCCCTGCTCAGACTCCCTTGTCCGGGGCAGGGTGGCGGGGGAGGCCCCCCCCCCAGCCACGGCCTCTTTACACAGGACCCAAACCTGAGTGTGAAATCACTGGTGTGCAGCTCATGGGGGCAACTTTTCTTTCTCCTCCCTCACACACCCACCCACACAGCTCCCGAAAGCCCAAATGTTCCCCAAGTCGACACATTTCCTTTGTTAGCAGGAAAAAATACGCAAATGCTTGCTTTTACACTTTAGCACACGGAGCTGACTGCCAGGGCTGTTGGGTGGGAGCCACCAAGGACTGGGGACTCTTTTTCCGAGAGTGACTAGGGGTGGGGTCGGGGAGCACCTGGGAGACCTGAATCCCAAAGCCAGCCAGGCTATCCCTCTGCATTTCTTTGTCCTAACACAGGCTTTTGTCCACCAGCATCCCCCATCGGCCCCTATACAGAAGAGAACACCATCTGTTCATCAAGAGCCCCACGCCGCGTAGTTAGAGCTCAACGATGAAGCTGGAGGAGAGGCAGGGATCTCCCAGTTGTGTCCGGCCTGGTGGGATTCTAGAGAAGCTATTTCTTTAGGAAGCGTCCCTTTCTTTAGACAGACTGGGGCATTTCCAGTGGCTGGCCACAGTGCCCCGAAAAGGTGGACTCAGATGGACTTGGGCATCAAGGAAGGTTCTGTGGGGGGCTCACGGGCTGTTCTTCCATGTTTCGAACATACAAATCAAGTTGGGGGCAGGCCACCACTAGTGCAGGGCCGACCAGAAGGCACGTTCAACAAAGTGTCCCCTCCCTAACCCCTGCAGCCCCTTCTACAAAAGGAAGACCAAAAGGAAGATGTCCAGGGAAGCCTCATCTAAAAGGTGGAGGAGCAACATTCCTCGGTGCAAGTGTCCTGGCCGTGGCTGCAGCGGGAGGACCACACCATGCCACCCCCTGGCTGGGTGTCATGATGAAATTTGGACATTATACCAGAAGCCAAAGGGTCACTCCATCAAACCCTTAAGAAAAGGATGAGGGACGAAGCGTGTGTGCCCTCGAAGCCCCAATCTTCTTCTGGTGCTCCAGTCTTCAAAACTTACACAAGCTGCCTCTTACATGTCTCCTTCAGTTGTCACCTTGGGACAAGGACCTCTGAGCACCTGACTGAGGAAACAGAAAGGCCCCTGCCACAATCATCCTACTGAACCCTCTCCCCTCCCCTCAAAAAGGGCCAGCAGCCCCCTTCCCTTGAAAGGGCTTTTCTTTAGAAAGGGCGGCCTGGACTTAGCATGAGAGGGGAATGCACTTTAGAGACACCTGGGACCATGGGGTGCTTTCAAAGCCTCTCCCCGCCCTTCCAGGTCTTGACTGGTGGGGTTTTCAATATTAACGCCGCACAGATAAATAACACCCAGTGGCAGGATGAAGTGTTCTTACGTGCACAGGGTCAGATGGAGGGTTGAGGCCCCGAGCGTGGTCCGTTGAGGCCCCGAGCGTGGTCCGGTGTCACGGGAGTGGAGGCGGGGCGGGGCGGGGGGGCTGGCCGTGAAGAAACAAGAGGAGGAGGGGCAAGGCTCAGTACTGGATCCTGCTGACTACACCCACACACACACACCCACACCCACACCCACACACTTATAAACTTTAGCTGCCCCATGAACTTTTTGTGAACTGTTTAAAAGTGGAGGTCTGTTGAACAAACAGCGGCGCCACTGCCAGCCATAATTTCATTGCAACGAGCTAAAGACTTTTAACTCTCTTCCGGTTCCGGGCCAAAGATGGACCTGAGTGGAAAGGGCCAAGGAGCCGGGGGCCCTGCCTGGCGTGAGGCCCTTCTCCAGAGTGACAGCCCAAATCCTGGGCAGGAACACCCTCATCCTGGGCAAAGGCCATACTGCGTACACCCCACCATCACTGAAGAACGGGCCCACCCCCCATCTCTCTGGGATGTAGAACTAAACTAACTAAGGGGATCGTGGGCGCAAGGGACACAGAGATAGGGTCAGAGACACCGCCACGCTCACCCCATTCCTCTTCTAGAAGCGGCTATTGAAATAGTTGGGGGTCTTTCTTACTTTCTTCTTCTTCTTTTTTTTTTAACCTCCAAGGAAAAGTTCTTCAAAAGTGACTTCCCTGACCCTTGGCTGTGGGTCATGCTGCAGGGGGCAAATGACGTGATTTAGATGACAGACACAGCAGGCGCTTTGCTGCTGTATATAAGAGGCTCATCTGCCCTTATTTCTCAACGACCCCCCCCCTTTTCTTCCACAGGTGGGTGATGCTTCTGGAAGTGCCAAGATGTGTGAAGTCAGTCATGAAAAGCACTTTACAAGCACCAACCTGTTTCCAGTGGGAGCTGCTAAGCTACACCCTGGCTCTGGGTTTTAACCCTTTTTTCCAGCAGTGGAGAGAAGGGGGCAAGGATGTGGGACAGGGATGAAGAGGGAAGGTGGCCAAGAGAAGGGGTCAGCCGGGGAGACGGAAGAGCGTCTGGTTTCTGAAGAACAGACCAGGAATTGTGGTGGCTGCCCGCTGAACACCCAGTTCTGGGAGAGACCCGGCTTGCAAAACGCAGACTTGCCGCGTGGTCTCCGGCTTTCGGTCTGGCCCTAGGGGCAAGCACAGGAGAGCTTGAGTCTCCCTCGACAGACTTGGGCAGTCATCTGGTCCGGGAGCCAAGAGTTATGATTAGCATCCGAGCTTGGCCTGGACGCTGGGGAGAAGAGCCTGATTGGCAGAAAGAGGTCAGAGGGACCAAGATTAGGAGCTGTCCCCCCAACCTCGGCATCCCTGAGCGAGGGCACTTTGGCCCTCTGTGAAAAGACACGAGGGGGCACACGGGTCCCCAGCTGCACCCACCACCGTTCTGCCGATTCCTGCCATGAAGACACCATTATGGAATGAGGAGAAGGAGAGAACGTTTGTTTTGTTTTTTTTCTTTAAAGGCGACTTCCCTTGGCAGGCAACAAACAGGCTGCAAAGGAAGGAGCAGTGGCCGTGAGAGGCTGGCATGAGCGCAGGGAGGAAGGCAGCACCAGGCCACTCCTGCCACCTCTCCTTTCTCTCCACCCCAGCTCCTCCTGGCACCGGGCCACTTTCCACTGCCTCCGCCCTTGAGGCGCTGATGGATTGGTTCAAGTCTGCACAGCACGCTTGTCAAGTGACAGCGACGGAATGGGAAGCAGTGCCACCAAACCATCCCAACTCCACTCCAATACGAACGGTGCCCCTTCCTAGGGCCTCACTCTCTAGGCACCCCATGCCGCATCAGGCATTTATCCAGTTAGTGACCAAGAAGACCTGGACGGGTTTTGGGGAGCTTCCGGCTCAGAAGGCCGGGCAGACGGCAGGGCTCCCAGCCAGCATGCCATGTACCACGGTCCTCCGTAGGCTGGGGACCTCTTCGGGGAAGGGGTGTCTCTTGCTGCACCGGCATGGCTGGTTCTCTGTGGAGGACACGCGCGCGCGCGCGCAGTCACCACAGCCTCCCAGCTCCCACTCTCATCCACGGCGTGTCTCTGGGCAGGTGGCCGGACCTCTTCAACTCTGGCCCCCTCATCTGTAAATATTTGGCACCGTGTTTTCCAGAGGATTAAACTGCACTATGGACTCGAGTTCTGCCTGGCAATAGCTGGTGCAGGCCACATCTGACCCATTAAACAGCATCTGACTCCACTAAACATTCTACGTAACAAACCAACCCCAGAATGGCTACATAGTTTCCTTGCGGCAGAGGGAAGGCTGAGGCAGGGACACAGAGGGGGCCAGGGAGGGGTGACCTTCTGCAGAGTGTGTGGCTTTCATGGAAGCCCAAAGCTCATGGCGCGGGAGCCCTTCCTGGGACTGCTCCAAGCGCAGACTGAGTCACACACAGACACTTCTCTACTGGTGTCAAGGAAGGGAGGGAAGAAGAAGTTCCTATTTTAGCACTGGGGGCCGCGAGGAGGTGGGAGATGAGAAAAAGCGGTCCAGGGTGTGCAGCGTTGGGGCAAGTCCTCCTGGGATGTTTTCCCCAGTATGTGTAGCAGTGGGGAGAAGGGAACCCCAAGGATGCCCCCAGGTCGGGGCGAGGGTCGCAGGCGTCCTGGGGTGTGGCTGAAGGAGGTCGCCCGACGGGTCCTGCAGCCGGGCATGGGTGCTGGGGGGGAGTGAGGAGTGGAAGGAGTGATCCAGCCTGCCCAGGCGCTGTCTCTTGGCACACTCCAAGTCATGGCTGTCGCCGCCTCCAGAGGCGTCCCCACTCACGACCCAAGTTTTGCATTAGTAACAGAGCTGCGGAGCAGGAGTGCGGGTGTGACGGGGTGGGGGACGGGAAACTCACGCGGCTGGCCCTGACCTTTTGAGCAACCAGAACCTTCCCTGCCTCCTCCCAGGGCGCCAGGATAGCGCCGCGAGCCACTCGGGTCAGTCGGGAGTGAACTTGGCCCGCAGCGGCAGCGGCGCCCCCTCCCCCGCCTCAGCCCCGAGCACGGATCGGTCGGCAGCAAAGGGATTTTCTCTCCCACCACACACACCCGCGCTGCCGCAGGCTCCGCGCCCCTCCTACGCCAGGTCCCCGCGCGGGGCCGCCCCCCACCACGCACCCCCCGCCTGACCTTCCAGGACCCCCGGCTCTCTCGGCCAGCCCCCGACCCCAGCTCACCCCGCCCGCGCGCTCCTCTGGGCTCCCCCTTCCCAGGCGCCTGCCGCTGAATCTCTGACAAAAAGCAACTTTGGGTGGGCGCACGGAGAACCCAGGATGTGCGGCGGCGCGCCCCAGGGGAGTGGGCACTGACTGGAGACCGCTCCGGCCCATCGTCCTGCGCTCCCTTCGGCCAGTCTGGAGTGTTCTCTCCGTGGAAGCCTCCCCCACCTTCCCCGATTCAAAGATGCAAGCCAGGTGTAGCCAACTGTAAAAGGGGGCTCGGGGGCTTGGGGAGGGGGGCACCAGCAAGGATCGACCGGGAGAGCCGCTGCCAAACCGGGGCTGCCCGCCACACACCCCCTTTCCCAAAAACAGAGCCGTGGCCCCCCGTCAGCTCTTGGACCAACCTCAGACACTTCCCCTTCCCCCCGCCAACCCTCCCGACGCCAGGCCTCGGCTTTTTGTTCCTTTCACTTTCTTTCACGGTTGTGCCACACACAACCACGCGTGTATGCAAGAGGGGGCCCCATTTGGAAGCTGGTGTCCCTCAACAGGAGGCAGCAGCCCAGGACAGGAAACCTCGGTTGAAAGCAATCAATCAACCTGACTCCTCTCCTCCCCGCCCACCCACCCTCCACACCCCCTCGGGTCTGGTCCCTACAGGCTGGGTTCCCACTTGGAGTCTACACAACCTGGAGGCAGATCCAGAATAAACGATCCATAGACCACGACTCTAGACGGGGTGTCACTGCACTGCAGCCTCCATCAGGGCTTTGTAGAAATAAAGTGAACTCACTGCAAACTCCTCCCCCCACAAGGAACAAGCTAGACCAGAAAGCTATTAACGACAGCTATCATTAGTACACACAGGAAGCACAAAGGAACTTTTTACGAATAAAAGATGCATAGGGGCTTCCCTGGTGGCGCAGTGGTTGGGAGTCCGCCTGCCGATGCAGCGGACGCGGGTTCGTGCCCCGGTCCGGGAAGATCCCACATGCCGCGGAGCAGCTGGGCCTGTGAGCCATGGCCGCTGAGCCTGCGCGTCCGGTGCCTGTGCTTCACAACGGGGGAGGCCACAATGGTGAGAGGCCCGCATACTGCAAAAAAAAAAAAAAAAGATGCATAAAACACAGGGTCCTGTGACCTGCACCCGGCTTCCCTGCTGATTGTGTGCAGCCTGGGAGTCCTGGGAAGGCTGGGGATGAGGGTCAGAGGAGGACAGGGGCTCCCACTTTCTTTACGAGGAACAATAGGAACCCCACGTCTGTTCATCTTGGAACCCGGAACACCCCAAACAAAGCTGTGGGAAAACTGCGGTAGACGTGGGGGCCCGTGAATTTTTCTAGCTGTTCAGAGCTTAATTACTCCTCCTTGACCCGTGGGACCAGACACGACACCACCAAGGTTAAAATGCCCCAAACAGCGCCCAGCAGATGTGAGCGAGCTGGCAGACGCGCCAATGAGACCTGCCTGCCTCGGAGCACGATAACAAGTGACTCATACGTTGCATATCGTTGAAAGAAAATTATTTTTCTCTAATTTGCATTTGCTTCGGGGGAAAAAAAAGCCAACCAGAGTCCCTCTTCACAAGCACGAGTCTAATCCTGGAAATGCAGCCCGGCTGCTTTAAGAGAGCTGGAAGGAGGGAAAGACTGCCAGCGCTTTGGCGTCGCAGGCTTGTTTATCTTTCCGCCTTTCCTCCAAGGCGAAACTCGTTTTGCAAGCAACATTCCTACAGAAAATGGCACACGTCCTAAAAAGAGACCAATTTATAGAACTGGCACCGAAGTTCATGTATCATTCCAGAAGCATCTCCCAGCTCCCCACTAGGGAACCCAACTAGATGTAGAAGTCCACATTATAACTCAGAGAGTAGATGTGGGGGCAGGGGGGAGCGGAGGTGGACCCGTAATTTGCAGATATCCTGCAAGCTGTACACTCAGGGGCCGAAATCACACAGAAGGGCAGGATATAGAATTAAGTCAGTCTAAATGATCCTCCAAAGCCCGGGGGCCAGGGTTGCGGAAGCCTTCAACCTTGAGGTTGGGGGGAGTGGTGCTTACCCCCAGCTTGCCCCAGGACAGCCCAGGGGCAGGCCCATCTTCTGGACCATCCTGAGGACCATCCTGAGCCTGCCAGCTTGGACCGGCCCAGCGGGGTATTGCTGCCACCCACCAACTGTTTTCCCTCCCACCCTGGCGCCTCCCCGCAGTGCCTGGCAGAGGACCAGGAACTCAGAGAAGGCCGGGCTGTGGGCATCTCGTTGATTAAGTCACAGAGTGGGTGGCGCTGTGGGCAGACCTCAAGACAGCACCGCTGGTCCTGCAGCTGAAAGGCAAGTGCGCTCTTAAAAACCGGGAAGGCAAAGGGAGGCGGGTGATCAAAAGCCGACTTGCACCCCTCCCCACCCCCATTCACCCCCCTTCGGGTCCTGAACCTACACACTTGTGTTTCCAATCCAGGAAACGGGGCCGAGGGCATAGAACACAGCGGCCGCCTGTCTCTTGAACTTGTCTGAATAACAGGGCCATTTCAGAGGAAGAACAACGGCCTTCAGAGCCTCTGCAATTTCCAGAAAGCCTTCAGTTAATACATTCTTTCCAACAGGCTTGCTTTAGGGTGGAAAGTTACTTTCCCAAATCTTAACAACCCGGTCACAAGCCACTGAGGCCCCAGGTCAACAGATCCCGGCCAAACCCCTCCAGACAGTTGACACTCATGACCCCGCAGGCCTTCTCCTGCCACCTCTGCCTAACAAGTTCCCTAATCCACAACACACCAACCAGCGCGCACGTCCACCACGATCCCAGGAGCCAGAAAGATGCGTGTCGCGGGGTGCGGGGGTGCGGGTGCCGCCGCCGGAGGGCTCTCTCGCAGCGCATCCGAGGGCTCCCGGGCCAGCAAGGGGCGGCCACCTCTGCAGCTCTCCGTGGGCCTGCACAGTGCACGCATTGTGTGAGCGCCGAGGAGGCACAGCGCTGCTCCTGCACCAACAGCTGTCACATTATTTGCACTCGCTGTAAACAGCCTTCACATTCCCCCCTTACCACACAGTTAAAGCCAGACTAACAATCCAGTTAGAGATCAAACCAACAGCAGCATTGTGTCTGCCTTCGCACCAAGCCCAGCAGCTGGCAGGTTTCTCCAGAACAAGAGACCCCCCCTCCCCCCACCCTTCCAGGCTCCAGCCAAGGCTAGCCTAGACAGCAATGCGTGTGTCGCTGCTGATTGTTAAAGCAAGAGAACACAGCCATTTCGCGCAGAGTTCTGTGGGGTTCATCAGCTCTCTCCCAGAGTTTCTTCCTCTCAGGCCCCCTCCCCCATTTCCTCAGCTGGGAATAAAGGTTGTTCAGACTCCCAGGGTCGGTTTCTCTGCTCAGCAAAGCGTGGGTCGGCCTGCCCCGGCCAAGCCTGGGGTCCTGCAGCCCTCTCTACCGTGGTCCCAGAGGCTAGGCAGCTTGGCACTTTCTGCAGCCCAAAGCCTCGTGTTTCGGAAAACCGTCCAACTCCCTGAATCCTTCCTGGTCGCCCCACTGATCAAAATGTCTCCTTTTATGATTTTTGGTTAAGTCGAACATTTCCATCATCGTCATTATTAGCGCAAATTACACGCCTAATCGGTCCTTAAATAGATTTTAATTAAATAATCATACAAGGCTCATTTTATGACTTAAGAAAGGCATTAGTTTTCCTTATAAACTTTCCACCAGGATATAGAATAATGATAGCAGACAAATACTTATTCTTTGAAAAGCACCAATAACTGATGGGCAGAGTATTGGGAAAGCAGACCCTGCTTCACACCTTCTGGAATCCAAGTGGAGACTAGACAGACCACATCTGCACAACTTTCCTCCGGAGAAGGGAGAGGGGATTTCTTCCTCCAAAGCATTACTTTTGTCTTCTCTTTGGGGCCAGGAGAAAGGAACCCCAAATGTTCCTTTTCCTTGCCCATCTGAAGAGATGTCTCCAGCTTAGAAGTCTCTTCTAGAGACCACTCCTCGCCACCCCCATCTGTTTTCCACCCCTCAGTCTGCTGAGAGCTGTGGTGGAAAGCAGGCAGGCTGTGCTTGTTAAATGCTCTGTAAAATGCTGTTAATAAAATAATAAATACAAAGGATGGAGGCTGCTGGTTCCATGGGTGTTTTGACTGGAAATGCCTTGGCACTTGTCATGTGTTTACGGGAGGGCAGACAACTCTAGGAATTACATAGTTTGGACATCTCTGTACTTCATTTATTCTTTCCTAATTGACGTAGGCCTAGAGCTATGTCAAGTTTGCATTTGTACAGAACTGTTAAATGCCTAAGAGTTTCTCCAATTAAACCAAGTTTTAAATCAGACCCAAGGCTGGAACGTACTCTCGGCCTCGCCCCACTCCACCCCTCTGCCTCTGTGGCTGGAGAAAACAAACAGACCCTCAACAAGATCCCCTGTCCTTGCTCTCCCCACCTTCACCACCCCCACCCGCGGGGGGGCACCTAGGGCAAAGGTTAAGGTGTCTTTCAGATTACAGGCAAGGCCCTGGCTACACACACTGGAAAGCACTGCAGTTGGGCGCATCCTGGGCATACTCGAACCTCTAAAATAGTGAGCTAAGATCGGGGGAAAACTGCTGGCCTGGTAAAACCCACTGTTCACAAAACAATGTCAGCAAAGACTGGAAGGCATTCTTTAGAGAGGTACCAGGGACTCATGCCTACTGAAGCTCTTTCAGCACAAAGGCTTTTAGGGGAAGAAGGGAAAAGGGGGGTGGGGGGGAGGAGAGAAAGGGAGGGCTCCTGTTTCAGAGCAGGCATCCCCAGAGAGTCAAGAACCAAGTGTAGCTTCAATCAAACGCTGACTTCCCCTCTGGGAGTCTAGTAGGAAACCTGATCACAGTAGCTTACTACCGGCCTGGATCCATACAGGTCTGGTTTTCTTCTCATGCTAGTAAAGTTTTTAAAATACATATCCATAGAAAAGAAGCAATCCCTGACAGACTTTTATTGAAAACCACACTGAGACCTCATAACATCCGGACTTAATCCCTATCAGACAAACCACAGCACCTCTGGCCTCTGCAGCGGGCCAGACCCTTTCACCTCTTCCCACCAGGTCTCTCCCCTCCAGCCGCTGCTGTTCCCTCCCCCCGAAAGAATGACGGGAGGACTTGCCAAAGAGCACCTAGATACCGGTTCTGGAATCAATTCCTAACCATATAAATGATCCCACTTAGGGGGAGAAAAAAAAATCCCAGCCTTTTCATATGGATTCCTTTAAAGCCCAGAATGCAAAGAACTGTAACAAAGGGAAAGAAGGAGGAACCCACGGAGGCAGACCTGGAGGAATAGCCTCAGGAATACCCTTGGAGGGGAGCTTAACCTGCAGGTTGGTCCCCAGACACTGGCCTACGCAGGTCTTGCGGGGGGAGGGCGGCGGGCATCTCAGGGGCAGCAGGGAACGGAGAAGCAACCTATAGGAATCTGACCAGTCATTCAAAGCAATTACTAATCCTCCGGGCCTACTATGTGCCAAGTATTCTTTGATCCTAAAGGTGGAAAATTATACCCAGTCTGACAAATAAGAAACTTACTGAGGCTCAGAGGCCATAAATAACCTGTCCCCAAGGTCACACAGCTAGTAAAAATGGGCCACGGTCAAACTCAGTCCTGGAGTTGCGGAGAGGAGCCAATTATCGGTCAAATTGTGCCATCCAGAATCCCCAAGAAGTTCGGAAGGCTTCCTTAGCCCTTGTACTCCAATACAGAGTAAAAGGATAGCACTTAACACCTATGAAATTCGGTCCACAAGGAGCCCGCATCCTAGTTTCTCCTACACCCAGAAATCTCTTGGTCCATGTGAAGTCTTTCGAAATTTCTGCCAACATCCTACCCATCTCCCTACACTGGAACACCCTGCTGTGAGGCCAGGGATTCCCAACAAGGCTCCACTTTCCCCTCCTCCAGGAGCCCAGAACAGGCAGTGGGAGGTGGGTGCTACTCTTAGGTCTCTGGAAAAAGTGCTGACACCTGGAACTACAAGAAGGCTTGCCACACTAGTTTTGCCACATAAAGCAATCAATCAAATTATCTAGACAGAGCAAAAGCCCTTTGGAAAGACTGCCTACATCTACCTTTCCTAGGACTTTAATGAAAAACCCAGGGACCAAAGTGGGCTGGGGAGGCAACTGAGGGGGAAGCGGCTTGCAAGATGCTGGACCCTCCTGGACTCCTGGGGGTCCCCACAAAAAGCCAAGTCCCGAGACAAGCCAGAGGTTGGGGTTCTCTCTCCTCTCCAGAACTTCTCATCCCAGCAGCGCAGGGTCAGCGCTCAACATCCCCTCCCCACCCCATCTTCAATTTCCTGGTCTGCCCCGGGCTTTCAGAAGCTCCGGGAACCATCCACACCCGATGCCACAGACGCCACAGGCTCCACGACCCAGGGCCGTCTCCAGCTCAGCTCGGTGGGAAGGGGAACGGGCAGGAGCGCCGGACACTCAGCCGCCCCTGCGGCTTCCCGGCCCCGGGCGGGTGGCTCCTCCAGTGGCCGAGGCTCCGGATGCGTGAAATGGCTCCAGGAGCGCCTGGGGCAAGCCAGGGCCTCCGCAGCGGGAGGGACCGAGGCGATGGCGGGGCCGGGTCCTCACCCCTCTAGTCAGCCAAACACGCCCCGGCGGCCCGGCAGCCCCTGGCTTGCAGCCAGTGGCTTTCTCTCTTTTTTAAACTTTCCGGCCTTGGCGATCACCGCCGATTGGGACAGGATTTCCAGCCCCCGCCTTCCCTCCTCCACACCCTCCGTGCAGGCCCTTCCAACCTCCAGGGAGGTGATCCCCCCACCCCCGGCACCGTGAGTCCCTGGCCCCGGCAGACCCTCCCCCGCCCCCGCCACTTGGGCCACCTGGAACGAGCCGCTTCCCAAAGCGATCGGCGTCCGGCCGAGTCTGGGGCTGCTGCTGCTGCGTCCGGGGAGGAACTCCCGCAGCCTCCAAACGTCTAGGTCTGCCCGCAGCGGCATGCAGAACCGCCCCCTACTCGCGGGGGGGGGGAGGGGGGCGGGGAAAGTTTAAGGCCTGTCTTTAAAAAAAAATGTAACTCTTCAGATGCAAGAATTTGGGTGCCCTTGGCACGGTTATAAGCGCTCGGGTAGAACAACAGAAATGGGGGGTGCCGGAAATGGTGCAGGAAGACCCCTATAACCCTATAAACCTCTCCTCCCCCCTCGCAGTTACTATTAGCATTAAAAGATCCCAGTGCCTTCAATGCAATAGTGCCTGTTTATAACTTTTCCCTGCTGGGTCCCCATACCCTAAACAAGCCCGCTCCTCACGTTTTGAAATCACCAGGGCAAAGATCGCTCCCAAATCTGTGACCTCCCGGAGCTCTTGGGCCTCTCACCTGCTCTGCCCCTGGCACCCTGACTTCACTCACCCTCTTCCCCCCAGTAGTTCCTCTGGTTTGCACCTAGACAATAAATTTAGTTTCATTTAGCTTCCGGTCTTTAACTTTAGCAGGTCTCCTTTTTGCATGCAAATCAATATGGCAATTACCATCTAAAAGCTCGCCCGGCCCCGGGTCAATGTAAATTGATCATTGTCCGCCTTCCACAAAATAACACCGGGAGTCTGTGATGCATAACGAGATTATACTGGAAACTGTCTTTTAGATCAAATTCTATTTAATGCTGTCAGGATCTTCTCCTAGCGGACTTCCCCGCTAGTCTAATCACGGGGCGCCGGAGCCCATGGGTGCTGAGGGGCGATGGCTGGCCGGGGAGACATGGTTCTAAGAAATAACAAAGTGCGGGGACGCCCCCACCCAATTCCAACACCCTCGAATAGGGGCCGGCGGAAATGAGCCTGCGCTGGGAAAGGGGGCCTGCTACAGAAACGTTGCGGGGGTGGGGGGAAGCTCATTGGTTAATTCCCATCCAACAGAAAGTCAGCTATCCCTTCCGGAGGAACACATGGCGGGCAACCAGCGAAAGCCGACGGGCCGGGCTGGAGGTTGGGGAGACGTCCCCGGCCAAGTGCTCGGGGCACAGGCGGCTTGGCTGCCACGGGGGTGGCCTGAGAAGACCTTCCACTCCTGCCCCGGCTGCTTCTCAAGCCAGCGCCACCATCCAGGCCCCGGCAGCGCAGCCAGCCTTGCAAACAGACGGAATCCTGCCAGCCGTTCACTCGGGCGAGGCAGCCCGGTCGGGATAGGCCTCCCCTCCCCTGCCTGGGCGAGGCCCCTCCAGGCCCAAACCGTGTGAGCCGAGGGCTGGAGGCCTCCAGCCAGGAGAAGGTCCTCCCGCCCCTGCGCGGCCCCCAGGGTACGGGTGTGACCCTGGAGCTTAACAGAGGGCCTTCAGAGCTCCTTTCGGCCTCGGGCTGGCGGGGGAGCGGTGGGGCTGGCGGGGGAGCGGTGGGGCCAGCGGGGAGAGGGGCGGTACGGCGGCCCAAGTGGACCCGTGAGGCCCCACGCCCCGCCGGGCTGGGTCTGCCGGGCCCGCCGCCCTCGAGGAAACCACCGAGGTGGCATTGCCGGGGCCGCTGGGCACTCCCGAGGACCGTCCTGGGGTTCGGGCGGCTCGGAGGCCGGCGAGCCTCCTGCCCAGCCCCGGCTGTCAGTGCCCAACCCAGCGCGGGCTCCACCCGAGTGCTGTCTTCCCAATAAAAGCTGGAATTCCCGGCTGGGCTCAGACAAAGAAGGACCGCGGCAAACCGACGCCACGCGCAAACCAAACCCAAGCCGAGTTTACGCGCGCGTCTGGGGTCACAGAGGCGCCTGCTAATCCTCTCTACGCTGGCCGTCCCCGCACGGTCTCCTCAAGGGGGAAAAAAAAAAGGGAAAGTAAGCATACCTCCCCTTGATTCCGCCCAGAGGCCGAGCTTCGTACTTCTTTCGGTTCAGTCTCTCTCAGTTCACTAGGCCCTGCGCCACCTTAGCAAACAGGGCTTAGAGGAGCGCAACATCCCTTGCTTCCGACCCAGAATGCAAAGCTACTCCTTTTTCCTCCACCATCCATCCTCTCAGGGTCCAGAACTCAAAAATCTTTCAGAAATCCTCCTACCTGCTCAAGACATACTCTCTTCCCCACTCCAGATGGGAAGAAACTATAACCAGAAGCAATCTTAGTAACCAAGGGCCATCCACCCTTAGCTAGGCACCGTCGCCCTCAGTTTCCCTCTAGCCGAAGACACAGTATTTCCCAGTGAATGAGTGTGCGAATGTGGTTGTGTGGCCCACACTTCCGTGCCCTGCTCTGTCTCACCGGGCAGGAAAATCTTCATCAGGCACTGAGGAGTTTTTGTCGTTCAGCCTGTGTATCTAAGCATGGATGTATGCATGTGAATGCTTTTTGTGTTTCCAGGTGACCCTCTTCACACCTTTAAATGGGCTTTTGTCTCTCGAACGAACTTACAGAAATTCTGCTCCAGTTGCCAGCTCAACAAAGTCTGGGATTTTCTCCTAGGATCTCGCTCTAGGTCTCAGTATTTGCATACCCATGTTTACATTCCTCGCGGCCAGTTCTTTCTCTCTTCTCTATCTCTTGTTCCATGTGGGCACCAGAGCCCAAGTGTCTTGATTTGTCTCAGCACATGTCATTCAGGCGCACATCTTAATCTGTGCATTCCTGTCTAACACGTACACCTCCCCACGACTTACATTCTTGCTTTGCCTATAATGGGGCTCGTTCCCAGACCAATATGGGGTTGCAGTTTAATGTAACTAGAGGATCCCCTAAGACTACAAACCCTAAAAGGAAGAGGAGGGGGAAGGAGAGAGGAATGTGACTAATGATTCATTTCTCTATAGGGTAACCCACCTACCTCAGGGGTCTACCTCAGGGAAAGAACGAGACCAATGCCTGCAGAGTTGTATTAAATTTTTAGACCCATTCAATGTTGACCCCATGGATGTGTATACAAATGATCGATCTTGTACACATCGCTGTCCAACTCCTGTTTGGAGGCTGCCTCCCTGCACATATCTTATTTGAACTCTCCACAAGTTCATGGTTAAAAGTGTTTTTATTTACATAGACAACTCAAGGACCCCTTTGCTCTCTCCGACGCATACCTGTACGCAGTGGACAGGCATTTCAGGCTTGGGTCTTTGGTAGGCAACACTCTCGGTCAGAGGCCCCACTGACTAAAGCTCTGAGCAGACCTTCACATACTGGGCCGCTGGGAACGGTAAGGTCTAACCTCTGCATCTCCCCAACTCACTTCCTTAAGTGAGGGTGCCCACTGTGTGTGTTCACACCTTCCCCATTGAGAAGTATCGGGTCAAATTAGATCACCTAGCAGCTGCGTTTGGTTCCTCGAAGAATCCAGCCCAATGTACCAGGATGTGAGATTGCATACACAGAAGAGAAAGGAAAACCCTAAGCCCAGACTCCCGCCTCCTCTCCCCAGGGGGCTACTTTGCCTCCAGGAATTGCTACTACACTCCCCACCCCCACTCTCCCTATCGTCTTTAAAGGGTTAAGAGAAACCCTCGCAGCCTTGCCTCCACCCTGGTCGCTGGGCCCAAAGGCTCGCTTGCTCACGGGAGTCTGCCGCCGCCTCCGCGGCCCGCCCCCAGACAGACAGAACGCTGGAGCGTGACCGCGCCTGCAGGGTCGGGGTGGGACTCTACGGGCTCGGGCTGCCCCGAGCGCACAGCGGGTCCGCCCCGGCCCCGGCCCACAGCGCTCCCGCCAGCCCGGCTGCCGGGGCACAGTCACAGCTCTGCGCGCTGGGCAGTCCGATTTTTATCTTGTCTAATCCCAAACTGGGCGGGGAGCACAGGCGTCGTGCTTAGAGAACAAGAGATAGGCAAGGGAGGCGGGGAGGAGCAGCCAGGCAGCGACGTGAGCGGGAGCGAGTTAAAGACACAGTCGAGGCGACCGAGAGCAGGAAGAAAGAGCGGGCTGCGCGGGCCTCGAGGCGCCGCACGCAACGCGCCGCCCGGCCAAGTTACACTCACCTCCCGGTCGCCCCTCGCCGCCCATCCCTCCCCACTTCCCAGAGGCGCTCTCCGCAGCCCGGGCCGCGGGGTCCCGGCCTGTGTGGGAGGCACAGGCCCGGCCGGCCCTGCAAAGGGCTGGAGAGAATCGCTAATAAGCTGTGCGGCCCATTGATCCGGAGAACACTTCCTAATTAACTCTCAGTCACCTACTGGTGACAGTGCCTCAAAGCACAGCGCTGGGGCCGTCCGAGCCCCAACCCCGACCTGCCCGCGGAGCGCCTGGCGCCCGAGCCCCACGCCCCCCCCCACTACCCCAGGCAATCCCGGTGAGTGACGGCGTAAACCCGCACACTAAAGGCCAGCCTCGGATTAAACCTGGACGGCATATTAATCACCGCCATCTCCCCGCTTCCTCCTCGCGGTGAAATCATGCCCATAATAAACACGGGAACCGACACTGCAAAGCCCAGACCAGATAACGGGTCGGGGGTGGAGTGGGAAGGGTCGAGAAGCAAATGTGTTTTCCAAGTGTCCACGTACAGGAGTCTCAGAGGCCGACAATTAAAATGCCTTCCACACAAGCAATTCTGTTGGCCAAACCGAATCCAACACCTCCTAAGGATTAATTTCGGCCCGCGGTGTCCGTTTCCAGTGCCACAGCAAGTGTCACATGGCTACAAATACCCAAGTCTGTCTGCGTTCACCACCCACCACCTTCTGGGGTGGGCCATTTCCTCCTCGTTTTTATTCCTAAGTCATTTTACGGATTTTTCTCCAGAGACTACCCCTAGAAGCAAATACCACTACCCCTCCTCTGGCCTTCTCTCAAAAAAAGAAAAAAACAAACAAACAAAAAAGCAGCTAAAACCCTGAGCTGTCTACTCTAGACACAAGAGGCTGTACGAATACCTATTTGAAGCGCGCTGGTTTCTTTTTTTAAGGTTTGTTTTTAAATACACATAACCCTCCCCCCTCCTTCGCTCTTCCATCCCCGCAACCCACCAACCCTTTAGACGCCGGCGGCGCGCGCCCTCGCGCGCGGGCACTCACAGCCTCTAGCTGGAGATCGCGGACTTCTGGAAAAGATTCATTAACTGCAAATTAAGCCTCGCCCCGGCTTCGGCCTACACGAGGCCAGGCTCAGCCGTCTCAGGGACCCGGGGACGTGCCCACTCGAGAGTGCAGGCGGCGCGAAGCCCGCCGGGACCACGCGTGCCTCGAGCCGCCCTACTCCGCACACGGCGCCCCGGGGCTTGCTTGGTAAACAGCAGGAGCACGTCGCCGCCGCCCCGAGCCCCCTAGTTGGCGGAGGCTCTGCAGCGCAGCCGCCCGCCTGCTCCGAGCGCGGGCCCCAAGGCGCAGCGGCGCCTCGCCCTCCCCGCCTCGGCCGAGGATCGCGCCCGGGTGCGCAAGTTCCTCTTCGCCCTCAGCCTCTGCGCCGCACGCCCTCCGAGTGGGACCAACTTCCTCCGGCCGCAGACTCGCACACGACCTACAGGGCTTTCCACCAGACTCCACGCTACCCAGAGGAGGACCCAGGTCTCGCCCCCCCGCCCGCCGCCGCCCCGCCCCCGCACGATCTACCCCCACCCCTGGGGTCTCACAACTTAAAACCAACCCCACGACGTCGCGGGGAAGGTGGGGGTGGACCAGGGTGGCAGATTACAATTTTAAAAGAACATTTACAAAACAAAGCGTCTGACCTGACTGGCTGGCTGGCGGGCGGGCAGAGTCGGAACCCCTCGCTCTGCTCCATTTCCTAGTATTTTTTTTTTTTAATCCACGTGATTCACGCTTTGGAGCAAGCCAAAGAAAGCCAAAACAACAAAAAACCGGGACTCCCCTCACGAGTCGCGCGGCAGCGGCGGCCAGGTCGAGCTCGGCTCGGGGCGCCCGCCACACACACCCTCGCGCACGCACACGCCGTCGTTCCACGAGCAAGAACGAGCTGCCCCCGGAGAGGCGAGACGAGGCAGCGGCGGCTGGGGGTTTTTACAGTTCTTTCCCGAGTCGAAAAAGAAAGCAGACGGGAACCCGCCGCCCTCCCTTTCCTGCTAGCGAGCTAACGACGAGCCGAGCTTCCCAACTTCCAGCCCAGCTCACCCCCCCGCCCCCCACGCCCGACTCGCGGCACTCAGCGACGACCGCGCTCCCGCGCACACAGGCACACACTGCCTGCAAACTTCCACTCCGCGAACTCCCTGCTCTCCTCCCAGCCCCCAGGGGGGCGGCAGTCCGCCCCCGCCGCGCCCCTCCCTCCCCGAAGCCCACGCCGGGCCGCTTAGGTTGGCTGCATTTTTAATAACTTACAGCTAGGAAATAAAAACGAAAGCGAGCAAAGCAGCCAAAGTGAAGCGCGAGGCACAAGCTTCGAGGGGTACGCGAGAGTCAGAAGAGCCACCCGCCGCTAGTCTGGGCCCCGAGGGAGGGGGCCGACTGCAGCCCGCCGCACGCACGGCCGCCAGCCCGCGCGGCCTCCGCGGGGAAAGGTGTTCCGGGCACTGACCTGAAATCCCCAGCCGGGGAGTAAGCAGGGAGCCTGCGATCCGGCGCTTTGAAGTTTTCCCCGGAGCAGAGTCGAGGCGGCGAGGAGGAGCGACAGGAGGTGGGGTGGGTGGGGAGAGGTGTGCGGGGTTGGAGGAAAGTGGGGTGGCGACGTTCGCGATGGGAGAAGGGGCCGGGCCGGGGAAGCGCGGCGAACAGCAAAGTTTGCCGTCCCCCGCTGCCCGCAACCCGCTCGCCTCTCTCGCTGTCTGCTGCGGTCGGCCCCGCCGAGGGGTGGGCTCTGGGCCGGGTGGGGGCGGGGGCGGGGCCGGGCGGGGCGGGCTCAAAGCTTCCGGGCAGGTGGCGACAGCCGCGCGCTCGGGCAGGAGCCCCAGCGCCATGTTGACGATTAGCCGCGAGCGCCAGCTCGGGCTGGGTGTGTGAACGTGTGTGTGTGAGTGTGTTGGCCAAGTCTTCCCTGCGCGGCGACAGCGCGGCTTGGGCTCCCCGCCCGGCAGCTTGCGGGCTCCCCCTCCGCCGCCGCTGCCGCCTCGCTCCCGCTCTCGGTCGCGGCCTGGGCTCCGGCGCGTCTTCCCCGCTGCCGCCGAGCTCGGTTCGCGTTCAGCAAGGAGCGTAGCTCCGCCTCACCTCGCCGCTGGGAGCCCAGGCTCCGTCTGACGCCGCGCGCCGCGATCCCAACGCGTGCCCCCTCCCTGGTTCCCTCCTCTTCCTCCTCCCCCTCCCTCCCAGCAGCCGCCTCCCCTCCCCCCGCAGGCGCAGCGCTCGGGCGACAGCCGCCTGCCCGACGCCTCCTCCAGCTCTCGCAAGTTTGAGCTCCCCCAGCCTCCGCTCACCCTCCGCTCACCCTCCGTTGCAGCGCCTGGGCGGTGGGGTGTCGGAGGGGTGACTCCCCAAGAAAGGTTTGCCCGAGTTTCCCCAGCCGTCATCGATTCCCGGCGCGTTTCGCCTAGCTGGGTCCGAACCCCAGACCACTTGGGTGGCGTCCCCCTCGCCCCATGTCCTCCCCTCCCCCGCTTGGACCGAGTTGGCTGCGCACACCCCGCCCGGGCGCGCGCCCTGGGCGAGTGAGAGACCGACTTGGGCGGCGGCGGCGGCGCGGGCGGCCCGTTGATCCTGAGCCGAGGGGATGCGGGGCGGCGGGGGCGGCTCTCCCAGCCGCGCGCCGAGACCCGGAGAGTTACAGAGCAGGCGTACATTGGAGAGAGCTTTCCTATATAGGAGAGCCAAGAATTTGTTACTTCTTGAGGGGGGAGCATGAAGGTAGGGGACCCTATAATGAGAATCCCAGGATTGCTTCTAGATTTCTAACTTGGATAAATGACAGGACGGTACTCTTTGGTGAATACTAAAGGAACAGTAACAGCAGCAAAAGTCTAAGAATGGAACTTTAACATATCACAATGCCACCTTTAAAGTAAATTTGGCATTCTCCTCCTTTTTGAATAAAAGAAAATGCATTAATTAAAGACATACACATTCACACACCTGCTAATATCTGCTCTTCTGCAATCATGTGTTTTCTGTATAGTGTCTAAATATCTATTCCAATTGAAGTAGTGCTTGAACACTTCAATATGCCTCTTTCCATCCAAAAAGAAAAACTGTCTATGACTGTTTCAACGTATTTTAAATATATGTATAATCATTGCCAACTTATCTGCTTTGCAGATTCTCGTTTCCTATACAATATTCAATATCTCCCTTTATTGAAAATGTCATTGCTCAGTATTATGATTGTTTTTCATTTTTATTATATGTCTGAATGTTAGAATTATTGATTAATCTCTTTATTAATGGAATAATCTCAGCACAATGTTAAATACACTTCTTCTCTACCATTATATGTTATTTTAACGATTTTCCACACAGTTACTTTAAATGGGATTTTCAGAGTTTTCAGGCTTTTTGAAGTCAGTGGGATAGGCTCCAGTGAGTAAAAGAAATGCTGAAGAACAACAATATGAATTAAACAAATTTAAGTAGTTAAGAAAGCACTAATCTAGTCATTGAGAAATATATACTAATATTTACATAGTATGTATATATAAATCAATAGTTTCAAAATGAGATAATCTACTGAACAAAATATCTTAAAATGTGAATGAAAAGATGTTGTAAAATCGCTATATGATTAAAGTACAAACATTTTTATAAGCTTGGAATATCAATAATAAGTGCATTTTTGTCTGGGAGACAAGTTGTTATCTGGGAAACCTCAAGACATTTTGTAGATTATCGAAATCACTTTACTATCAATCTTGAGCATTTCTCCTATCAACTCTATAATTAGTATTGGAAATTAGCATGATGACTCTATTTCACCATCAGGAACATTGAAGAAACTATTTAAAGTGCTAAACATTGGTTTTAACAAACAAAAAACAATTCATCTGAAGAAGATGTTACAATGAACTGAGGAATTAAAAGATCTCAAAGTAGAGAAATTTCACTGACTGCAGTATAAACAACTTGAGGGTAGAGAGTGTCTGTTTTTCCTGTTTGCCCTCCAAATTTGGCAACAGTGTTATATGCACGGTGCAGGGTAATAAGCAAATATTTAACAAATGAAAAGTACTGAATTCATTACCTTGTGGTACAAATTAGGATTTCTTTTGTACTGTAACTAGAAGATTTTAACTTCAGCATTATGAATTATTAATGTCTTTATCTGATTCCCAGTTCTGTGTCAACCAAACTTATTTGAGTGATAATTAGAGGACTTCATGTTTATCCTATCTTCTAGGATTTCACTTTTGCATATCTGTTAATTCATAATTTTGACATTTTTATAGCACAACCAAAGACTATAAAAACACAGAGCAAGCACTTGCCAAAGAACTCTAAATAAAACAGGTCTCAGATATGAAATTAGAGCCAAGCTTGGTTATACTTCTAAGTGCTTCATCTAAAGAGAAACGTGCAACACTGCTGCATGAATTAATCACCTAGGGTGACTTTTAAACCTATCAACAGCTCGCCCCTCTATCATATCTGATTTTATTCAATAGTCTAAGTGATAATAATTTTTTGATCAAGAACTTTGTTTTACTGGTTGTAAAGGTGCGCGCATGCACGCGCACACAATCCCCAGTGCTTTTAAAAATTGTGGGACAGAATTAATCATAACTATTGAGTTTAAATATCATTTATCAACTTATTAAAGTGCAAGCACACAGGGAAAATAAGCTAAAGACAAGACTTTCGTTTTTCAATTTATTTTTAAAAAGTCTTGTAGAAATCTTTATGAAATTAACACAAAATGGTGGTACCAAAAATCTTTTTGCTTTGTTTATTCCCTAGTCTGTGGCAATGTAAACAGTGGAAGTTAACCCGGAATTTAAGTTAAGGAAAGCTATATTGTATTAAGTTTAGCCAAAATTCTCTAACTTGCCATCATATTTTTTCCAATAAATAAAATTTCTATTCTCTTCCCTCTCTCCTCATCTCCCTTAAGGTATGTCAACTCTAACCCCGACCCCCCCCATACACACACCTTGTTGCCTCTGACATTATCTCTTCTACTAGACGCGCTTTTGTACTTATTGCTACACAATAGTTCAAAATAAAATGTGATAAATGCAGGCAAAGGTGTTTCAAGAAAGAAGGTAAATGTCCTTACACATTTTCAACATAGAAACAGAATTTTTCAAAAATGAGTTACTAAACAGCAAAATTAAAAAAAAATAGTTATAGATAAAGTTTGCAGATAATGTTGTCATCCCTCTTAAAAGAAAAGGGATAAGGCACAGAAGAAATGTAGTGTTGAGGACAATGAAAATCAGCAGTTATTGCAATCTATTTATGCTGCATTCAATGGATTTAGAAGACAGAGGCTTGAGTGCTGTCGTTACTGCTTGTTTGCCATTTGATGGTGGGCAAAATATTTAATTTCATTGGGTTTCTCTTTCTATGCCTCTAAAATGTGGATTCCCAGGCTAAGAAAATATTTCAAATCTTTTCTAGGTCTAAAAGTCACAGACCTTAGTGTACCCTTTATAAAGGCCACATTTTCACAAAAGATAGCATTCTTGTAAAACACCTTTATAGAAAGAAAAAGCTATATTTAGAAAGTCCACTCAGTGTCCAGGGTTTTCTGAAGTCGTACTGCTGTTTTTAACCAGGTGTAGGCCAGTAGGACAACACATTTGCTTTAATAACTGTCCAGATTTCTTGGAGTTAAAGATAAGTTTTTCATTATTCTAAGTGTTGACCTAAGAAATTATTGAAAATAAGAATTGTTCTAATTTACTTCTTGAATTGCCCAGTTCTTACATGGCCTGACATGAAAGGTGATTTAAAAGATTGCATTTAAGTTTGGACATACAGCCTTCATCCTGCTGTTTCATCACAGACCTCTTACAGGATAAACACGTGCAACCATTTTGAGTTTCTGAATGGGAGTGCTCCTTATAGTATTTTCCCCTTATAAATTTCTTGCCAACTTACTCCAATTTGAATGCAGGTAGAAATTTATAAATTTCTCCAAGAACTTATTTTTATTTTTATGAATCTTACTGATTTTGTGTTAATACCGAGGACTTTATCAAATTCATAGACATTTGATAGAATAAAAAGCAAAAGCATAATTAGGAAAAATCCAAAAACCTCAAATAGAAAATAAGATGCTATGTTGTTAGTAACAGAAATTAGCACAAATAGACTGCAAAACTGACCACCATTGTAAACTGAGCTTTTAACTATGGGAGTCGCCAGGAAAAGGAGGGTTACCTGACTCAGGGGTCTTCTCCTTTGTTTGACTTCTTTTAACAATCTCGAAAATTAAAGAAAGGTTGAAATGACAATAAAAATAATTTATTTCCCAAACCATTTGAGAGTAGTTGCCAACACAATGCAATGTCTCCCCCAAATCCTCTAGTATTTCCTACAAACATATATCCAACTATAATCATGAAAATCAGGAAATTAACACTGACACATGACTACAGAGCTACTAATCCTCAGACCCCTTTCAAGTTTTGTCAATTATCCCAATCATGTCCTTCATAATGAAAGGATCAGCCCAGTGTCGCATGTTGCATTTAGTTGTCCTGTCTCTTTAGTTTTTTATTTATTTATTTATTTTTTCTTTGTGGTACGTGGGCCTCTCACTGTTGTGGCCTCTCCCGTTGCGGAGCACAGGCTCCAGACGCGCAGGCCCAGCGGCCATGGCTCAAGGGCCCAGCCACTCCGCGGCATGTGGGATCTTCCCAGACCGGGGCACGAACCCGTGTCCCCTGCATCGGCAGGCGGACTCTCAACCACTGCGCCACGAGGGAAGCCCTTTAATTTTTTTAATCTGGAAAATTTTCTCAGGCTTCCCTTGAATTTCATAAACTAGAAAATTTTAAAGAATATGGATCAGCTATTTTGTAGGATTTAGCTGTTTGTATTTGTCTCATGATTATTCAGGATATGTGTAGTTGGCAGGAATAACACAGTGGTAAAGCTCTCTTCTTCTCACTGCTTCCTATAAAACAATTTTGGCAAACTTTTAACTTGTAACCTTACTGGAATATTATTTTACTCATTTGATTAAGGTGTATATCACCCAGTCTTCTCCATTGTAAAGTTATTTTTTTCTCCTTCATTATTAATAATTTTTGTGGTAAGGCACTTTGTAATTATGTAAATATCCTGTTCCTCATCAAACATAATTTATTCAATTTAATTATTTAAATCAGTATGAACTCATAGACTCCTATTTTATTCAATTGACTATAATACGTTTCTACCATTATTTATTTTGAGGCTTAGATTGTTCAAGATTTGTCCAGTGGAAACCCCTTCAGTTTGGCTTCTATATCCTTTGATGTTTCCCAATTATTCTTTGATATCTCCCTTCTTCTTCTTTTTTTTAACATCTTTATTGGAGTATAATTGCTTTACAATGTTGTGTTAGTTTCTGCTTTATAACAAAGTGAATCAGCTATACATATACATACATCCCCATATCCCCTCCCTCTTGCGTCTCCCTCCCTCCCACCCTCCTTAACCCAACCCTCTAGGTGGTCACAAAGCACCGAGCTGATCTCCCTGTGCTATGCGGCTGCTTCCCACTAGCTATCTATTTTACGTTCGGTAGCGTATATATGTCCATGCTGCTCTCTCACTTTGTCACAGCTTATCCTTCCCCCTCCCCATATCCTCAAGTCCATTCTCTAGTAGGTCTGTGCCTTTATTCCTGTCTTACCCCTAGGTTCTTCATGACATTTTTTTTTTAGATTCCATATATATGTGTTAGCATACGGTATTTGTCTTTCTCTTTCTTACTTCACTCTGTATGACAGACTCTAGGTCCATCCACCTCACTACAAATAACTCAATTTCGTTTCTTTTTATGGCTGATCCCTTACTTCTTGAAACAATAGTATGTTCTAGGGTCATCTTATATTTTCCCTGTAGTGGTTCTAGAATCAGCCATTTCTCCAAAGACCTTTAGTTCCTTCAGTTGGAGAGCTGTATTTAGAAACCAAGATCTGGACACTAGGTGTATTCATTGCTCTTGGGAAGCAGTGGTCCCAGGTACTCTCAATAGGCAGAGCTAGGGGATTTATGTACATATATACATACACACATATGAAAACACATATTCATAACCATTTACACATATTCACAAACACATTCATAAACATATGCATACATATAGTCTATGTTTATTTCTATAATGTCTCTACATTGAAAATCATATGTTCACATTAACATCCTCCATTCCCTTTCAACACCCTTTCATTCTAGTTTTTGCCCTTTTCATATTTTAACTCCCTCCACAGATATTAAAATAACACTGATTACCATATTCTTAATATCCTTAATTATTTGATCAATCTTCCTGTATTTAAGTAAATTCTTGTAGCTGCCACTTTCCCATCCACACATTTTCTCCACCTGGCACGGGTTATGACAATCTGTACAGAGTGGTTGCCAAGGCCACTTCCTCATGTGGATGCCCTTTCACACGAATCAGATTTCAGCAGTCAACTCCAGGCTCCCTTATGCAGACATCCTCTCCCCTTTCTCAGACTCTGAGACCCAATGCCAAGTCATGTGGTTCCTTGAATGCCCACCTCCCCCATGCTGACAAAGGGTTATTTTACCTCACTTAATGGACTAATTTGTTCAAGAAGGGAAGGGATCACAACACTATAAAGCAGTTATACTCCAATAAAGATATAAAAAAAAAGAAGGGAAGGGACAAGGAAGGGGATGAAGAAAGGGAGGTGGACAGGGATGAACAGGCATCTTTTCTTTCTAAACAATATTTGAAGAGGTCCTTCATTTAGAAGTTGCAAAGACATTATGAAGTATCAGCTGAAGAACTGAAACAACGACATATATTTACACATCTGTATCCCTACATCTATGACACACAATGTACACCTAATTTTATAGCAACCAAAATATAATTTAACAAAACTTATGATGCTTAGCCATACACTTTAATACTCAGCAACTTAAAAAAGTATGCAGTGCCATTTGGCTGTTAACTATCATCCATTTATATGAATGGATTTGTAAAACTCCTCGCCACAAGTGCTTGGGATAGCGTCTCTACTGGTCCTTACTGGATCCTCTTCTTCTTTTGTCACTCTTTTCAGTCATTTGTTGATTCTCGATTGTATCTCATTGGTGACTTGCATGACCATTGGTAATCATATCTGGGCAAATACCCCAGCTTGGTGTCTCTCAAAGGGCTGACTGAAAACCATCTGCAACAGAATCAACTGTGGTACTAGATAAAATTCAGGTCCACAGGCCCTGTTCTGATTTCCTGCTCAGAAGCTCTTTAGAGAGTAATGAGTATTTGGAAAATACCTTAGCTAATTCTCACACATTAACACTGAAACCATGGTGTAGTTTGCATGTCTACAATTCCTCAAAGTTCACGGTTTAAAACACATAGGTCTCACCAACTACAGTTCTTTTATTTTAGTTTCATCAATTCACATTTGTTATTTAACCAACTTGGAAATTGCCAGATGTGTGAATAGCCGCCAAAGTAAAATGTATCAATCTTCTGCAAAAATGTCTTCTACCAAATGTCTCTCCAAAATGAAAGGTAAATACCTTCTAAGATCTTGCTTGGAGGAATCTTACAGATTTTTAAAATCTTCCAGGTTTTAGGGAATAGCAAGTGCAAAGGCCCTGATGTTGGGAAAGCCACTGCAGAAAGAAAATCTGGATGTGTGTGTGAGAGAATAGTAGTAGTAAACGAGCTTGGAGAGTAGGGCAGAAGAAATACTGAATAAAGCATGTGGGACAGGTAAAAAGTTTAATTTTTATTCTAAAGTGATGGGAACAGGTTTTGGGAAATAATGTAATATGATTCATGGTTTTTTTGTGATTATTCTGGCTATTGTATTGGTTAGAGACTATAAGGATTGGGGCAAGAGGGGAGGAAGCAAGGAGGTTGTGGAAGAGGCTGCCTATTGCATTAGATGAGGCAAGCAATGATGGCTTGGAGTAAGAAAAGACGGCAAGAGTAAGGTGAGAGGTAGGTGGATTCAGGATGTATTTTCAAGTTAGACTGGCAAGAATTTCTGATGGACTGGACATAGGAATTGTGGGAAAGTGAGAGTTTAAGGATGAATCTAACATTTTTGGCCTGAGCAACTGGATGAGTTATGGAGCCAGGAAAAACTGGAGTGCAATGGATGGATCAAAGCAAACTATTTAGTTTTATTTGCTAAGTTTGAAATGTCTATTATGCATAGATTGGAGATATTTAGTGGGAAATTGGAATTAGGAGTCTGGAGGTTAGGTGAGTGCTTAGGGCTAGAAGTATGAACTGGGGAGTCATAAGTCATCTTCCCATTAAAGTAATGGGACTAGATTAAAACTCATGAGTAGTTAAGGTAGATGGAGAGTGAAGGGGGCCAGGAATGAGCCTTAGGGCATTCTAACAGACGTTGAGGGATGGGAGGCATCACCAAGGGAGGCTGCCAAGGAATGGTGAGTGAGAGGGGAGAAATCTAGGAGAGGATGGTGTCCTGGTAGCCAGTGAAACAAAATATTCATTCTGGAAATTATGAGGTTCATTTCCCAAAGTTTCTTGAATTGATGATCATTTGAAACTTGGTATTTTAAAAAGAGCTTTAGCAAACAGAAAAGAGAATAATTTTCTATCATGAGTGATTGATTGCAGTAGCATGGGGAATGGAAAAGTTGTGAAAAGGGAATCAAGAATCTATGTAAAAGACAATTTTAAACAAAAGTATTCATTTAAAAACAAGTACACAATATTTAGACATTATATTTTGTCTTTGTGTCAACAGCAGCTACAGCATGCTGTTAAGTGAAAGATGAAGGATTACAGTTTAATATCAAATCAGGGAAAAAGGTGAAATAGTTGAATTCTTTGTAGATTTTTAATAGATTTCAAACCTCTATTGGTTTTGAATAATGTCATATTTCAAACATAATTTTCTAAATAATCATAACAATTTTAGAATCAGAATAAACCTTATATAACCTTATATAAAACTTATTTAAATGCACATATAGTTCATTTTTATGGGTAAAACTAGGACTCTGGTCTTCTGATTACCAGTACTATTTCTTATTGCAACACACTGTTTAAAAGTATAGATGACTGAAAAAAAGAGCATACCAGTGATCTCTTAAATGTTTTACAAAATATTAAGTAATTAAAATTCGGGGAAATAAAGCTCATGAGGATTAAATTACAGGAAGAGTTTATAAGAGGGCAAACAAGTAGGAGATGTATTTCCACACAGATAAATATGAGGTTTTAGTAGAAAATGACCAAAACTGCATTTATAAGGTCATGATACTAGCTAAATGAAATAAAGACAACCATCATGGGAATAACATATAATTTTGAAGGTGAATTTTGAATATGGAGACTGATACAGATTAACATCTGATTATAATAAAAATCAGATAGGCAGGGTAACAAGGTCTTCTTCATCCAATCACAGCTTATCAGGAATAAGGGAACCTCTTGATACTTTGGTATGTGCCATTTTAGGACAATGAACTTGCTACAAAGTGAACACATGACATAAGAAATAGTTTAGAAACATAAATATGATTCAAGAAATTCATGGATGGTGAAAGCTATGTTGGATTATTTCAAAAAGTTAGGGATGACTAGGTTAAGTAACTTCTCTTTTTAATAACAGAATAACTGTCACATGAAAGATCTCACTATGCCATTGACAAAGATAAAATCCCGGGACGCCATGGCTTCACAGTCTAATAGTCTAGAGATACAATGTCCAGTATAGTGTCCACTAGTCACAAGTGGCTATTAAATACTTGAAATGTGGGCAAGTTTGACTTAGGAACTGAAATTTTAATTTTATTGAACTTACATTTAAAAATTTAAAAACACATGTGAGTAATGGCTGTCGTTTTTGACAGCACTAAGAACATTTCCATTATCATGGAAAGTTCTATTGACCAGAGCTGACCCATAACCTTTTTATTTAATTTTACATTTATTCCTCTTTGCTAAGAAAATCCTCTCTTACTAAAAAACAATATTAGCAAGATGGCTAGATATAAGCTCAAGATGCAAAAATCTATTGGATTTCTATAATCCAGGAACAAAGAGAGAGCTTAAAAATTATTTAAAATGGAAAAAAAAAACTACCTAGGAATAAATCTAAATAAAAATGTGCAAGACATTTATGGAGAAAATAAAACCTTATTGAAAGATATTAAAGAAGTCTTAAATAAATGGAGAGGTACATCTTGTTTATGGATAGAAAAGACTCATCATAATGGTGTAAGTTTCCCCCAACTTAATTTATATAGTCAATACAATTACAATAAAAATACTTAATAGAGGTTTTACAGGATTGCCAATTCTGAAATTTATGTGAATGGTCAAGAACAGCTCAGACACACCTAAAAAATCCATTCATTCCAAAATGGTCCTGGAAAACTTAATTATTCATAAGAAAACAAAGAAATTGGATAATACAGACAAGTCGATTGTAAGTGCATTAATGGCTTGAATATAAAACAAAGATACACTAGAACTTTCAGAAGAAAATATACTATATCTGGGTAGCATTAAACTAGGGAAGGACATTTTAAGTAGAACAAAAAGACACTAAGCTAAAAGATAAATTTGATTTCATTAAAATTGAGAGCCGCTATTTATCAAAAGACAACATTAAAAAAGTTAGAAGGTATGAAATAACTTATTTGTGTCATATATAGCTGACCAAAGATTATTTGCTTGTATTTAAAAAACAATACAAATAAGTAAGAAAAAGATAAACAGTAGAAAAATGGACAAAAGATATTCTCTGGACTTCACAGAATAGGAAACATAGGCAACTATTAAACAGATGAAAGGATTCTCAGCCTATCAGTAATTAGGGAAATACAAATTAAAATTGTTATGGACTGAATTGTGTTCCCTAAAATTCGTATGTTGATGCCCCATCTCCCAATGTGGCTGTTTGGAGACAGGGACTTTAAAAACATAATTATGGTTAAATGAGGTCATAATGGTGGGGCCCTAACTGATATGACTGGTGTCCTTGTAAGAAGAGAAAGAGATAAGAGGGATGTATACACACAGAGAAAAGGCCATGTGAGGACATAGCAAGAAAGCAGTGGTCATCTGCAAGTCAAGGAAAGAGGCCTCAGGAGGACCCAAAACTGCCAACATCTTGAGCCTGGACTTCCAGCCTCCAGAACTGTGAGAAGATAAATCTCTTGTTTTTTAAGCCACTGAATCTGAGGTATTTTGCTAGGACAACCTGAGCAGACTAATACAAGGAACAAAAGACTAGAATGGCCATTCTAACTGGTGAAGCTATAGAGCAAAAGGGCTGAAAATTGATGCCATAACTTTGGCAAACATTTTGACATGAATTTTTAAAGTTGAATATTTGAATTCCCTACAACTCAGCAATTCTACTCTTAGCATGTCTACTCTTTTACTTATGCTAAATCTTGCACATGTGTACCAGGAAACATTAAAATAAATGTTCATGGAAGTATTGTCCATAATAGGCCCCAAACAACCCAAATATCATTAATAGAATAATAAACACATTTTCTTGTATTTATACAATAAAATATTATACAGTAGTACAAATGAATGAACACTAGTTAAAGTGGATGAACCTTAGAAACATAATGTTGAGTAAAAAAAGCAAGCACAGAAGACTAAAGTATGATATCAATTTTATAAATCTCAATAATAAGCAAAATCAGATAAAAATTATGTGGATGTTGAACATAAAGCTAAGGTCAGAGTGATTTCTTTGGTGAAAGCAGGAAGGTGGGATCAGGGTAGAGAACAGAGAGAAGACTCAGCAGTTTTGATTCTACTTCTTAGTTTTGGTGGTGTGTTTGCAGGAGTTTTTTATTATTTCTCATAACTTACATACAATTAAATATATTCTTCTGTATATTATCTAATAATATTTAAAAAATCAAAATCCATTATATACCAAAGATAACCCCTAGACATTAATTATAGAGAGTCCACTTTGAAACAACATACATAGTTACTCATAAATCTTCTGTAGTTGAAAGCTTTCAGCTATGAAATTCTTCCCCCTTCATATGAGGACTTTATGTTCCATAATGAAGGGAAATTGTTCCTACTTTGGGACAATTTGCCTTCTTTATTTAAGTGATACTAGTCCTTTGGCTGCCTAGAAATTTTAAGAACAACTGATAACTACATTTACTGCCTGCAAGAGAATAAAGGAAAAGGAGCATAGGAGGCAATCTCATACATTATTGATAAACACTACAAAGACAATATTCGTACAAAGCTATTTCTCCATATAGCAACTCTGAATTTTATTAATAAATACATATATATATATATCAAACATTAATAAAAGAATAAAATCTAATATGAGTACATTTGCTCTTTTTTTTGCAATTAGTTCTAGGATTCTATTTCAGATTATTACTTCATATCTGCGAGAGTTGGGTGTGTGTTTGTGTGTTTGGTTTTGTGGAAGTTGCATTGTGCTAAAGTTTACATTTCTTTCTTGAATTAAATGGCTTTTGTTATCCCTTGGGAATACTGAAGAGAGCAACAGCAGATTACTACCTACCGGTGGAAAAGTATAAATAGCAATTTTAGCTGCTAGTGATTCTGAAATTGCCCTTAACTTTGTCCTTCTAAAAATGCTCCAAGAATTACGTTTTGCAAATCCACAGATTTACTATCCATATTCAAGTCATTTACGTGGACAAAGAATGTAGCCTGCGGTATCAGTAACAAAGGATGTTATAGCCATCAAGCCATCAGCCACTGAAGCCAACCCCAGTGCTGCACCCTGAGGGGATTCAGGATGGAGAAAACAGGATACTGGCCCTAGATAATTAAAGTGCATATCAAGGGAATGATTTCCATGAGACCAGATTCTTGCATCTCACCATATATAGAAAAGTACTAAATTTATTAACTTAAGATGTCTAGTTTCTTTAATTAACAGTAATCTTTTGATGTTCCAACTACCTGGGTTTTTTTTTTTTTGCAAGAACCCCTAAATATCCTGTGCCCTCCCTTACCTCTTCAGAACAGTCGCTCAGAGCTATCTGAGAGGCTGTCTCCTGATTTAAGTCCTCAGTATGTCCTCCAAATAAAACATAATTCTCAACTTTTAGATTGTGCATTTTTTTTCAGTCAACATTTAATTGTATGGCTCACGTAGGTACTATGCCTAGATGTAATGGGATGAGCTGTAAATTATTAAAACTAGATAAATTCTGTCAGCTCTACCACTAGCTGAGATCAGGCTTTCTTCTCTGGATACTTCTGTCATAGACCTTGGCAGATATGGGGTCGGTGTTGGTCTTAAAATTCTTCTTAGAATTCTGGGGACTCATTCATTCTTTCAGCAAATTTTACTGCTTATATTCTATGTGTCAGTTACAGCGCTGGGTCTTGAAATACAGAAGTCAACACACGAAAATACAAGGATAAAACACGTTTTCTACCATATTAACTTTTTTCATTCATTAATTCATCCCTAAGTCATTCAACACGCATCTTCTTATTGAATACTGATGAGGGGTCAAATGCTATGCTAAACACTGAGTATATAACTGCAAATGAGATGTATAGGCCCTGATTTTGATGTCACTGCTATCTTTTGTCCTGCCATATAATGGGACAGCTTCATTATTCCCTTTACCCTAAGTTTTTATCACAAATTGCTAATGAAAATAAAACTGTTAGTGGAGTTTCAACATGCATAGGTAAATGAGAACAGAGAACTCCCCTTTCGCATGTCCCATTCTTCTCCTTCTAACTCCCTATGTGAACTCACTTTGTGCCAAGACCAAGAATTTGTGCCCCAATAAGAACCAAGCTGATTTCCTCACACTGACTGGGGCTATTGCTCACTTAGAAGACTTGATGCTTAATTTTGATAAGCAACTAGAAGACCATGGAGACAACCTATAAAAATGATTTGTCTTGGGAGAAAATACTAAAAAGGGTTAATGTGCTGTTCCACATGTCTAACCTCCTGGGATTAAACCACAGGCACCAAGATCACCAAGTGTACGTGGCAACAATGAGCTAAAAATGAAAAGAAAAGCATCATACTGTTATTGTACTCATCTTCCCCCAAGGCACTCTCTGATAAACACCACAACCACTAAGGGAATTGAGAACAGCTTCCTTGTGGGGCAGGTTATATATGCATCTTTTTCCAAGAAGTTAAATCATATCCAGCTATCAGCACACCTTACTTAAGGTGATTGTAATGTATGAGATTAAATGTTCCTGACTGGAAACCTTCTTGTCCTCAATTCATTGGCTATACTGGATTTTTTTCTTGGGTCAGACCTTCAGACTTCTACCAGAAATCGTTCCTTTGGGGAAACCAGGCCTTCCCAGAAACTCAGGAAACTGAAATGGAGACAGCAAGAGAGAAGGAAATTATTTGGACCTATAGACCTCAATTGTTTGGTTTTAAGTAAACGTCCCAGCAAACATCTTCTAAATGGTATAATAACTTTAGGGAAATTCACGGTTTATAAGTTTGTGTACTGATAAACTGAACATATTATAAGAGTACAGGTTGCATTTTGTGTCTTCAACTCAAGCAAAGACTTCAAAAAAGTCCCAGTTATCCTTGTTCATTAAGACACAAAGAGAGGGCCCCGCGCCCCCGCCGCCGCTGTCGCCGCCTCGGCGTCCCCCGGCTCCAGTACCTCTCCTAGGACAGCGCCGCCGCCACCGCTCGGCCCTGCCCGCCGCCTGCGCCGCGCAGCCCTTACGCGCTCCCGGATGACGCCTTCCTCCCCGGACCGGTTTATAATGTAATAATTCAAGAATTTTATCATACAGTGGAGAAGCTTAACAACTGTCTATGTGCTTCCCATGATATGTTCTCTACATTATGAAAAGCTCTTGGTGCTGCAGCCAGGAGTCGGTGCTGTGCCTCTGAAGTGGGAGAGCCAACTTCAGGACACGGGTCCACAAGAGACCTCCCAGCTCCACATAATATCAAGCGGCGAAAATCTCCCAGAGATCTCCATCTCAACACCAGCACCCAGCTTCAGTCAACGACCAGCAAGCTACAGTGCTGGTCACCCTATGCCAAGCAACTAGCAAGACAGGAACACAACCCCACCCATTAGCAGAGAGGCTGCCTAAAAACATAATAAGGCCACAGGCACCCCAAAACACACCACCAGACGGGGACCTGTCCACCAGAAAGACAAGATCGAACCTCAACCACCAGAACACAGGCACTAGTCCCCCCCACCAGGAAGTCTACACAACCTACTGAAACAACCTTAGCCAATGGGGACAGACACCAAAAACAACGGGAACTACGAATCTGCAGCCTGCAAAAAGGAGACCCCAAACACAGTAAGATAAGCAAAATGAGAAGACAGAAAAACACACAGCAGGTGAAGGAGCAAGATAAAAACCTACCAGACCTAACAAATGAAGAGGTAATAGGCAGTCTACCTGAAAAAGAATTCAGAATAATGATAGTAAAGATGATCCAAGATTCTATTTCCAAGATCCAAAATCTTGGAAATAGAATAGACAAAATGAAAGAAACAGTTAACAAGGACCTAGAAGAACTAAAGATGAATCAAGCATCGATTAAAAACACAATAAATGAAATGAAAAATACTCTAGATGGGATCAATAGCAGAATAACTGAGGCAGAAGAACGGATAAGTGAGGTGGAAGATAAAATAGTGGAAATAACTGATGCAGAGCAAAATAAAGAAAAAAGAATGAAAAGAACAGAGGACAGTCTCAGAGACCTCTGGGACAACATTAAACGCACCAACATTCGAATTATAGGGGTTCCAGAAGAAGAAGAGAAAAAGAAAGGGACTGAGAAAATATTTGAAGAGATTATAGTTGAAAACTTCCCTAATATGGGAAAGGAAATAGTTAATCAAGTCCAGGAGGCACAGAGAGTCCCATACAGAATAAATCCAAGGAGAAATAGCCAAGACACATATTGATCAAACTGTCAAAAATTAAACACAAAGAAATCATATTAAAAGCAGCAAGGGAAAAACAACAAATAACACACAAGGGAATCCCCATCAGGTTAACAGCTGATCTCTCAGCAGAAACTCTACAAGCCAGAAGGGAGTGGCAGGACATAATTAAAGTGATGAAGGAGACAAACCTGCAACCAAGATTACTCTACCCAGCAAGGATCTCAATCAGATTTGATGGAGAAATTAAAACCTTTACAGACAAGCAAAAGCTGAGAGAGTTCAGCACCACCAAACCAGCTTTACAACAAATGCTAAAGGAACTTCTCTAGGCAAGAAACACAACAGAAGGAAAAGACCTACAATAACGAACCCAAAACAATTAAGGAAATGGGAATAGGAACATACATATCAATAATTACCTTAAATGTAAATGGACTAAATGCTCCCACCAAAAGACACAGATTGGCTGAATAGATACAAAAACAAGACCCATATATATGCTGTCTACAAGAGACCCACTTCAGACCTAGAGACACATACAGATTGAAAGTAAGGGGATGGAAAAAGATATTCCATGCAAATGGAAATCAAAAGAAAGCTGGAGTAGCAATTCTTATATCAGACAAAATAGACTTTAAAATAAAGACTATTAGAAGACACAAAGAAGGACACTACCTAATGATCAAGGGATCGATCCAAGAAGAAGATATAACAATTGTAAATATTTATGCACCCAACATAGGAGCACCTCAATACATAAGGCAAATACTAACAGCCATAAAAGGGGAAATCGACAGTAGCACATTCATAGTAGGGGACTTTAACACCCCACTTTCACCAATGGACAGATCATCCAAAATGAAAATAAATAAGGAAACACAAGCTTTAAATGATACATTAAACAAGATGGACTTAATTGATATTTATAGGACATTCCATCCAAAAACAACAGAATACACATTTTTCTCAAGTGCTCATGGAACATTCTGCAGGATAGATCATATCTTGGGTCACAAGTCAAGCCCTGGTAAATTTAAGAAAATTGAAATTGTATCAAGCATCTTTTCCGACCACAATGCTATGAGACTAGACATCAATTACAGGAAAAGATCTGTAAAAAATACAAACACATGGAGGCTAAACAATACACTACTCAATAACGAAGTGATCACTGCAGAAATCAAAGAGGAAATTTAAAAATACCTAGAAACAAATGACAGTGGAGACACAACGACCCAAAACCTATGGGATGCAGCAAAAGCAGTTCTAAGGGGAAAGTTTATAGCAATACAATCCCACCTTAAGAAACAGGAAACATCTCGAGTAAACAACCTGACCTAGCACCTAAAGCAATTAGAGAAAGAAGAATAAAAAACCCCCAAAGTTAGCAGAAGGAAAGAAATCATAAAGATCAGTGCAGAAATAAATGAAATAGAAACAAAGAAAACAATAGCAAAGATCAATAAAACTAAAAGCTACTTCTTTGAGAAGATAAACAAAATTGATAAACCAGTAGCCAGACTCATCAAGAAAAAGAGGGAGAGGACTCAAATCAATAAAATTAGAAATGAAAAAGGAGAAGTAACAAGAGACTCTGCAGAAATACAACACAGCCTGAGACTACTACAAGCAACTCTATGCCAATAAAATGGACAACCTAGAAGAAATGGACAAATTCTTAGAAAGGTATAACCTTCCAAGACTGAACCAGGAAGAAATAGAAAATATGAACAGACCAATCACAAGTAATGAAATTGAAACTGTGATTAAAAATCTTCCAACAAGCAAAAGTCCAGGACCAGATGGCTTCACATGTGAATTCTATCAAACATTTACAGAAGAGCTAACACCCATCCTTCTCAAAGTCCTCCAAAAAATTGCAGAGGAAGGAACATTCCCAAACTCATTCTATGAGGCCACCATCACCCTGGTACCAAAACCAGACAAACATACTACAAAAAAAGGAAAATTACAGACCAATATCACTGATGAACATAGGTGCAAAAATACTCAGAAAAATACTAGTAAACATAATCCAACAACACATTAAAAGGATCATACACCACGATCAAGTGGGATTTATTCCAGGGATGAAAGGTTTCCTCAATATACGCAAATCAATCAATGTGATACACCATATTAACAAATTGAAGAAGAAAAACCATACGATCATCTCAATAGATGCAGAAAAAGCTTTTGACAAAATTCAACACCCATTTATGATAAAAACTCTCCAGAAAGGGGGCATAGAGGGAACCTACCTCAACATAATAAAGGCCATATATGACAAACACACAGCAAACATCATTCTCAATGGTGAAAAACTGAAAGAATTTCCTCTAAGATCAGGAACAAGAAAAGGAGGTCCACTCTCACCACTATTATTCAACATAGTTTTGGAAGTCCTAGCCATGGCAATCAGAGAAGAAAAAGAAATAAAAGGAATACAAATTGAAAAAGAAGAAGTAAAACTGTTACTGTTTGCAGATGACATGATATATATACATAGAGAATCCTAAAGATGCCAACAGAAAAGTACTAGAGCTAATCAATGAATTTGGTAAGTAGCAGATACAAAATTAATGCACAGAAATCTCTTGCATTCCTATACACTAATGATGAAAAATCTGAAAGAGAAATTAAGGAAACACTCCCATTTATCACTACAACAAAAGAATAAAACACCTAGAAATAAACCTACCTAGGGAGACAAAAGACCTGTATGCAGAAAACTGTAAGACACTAATGAAAGAAATTAAAGATGATACCAACAGATGGAGACATATACCATGTTCCTGGGTTGGAAAAATCAATATTGTGAAAATGACTCTACTACCCAAAGCAATCTACAGATTCAATGCAATCCCTATCAAATTACCAATGGCATTTTTTATGGAACTAGAACAAAATATCTTAATACTTGTATGGAGACACAAAAGACCCCGAATAGCCAAAGCAGTCTTGAGGGAAAAGAAAACAGAGATGGAGGAATCAGACTCCCTGACTTCAGACTATATGACAAAGCTACAGTAATCAAGACAATAAGGTACTGGCACAAAAACAGAAACATAGATCAATGGAACAAGATAGAAAGCCCAGAGATAAACCCACTAATCTATAGTCAAATAATGTATGACAAAGGAGGCAAGGAGATACAATGGAGAAAAGACAGTCTCTTCAATAAGTGGTGCTGGGAAAATTGGACAGCTACATGTAAAAGAATGAAATTCAAACACTCCCTAACACCGTACACAAAAATAATCTCATAATGGATTAGTGACCTAAATGTAAGACTGGACACTATTAAACTCTTAGAGGAAAACCTAGGAGGAACACTCTTTGATAGATATCACAGCAAGATCTTTTTTGATCCACCTCCTAGAGTAATGGAAATAAAACCAAAAATAAACAAATGGGACCTAATGAAACCTCAAAGCTTTTGCACAGCAAAGGAAACCATAAACGAGATGAAAGACAACCCTCAGAATGGGAGAAAATATTTGCAAACAGATCAACGGACAAAGGATTAATCTCCAAAATATACAAACAGCTCATGCAGCTCAATATTAAGGAAACAAACAACCCAATCCAAAAATGGGCAGAAGACCTAAATAGACATTTCTCCAAAGAAGACATACAGATGGCCAAGAAGCACCTGAAAAGCTGCTCAACATCACTAATTATTAGAGAAATGCAAATCAAAACTACAATGAGGTATCACCTCACACCAGTTAGAATGGACATCATAAGAAAATCTACAAACAACAAATGCTGGAGAGGGTGTGGAGAAAAGGAAACCCTCTTGCACTGTTGGTGGGAATGTAAATGGATACAGCCACTATGGAGAACAGTATGGAGGTTCCTTAAAAAACTAAAAATAAAATTACCATAGGATCCAGCAATCCCACTACTGGGCATATACCCAGAGAAAACCATAATTCATAAAGACACATGCAGCCCAATGTTCACTGCAACACTATTTACAACAGCCAGGTCATGGAAGCAACCTAAATGGCCATCAACATACAAATGAATAAAGAAGACATGGTAATATATACAATGGAATATTACTCAGCCATAAAAAGGAACGAAATTGGGTCATTTGTTGAGACGTGGATGGACCTAGAGACTGTCATACACGCGTATGTGGAACCTAGAAAAATGGTACAGATGAACCAGGTTGCAGGGCAGAAGTTGAGACACAGATGTAGAGAACAACGTATGGACACCAAGGGGGGAAGCTGCAGGGGGGTGGGGGTGGGGGTGTGATAAATTCAGCGATTGGGGTTGACATATATACACTGATGTGTATAAAATTGATGACTAATAAGAACCTGCTGCATAAAAAAATAAAATAAAATTCAAAAATTAAAAAAAAAAGGAACTGCCTGCCAATACAGGGGACACGGTTTCGAGCCCTGGTCCAGGAACATCCCACATACCGCAGAGAAACTAAGCCTGTGCACCACAAGTACTGAGCCTGCGCTCTAGAGCCCGTGAGCCACAACTACTGAGCCCATGCACCACAGCTACTGAAACCTGCAAGCCTAGAGTCCAAGCTCTGCAACAAGAGAAACCACCACAATAAGAAGCCCACACAACACAACAAAGAGTAGCCCCTGCTTGCCACAATTAGAGAAAGCCTACGCGCAGCAACAAAGACCCAATGTGGCCACAAATAAAATAAATAAATAAATTTATTTTAAAAAATAAATAAAAAATAAAAACCACTGAAATCTACTATATATTGTATGTTTGCAATCTTTCCTCCAATTTTTTTAAAAAGCAAATTTAGCATGATGAACCTTCAAAATTTTCAGAGTACAGTGCATCAGTACCAATATTTAGTGGATCTGTATTCAGTGGACTAAAAAACTCCATAAGATCTACTACTTATTACACCATTATTATTGAGCCTCTGGGAGAGAAAAATCTGTAATGGAAACACAGACAATATCTAAGGTTCCTTTTCTGCTGTTTTTAGAGAGACAAGACAGTTACTCTTGAAATTAAATAAAAATTCAGGACAATAATATAAGAAATGTCTAAAGGCCATATAAATGTAGCCCTTGATAAGCTACTTTTTGAAGTTTAGTTCCTCTGTCTCAAACTAATCTTCAGGATTTATTGATTCCAAAAGCTATTCACATGCTGGAAATGTGCTACCTACTAACACTTCTACAAGAAAAAATATAAATGAGATTTCAGTGACTAGCTGGAAAAGAAAAAAAAAGAAAAAAGGGGGGAAAGGTATTATGTTAGCCTTCCAAACTCACAACAGAAGAACCTAAAGTTTAAAAATGAACTTGAGTTTTTTCATAATGAATAGACTACTTTATCAAGGTCAGTCTTTTAAAAATAATTGCTACCACATATTAATTGAAGCCAATGAGCTAAGTGTAACATTAGCATCATTTTAAATGAATCATCTAACTTAATACTTATAATATATGGTATTATTAGCCCCATTCTTCTGATGAGTAAATCACTATATGCAAGTTCACATAGCTTGGAACAAGCTTTCAACTGAGGACTTTTTGACACAGAAGCCCAAGTCTTTCATATCTGCAAAAGAAATAAAGACTGCTTATTGCATTCATTTTGTACCTATATATCTTAAATGAAGGAGCAGTACACTGAGAATATATATAGATCATGAATTATCTCAATTCCCAGGGCTGCTATTTTATCATTAAGCTATTATTGTTAACTTTCTGCTAACTACCAGAATATTGACTATTATAACTAAAATTAAAAAGAGGACTTCAATTTACAGACAAGTGAAGTCACACAGTATATGTGTGTGGTGACATCTCAAATTTGGGTATTGACTTTTACCTTTTCAGTATAACAGTTTATCAAATGACAGCATGGTACTTAAAAGGTTTTACTTATAGGCTGTTTTCAAGAGGCAAATGTCTTGGGAATTTTTCTCACTTCACTGTTCTTTAGCATAATGTACACCCTATGGCTCATTTTCCTAGTTAATGATCAACTTGAGCAATATGTCTTTTTAATGTGAATATGAAATTTGTGTTCTGCAAGATGATGATGACAGAACACAGCAACAAGCTTTTCATTCATTTATTTTTGCTAGCCTTTTTAAAATTAAAGTCATCTTACCAATAGTTCATGAAATTATTATTTAGAGCAAGAACTTTATTTATTTACTCCTGGGTAAGAAAATGAAAAAGTTAATAAAGTTCATAAAACTCCATTACCTAATGAACTCTAGTTCAATAATGCACAATAATGCACCACAGACTTACATACAAAGGGCCTTGCAAACACTTAACCATGAGTTAAATCAATCAAAATAAATACAGTTGCAACCACAAAATTGACTACATTGAAAATATTTATAACATTTCTGAGAATCTTTTCTCCATCCTGCTGGGTAAAAAAGTCACTGCTGTAAACAACTGTGGTTTTTCCTGTAATTTGGCAGCAAAACAGTCAATATACAATACAGCTCTTCTTATTACAAATATATAGGCAGTCAATACATATGTTGACTGATTGGTTTTACTTTTAAAAAGCTATTTCTGTTGCCCACTGTTGATCTGATTATAATAAATTTTATACCAGAAATAATTTTAACACAGTGTTTTTTTAGACCCTGTCAACAGTTAGTCTCCAAACCGACAGATCTTGATTGAATACTGTTTTCCTAATAGTGATAAGGAGGAAAGCTAAAGTAAACTTAGTCAAGCCTTCCTGTAGTACTTTAATTCCCTTCATTTAATATAATTACTATCATCTAGAAAAAGACAACCAAACTTTAACCTGTCACCAAAATAAAGATGTGATAAATTAGTTTCAAAATCCTGGAGGAGGAAATGAAATGGGCATGGAGGAAAAAATGATATTCCCTTGCTCCTATCTTCATAAAGTACTTCTTAATTTATTTATTTAATACAAAGATATTAGAAATTTCTAATACTATACCAGACTAAATTTAACAAAATTTGATTGTAAAAAATGTATTTCCAATGCTGTATATTCTAAAGTGACATGGTTCCATTTCTTAAACTGCCCTGTGCCTTAATATGTTCTTTAATTTATAAATATTTTAGTAAAATAAATCTGAAAAATTCGCCCTATAAAATCACTTCTTAAGAGTTTCCCAATGCCCATGAGTTCATTAAATGCCATTTACAATAACGGATTCAAGAAATAAATTTAATATTTGTTAAGCGCAGTGTTTCCTAAACTCATTTGACTTTAGAAAAGATTTGTTTTTCAAGTAATACCTATTAAACTCTCAAATATCAAGTGGAACATCCTTTGGAAATACACCAGGTAAGAGAATATTATCTGTGTTTACAATTCAGAATAAGCAAGTTATAAAAATTAACACAATATTACATTTATATATTATAAATAAATAACTAAAATACTATTTCTGGAATTTAAATCTTCAGTATATGAACTGAATAATGCAATGAATCAGACAAAAGGGAAATAAAATTGAGGAAATACTACAGAATGTTAAATAAAAGTTACAGTGATTAAATATATGAGGGATAATTAAGAAATATGGTGATTAAGTCCAACACAAAACTAGCAGAAGTTCTAAAATCAGTTAACATAAGAAACAGAGAAGAAATCATCAGAGACATCCCTTAGCTGAACAAATATCTGAGTTTTCAGACTGAAATAGGTCCACAGAGTAATGTACAGAGTTCAAAGTGTTAAAAAAAGATTCATAGCGAAACATACGCTGATGAAATTTCAGAAACTTAAGTATAAGGCTTTCTAAAAAGATGTCAGAGCAGAAAAACAAGGGACCTACTAAGGAATCAGATGTACATCTAACCCTTTACCAGAACTGCTGGATACTAGACGTCCACAGAATAATGCCTGATAAAAACCATTTTATACCAATAGTTTATACCCAGTCAGATGACCAATTCTGTGAAAAAAGAAAAAAAATGCAAATGCGAAGAAAATTTTCCCACCACATGTTCATATTTTTAAAATTCTATTAAAAGTATTATTACAAAAAACTATTGCTTCAATTTATGTCAGAGTGTTCTGCCTATGGTTTCCTCTAGGAAGTTGTATAGTGTCCACTCTTAAACTAAGGTCTTTAATCCATTTTGAGCTTAGTTTTGTACATGGTGTTAGAGAACATTCTAATTTCATTCTTGTACATGTAGCTATCCAGTTTTTCAGCACCTCTTATTGAAGAGACTGTCTTTTCTCCACTATATATTCTTGCCTCCTTTGTCACAGATTAATTGACTGTGAGTATGTGGGTTTATTTCTGGGTTCTCTACCCTGTTCCATTGATCTATGTGTCTGTTTCTGTGCCAGTACCATACTGTTTTGATTACTGTAGCTTTGTAGTATAGTGTGAAAACAGGAAGCATGACTCTTCCAGCTCTGTTCTTCTTTCTCAAAATTGTTTTGGCTATTCAGGATCTTTTGTGTTTCCATACAAATTTTAAAATTATTTGCTCTAGTTCTGTGAAAAATGCCATTTGTAATTTCATAGGGATTGCACTGAATCTGCAGATTGCCTTGGGTAGTATGGTCATTTTAACAATATTGATTCTTCCAGTCCAAGAACACGATATATCTTTCCATCTGTTTCTGTCATCTTCAATTCCTTTCATCAATGTCTTATAGTTTTTGGAGTACAGGTCTTTGCCTCTTCAGGTAGGTTTATTCCTAGGTATTTTATTCTCCTTGATGCAATGGTAAATGGAATTGTTTCCATAATTTCCCTTTCTGACATTTCATTGTTAGCATATAGAAATGCAACAGATTTCTGCATATTAATTTTGTACCCTGCAACTTTACCAAGTTCACTGATGAGCTCTAGTGGTTTTCTGGTGACACCTTTAGGATTTCCTATGTATAGTATCATGTCATCTGCAAACAGTGACAGTTTTTACTTCTTCCTTTCCAATTTGGATTCCTTTTTTTTTTTTTCTTCTCTGATTACCATGGCTAGGACTTCCAAAACTATGTTGAATGAAAGTGGCAAGCATGGGCATCCTTGTCTTGTTTCCCATCTTAGAGGGAATGCTTTCAGCTTTTCACTGTTGAGTATGATGTTATCTGTGGGCTTATCATATATGGCCCTTATTATGTTGAGGTAGGTTCCCTCTATACCCACTTTCTGGAGAGTTTTTATCATAAATGATGTTGAATTTTATCAAAAGCTTTTTCTGCATCAATTGAGATGATCATATGGCTTTTATTGTTCACTTTGTTAATGTGGTGTGTCAGACTGATTTGGGATACTGAAAAATCCTGGCATCCCTGAGATAAATCCCACTTGATCATGGTGTATCATCCTTTTAATGTATTGTTGGATTCAGTTTGCTAGTATTTTGTTGAGACTTTTTGCATCTATGTTCATCAGTGATATTGGCTGGTAATTTTCATTTTTTGTAGTATCTTTGTCTGGTTTGGGTATCAGGGTGACGGTGGCCTCAAAGAATGAGTTCGGAAGTGGTACTTCCTCTGCAATTTTTTGGATTAGTTTCAGAAGGATCAGTGTTAACTCTTCTCTAAATGTTTGGTAGAATTCACCTGTGAAGCCATCTGGTCCTAGACTTTTGTTTGTTGGAAGTTTTTAAATAACTGATTCAATTTCAGTACTGGTAATCAGTCTGTTCATATTTTCTATTTCTTCCAGGTTCAGTCTTCAGAGATTGTACCTTTCTAAGAATTTGTACATTTTTTTCTAGGTTGTCCATTTTATTTGCATAGAGTTGCTCATAGGAGTCTCTTAGGATCCTTTGTATTTCTGTGGTGTCCGTTGTAAGTTCTTTTTCATTTTTGATTTTATTGATTTGGGCCCTCTCTCTTTTTTTCTTGATGAGTCTGGCTAAAGATTTATCAATTTTGTTTATCTTTTCAAAGAACCAGCTTTTAGTTTCATTGATTTTTTTTGACTGTATTTCATTTATTTCTGCTCTATTTTTCGGATTCCTCTCCTAAAGTAAAGAAAATATAAGCAAAAATAAACAAATGGGACCTAATTAAACTTAAAAGCTTTTGCACAGCAGAGGAAACCATCAACAAAATGAAAAGACAACCTATTGAATGGGAGAAAATATTTGCAAATGATATGACCAATATAGGATTCATATCCAACATGTATAAACAGCTTATAAAACTCAACATCAAAAACAAACAACCCAATTAAAAAATGGGCAGAACTGAATAGACATTTTTCCAAAGAAGAAATGCACATAGCCAATAGGCATATAAAAAGATGCCTAGGGCTTCCCTGGTGGCGCAGTGGTTGAGAGTCCGCCTGCCGATGCAGGGGACACGGGTTCGTGCCCTGGTCTGGGAAGATCCCACATGCTGCGGAGCGGCTGGGCCCGTGAGCCATGGCCGCTGAGCCTGTGCGTCCGGAGCCTGTGCTCCGCAATGGGAGAGGCCACAACAGTGAGAGGCCCGCGTAAAGCAAAAAAAAAAAAAAAAAAAAAAAAAAGATGCCTAACATCAGTAATCATCAGGGAAATGCAAATATTGGGTGGGCCAAAAAGTGCCTTCAGTTATTAAGGAAAAATAAAAGACACATCTTTCATTTTCACCAAGAACTTTATTGAACAACATATTCACCCATTTGTTCCACTACCTTCTGCCATTTTTCAGGCAAATTCATGATTCCATCTTCCCATAACATTTTATCTTTTTGAGCAAAGAACTGTTCCAGGTGCCTTTTACAGTCTTCCGGGGAATTGAAATTTTTTCCATTAAGAGAACTTTGTAAAGACCAAAATAAACGGAAATCCAAAGGTGCAATGTCTGGTGAATAGGGCAGATGAATCACAACTTCCCAGCCAAGCTGTAACAGTTTTTGCCTGGTCATCAAAGAAACATGTGGTCTTGTGTTATCCTGGTGGAAGATTAATGCATTTTCTGTTGACTAATTCTGGATGCTTTTGTTGACTGCCACTTTCAGTTGGTCTAATTGGGAGCGCTACTTGTTGGACTTAATCCTTTGGTTTTCTGGAAGGAGCTCATAATAGAGGACTCCCTTCCAATCCCACCATATACACAACATCACCTTCTTTGGATGAAGACCAGCCTTTGGTGTGGCTGGTGGTGGTTCATTTCGCTTGTCCCATGATCTCTTCCATTCCACATTGTTGTACAGTATCCACTTTTCATCACCCATCACAATGTGTTTTGAAAATGCAACGTTTTCATTACGTTTCAGTAGAGAATCGCAGGTGGAAATATGGTCAAGAAGATTTTTTGCACTTAACTTATATGGAACCCAAACATCAAAGTGAGTCACATAACCAAGTTGGTGCAAATGATTTTCAGTGCTTGATTTGGATATTTTGAGTATGTTGGCTATCTCCCACGTGGTATAATGTTGATTGTTCTCAATTACTGTTTCGATTTGATTGCTATCAACTTCAACTGATCTACCTGACCGTGGAGCATCATCCAGCGAGAAATCTCCAGCACGAAACTTCGCAAACCACTTCTGACATGTTCAATCAGTCACTGCACCTTCTCCATACATTGCACAAATCTTTTTGTGCATTTCAGTTGCGTTTTTACCTTTCTTGAAATAATAAAGCATAATATGCCCAAAATGTTGCTTTTTTCTTCCATCTTCAATATTAAAATGGCTACACAAAAATTTACCAATTTTGATAAGTCTTTCTTTATATGCATGCTGATATGACAGCTGTCACATACAATCTAACAAAATTGTTTTGAAGAAAGTTAAAGACAACTAAGTGCTACTAGAGCCATCTTACAGAAAAAACTGAACGAACCTTTTGGCCCATCCAATAAAAACCACAGTGAGATATCACTCCACACCTGTCAGAATGGCTATCATCAAAAAGTCAACAAATAACAAATGTTGGTGAGGATGTGCAGAAAAGAGAACCCTTGTACACTGTTGTTGAGAAAGTAAATCGGTGTGGAAAACACAGTGGAGTTTTCTCAAAAAACGAATGGCAGAGATACCATGTGACCCAGCAATTCCACTCCTGGGTATATACCAAACAAACAAACAAACACTAATTCAAAAAGATACATGCATCCCAATATTCAAAGCAGTGTTATTTACAATGCCAAGGTATGGAAGCAACCTAAGTGTCCATCAACAGATAAATGGATGAAGAAGATGTGAGATATATATATATATATATATATATACACAATATATATATATACAAATATATATATAATGGAATACTACTCAGCCATAAAAAAGAATGACATTTTGCCATTTCCAGCAACACGGATGGACTTGGAGGGCATTATGCTAAGTGAAATAAATCAGACAGAAAGATAAATACTGTATGATATTGCTTATATGTATCATCTAAAAATACAGCAAACTAATTAACATAACACGAAACAAGCAGACCCACATATATAGAAAACAAACTAGTGGTTACCAGACATGAGGGGAAAGGGGAATATAGGGGTGGGGGAGTGGGAGGTACAAACTCTTGGGTGTAAGACAGGCTCAAGGATATATTGTACAATACGGGGAATATAGCCAACATTTTGTAATAACCGTAAATGGAAAGTAACCTTTAATATTGTATAAAAATTTTAAGTACTTTAGCAAAATAATTTTTTTTTTTTTTTTTTTTTTGCTGTACATGGGCCTCTCACTGTTGTGGCGTCTCCCGTTGCGGAGCACAGGCTCCGGCTGCGCAGGCTCAGCGGCCATGGCTCACGGGCCCAGCCGCTCCGCGGCATGTGGGATCTTCCCAGACCGGGGCACGAACCCGTGTCCCCTGCATCGGCAGGCGGACTCTCAACCACTGCGCCACCAGGGAAGCCCGCAAAATAATTTTTAAATGAAAGAATAATATGAGAATTTTAAACAGTGGTGATACCATATGATCTGTAAGAAGAAAATAAATCTCCAAAGAAATAAAAATAAATACATTATGGCTGCAACTAGAGAAAACCCGCATGCAGCAACAAAGACCCGACATAGCCAAAAATAAATTAATAAATAAATACATTTTTTAAAATAAAGAAAATAAATAAATAAATACATAAGACTTTGGAAACTGAGACATTTACCTCTTAAGCAGTAGGTGATTAACATCACAGATTTATATTTGTTACTCTATAGATCCAATTGCAATCCTTGATTTTTCCATGAATAATAACAGTTAGATTTTTATCTCTTTTATGGTGCTTACAACAATGCCCATGAAAAAGCTGTTTTCTAAAGATTTGATTCATCTTGGATTATTCTTTTATCACAGTATTTTTCATGACAGAATTAATTGTTCTAAACATGTTTATTAACTTGTCAAGGGAATATTTATCATTTCCTTTGTTAGATGTAGCTGAATGATGTTTTCTACCTAACTAACAAGTATGCCTTAGTTTCTCCTTGTGAATGAGGAATGATAAATGCCTCTTTTGCCTCTGGCTCTTCCTCTGTAAACTGGACACAATATAGATTCTTTCTAAATTTCGTATGAAATCAAACAAATGGGTTATTTGTAAATCAATATAATTTATGTAACATGGTTTTGCATGTTATCTGTCTCAGAATAAGCATAATATTGTATAATTGTATTGTATAATAATATTGTATAATTGTATTGTATAATAAGTATAATATTGCTATTTCATACAGTATAATTATAATTAGAAAACAGAAGTAAACTATATTCAACGCATAAAGGGGAAGCAAAAGTCATAGAGATCTTCTTATATCTCACAAATATTTTCATTTATTTATAGGAATATGCTTTAAAGTCTCAAGACATTTAGTAGATTTCATGTTTATTTATATAGTAAGAGAATTTTCATAAGGGTATAATTTTAGCTTCCTTACTTAGAAAAATTCTGAGGAACTTATATAAGAGCCAATGTTTCAACCATTCCCTTTAATAATACTGTAACTAGCAAGCTAATGAGTATTCACTTCTCTAAAATATCCTAAAGTTCAACTGGGCAGCTTCAAAATTTTTCATATGACTGTTGATTAAAACTTTTATTTGTACCTTGTATCCATTTCATTTTTTTTACTTTCCAAAAGAATATATTGTATAAAGGACTCATATCTAGGATATATAAAGAACTCTTAAAACTCAACAATGAGAAAACAAGCAACCTAACTTTATATATGTGTGTATACACACACACACACACACACACACACAATCTATAAGAACAAAAGAAAGAAAAATACATATACACATATTTTTACCAAAGAAGATATACAGATGGCAAATAAGCATATGAAAAGATGCTCAACATCATATGTCATTAGGGAGATACAAATAAAACCACAATGAGATATAACTACACACCTATTAGAAGAGCTAAAATCCGATAACTGACAATACCAAATGCTGTTGAAGTGCAACAAGAACATACATTCATTGCTAGTGAGAATATAAAATGATACAGTTATTTGGGAAGACAGTTTGACAGTTTCCTACAGAGCTAAGCATAGTTTTACAATAGGATCAGGCAATCATATTCCCCAGCTAATTGAAAACCTATATTCACACAAAGGCCTATACCCAAATGGTTATAGCAGCTTTTTTTATAATTGTCCCAAACGGGAAATAATCATATCATATTATCCTTCAACAGGTGAATGGATAAACAAACTTGGTATTCGAGATGATGGATACTTCAGGGGATAAAAGGGAAGAAACTATAGATTCACAGAACAACATGGATGAATCCTAAATGCATGTTGCTAAGTCAAAGATGCCAAATTCAAAAGTCTACATATTGTATGATGCCGTTTATTCAACATTCTGGAAAAGACAAATTATAGGGATGGAAGACAAATCAGCATTTGTCAGAGGTTGGGAGTGAATGACTACAAAGGCCACTCACAGAGAATATTTTAGGTTGATGAAACTGTACTGTATGGTACTAGGCATAAGATACATGACTACGCATCTGTCAAAACACGTAGAATAGTACATCAAAGGGTGAACTTTAATGTATGCAATTTTTAATCAGAGTATCCTGGATGTAATGCATACTGTGACAAATAAATTTAACTGTATTCCCAATATATGATAAAACGGCACTGAAGGGGGTGGAGAAAAAGGAACTGACATAAGTGACTTTGGAAAATGATGTTCTGATTGGTAAATCTAAGACTAGGTGCAAAAATAACTGTACATAAACACCATTTTAGTTGGTAAGTTTGTTTCTCACAGGAATACAGTTAAGAAATATGAAAACACATTTACACTAGTGTAGAACAAATAAGTAAATAAATGGTAAATAATTTGAGTCAGGTTTCTCACTGTTAGTAAAAGAAGTTACAAATAAGCAAGAGGCAAAAGCTAGAATGAACCATGTGATACTGGATTAGAGTCAGACATTAGTATGAACTCACGTTTAGTTTAATAGGTATAGAGATAGACACCTATAGAAAGGATTATAGATATGTGTATACATTGGTTAATATACATGCATATATTCCATAACTCTGCGGACAGACTAGAAACAATGACACCAAGTAGCAACAAACACATCTAGCATCCAGGCCTTAGTTTCTAAACATGGTTCTCCAAAATAACAAAAACCAGACATCCTTGGAGAAATGACTAATTCTAGGCCTGGGGCAATGAAAACACAAGATGAGCCTGGAGCATTATGTAGGGCCAGGAAATAAGGCAGCACTCAAAAATCAAAAGGATAGAGGCAGATCAAAGGGACACAAGAACCCAACTGAAGGAGCACCTGATGGCCTAAGCTGGAACAATTTGAGTCATAAAATTAATTAAACTTTAAAGTTATAGAGAAATATAAAATAAATATTCATGAGTCCATACTGATAGAAATAACTGAATACATAGATAAATGGGGAAAAAGGTACAAATCTTTCTTACAAAGAATTTCAAATAACATATGTAAATACTCTTCCCTCCAGGAGATGGGGCTTAAACTCCCTCTTAGGAGTATTGGCTGGATTCCAAAAAATAGATTATGGAAAGGGAACAATAGTAACTTCACAGTGAAGAAATCTGGCAGACCTCACCTTAACCAAGTGACCAAGGTTAACATCACCAGTAAGTCATTACTGACACAAGGTGATGAGAAAGACATTTCACCTCTATGGTAATCTTCCCCAAAACCCCCAAAACCCTGGTCTGTCTAATCATGAGAAAAACAGCAAACAAAGCCAAATTCAGGGCCATTCTACAAAAGGCTGGCCAGTACTTCTCAAAATTATAAAGGTCATGGGAAACAAGGAAAGGCTGGGAACCTGTCAGAGACCATAGAAGAGAGATGATAACTAAATTCAATGTGATATACTTGATTAGGTCCGAGAACAGAAAAAAGACATAATTGTAAAAAAAAAATCGATAAATCTGAATAAAGTCTGGAGTTTAGCTAAAAGTAATGCACCGCTGTCTTTTTAGTTTTAACATATGTACTACGTAAAATAGTAACATTAGAGTAAGATGCGTGAAGAGTATATGAGAACTCTCTGTACTATCTCTGCAACTGTTTGATGAATCTAATATTCTCAAAAAAAGGTTTAGTTTTTGTTTAAGTGCATAGTTGCGTTGCATTATGATGAATCAACACAGAATAGCTATTAAGCATAGTAGAAACTGTAGCTCCTGTAAAATGCAGATTTGCAAAACCCCCTCTCTCCATATAAATTGTATCAGAATTTTCTAGAAATGGAGCCAAGCACCTGCATTTCATATAGCTATAGGTGAATCTTATGCACACCAAAATCTGAGGATTCCATTTCTAGAGCCCTGTGCCTTTTATAGTCCCAAAAGACTTTTAAAGGCTTTAAAAACCAAAGTAGTAATGGTATTATCCAAGGTAACCAAATTTGAAGAAAGTCAAAATTCAGCATATGCAAGATAGTAAGGAAAGATAATATGTATATAACTGGTGGGCACACAGGATAACAGGGTCATGATAGTTTGGCAAGTGGATTCAAAGTATGGTAAGTATCCAAGTGGCAGCTCAAAGACTAAAAGTGGAAGCAACTTGCTTATTCAATCAACCCTTCCTGGGTTGAAGAAAAGTGATATTGCTATGGAGTGCAGAGAAATTACAACGGGCCTGTTCAATCAATAGGCAACAACTGCCTTAGTATGAAGTGATACTACTCCAAAAATGAATAGTGCTGTACTGACAACCAAAACCAACACCACTAAGCTAATAAACAAATGCTCAAGCAAGTTGAAAGGCTCTGACTGGAGTGTTCTATAATGAACAGATGAACAAGGGAATGAGAATAAACTATGAAAATCAACGTGATGAAACTCACTGGTTAAATGAAGCCTAATTGGTCTCAAGTATGACATCCTGTGTGTCTCTGCCCACCCTCAGTTGCCTACCACATTTACTGTGGTAGAATTCATGCTGGCTCAGGGCACCAGTTTTGAGCCCCAACAGATTCAAGTAGTCCACAACCTTGCTGCCTCCTCCACCCACACAGCATATGCCAGCCCTCCTCTGATACCCAATCACATTCCCTCTGAATGAACCCACTTCGGCATTCTTCTGCCTGCATCAGCTAGCCCTCACTCATGTTTACCATTTATGATGGTTAATTTTACATGTAAACTTAGTCTATGGTGCCTGGTTCTTTGGTCTAGAAGCTGCTGTGAAGGTGTATTTTACATGTGATTAACTTGTAAATCAGGAGACTTTGAGAAAAGCAGATGATTCCTCCATAGTGTGCTGGACGTCATCCAATCAGTTGAAGGCCTTCAGAATGAAGACTGAAGTCCTCCCATGAATAAAGAACTATGCCTCCAGACAGCAATAGAGAAATTCTGTCTGAGTTTCTAGCTTTGGGACTCAAGACTGCAACATGAACGTTTACCTTAATTTCCAACCTGCTGACCTACCCTGCAGATTTCTGACTTGCCAAGCCCCAAAATCACATAAACCAAAGCCAATAGACAATTCCTTAAAAGAAATCTCCCCTCCCCACATATATACATTTGATCCTTGGACAACATGGGGGTTAGAGTGCAGTTAAAAACTGCATAATCCGGTTCTGCGTCTGCAGATTCAACCAACCACGAATCGTGTAGCACTGCAGTATTTACTGAAAAACATCCGTGTATAAGTGGACCCACACAGTTCAAACCCATATTGTCCAAGGGTCAACCGCAATACGATAGTTTACCCTATTATATAAAATACAATAACCTATTATATATCCAATCCAATCCAATATAATATAAATATCCTATTAGGTCTGTTTCTCTGGAGAACCCTAACTAATACACTACTCTGATCATTTTTCTACCAGTAACACTGTAACTATCTTCTCTTATAATGAAATACACTGCAGCTATTTTACCATTGCTACACCCAATGATATTTTTTCTTAGTAAGGTATGATATTTAGATAAGTTATAATCAATATATAGACTGAGAGATTCCCATTTTGTTCTTTGCATCAAATAGCATAGAATCAATATTCCATATCCTGGCTGAGTATCAGAATCACTTGTGGCACTTCTTAAAAGTACAGTTGATCCTTGAACCACACGGACTTGAACCGGGTGGGTTCACTTAATCTACAGTACTACTCAGTCTGGGGTTGACTGAATATGAAGATGTTCAACCATAGATACGGAAGGCCGATTGTAAAGTCATACTTGAATTTTCGACTGTGTGAGGGTCCACACCCTTAACCCCAAAGTTGTTCAAGGGTCAACTGTACATATGCCAGAGTTCAACCCCGAACTTGCTGAATCAGAATTTCCTCAACTGATTTTGATTCACAGCCAACGGCTGAAATCCCTGGGCATAAAATCATTTGACCACAGTATCTGCAACAGGATCTAGTCCAAGGTCACTTTTTTAAATAGAGAACTTGAGGTTAAGGGAGAATAAATTACTTATTCAAATTCCCAAAAAGGGTAAGAATGAACAGTATCAGGCTGCTATGTTTTTCATATTTCTATAAAGTACCTTTTATTTTCTTATATAGACATTTCCAGAAAAAAGATAACAAGTGGCATTCCAATCACTCAGTGCACACAGTTATGCATAGCTTATCATCTGATCCACAGCTCCAGTTCACTAATATAGATAGATTATAATATTTAGAAAATAAAAAGAGGCAGCTCTATTTTATAAGGTAGTTCATGCCATGTACACATCAAACTATCTGGTATATAGTTAGAAGACCTTGTAAATAGCTAAAATCTTGGCTATTAATTGTGTTGTAATAAAACTTTGAGGACATGTAAATGGTACTATGTTATGTTTGATGATTTAATCAAAGAAGGGTGACCTCACTTTCCTAGTGATGGAACTTCGGTAGATGCATTCAAAGAGCTAACATAAATCTTAGCTTATTTTCTAGTAGCTAGCAAAAAACTTCCAAAATCACTTCATATTGTGGATATGAAAACACAAAATAATCAATAACCTCAGTTTTTCACTACCGCTGACTTCTAACACTCCATGGCTTCTAATACAACATTTGAATTTTTTAAAGAATTAAAAATTGACAGAGTATATACATACACAATCAGCTAAGATGCATGTTTCCACTAATGTCTACTTTACCTAACTAACGTCCAATATTGGAAGGGTAGGCAAAAATATTCAATATTATTATTATTTTTAAATTATACCACTCTAACCCTAATTATAAAATACAGAATACTATTTTATATTAATAATCATATCTCTTTATAATAATTTACTACATATATATTCATACTACAATCCACATTAAGGTACAAATTTTAGCGAACATTAACATTAGTGATCAAAGCCCAATATGTACGTACGAATCTGTGCACTCCATACATACATACACACAGAATGGTTTTCTAAGATGTCACTGAACGTAGCGCAAAATGTGAATTGAGATGCTATTTTGTAGAGAGTTCTAATATTATATTATTACCTGTTTTCTCTTGTTCATTTGACCCAACAGCATTCTTTTGCAACAAGATAGTCTGAGGGATGCTCTACATCATCCAGCTATGAAACAGAGTTTTATAAACCCAAGTGTCCCATAGAGACATTTACTCCAAGGAACTGGTATAATTCAAAATGTAATCTAACCAAACATGCTTCATAGTCTGGCTAGGAGAAGCAATACCATGGTTTATAGAATAGTGTCTCTGGAAAGAAAAGGAAGTGGACTCTTGGTTCTGCATAAAATCTTGTTAATCCTACTTCCATTTCCCCCTCCTACATTTGTAATAACTGAATAAACTGATTATGTTTTTTTATCTTGTAGCTGCAATCTCTGTAGACAGACTGATTAAAATACTTACATTGATGTGATCAATATAGTTACCAATCAATAACGCTCCAGGAATTGATTTTTATAATCTGAGGAATTCTGCACCTTGATTCATTTATATACTATTGTCTTTTTTCTAAAAATTAGGGATTGTTAATGTGGAAAATAAAAAAAAGGATTAAGGGGGAAGGGCCACGAAGGGAAAATTGCAGTTCTCTACAGCATAACTGAGGAATACATGTGATTAAGGAAAAAGTGATGATTTGGGGGGGGGATAAAAGCGTGGATAATTGATAGAGAACTCGTGAAAGAGGGAAGCAATTGTAAATAGATTATTGTGGATGTGGAACTGACATTTCCAGTTATCATTACTGTTTTTTGTCCTTGACAGTTAAGATCTGAGGAATGTTAAGCAATGTTTCAATAGCTGCATGTATAAGAAAATAATATTCCCGCCACCAGAAGCTGCTCTAGTACAGCTTCCCCCTTCTACTCTAGGCCATGGACTCTACCACACAGACACTCAAAGGCAAGAGTGTTATCCCTTAAAATTGTCAGTAGTTCTCTTCCCCTCAACTCTCAGTTCCAACAGCCTCTTCCCTTTCTAATGGGCTGCCTTTAGCCTCACCTTCCTTCCCAGATCCAGCAGTTACTCCACAATAGATCTGCATTGCACGTCCTGTAAAGGAATGCAAGGTTTTGTCTTGGCGTTCAGTCTCTCTTCCAAGAGATACACACACACACACACACACACACACACATATAATGTATAAATTCATATTACTGCCAATGGTTTCAAAGAATCACTTTTCTGGCAGAAGAAAATCAAGGGATTACATTACTAATGGAGCATTGAGTCATACAGCTGACAGTATTTGGCAGATTATTAATGAGCCTTTAATCCTGGGTTGCTTGTCATGTATGAAATCAGAACTTAAGAGCACCATCTACATTAGAAAAAGCAGGTTGATAATCTTTCTATTTAAAGAACGTATGCCAATCTTTTAATTCACTTTATAATAAATGAGATTTAAAATCATTTGGGCAGAAAGTTACTAAATATCAGATATTTCCTAGAAATTTGAAACTTTAAATAGGTTTAACTGACCTTAACTACTCAGATATATTTGGAAAATGGCAAAAGACTTCAAGAAAATAAGTCAAAAGGACATTGTTTATTTTTCATGTATGAACTGAAATATAAAAAGGTCAGAGGAAAAGTAATAAATGTGAGTAATACACAGGAAACACTTTACAAAACATTTACTTTGGAAACTGTGCTTTTTGCTGAGTTTAACAGTGGTTGGTTGAGGTATCATATTTTTATAAAAAAGGAAATCAGCAAATAAGTCATTGAGAATATGGTTAAAAAGTTTAGAAAATTAGGGCTTCCCTCGTGGCGCAGTGGTTGAGAGTCCGCCTGCCGTTGCGGGGGACACGGGTTCGTGCCCCAGTCCGGGAGGATCCCGCATGCCGCAGAGCGGTTGGGCCCGTGAGCCATGGCTGCTGGGCCTGTGCATCCGGAGCCTCTGCTCCGCAGCGGGAGAGGCCACAACAGTGAGAGGCCCGCGTCCCGCAAAAAAAAAAAAAATTAGAAAATTAAAATGTGAGAGCATATTACTCATGTCAAATTATGAAGAATAATGATTACATTAAATACAAGCTTATTAACACATTGGGTTAATAGTATAGTAAGGTATGGAATCATAAGGAACATTTTATAAGGATTTTGCATTTTTTTCCTAACTTGTTTGGAAAAACTTACACTTGATTTTAGTGAAACAAAGTATCTACACCTTCAACCAAGACATTCTGGATTTGTAGGTTGACTAACACCATTCCACCAAAATTATTTTCCCTAAACCTAATTGCTATGTAGGAAAAGGTATGAGAACGTCTGTAGCAATTTCTGTATCTGTGACAATAGTAGTAAAGATTTCAAACAAAATATTATTGAATATATATGAATATTTCAATATATATATACATATTCTATTACCAACTCATTAGCATCTAATTTTACATCCATCACATATACATTCTGTCAGTGAACATAGTGAACTGAAACCGACTCTAGGGCCCATGAGATTAAAGTCAACGCCTGTTGCAATCATTCAGCATTTAGCACAAAGCTGGAATATATTAGGTCCTAGATAGTTATTGACTAGACATATGGTGTGTCCATGCCATTCTAACTCAGTGTTCTCTACCTGTATTTGTGAATTCCATGGATCTGTTCTTGTGTTTACATCCAAATGAAAAATTCCTGGAAGCATTTTCAAAATTATCTGGATCTGTCTATAGCTCAATGCAGCAGCACAAACTCACTGTCCATGCCTGCGTGTGTGTTTTGAATCACACTGAGTGTGACTGCTGCTAGGCTGGCATGTTCTAGTGTAAAAAGGACAACTGTCGCATGTCCACCCTTATAGTCACATTTTTACCAGCTGCAAACACTAAAATTTCCTTTTAAAGTGATGACTGGGAGGTGAAAAATAGTTTAATAGAATGAAACTCAAAGGGAAGAGTGTTATCCCTTAAAATTCTGTCCGTAGTTCTCTTCCCCCTCAATTCCCAGTTTGAACAGCCTCTTCAGTTATTGAAGTTACTGAGGCTTTTAATGGTATTTCATGAAATCAACAAACTGCATCAGAATTACTTTTCACAAACTAATAAAAAAGAACATGGACAGACACTATTTGAATGATGACTTCCACTACCTGAAAGCAGAAGTACATTATGAATCATCATATGAGCTAAAGTATGTCATGTCTTCAGTACAGAAGGGCGGTAGAGCACTGAGATCTTTCATGGATGTCGGGACACAGACACGGCGCACTCGAAAGGGAACCTGCATCTCGTCAACTAGTGTGTTCTCAGTGACAAGGGACTGTGTTTAAGACAAAAAGCATAATCGGGTGCATAATTGGAACTCCTTAATTTTAATAGTTTTATAGTTGTATTTGCATATATTTACAAATTGTCTGGTTTACAGTTATAAAAGCATACCAATTTCTATGCCTGGTTTTATGTTTATGCATATTAAACTAAAATTATAATAGTAATTTATCACCATTGGGTGTCTTTGATTTTTTTTCCTTCTAAAGGAAATAGAGTTTAAATATATATTCAACATCTACTCCCACTCATTTTTTTAATTTGGAGAAATAATGAGACTAAAACTTTTAATAGGCCACTCAATATTTTAATTTATATTTTTGAGCCCCTACTATGTGAAATTTAGCATCACAAGTTGAACAGTCTTTGTTCTAATGGAGCTCATGGTCCAGCCAAACTTCCCAAACTACCTAGAGAGGAATCCAATTCAGAGTGTCACTCTGCTATTTATAAGCTCTGTGTTTGATCATGTTACATACTTTAATTCACAATTTCTTTACCTGTAAAATATGGGTAATAATAATCAAATCTAATCCAGTATCTGTAATAATGAGGTAATGCAGAGTGAACAGCCCAGAGATATAGAATATTGATGTATCACTTTTCACTACCTCTCATTAAATGATTGATTTATACATATGTATACACACACACACACACACACAAAACACAGAGAGTGAGATAAGCCACCAACTGCTGCTACTTATGGTCTACTTCCTTAAGATTATACCATTGATCCTACTTCATCTATTAATTTTCAAAGAAGGAATTATATGTAACATTTACTAGCACTTAGCTACAAAAGAAATACAAATATGAGGAGCTTATAGAACAAGTTTTTATGTTAGTACCTATAAAATACCTGTCATATAATAGGTGCTCAATAGAAATATGCTGAATGAATGAATGAGAGTTAATCATTGACACGGAGTCAGAACTTATTGTCTAATATCAGTTGTGTAACTATTAGTTCTGTAACATTTGTAAATTAATGAAGGGAACTGAAAGTCAAAACAGTTTTTGCAGATTATAGCATGAGAATTTTTATTTGTTGACTCTGCATTTATCATGAGTAATACTGTGATAGCTAATTTTTATATGTCAACTTCAAAGGGGGAACCCAGATATTTAGTCAAATGTTATCGTTTGTGCCTGAAAGGGTGTTTTTCCATGAGGTTAACATTTGAAATAGTAGACTAAGTAAAGCAGATTGCTTTCCTTAAAGTCGATGAGCCTCATACAATCATTTGAAGGCCTGAATAAAATAAAAATGCTGACCTTCCTCTGAGTAAGCAGGAACTCCTCTTGCCTGACTGCCTTGGAGCAGGGACATTGTTTTTTCCTGCCTTCAACTTGAATTTCCTGGGTCTTGAGCCTCCTGGCCTTTGGACTGGACCTACACCATGGACTCTCCTGGTCTCAAGTACAGCAACTGCAGATTTTGAGACTTGTCAGCCTCCATAATCACGTGAGCTAATTCCTTATTTTATATAATATACAAATATATCTTCTATTGGTTCTGTTTTTCTGGAGAATCCTAACATAATACCAACACTGACCACAAACATTTCAAAGAAGCCTTCATCTTATAGTCCTATATTGATATTTTAAAAGACATTATCTTAGCACAGACCAAGTTATAAACTATAAAATTTGATTATCAAATTTTTTTAATTTCGGGGGCTTCCCTGGTGGCACAGTGCTTAAGAAACCACCTGCCAATGCAGGGAACATCCGTTTGAGCCCTGGTCCGGGAAGATCCCACATGACACGGAGCAGCTAAGCCCATGTGCCACAACTACTGAGCCGGCATGTCACAACTACTGAAGCCCAAGCACCTAGAGCCCGTGCTCCGTAACAAGAGAGGCCATCGCAATGAGACGCCCATGCACTGCAACAAAGAGTAGCCCCCACTCGTTGCAACTAGAGAAAGCCCACATCCAACAAAGACCCAATGCAGCCAAAAATTTAAAAATAAAATAAATACATTTAAAAAATAAAATTTAAAATTTTTCTAAAAACATCATCTGCTCTGAAGTTTTTTCATTCTGTGTTTGTATTTAGCTTTACATTCCTCATTAAAGAAAAACTGGATGCAATGTTTTTGTTTAGATATATGTATATTTCCTTCATGGAAATTTGAGGTTCCAGTTCATGCTAGTTTATTGATTTCCCTTTAAAAAGTTAGATTTTAAACCTTAGGTTTCTCTTAGTTATAAAATGTATTTTAACATTATCTTCTAACCTAGGGAGTAATGATGAGGGATAAAAAATCTGAGAAACACCATTATCACCCCTTAGTATACATAGAACCATTCAATAGTATTATTTTAATATTTGAAGAGTAAAGTTGTCCAGATAAATTAATTATTAAATGATCTTGGGACATAAGGAGAAAATGTCCTACAAAATCAAGATTTCTTCTATTTAAATAGATTCTTCCAGTGAAGCCTACAATGGACTATTCCAAGGAAATTTTTGAAAGATTGCAATTATATTAAGACTAAACACTGGTGTTAAGCAAACATAGAATACAATTTTATCTCACTGAGAAACTGAGCATGTAGTTCTTTTCCATCTCTAATGTATGATCCTATCATTAACATCAACTTATCAAATAGACATTGTTATTATTCTATTTCTTTACAGACTCAACAATTAAATGCCTCTAAAATTGCTTAGATAAGTGTACAAAGTGACAGTTGATATTTGATCCTTTGCTTCCTTCATAAACAATGATTATAGCACAGCATGAGCTTTCAAAGAGAAATAAAGGGACCCCCCAAAAAAGTACATTAGTCAAAGTCATGGTAATAAAACTGTAAGTGAAAACAGCTATTTTATCCAAAAACTTTAAAACCATTGAGAGCACTTAAAACAGTCCATCACTCTTTCTTGTACCTTGAGAACAGAGACCATGTCTGATTCTTCTGTGTATCTCCAGAGTCAAACACAAAATATTATTACACATATTTGGAATACTGTCTAGAAATGGCTGTTGAATTAATTAATTATAAATACCTAGATTGGTCTTATGTCTTCCACTATAACATCCTTAACTTCTAAGAAAATATTGACTTTTTAATATCATATACATGTGTAATATCTTATACGTATTTACTGGAGACAAGAAAGGGAGAAAAACAGTAGTTTTTTGTTTTGTTTTGTTTTGGTCTGCTTCTCCACTAGAATACAAACCTCATGGGAACAGACTTTGTCTCTCTGTTACTAATATATGCCCAAATCCCATACCAGTGCCTGGGCCATATTAAGTAATCAATAAATATTTACTGAATGAATGAATGAAAGATAATTTGAGATCAATGGTATTTCCTACCACTGTGGCTCATTCCATACAACATAATTGAGGCGTTACAAAAAATGCTTGCTGAGTGGCAGTGAAAGGACAAATGAGGCTGGAGGGGATAAATACATCCACACAGTTAAGCTCTTTCTCTAAGAATACACCTAAGCCTTTTGTTTTCTGACAAACAAAAGAGAAGTCTGCACTTACCCAAGACGAAGGAAATTGCTAAATCACGTGAAAGGGACTCCGAGACAGGTACCGCAGGCCCCGCGGCTTCGCCTTCACCTTGGCCTTCACACCCACCATGCTGCCCGCGCCGCCCTCACAGGTGCGCCAGAGCTACCACGCCGACTGCGAGGCCGCCGTCAACAGTCATTTCACCCTGGAGCTCCACGCCTCTTTCGTGGGCCTGGCCGCGGCCTTTTACCTCCACCGCGACGACGTGGCCTTGAAACACTTCAGCCGGTTCTTCCTGCGCCACTGTGGGCCCAGGGCCTGAAGCGCCTGCAGAACCAGCGCGGGGGGCCGCCTCAACTTCCAAGACATCAGGAAGCCAGTCAGTGACGAGTGCAAGAGCGGCCTCAAGGCCATGAAGTGCGCCTTGTTCCTGGAGAAGCAAGTGGTCGACCCGGAGCCTGCTCCACTGCACCAGCTGGCCACCGACAAGTGCGACCCCCACCTGCTCCACTTCCTGGCAACTCACTACCTCAGCCAGTAGGTGGCGCTCATCAGACAGCTGGAGGGTCATGTCACCACCCTGAGCATGATGGGGGCCCCAGACGTCGAGCTGGCAGGGTAACTCTTTGACAAGCTCACCCTGGGCGACAGCGACAAGAAGAACTGAGCCTGGACTGGACTTCCCCAGAGCCACGGGGTGACCAGAGCCCTGGTCACCATGCCTGCCATGCAGACGGCAAGAGTGCCCTTGCAGAAGAAGTTCACTTAAGTTTTGGTTCTGTTTTTTTTTTGGCAACAAGGGCAGGACTCTCTTTTCCTGGACTTTATCACTTAAGTTTTTTTCTTCCAGTTTTTCCATTTCTTCCAATAAAGTTATTGGTTCATAAATAAATAAAGGTCTCTGGTTGATTCATGTGGGCAAATCTCTCATTTTTTAAGTTTTAAAACAGGTATCCAGGAGTTTCTGAACACAGCCATACCCCAACCAGATGCAGCTCAGGATCTCCATAGTGGGAGGGAGAAGGTGTTCCGTGGGGCCCTGGAAAACACAAAATCAGTCTTCCCCTTATAAATAATGTAGGTATATGGGGGTAGACTGGGGTGGCGTGGGGTGAGGTAGGGGTACCTGGTGAATGTGGGTGCATGTGCATAGTGAAAGTATAGAACCATAGCCTGAAAATCATGATTGCAGTTGCCTCTGGGGAACAAGTGAAGGGAATGGGATTGGGCAGGAATTAAAATAAAGGGTGTCTTCAGTTTCACCTGACATGTTTATGTGCATTAATTATGCAAATACTAATGGTTAAGTATGAGTAGCAGGATGGGGGGTGGAGGGGTTTGGAAGTCTGAATGGTGGAGTATCTCTTTGACAAGTTCACTCTGGGCAACAGTGATAATGGAAAAATGAGTGTTAGGCTGTCTTGCTCAGAAACACGGAGGTGACCTCCCATGGTCACCAATGCCTGGCATGCATGTTGTAATAACAAAACATCCACTTATATATGTTTTCTTTCTTTGTATCATATGTATATATGCATGCTTGTGTGTGTGTGTGTGTGTATACATATATATATGTATAAACATATATATATATATATATATATATATATATATATATATATATATATATATATATTTTTTAACTCCAACAAGCAGCAGAGCTCATTTTGAAGTTCATTAGGAAGACGCCCTTTGTTGAAAAGCAGTTCGGCGATCACATTACTGGAAATGATATAGCTGCTTCCTAGACCTTTCCTGAGCCTGGCTGTATTTCTGCCCTTGGGTTTCACATATCCAACTTTGATTTAGTTTTTGTTATTTGCTACCAAGAGAACCTAAGCTAATATGTCCTATTATCAACACACTTTTACCAGCCTCCACTGTATTTACACTAGAGTAAATAGCTCTTCTAAGGTAGTAAATGACATTTTTCCCTTTATCCCTACTACAGAGTCCACTGAAAGGAAAAAGGATCAAGGGTGGAAGGGATCAAATAAGAACAATTTCCCGAATGGAAATACAGAATACTGAAGCCTGCTACCATATGCATCTCTTCTCACCTAAAAGTGTTTTCCTCATAATTTACAGAATTTTAATTCCTTAGATCAACCTTCCCAAGACTGTGTTCAGTATCAGCCAGTGCCTCAAAAACATTCACAAGTGTTCAGTGGAAAACTTGTATTAATCGAATTAGCAGGATTTTTTGTTTTGTTTTTTCAGTTTTTGTTTATTCTAGGAATTTTATCTCTGATGTAAAAAATATACATTTTGAATGTATAACGTGGGGATAAAATATTCAGTGTTTCCCAAACATTCTGATCATGGGATTCTTTTTCTACCAAATCTCACAGAACAGTATTCCAAAGAAAATAGCTTTGGAAACAACGTTAAAAGGTCCCACTGTGGGCTTCTCTGGTGGCGCAGCGGTTAAGAATCCATCTGCCAATGCAGGGGACATGGGTTTGATCCTTGGTCTGGGAAGATCCCACATGCCGCAGAGCAACTAAGCCCATGTGCCACACTACTGAGCCTGTGCTCTAGAGCCCACAAGCCACAACTACTGAAGCCTGTGCACCTAGAGCCCATGCTCCGCAACAAGAGAAGCCAGCAAAATGAAAAGCCCATGCACCACAATGAAGAATAGCCCCCACTTGCCGCAACTGGAGAAAGCCCGCATGCAGCAACAAAGTCCCAACGCAGCCAAAAAATAAAATAATATAAAAATAAAGTAAAAAAAAAAAAATAGGGCCCTTCGTGTGTTGTTCCAGAAGCACATACCTGGTAGCTAAACCTCATTCACTTTCACTTAGAGGTCATTATGAGGAACGGGAACCTTTGCTGTGAAGGTTTCAGCACAGTAAGCTTTAGACAGTAAGTGTAATGCAGGGCCCTCACCATGACAGTGGGTAGGTATCACACACATCCATTTTGTTTCCTGATAGGTAACTCCCAACACTGTATTTTTCCATCTGTTCTAATTTACATTTCTAAATGAATGGTCTCTGGGAATGATAACATTGATGTTTCTCCAGCACTTATATCAAAGTCAAGAGAAAGTTTAAGGCTGCTAAGTAGTTTATATTCTTCACCTCCCTCTACCTATGTATTCATCTCACCAGCAGCAGAATTCTTCATTTATTTTCCAGACTAGATGGCTGAATTTTGGTCAGTAATACACCTTTTGGTCAAAAACAGTCTGTGCCTGCATCTTTTTGAAAATAAGATGACTGTTCCTCTCACCAAAGCATGCTGAAATTTCTCAGAATTCAGACATTTAACTATAAGAAAAGAAATAAGGCATACATACTACAAAACATTGTATTAATGAAGTCCAAGATTGTTAAATAAATATATAATAAGTAATGTGTTTAATGTGTAGCATGTTTTTCCTCCAGTAGAGATGATCAACATTATTCACATCATTATTTGATTTTTGAATGAGCACCTTATGGCAATGCATTCCTCTTTAGGTTCAATGCAGGACTTATCAAGTTTCTCTCCAGCCCTAAAATACATGCTGCAATTCTATAAATTGAAACTGCATTATTCCCAAACAATATAGTGGGCATGAGACAATATCAAAAATCTTGTATATTTTTAAAATTTAAATGTGTTCCCACAACAACCCTTAGGTATCAATTCTCATGACACCTCCACTGAATTTGATAAGGTGTCTATTTTATTCCCAGGCAGATTCAGCGTAATACAAAACTATTATTTTCTCAATATGAGAAATATTCTATCACATTAATACACGATTATATAAGGCTGGAAAATAAGAAGGTGATTAAAGCAAGCTTCTCAACAAGAATACTATTTCAGTCTGGCCCATCTTATTAACCACAACTTTCATTTGTCTACTGTTTGGCTGATTAATTCGATTCAACAGGCATTTACTCTTTTTTTTAAAATAAAGTCCAATATTCTCGACTGTTTATTCTATTTTATTTTATTTTATTTATTTATTGGCTGCGTTGGGTCTTCATTGTTGCGCATGGGCTTTCTCTAGTGGTGGCGAGCAGGGGCTACTCTTCGTTGCACTGTGCAGGCTTCTCATTGTGGTGGCTTCTCGTTGCAGAGCAGGGGCTCTATGCATGTGGGCTTCAGTAGTTGCAGCACATGGGCCCTACAGGGCATGGGCTTCATTAGTTGCAGCATGTGGGCTCAGTAGTTGCGGTGCACGGGCTCTAAGGTGTGTGAACTTCAGTAATTGCGACTCACGGGCTCTAGAGCGCAGGCTCAGTAGTGTGGCGCCCAGGCTTAGCAGCTTCGCGGCATGTGGGATCTTTCCAGACCAGGGCTCAAACCCGTGTCCCTGCACTGGCAGGTGGATTCTTAACCACAGCACCACCAGGGAAGTCCCAAGCATTTATTCTTTTTTTTGTTGTTGTTTTTTTTGTTTTTTTTTGTTTTTTTTGCGGTAGGCGGGCCTCTCACTGTTGTGGCCTCTCCCCTTGCAGAGCACAGGCTCCGGACGCGCAGGCTCAGCAGCCATGGCTCACGGGCCTAGCCGCTCTGCGGCATGTGGGATCTTCCCAGACCGGGGCACGAACCCGTGTCCCCTGCATCGGCAGGCGGACTCTCAACCACTGCGCCACCAGGGAAGCCCCCAAGCATTTATTCTTAATAAATGAGTTTGTGCTGGGGAATCAAAGCTAAATAAGACATGTACTTGGTCCAGTTAAACTAAATATATTAGCACTTTGCCAATTTTCTAAGAGGAAAATACAAGTCCAATATGAGGTTATTTTAATAAACAATTAAATCAATAGTATAGCTAGGGAGTGTTTTCATTTATTACTCTCCATTTTAGCTTTATAAAGAGGTATGCTACCCAGTCGTTCAACAAACTCACAAATGGGAATGCAGCAATTTTTAATAAGTATGAGAAATAATGTAGGCCAGCTATTCCTCTCTGAATGGTGGACTCTAAATGAATCTAAAGCATCATCAAAAAAAGTAAAATAAATCAAAAACAAATGAAGCATCATCATAATGACCATCATCTGGGTAAATTATGCTGTCGAAATAACATGTTAAGGAACTTCCTCTTCCTAATAATAAGGAATGTTACCTGATGGAGAGAGAGAATTTGGGGAAGAGCAATAATACAACATGATCAACAGATTAAATTTTAGCAAACAAGGACACTCATTTGTTTACATATTTTACACTGCTGTTGCCTACAGACAGAGGAGGCACCTGAAGGTATATTTTACTAGTGTGGGTCACATAGGAGTCTTCTAAGGAACTGGTTTAAAAACATCATTCCAAAACTAGTAAAAAAAAAAAAAAGTTATTTCCACTGTAGATTTGAACCTGTAAGTAATCTATAGGTAAATGTAATCTAAAAAATATTAGGGCAGCCTTAATGGCAGTGCTTTATATAAGAAAGAAACACATACTTGCTGAAAGCTTTTACAGCATCACTAGCTTGCATCCAATAATAAAAACAGCCTACACTTTTTATTTTTACATCTTTATTGGAGTATAATTGCTTTACAATTTGGTGTTAGTTTCTGCTTTATAACAAAGTGAATCAGTTATACATATACATATGTTCCCATATCTCTTCCCTCTTGTGTCTCCCTCCCTCCCACCCTCCCTATCCCACCCCTCTAGGTGGTCCCAAAGCACCAAGCTGATCTCCCTGTGCTACGCAGCTGCTTCCCACTAGCTATCTATTTTACGTTTGGTAATGTATACATGTCCATGCCACTCTCTCACCTTGTCACAGCTTACCCTTCCCCCTCCCCATATCCTCAAGTCCATTCTCTAGGTCGTCTGTGTCTTTATTCCTGTCTTACCCCTAGGTTCTTCATGACATTTTTTTTCTTAGATTCCATATATATGTGTTAGCATACGGTATTTGTCTTTCTCTTTCTGACTTACTTCACTCTGCATGACAGACTCTAGGTCCATCCGCCTCACTACAAATAATTCAATTTCGTTTCTTTTTATGGCTGAGTAATATTCCATTGTATATATGTGTCACACCTTCTTTATCCATTCATCTGATGATGGAAACTTAGGTTGTTTCCATCTCCTGGCTATTGTAAATAGAGCTGCAATGAACATTTTGGTACATGACTCTTTTTGAATTTACGGATTTTGAATTATGGTTTATGGTACATGCCCAATAGTGGGATTGCTGGGTCATATGGTAGTTCTATTTGTAGTTTTTTAAGGAACCTCCATACTGCTCTCCATAGTGGCTGTACCAATTCACATTCCCACCAGCAGTGCAAGAGTGTTCCCTTTTCTCCACACCCTCTCCAGCATTTATTGTTTCTAGATTTTTTGATGATGGCCATTCTGACTGGTGTCAGATGATATCTCATTGTAGTTTTGATTTGCATTTCTCTAATGATTAAAGATGTGGAGCATTCTTTCATGTGTTTGTTGGCAGTCTGTATATCTTCTGTGGAGAAATGTCTATTTAGGTCTTCTGCTCATTTTTGGATTGGGTTGTTTGTTTTTTTGGTATTGAGCTCCATGAGCTGCTTGTAAATTTTGTAGATTAATCCTTTGTCAGTTGCTTCATTTGCAAATATTTTCTCCCATTCTGAGGGTTGTCTTTTGGTCTTATTTATGGTTTCCTTTGCTGTGCAAAAGCTTTGAAGTTTCATTAGGTCCCATTTGTTTATTTTCGTTTTGATTTCCATTTCTCTAGGAGGTGGGTCTAAAAGGATCTTGCTGTGATTTATGTCATAGAGTGTTCTGCCTATGTTTTCCTCTAAGAGTTCGATAGTTTCTGGCCTTACATTTAGGTCTTTAATCCATTTTGAGCTTATTTTTGTGTATGGTGTTAGGGAGTGATCTAATCTCATACTTTTACATGCATGTACCTGTCCAGTTTTCCCAGCACCACTTATTGAAGAGACTGTCCTTTCTCCACTATACATTCCTGCCCCCTTTATCAAAGATAAGGTGACCGTATGTGTGTTGGTTTATCTCTGGGCTTTCTATTCTGTTCCATTGATCTATCTTTCTGTTTTTGTGCCAGTACAATAGTGTCTTGATTACTGTAGCTTTGTAGTATAGTCTGAAGTCAGGGAGCCTGATTCCTCCAGCTCCATTTTTCGTTCTCAAGATTGATTCGGCTATTCGGGGTCTTTTGTGTTTCCATACAAATTGTGAAATTTTTTGTTCTAGTTCTGTGAAAAATGCCAGTGGTAGGTGGATAGGGATTGCACTGAATCTGTAGATAGCTTTGGGTAGTAGAGTCATTTTCACAGTGTTGATTCTTCTAATCCAAGAACATGGTATATCTCTCCATCTATTTGTATCATCTTTAATTTTTGACTCTTAATGGACATTTGGTTTGTTTTCAGTTTGTGCTAATGCAAATCATGGACAGGAATCCTGCTGTACCTGTTATTCTGGTGCATTTACACAGGGCGGGGGTGAGGGCTGCTGGCTCACAGGCTATTTATATACCTTCAGGTGATGGAGAGGGCTAAATGCTTTCCAAAGTAGTTGTGTCGATTTATACTCCAGTATAAACAGGGTAGAAGATTCCCATAGTACTTCAGGTCTACAATACCTGATACTACCAGACTTTTTATTTATGTATTTGTCAATCTGATTGACATGTAGTTTCCTTGGTTTTGACTCACTTTTCACTTATTACTTAATGAAGTCGTACACTTTTCTGTGTTTACTGGCTGTATGGATTTCCTTTTTTATGAGGTTTACATCAACTATTGTTATTTTTATTATTATTTTTATTATTATTATTATTTTTATTTTTTTTTCCATTTTTTTTTAAGTTTATTTATTTATTTTTTTAATTAGTTTCTGCTTTATAACAAAGTGAATCAGTCATACATATACATCTGTTCCCACATCCCTTCCCTCATGCATCTCCCTCCCTCCCACCCTCCCCATCCCACCCCTCCAGGCGGTCACAAAGCACCGAGCTGATCTCCCTGTGCTCTGCGGCTGCTTCCCACTATCTATCTACCTTACGTTTGGTAGTGTATACACGTCCATGCCTCTCTTTCGCCTTGTCACAGCCCACCCTTCCCCCTCCCCATATCCTCAAGTCCATTCTCAAGTAGGTCTGCGTCTTCATTCCCGTTTTGCCCCTAGGTTCTTCATGACATTTTTTTTTTAAATTCCGTATATATGTGTTAGCATACGGTATTTGTCTTTCTCTTTCTGACTAACTTCACTCTGTATGACAGACTCTAGGTCTATCCACCTCATTACAAATAGCTCAGTTTCGTTTCTTTTTATGGCTGAGTAATATTCCATTGTATATATGTGCCACATCTTCTTTATCCATTCATCTGATGATGGACACTTAGGTTGTTTCCAGCTCCGGGCTATTGTGAATAGAGCTGCAATGAACATTTTGGTACATGTCTCTTTTGGAATTATGGTTTTCTCAGGGTATATGCCCAGTAGTGGGATTGCTGGGTCATATGGTAGTTCTATTTGTAGTTTTTTAAGGAACCTCCATACCGTTCTCCATAGTGGCTGTACCAATTCACATTCCCACCAGCAGTGCAAGAGTGTTCCCTTTTCTCCACACCCTCTCCAGCATTTATTGTTTCTAGATTTCTTTTTTTTTTTTTAATTAGTTTCTGCTTTATAACAAAGTGAATCAGTCATACATATACATCTGTTCCCACATCCCTTCCCTCATGCATCTCCCTCCCTCCCACCCTCCCCATCCCACCCCTCCAGGCGGTCACAAAGCACCGAGCTGATCTCCCTGTGCTCTGCGGCTGCTTCCCACTATCTATCTACCTTACGTTTGGTAGTGTATATATGTCCATGCCTCTCTTTCGCTTTGTCACAGCTTACTCTTCCCCCTCCCCATATCCTCAAGTCCATTCTCAAGTAGGTCTGTGTCTTTATTCCTGTTTTACCCCTAGGTTCTTCATGACATTTTTTTTTTAAATTCCGTATATATGTGTTAGCATACGGTATTTGTCTTTCTCTTTCTGACTAACTTCACTCTGTATGACAGACTCTAGGTCTATCCACCTCATTACAAATAGCTCAGTTTCGTTTCTTTTTATGGCTGAGTAATATTCCATTGTATATATGTGCCACATCTTCTTTATCCATTCATCCGATGATGGACACTTAGGTTGTTTCCAGCTCCGGGCTATTGTGAATAGAGCTGCAATGAACATTTTGGTACATGTCTCTTTTGGAATTATGGTTTTCTCAGGGTATATGCCCAGTAGTGGGATTGCTGGGTCATATGGTAGTTCTATTTGTAGTTTTTTAAGGAACCTCCATACCGTTCTCCATAGTGGCTGTACCAATTCACATTCCCACCAGCAGTGCAAGAGTGTTCCCTTTTCTCCACACCCTCTCCAGCATTTATTGTTTCTAGATTCCTTGATGATGGCCATTCTGACTGGTGTGAGATGATATCTCATTGTAGTTTTGATTTGCATTTCTCTAATGATTAATGATGTTGAGCATTCTTTCATGTGTTTGTTGGCAGTCTGTATATCTTCTTTGGAGAAATGCCTATTTAAGTCTTCTGCCCATTTTTGGATTGGGTTGTCTGTTTTTTTGCTATTGAGCTGCATGAGCTGTTTATAAATTTTGGAGATTAATCCTTTGTCAGTTGCTTCATTTGCAAATATTTTCTCCCATTCTGAGGGTTGTCTTTTGGTCTTCTTTATGGTTTCCTTTGCTGTGCAAAAGCTTTGAAGTTTCATTAGGTCCCATTTGTTTATCTTTGTTTTTATTTCCATTTCTCTAGGAGGTGGGTCAAAAAGGATCTTGCTGTGATTTATGTCATAGAGTGTTCTACCTATGTTTTCCTCTAAGAGTTTGATAGTTTCTGGCCTTACATTTAAGTCTTTAATCCATTTTGAGCTTATTTTTGTGTATGGTGCTAGGGAATGATCTAATCTCAAACTTTTACATGTCCCTGTCCAGTTTTCCCAGCACCACTTATTGAAGAGGCTGTCCTTTCTCCACTGTACATTCCTGCCTCCTTTATCAAAGATAAGTTGGCCATATGTGCGTGGGTTTATCTCTGGGCTTTCTATCCTGATCCACTGATCTATCTTTCTGTGTTTATGCCAGTACCAGACTGTCTTAATTACTGTAGCTTTGTAGTATAGTCTGAAGTCAGGGAGCCTGATTCCTCCAGCTCCGTTTTTCGTTCTCAAGATTGCTTTAGCTATTCGGGGCCTTTTGTTTTTCCAAACAAATTTTGAAATTTTTTGTTCTAGTTCTGTGAAAAATGCCATTGGTAGTTTGATAGGGATTGCATTGAATCTGTAGATTGCTTTGGGTAGTAGAGTCATTTTCACAATATTGATTCTTCCAATCCAGGAGCATGGTATATCTCTCCATCTATTTGTATCATCTTTAATTTCTTTCATCAGTGTCTTATAGTTTTCTGCATACAGGTCTTTTGTCTCCTTAGGTAGGTTTATTCCTAGATATTTTATTCTTTTTGTTGCGATGGTAAATGGGAGTGTTTTCTTGATTTCATTTTCAGATTTTTCATCATTAGTGTACAGGAATGCCAGAGATTTCTGTACATTAATTTTATATCCTGCTACTTTACCAAATTCATTGATTAGCTCTAGTAGTTTTTCGGTAGCATCTTTAGGATTCTCTATGTATAGTATCATGTCATCTGCAAACAGTGACAGCTTTACTTCTTCTGTTCCAATTTGGATTCCTTTTATTTCCTTTTCTTCTCTGATTGCTGTGGCTAAAACTTCCAAAACTATGTTGAATAAGAGTGGTGAGAGTGGGCAGCCTTGTCTTGTTCCTGATCTTAGTGGAAATGGTTTCAGTTTTTCACCATTGAGGACAATGTTGGCTGTGGGTTTGTCATATATGGCCTTTATTATGTTGAGGAAAGATCCCTCTATACCTACTTTCTGCAGGGTTTTTATCATAAATGGGTGTTGAATTTTGTCGAAAGCTTTCTCTGCATCTATTGAGATGATCATATGGTTTTTCTCCTTCAACTTGTTAATATGGTGTATTACATTGATTGATTTGCGTATATTGAAGAATCCTTGCATTCCTGGGATAAACCCCACTTGATCATGGTGTATGATCCTTTTAATGTGCTCTTGGATTCTGTTTGCTAGTATTTTGTTGAGGATTTTTGCATCTATGTTCATCAGTGATATTGGCCTGTAGTTTTCTTTCTTTGTGACATCCTTGCCTGGTTTTGGTATCAAGGTGATGTCGGCCTCGTAGAATGAGTTTGGGAGTGCTCCTCCCTCTGCTATATTTTGGAAGAGTTTGAGAAGGATAGGTGTTAGCTCTTCTCTAAATGTTTGATAGAATTCACCTGTGAAGCCATCTGGTCCTGGGCTTTTGTTTGATGGAAGATTTTTAATCACAGTTTCAATTTCAGTGCTTGTGATTGGTCTATTCATATTTTCTATTTCTTCCTGAGTCAGTCTTGGCAGGTTGTGCATTTCTAAGAATGTGTCCATTTCTTCCAGGTTGTCCATTTTATTGGAATAGAGTTGCTTATAGTAATCTCTCATAATCTTTTGTATTTCTGCAGTGTCAGTTGTTACTTCTCCTTTTTCATTTCTAATTCTATTGATTTGAGTCTTCTCCCTTTTTTTCTTGATGAGTCTGGCTAATGGTTTGTCAATTTTGTTTATCTTCTCAAAGAACCAGCTTTTAGTTTGGTTGATCTTTGCTATCGTTTCCTTCATTTCTTTTTCATTTATTTCTGATCTGATCTTTATGATTTCTTTCCTTCTGCTAGCTTTGGGGTATTTTTGTTCTTCTTTCTCTAATTGCTTTAGGTGCAGGGTCAGGTTGTTTACTCGAAATGCTTCCTGTTTCTTAAGGTGGGATTGTATTGCTATAAACTTCCCCCTTAGAACTGCTTTTGCTGCGTCCCATAGGTTTTGGGTCGTCGTGTCTCCATTGTCATTTGTTTCTAGGTATTTTTTAATTTCCTCTTTGATTTCTTCAGTGATCACTTCGTTATTGAGTAGTGTATTGTTTAGCCTCCATGTGTTTGTATTTTTTACACATCTTTTCCTGTAATTGATGTCTAGTCTCATAGCATTGTGGTCGGAGAAGATACTTGATACAATTTCAATTTTCTTAAAATTACCGAGGCTTGATTTGTGACCCAAGATATGATCTATCCTGGAGAATGTTCCATGAGCACTTGAGAAAAATGTGTATTCTGTTGTTTTTGGATGGAATGTCCTATAAATATCAACTAAGTCCATCTCGTTTAATGTATCATTTAAAGCTTGTGTTTCCTTATTTATTTTCATTTTGGATGATCTGTCCATTGGTGAAAGTGGGGTGTTAAAGTCCCCTACTATGATTGTGTTACTGTCGATTTCCCCTTTTATGGCTGTTAGTATTTGCCTTATGTATTGAGGTGCTCCTATGTTGGGTGCATAAATATTTACAATTGTTATATCTTCTTCTTGGATCGATCCCTTTATCGTTATGTAGTGTCCTTCCTTGTCTCTTCTAATAGTCTTTATTTTAAAGTCTATTTTGTCTGATATAAGAATTGCTACTCCAGCTTTCTTTTGATTTCCATTTGCATGGAATATCTTTTTCCATCCCTTTACTTTCAATCTGTATGTGTCTCTAGGTCTGAAGTGGGTCTCTTGTAGACAGCATATATATGGGTCTTGTTTTTGTATCCATTCAGCCACTCTGTGTCTTTTGGTGGGAGCATTTAGTCCATTTACATTTAAGGTAATTATTGATATGTATGTTCCTATTCCCATTTCCTTAATTGCTTTGGGTTCGTTATTGTAGGTATATTCCTTCTGTTGTGTTTCTTGCCTAGAGAAGTTCCTTTAGCATTTGTTGTAAAGCTGGTTTGGTGGTGCTGAACTCTCTCAGCTTTTGCTTGTCTGTAAAGGTTTTAATTTCTCCATCAAATCTGAATGAGATCCTTGCTGGGTAGAGTAATCTAGGTTGCAGGTTTCTCTCCTTCATCACTTTAATTATGTCCTGCCACTCCCTTCTGGCTTGTAGGGTTTCTGCTGAGAGATCAGCTGTTAACCTTATGGGGATTCCCTTGTGTGTTATTTGTTGTTTTTGCCTTGCTGCTTTTAATATGATTTCTTTGTGTTTAATTTTTGACAGTTTGATTAATATGTGTCTTGGTGTATTTCTCCTTGGATTTATTCTGTATGGGACTCTCTGTGCCTCCTGGACTTGATTAACTATTTCCTTTCCCAAATTAGGGAAGTTTTCAACTATAATCTCTTCAAATATTTTCTCAGTCCCTTTCTTTTTCTCTTCTTCTTCTGGAACCCCTATAATTCGAATGTTGGTGCGTTTAATGTTGTCCCAGAGATCTCTGAGACTCTCCTCTGTTCTTTTCATTCTTTTTTCTTTATTTTGCTCTGCATCAGTTATTTCCACTATTTTATCTTCCACCTCACTTATCCGTTCTTCTGCCTCAGTTATTCTGCTATTGATCCCATCTAGAGTATTTTTCATTTCATTTATTGTGTTTTTAATCGATGCTTGATTCATCTTTAGTTCTTCTAGGTCCTTGTTAACTGTTTCTTGCATGTTGTCTATTCTATTTCCAAGATTATGGATCATGGAAATAGAATCTTGGATCAGCTTTACTATCATTATTCTGAATTCTTTTTCAGGTAGACTGCCTATTACCTCTTCATTTGTTAGGTCTGGTAGGTGTTTATCTTGCTCCTTCACCTGCTGTGTGTTTTTCTGCCTTCTCATTTTGCTTATGTTACTGTGTTTGGGGTCTCCTTTTTGCCGGCTGCAGATTCGTAGTTCCCGTTGTTTTTGGTGTCTGACCCCAGTGGCTAAGGTTGTTTCAGTAGGTTGTGTAGGCTTCCTGGTGGGGGGGACTAATTCCTGTGCTCTGGTGGTTGAGGCTCGATCTTGTCTTTCTGGTGGACAGGTCCACGTCTGGTGGTGTGTTTTGGGGTGCCTATGGCCTTATTATGTTTTTAGGTAGCCTCTCTGCTAATGGGTGGGGTTGTGTTCCTGCCTTGCTAGTTGCTTGGCATAGGGTGACCTGCACTGTAGCTTGCTGGTCGTTGACTGAAGCTGGGTGCTGGTGTTGGGATGGAGATCTCTGGGAGATTTTCGCTGCTTGATATTATGTGGAGCTGGGAGGTCTCTTGTGGACCCGTGTCCTGAAGTTGGCTCTCCCACTTCAGAGGCACAGCACTGGCTCCTGGCTGCAGTACCAAGAGCCTTTCATCCACCCGGCTCAGAGTAACAGGGAGAAAAAGTAGAAAGAATGAATTAGTAGAAGAAAGAAAGAGAGAGGGAAAGAAAGGAAGAAGGGAAGAAAGGAAGGAAGGAAGGAAGGAAGAAAGAAAGGAGGGAGGGAGGGAGGAAGGATGGAAAGAAAGAAGGAAAGAAAGGAGGGAGGGAGGGAGGAAGGAAAGGAAGAAAGACAGGAGGGAGGGAGGAAGGAAAGAAAAAGAAAGTGGAAAGAAGAAGGGTGGGAGGGAGGAAAGAAAAAGAAAGAAGGAAAGGAGGAGCGGAGGGAGGGAGGGAGGAAGGGAGAGTAGGAAAAAAAGAAAGAGCAGGTAAAGTAAAATAGAATAAAGTATGAAATATAGTAGCGTTATTAAAATTAGAAAGTAATTATTGAAAAAAAAAAAAAAACGGACCGATAGAACCCTGAGACATATGGTGGAAGCAAAGCTATACAGAGAGAATCTTACACAGAAGATTACACATACACATTCACAAAAAGAGAGCAGGGGGAAAAATCAAAAATCTTGCTCTCCAAGTCCACCTCCTCAATTTGGGATAATTCGTTGTAAAAAGAGGAAAAGGGCGAGAAGTCTGAAATCTTGCTCTCTAAGTCCACCTCCTTAATTTGGAATAATTCGTTGTAAAAAGAGGAAAAGGGGGGAAAGTCTTAAATCTTGTCCTCAAAGTCCACTTCCTCAATTTGGGATGATTCGCTGTCCATTCATGCACTCCACAGACGCAGGGCACATCAAATGGACCGTGGAGCTTTAATCCGCTGCCTCCGAGGCTGCACAGAGAGATTTCCCTGCCTCTGCTCTCACAGCTCCCGGGTCTCAGCCTTGGACCTGGCCCCGCCTCTGCGCGTAGGTCGCCGGAGGGCGTCCGTTCTTCGCTCAGACAGGACGGGTTTAAAGGAGCCGCTGATTCGGGGGCTCTGGCTCACTCAGGCAGAGGGGAGGGAGGGGCGCGCAGTGTGGGGCGGGCCTGCGGCGGCAGAGGCCGGCGTGACGTTGCAGCAGCCCGTGGCGCTCCGTGCGCTTTCCCGGGAAAGCCGTCCCCGGGTCTCGGGGACCCCGGCAGTGGCAGGGTGCACAGGCCCCCCGGAAGGCGGGGCGGACAGTGACCCGCGCTCGCACACAGGCCCCGCGGCGGCGGCGGCAGCGGCGGCGGCGGCGGCGGCGGGCCGCGGCGGGCGGCGGTGGCGGGCGGCGGCGGCGGCGGTGGCGGGCGGCGGCGGCGGCGGCGGCGGGCCGCGGCGGCGGGCGGCGGTGGTGGCGGCGGCGGCCCACGCCCGTCTCCGAGGTCCGTGCCTTACCCGCGGCTCGTGCCTGTCTCCGGCGCTTCCCCAAGTAGCCCTCTTAATGCCCTCTCCTCGCGCACCAGGAAACAAAAGGGAAAAAAGTCTCTTGCCTCTTCAGCAGCTCCAGACCCTTTCCCCGGACTCCCTCCGGGCTAGCCGTGGTGCACTAACCCCTTCAGGCTCTCTTCCTGCCGCCAGCCCCAGTCCTCTCCCTGCGCTCCGACTGAAAGCCGATACCCGAGCCTCAGCTCCCAGCCCCGCCCGCCACGGCGGCCGAGCAGACAAGCCTCTCGGGCTGGTGTGTGCCTGAGGGCACCGGTCCTCTGTGCCAGAATCTCTCCGCTTTGCCCTCCGCACCCCTGTTGCTGTGCTCTCCTCCGCTACTCCGAAGCTTTCCCCCTCCGCCACCTGCAGTCTCCGCCCGCGAAGGGGCTTGTAGTGTGTAGAAACCTTCCCCCCTTCACGGCTCCCTCCCACTGGTGCAGGTCCCGTCCCTATCCTATTGTCTCTGTTTATTCTTTTTTTCTTTTGCCCTACCCAGGTATGTGGGGAGCTTCTTGCCTTTTGGGGGGTCTGAGGTCTTCTGTCAGCGTTCAGTAGGTGTTCTGTAGGAGTTGTTCCACGTGTAGATGAATTTCTGATGTATCTGTGGGGAGGAAGGTGATCTCCGCGTCTTACTCTTCCGCCATCTTCCTCCGGGGTCCTGAAGCATGTCCTTGCCTCCTATCACACTGGAATCCCATCAAGCCTTCAGGCTTCCTACCAGCTTACAGGATGGAATCTGCTGGCGTCTCCCCGCTTTTCCCCTCCATTAATGGCAGGGTCCCAATGTGTACTTGCGACCCATGCTTTTCTCAAACCAGTGCTTCTCCCGTTTAGCGCGCGCCAACCCCCCTCGCGGGCTCCTTGCAAAAGACTCTATTATTTTTATTATTTTATTATTTACTTATTTGTGGCTGTGTTGAGTCTTCGTTGTTGCATGCAGGCTTTCTCTAGTTGCGGCGAGCGGGGGCTACTCTTCATTGAGGTTGCTTCTCTTGTTAGGGAGCACAGGATCTAGGCGCACGGGCTTCAGTACTTGTGGCACGTGCGCTCAGTAGTTGTGGTTCACAGGCTCTAGAGCGCCAGGTCCATAGTTGTGGAGCACGGGCTTCGCTGCTCCGTGGCATGTGGGATCTTTCCGGACCAGGACTCGAACCCATGTCCCCTGCCTTGGCAGGCAGTTTCTTAACCACTGTGCCACCAGGGAAGTCCAACTATTGTTATTTTGAATTCTTCTCCATTTCCAAGTAATACTCTTCCATGACTATTTTCTCACTAAATTGGAGGCATTATCTGTTCACTTTCTAACTTACTAATAAGTAAGGGTTTAGTTCCTTTACACTCTTTCCTATGTCCACACTGCTAAGTTATGTCATCATGAGTTATTCCAGTGCTCATGATCTCTGACTTGTAGTCATATACTTAAAAACCTACATTGTTGATCAACCAGAAACTCTCTCAACGTCACGCTTTGTAAAATGAGGACATTCATACCATCTTCCCTTTTTTCTACCTCCTGTCTATCTTCCAAACCTAGCTTTTACGTTGTCAAAGTTGAAATTTATATTCTATGTGCAGTTAAGTCTTCTGTTATTTGAGAGTCAGTACAGAGTAAGGTTTAAGAGAACAGGCGGAGAGCCTGAACTCAAAGCCTCGATCCAACCTTAAATTAGGTACAGCCTGGGCAAGTTCCTTCCCTGACTTAGCTTCCTGTTCTCAAAAGTGGGAATGATATTAGCACCAACCTCATAAGGCTATTCAGAGGATTAAATGAGTTAATATATGCAAAAACACTTAGAGCCTAATATATACTAAGTACATACTAGTACACAATACATTTCAGTACATACCAAGTTAATACTAATACATACTAAGTATAGTTTACTTTAGTTATTTGTGATTACATGCATGTTGACAATAAAAGCTGCAAACCAAGACAGTATTGCCATTATTACAATGAAATTAATATTGCCCACTGCAGATGTACTGTGTCTCTGTGTATAGACTACACCTCGTTCCATACTGTGCCAGTGTCACTGCCCTTGTGCAGGGTGACCACATACCCCAAGCCGCCTTGGGCTGTTCCAGTTTATACCTGTTGTCCTGATGTTACAGCATTAGAGTGCCTCCTTACACTATTGAAGTGTAAGGAGTTTGGACAAGTTCCGGTTTGGACAACCAATTAGACAGGTGGTCATTACCCCTGTGTGTCACTGAAAAGGGGGACATCTATAGTGTCAAGTTGAAGTGGATTCTTCCCTTCCTCACCAATAGTAGGTTAAAAATCAACCATAGTTCAGTGTGCTTCAGCTTTATGTCCGTATAGCCTTTTCTCCTCTGGAGTTCAAGTTCCTTCTCCTCTTCCTCTCCCTCCTCCCTTCCAACAGTGCCTAACACCTAGTAAGTACAATATGCCTCAAGGTGTTTCTAAGCTCTCAATCACACAATCAATAGAAGCCTCTCCACTCTAGACTAGCTGCAATCTGCACTGAATCCCCTATTACCTTCCTTCTTGGTTTATTGCCTCATTTTGCTGGATTATGTCTATAAATAGCTTAAGGTGTAGCACAGGAGGTCAATTTTTCAAATTTCTTTCTGTACAAAATATCTTCTTCAGCCTCCACGTATGACTGATAGTTCGGCTGGATACAAACCCCTAGGGTGAAAATTATGTGCCTGAAAAACTTTGGAGGTATCTTTCTAATGCCTTCCAGGATCCATGGTGCTCATGACAAGTATGATAAAGTCAGATTGTAACCTTTTTTTTTAGGTGACCAGTATTTTTCTCTCTGGAATGGATGTATCCTCTCAGTATTTTATTCTATTTTAATTTATTTTTTAAGTATTTGAAAGTTTCACAATGAAGGGTGCCTAGGTATGAGTCTATTCTTGCTCATCTTGCGTAACTATTTTCAATCTGAGGCCTGATGTCTACTTTCAGCTGTGGGGAATTTTGTTGCCCTTTGACAGCTTCCCTCTATTTTTTTTCTGGGTCTGGACTTTCTAATAGTAACATGTGGGATCTCCCAGATGCAGCCTCTCTAACATATTTCTATCACATTTTCCATTGTGTCTTGCTTTTTTATATATTGAGAAATTTTTTTAATTCCTACTGAATTTATTTCAGCACCCATATTTTCATTTCCAGGAGACCTCTGTTGCTTTCTGACCATTCTCCTTTTCATTAATACCCTAGTCTTCTTTTATAGTTGCTAGCTCTTTTTAAACCTCTCTCAGGATACTAATTAGGGTTTTTTCTTAAATTATTCTGTTCCCTAAATTGTCCCTGGTCCTACTAGGATATGCTTTCACTCTTTTTCCCCCTCTCTCATGTTGTAAGCTTTACTCAACTAACAGGCAAATGACACTTATTTTCTATTTAAGAATGAGCGCAGAAAGCTCCCTGAAGTCAACGATTGATTGGCCTCTTATGCAGGAAGGAGCGGGCAGTAACAGTAATAGGATCTCCCCCAAACACAATTTTCTAGGGTGTAAAAACTCACACTAGCTGCCCCAGTTCTCGCCAGTTTCACTGTTTTCAAAATGAAATCATCTCATTTCAGGAGGGTGAGGGCGGGGCTGGGAGTCCACTCCTCCAAACACAACCCTTCAATGAGCTCCCCTATTTCAGTCACACTTTTAACTAACTCCACACTCTCTCCTACATGCGCATCAAAGCGCGGAGCTACTTCTGCAGGTGGGGTCAGAATCCTCCTCAGTTGCACGTGGTCCCTGTGCATATTCTAGGTGATGCTTTTCCTCTGTTCTACTGCTTCAGTTTCACACTCTTCCACTTGTCTTCTGTCTTTCAAAACTATGTTGAAATCTCTTGATTTTTGTGGGCATATATACTTAAACACTTTGATACCATCATTGTAGTGTCTTGTCAAAACAGAGAAGAGCTAAAAGGGTTCTCAGTGCATTCTGAATCTGCTATTCTGTGGTCCCAGTGTTTAAACTTCTTGGATTTCCCCAGTGTCTATTACTGCTTTTACAAATACAATCTCGTGGGCTATTCGTGAAGGAAATGAATACACCACAACTAAAATGACAAGGAATGCGGGTTAGATGCTCTAGGGTCTTGTCATACTCTGCCATTTACTAATAAACCACTTACGTTCTACAAATTGTAGGTGCTCATTTATAAAACGAAAGGGAGTAACTCTACATGAACTATAGATTTCTCATACTCTAACGTTTCATAATTTTCTAAGTTCTTTTCTTAAAATTTCTCTATATTATCATTAATTTTAATTAAAAAATAAAAACCGGGGCTTCCCTGGTGGCGCAGTGGTTGAGAACCTGCCTGCCGATGCAGGGGACACGGGTTCGTGCCCCGGTCCGGGAAGATCCCACATGCCGCGGAGCGGCTGGGCCCGTGAGCCATGGCCGCTGAGCCTGTGCATCCGGAGCCTGTGCTCCGCAACGGGAGAGGCCACAACAGTGAGAGGCCCGCGTACCACAAAAAAAATAAAAAAAATAAAAAAAAAAAAAATAAAAACCTAACTCTTTTGAAAATCAAAGAGTAATTCCCATAGTCCTACAATAACGGGATAATTAGTTCTGAAACCTGTCAAGTGTCATGTTTCATATGAAGAGAAAATCATATTAAATAATTTTAAAAAATTAAACATGGACTTTGTAGCACAAAGACAAGGTCCCCCCCAAATGGTGTTCCTTTATTTACTAGAAATGTTCAGCTCTGCATTAAAGTTGAAATAAAATAAATATATTAATTTTGAGGTGCAAAAATTTCTTATGAAAATCAATTTTTCTTTTCTGTCCATACAAACAAAAGTATGGAATGACATTAGAGGTCAGGTTTATTTGGTAATAGAATGAAGCTTCTTGATATTTTTGATTTTAGGAAAGGAGAATATCAACATCGAAACGTTTTTCAACTTTACTTTTATTTAAAATGAGGCCATATTTTCCTCTTATAAAAAGAGAGTTCAACTAGAACTGTCCATTTTCTCATCTGTAAAACAAGAGCACTGAATCAGCTGACTGTATTCATTCAGAACTCAATTTCCTTATGATCACTAAGGTTCTCCCTAAATCTAATATACTAAGGTTCTAAGGAAAGGAAAATATATTACTAACGACATGTTTTGATTTTAGTTTCTTAGAGTTCAAATGTCCACCATTCACCTTGGTCTAAGCTTAAGGAACCATTCAAGGGGATACAATGCAGGTGGGAGGAGAAAACAGAACCCTCACACAAGCTGTGCTGTGTTGCAATCAGCCTTCCGTTTGAAAAATAATCTTCTCTATAGCTTTAAAGTGATAACTTTGTACCTGCAATGCTTCTTGTTTCAAACGGATTTTCTCTGGCTCCTCCTGAACACGTTCTGAGGAATCATCGACCTCTTCGATTTCTGAGGAGGAAGGACTCCCTACTGTCACAGTCACAGGAAATTCTGATGGACCTGAGTGTCACAAGAAGAAGATAGGAAACCACAGAGTTGTTACACTAAAGTGCAAAGAAAGAAGACAAGATTGTATAAAAGACAACACAAGCCAGATACCAAATATCCAAATATTAGAGGACATTTAACAAAAGTGATCTGAGGTATCATTCTTTATAAATGTCTCTCACTGCTCTTTAGTGTAAAACAGGCAATGACTAAGTAAAAGTACAGGAACTTATTTTTGCTATGTTACTGTACAGACCTCTGTTGTACGTGGTTAGGATTAGTAATGGGAATTGCCCATATTATTTTACTACGTTTCTTTCACAGAAGCCAAGTGAAGATCCAAGGTAAACATTTTTTCTCAGATCAACTTTATGCTGCAAATGAAAAATTTATTCTTCACCATCAGACAAAAACAGTCTGGAAGAAAATGTAGTTTTTCAGAGGAAAATACATCAGTAAAGGGACTGATGAATAATCAGGAAGTCAACATATCTAAGCTGTGAATAATAGACATTAGAATTTAAAAAAATAAATCACATACACATACACAACTAAAACTGACCCATCAAAAATTTCATCTTCTCACCACCCTTAAGCCAAAACTAGGGCAACAATTCTCCCAGCAAGCTTCACTGCCACTGCAATGTTGTTCAATAGGACATTTCCAAACATTTAAAAACTGACCTGGCCACAACCCCATAAAAGTCTACAGATCATAAAGAACTGTGCTGGGATTATATAACCACGCAGAAGACAAGTCACTAGGACATCATTTTGACAACAAGCAGCAAACCCTGCAGCATAGGAAAACCCTAACAGGAGAACGAGGTGCACACCCCTCTCTCTGGGAATGCAAGGCCAGGACTGACACCCAAAATGCTCTTCTCTCAACCTCAGCAGTGGTGCCTTTCACAGAGCAACTATGCAGTCTCCCAAGACCACTGGGAAGGAGAATCTGATACTGACAGTATTAGCTTGCCATGAGGCCATATGCGAGAGAATTTGTGCGGCCTTGGTGAGAGAGCAGAGGTTTGGGAGATGTTGCTGTATATTGGCTTTCAGATCAGGAATTTGTACATATAGCCCGCAAACAACGTTTCTTGAAAACATGTGAACATTCTTGAGTATGACAGCTCCATGTGAGGGGTCAGAAATGGCAGTCAAGTTCGTCTCACTGGGTAACAGCTGATTTGCAGACTGGAAAACAGGATTCCTTGTTTACAGACATCACCACAAGGCTGCCCGTTGTGTGCCAAATCCACACAACTACACAGTTGCATTGGGAGAGCGACCAAACATGTTTTACATGGATTTATTTCAGAGAGGGAAATGCTTCTTGTAAGGCTCTGTCAGTTTAAAAAGCAAGAATGACCATCCACCTTTCCGAATTCAAGCCCTATATATCATAAATATGATAGCTACACACCACCAACTGATTACATACATCACGAGCTTTGATGAATGGAAAGCCCCTAAAAAGATAGCAACAAAACGAAGTTAGATCTTCATGTAAATACATCACCAGTTAAACCCAGTTAATACAACTATTTAGTAGTATGAACAGTATCCATATAGAATTGTGTATAAAAATAAATAAGCTCAAAACAAGGACCTGGAGGGCTCTGCTACGGAGAAAACAGAACAGAATTCAGCCTACTGGCTTGGTAATAACTCTCTGAACTGCTGAGAGGCCCCTTCAGCTCCTGTGTTCAGGATGGTTGAGATTTCAGTCTCTCTTCTTTAAATGGTGATATTAATCGTTCTCTAATTTACCACCCTGTGTGACGAGGATGGACCTGCGATTAAGTGTCTCAGCAAGAAGATAGGAAACCACAGAGCTGTGAAACTCAAGTGCAATCGCTGGGGATTCAACACTATAGTTTATACAACAGCAATTCACATTACCATTTGCAAAAAAGTAGTCGGTTGTCCAGTGGGGATTAGAAACATCCATTTAACATGAGCAACTGAACAGATATTTTACACAGTAACTACTTCAAGTACTATTTAAAATCAATTCTCTTTGTTTTCTTAAGCAATTGTTAATCCCCAATTTCCTGATTACTACCAAGTAAGTCACCTGAAGATCATCTAGAGCCATCTATTTCACTTAGCAAGCCTAAAGCTATAATTCAACCATTTTATTTACTGTTCTGTGACAAAAATTACTATGAACAGCTATCCCCTGGATAAGAAATCAGGTAATGCTAGTTTGACTCACTAAATCTGATTTACTGAGTTAATAAGCCAGTTGATTTAGAATAGGTCTAATGCATATTTTCCATCCATTCTGCATTAAACTATTTCCCATGCCTAAAATGTCTTTTTTCCCATTCGTACGTATCCAAATTCCTACTTCTGTGCTGTAGGGCTTCGCTCAACTACACCTGCCTTTAATCAAACTTTTCTCACATGCACAATTGGTGATCATTTTAGTCTCCTCAAGACTCCCACTGAGTTACCTCTGTTGTGACACTTGAGAAACAACTTGAAACTCCCAATTACTTTTAATTTTTCTTCCTTAGAGCGCTCATTAGGCAGAAGCCATGTGTGAGTTACCTTTTTTCCTCTACACAAAATACCAGAGACCACCCACATAATACAAGTTCCAAAATAAAGAACTCTAAATGACTGAAAAAGACAGGGAATGCAAACAGGTTACCTGTTGCTTTTTGCACTTTCTGCAGGACACAATGGCCGGAAACCAGACACTCCAGGTGGTAGCGCTTCAGGAGGGTAACATTCTTGACCAGCAGAGTGTTTCCTTCCATTACTTACAGGCTTCTTTGCGGCCAAGACTACGTTTGACAAAGCATGAAAACAAGGAATCAAGATGCACCAAAGGTCTACAGAGCAACTGTCACACGTGCACACGTCGAAAGGAATCAAAAAGGCACTTGACAATGATGCCAAGCCCATTAAAAAGAGGATCGGTTTTGTACAAAGGTTTTACAAAAGCCAGCATTTTAAAAAAATATAAGTTCTCTACAGTAACAAGTTATTTTAACTAAAACAAAAGTATTGAGATGTGCAGAAATGCAAAAATAAAGTTTAAAAAAAATCCCAAAGTATGATACATTTTATGTATCATGCAGAAACACTCAAGTTTCCTGAATCTTAGAACACCTTTGGCATTTCTGAATCTCAAGGACACAGAAACACAGATACACCCATGACTTCTGCCAAACAGAATCTTCAGAAGTAGACCAAAAGTTAAATTTAAGATGAATTTTTCTATGTAAAAACAATACAAGTTATAAGGCTGCAAGTTGCTGGGGGGTAGGTGAGTCAATTTTACCCTCCTATAAGCCTGTCAACCTTCACTGCTCCTTTGATTTCATATAGAAAACACACAAAAAAACAAATGAAACCCACTGGATGAAAGAGTGAAATGTGGAGACTTACCCTATATTTCAGTAGTAAAGAGGCAAGTATCTTTATAGGAAACATTTGGTTGCAAAAACTAGACCTACGTGTTAATATTTTACTTAGAACAAGCCATATATTAAAATTCACATTTAAATATTTAATTTGAATTTACTGAAAACAAACATCATAGGTTAAAATGGTTATATTTATCCTTCAAAGCTACTGTATTTTATGTTATTTTATTTATTTATTTTAATAGATCTTGATTGGAGTATAATTGCTTCACAATTCTGTGTTAGTTTCTGTTACACAACAAAGCGAATCAGCCATATGCATACCCATTTCCCCATATCCCACCCTCTTGAGCCTCCCTCCCACCCTCCCTATCCCACCCCTCTAGGTCATCGCAAAGCACCAAGCTGATCCCCCTGTCCTATGCTGCTGCTTTCTACTATATTTTAGCAGCATTAGGATGCAGGGTAAAATGGAGTGTATGCGGTAATACAGGACAAATATTTCATAGAGTGTAGCTTATTGATAATCACCACACGATCCTGTGTGATTTACATGCCTCTTAAAAATATATAGGAGGGCTTCCGTGCTGGCGCAGTGGTTGAGAGTCCACCTGCCTATGCAGGGGACACAGGTTCGTGCCCCGGTCCGGGAAGATCCCACATGCCGTGGAGCAACTGGGCCCGTGAGCCATGGCCGCTGAGCCTGCGCGTCCGGAGCCTGTACTCCGCAACGGGAGAGGCCACAACAGTGAGAGGCCCGCGTACCACACACACACACACACACACACACACACACACACAAATATATATATATATATGTATTAAAATTTTTTTAAATTACACTTTTCTTGTTAGGAGATTAAAAAATTTCTAATAAAAGTTCCCATCTTTTATTAGGCATACATAAGTACAATATAAATGTGACACAATTCACACCATTATTTCACCCCTATACTCACCTGGATCTAGGTATATACCCAGATACTGATTTGGCTTACCTCTATGTCTCCAAATAACTGAGGCAAATACAAAAAAAAGCCCAGGAAATAAAATTACTCTTAAAAGAGCTCAATGAGCTTGTATACTTCAGTTACATTTCCACTTTGTTTAATCATGCTAACTAAAAAAAAATGTTTAACTGTTCTCATTCCATGATGCCCTATTATTCTGTACTAATTTTACAGAATTCCTAATATGTTTTACATATACATGTTTTATTTATTATATCTATCCATTTCTAATATCATAGCAAAAGTCAATGTAGCTATTTTAAGAATGCTTTACATATGATATAAATTTTTAATAATAATATTAGTGTGATATCACAAATCTTAACTTCTTTGAATGTACTATTTGATTATTAAAATATCACTCTCTTGAAATAACAATGGGCAGACGATCATAAGCTTTTTTTGACTTCATAAACACTCTTAACAACTTATTTAATACACTATTGTCCAAGCAAGTTGATGAATAGAGAATCAAAAACATACAACTTTAATTAGAAAAAAAAAGCTGTATTTATGAAGATGTTTACAATAGTTTGAGGTTATTTCCAATTTTTCACCAATTTAAAAACTTGACCAACTCAATGAAACCTTGTGAATGCAATGTTAGAAAGTATAACTATGAATCACAGAATTTAAATTTAGTATGAAAAGAATGGCAAATTATATTGAAGCTATGTGGAATTATGTGTATAGACAGCAGGAAGAGAAAATTAAAAAAAATAAAAATAAAACCCAAAAATCTTCAAACAACACATTTTTTAAAATTTGTGGTAAACGACACAAAACAGAAAATTTATAATTTTAACCATTTTAAAGTGGACCGTTCAGTGATATGAAGTCAACAAAGTTTTAAAACTTTCAGAGGGCACCTGAATAAAAGATGTGTTGTCCACTGGTGATTTTAATGTATCTGGTATATAACTAAAGTCACCACAAAACTCTTTCTGGGAAATTGGCAGATCATAAACATAAACAATATGCTTTTTATTAAACCTTATTGTTTTGCTGTTTCAATATTCAAATTTACTCACAAAAAAGAGTCAGTTTCATTAGATTTGGTTTCACAAATGCTGCTCCTGCTATTCATTCTTATCACCAAAAAAAAAAGACTATGTGTGACTAACGATAATATGTTACAGAAAATAAAAAGTTAAAAGGTTTTCAATCTGCATATCTGGGAACCTAAATTAAAGCATCACACAACATTTTCAAAAACAGAAAAGCCATTTGATTTGACTCAAATCTTAGTTTTAAGATGGCAGAAAGTACCTTGATAATTTTCTTTTAAGAAAGAAAGAAAACCAAGCCATTAAAGAGAAATTCTTCCGAGAGAACTGAAACATGTTATATACCTCTGACTTGGCACTCCTTCCATCTGGAGAACTTGTTTGGTAACTGTTTTCATCACAGAATGACCTAAAGTAAAATGAATTGAAATTAGAGTAATTATTTTCCAATGAGTGGCTATTTCCATTTAAAACCCAAAGCCAACTAATTATTGCTTTTCCCAGACATTTAAATATGAAATCTACATTATATAATTATACACTTATTTCCCCCTTTGTGTATTCTAATTTCTTCCTCAGAAACCTAAGATGCCATCTTGCAGACTGCCCACAGTGGCTACTATTTTGGCAGCAGCAAAGGTCAACTTGAAACATTTTGCATCTAAAGTGGCTTTGGATACCTTTGGATACAAAGTACAGTCTGAGCACCGTCCAGACACTTAGATACCTAAAGAGCATCTAAGATATCAAACCAGGGCATCCAAGATAACAAACCAAGTCCTGATATTCCCTCAAAAGCTGCTCCTCCCATCAGCCCCCTTCTTCTAAGGGATACTACCCAGTTGCACACATAATCATCAACGACTTGTCTCCGTGTTACTATTTCCTTCATACCTCACATCTATCTGCAGGTCTTGATAGCTACACCCTCAAAACACAACCTGAATTCAACCACTTTTCACTTGCTGCAAACTTCCAACCTAACCTAGGCCATAAACATCTCTTATTTGGAGCACTGTGATAGTCTCCTAACTGGTCTCCCTGTTCCTCTTCTTTTTTCTTTTTTTTTTTTTTTTTGCGGTACACGGGCCTCTCACTGTTGTGGCCTCTCCCGTTGCGGAGCACAGGCTCCGGACGCGCAGGCTCAGCGGCCATGGCTCACGGGCCCAGTCGCTCCGCGGCATGTGGGATCTTCCTGGACCGGGGCACGAACCCGCGTCCCCTGCATCGGCAGGCGGATTCTCAACCACTGCGCCACCAGGGAAGACCCCTGTTCCTCTTCTTTATCCTCCCAAGTCCCTTCTCTATACCAGGTCACCTTATTCAGATACGATTTGGATCATGCCTTTTTCCAGTTCAAACCCCTCTACTCATTTAGAATAATCCACATCTTTACTCTGGCCTTCAAGACTTTACAAGAGCAGACCCCTGGCTAGCTCCTTGACCTCATGTCCTACCACACTCTTCTTCACTCGGTACTCTGCCCAGATTGGCCTCCTTGCTTTTCCTTAAATACTCCACCCACCTACATGCCTACATACTCATTGCCTCCTTGTCCTGGAATGTGCTTACTCCACATCTTCCATGGCTTGCTCCTCTCTTCATTCAGGTCTCCGTTCAAATGCCACTTCTCCAGTGAAGCTGTCCCCTAACAAACCTATCCAATGGAGTCCTACCTGCTCTCCCTCACTCTCCTTACATTAAGATACTTTTGCACTTCCTACTCTCTAAAGTTACATGACTTATCTGTTTACTCATTTCTATCTGATCTCCTTCACTAGAATGTAAGCTCCATGAGGGCAAGACTTTTGTCTGTCTGGTTCACTGCTTTATCCCTAGTCCGTAAACCCGTATCTGGCACACAGAAGATGATTACAAAATTACTTGTGAATCTGACAAATGAATAAAGTACTCCTGGCAAGAATTCAGAGGTTGCAAAGGAAAGAAAGAATGGTCTTGGTGGAAGCAGCCTTAGTATCTAGGTTCACCTCTATTCAGAGTAGAGATAAGAAAAATTGACAAGTATAATTCACTTTAATTAGTACAGTAGCTGCTAAAAACATAAGGGAAGTGCAACACTAGAAAAGTACAGTTGAAGCTTGAACAACATGGGTTTGAACCTCACGGGTCCACTGACACACGCATAGTTTTCAATAAATAGGTACTATCGTCCTACATGATCCGAGGTTGGTTGAATCCACAGATGTGGAACCACTGACTATAAACTTATACCCAGATCTTCAACTGCGTAGGGGTCGACACCCCTAAACCCACGTTGTTCAAGGGCCAACTGGATATGATGAGGAAAGTTAAACACATTAAGTTTTAAAAAACTGTCAATACCTGAACAAATTCTTTTTGTTTTGCTATGTGTTTATCAATTTTAAAAAAGTGACCACATACCAACCAGCAGATTTTTTCTTATATCCAGAACGAGCAGAGTTCTGTTGGTTTCAAGGGCCTTTAGTAGAGCCTTTGCTCCTTCACTGGTGAGGCCGCACTGCTGCAGGTCAAGTGCTTTCGATGAAAGACAAAAGGTCACTTGCTAACTCTACAGATTTAACATATAGACAACTCTCATTTTCTCACGTGTGGAAGAGTCCTGCACAAGACAAGTCATGGCAGGTTTGTAATTTTGGGTATGGAAAAAAACAGAGACATATACGCACACACATAATGCATAATCCAATTTAAAAACCTCTTCTTGGATGTGCAATGATAACCCTGGCTTTAGTACCAATAGATCAGACAACAGATTTTACAATTACAGAACTGAAGAATAACTGTATATAACCTATGAGCAAAAAGCATCACAAAATGAATCTCAGTTCATAATTAGCAAGGGCGGCAGGGGCATGTAAACCTCACAAGCAAAACCTGGTGGAGCTCAGAAATGCACTGCATTCTTTTGATCATGATCTTCAGCTCCAAATCACACTTGAAACTAGTTCAAAGGGGAAAACAAAATAGAAGAAATGTAATAACTGTTAGTTTTAGAGGAAAAAAGACAAGTCTAAGAGGATACAAATAATAAAAACTTTCAACAATGTGTGAATAGAGCATACTAAAAACCTATCATGAAAGTAGGATGGTCAAGAACCCTCGCAGTAAAAGGTCAGACAAAAACCAGAAAAACTGATCATGAATTCTAGTAGTTCTGGGGCTGAACAACCTACTCATTTAAACCAAAGGGATCATCACTAAAGCGCAGGGATTAAAAAATATTACATGAAAGGAAACTATCATGAGTCTTTTGTTTAAGTGTTGTGTGGACCATCACATTAAAATAACTGGAGTCTTTCAACACCCCCATGACACACAGAAATAGCAAGTCAGACATACGGATCTGACAGGATATGATACAACCCTTACAAACTCTCACTACAGAAGAATGGACACAGGGTATAATTAACCAAATAGCCAAATTAATACAAACAGCCAGTAAACCTCACCAGTCAATCAGATGAATACAAAATAAAACAAAATGTGGTTATTCTCCTATCAGATGAAGCCAAGATTCTGTAAGAAAAGCCTTTAAATAATGTCTATACCCTTTGGATCCAAAAACTCTCTTTCTAAGAATTTAACCAGAAGAAATAGTCAGAGATATAGGTAAGGATATATATCAGAGTACTATTTGTAACTGAAAAACTGGACAAAGCTTATATACAAGAATGGATAAGCTATGTGCACTGTGGCATATTCATATAATGGAATACTGAACAATCACAAAAAATGATGTAGGAGATGCAAATTTACTGACTTGCTAAAATGCTCATACTAAATTAATTGAAAAAAGTTATAAAATTTGGAGTAATCCCACTTGCATAGAAAATGGAGAGGTACTCATTTTTGTAGTTTCACATTTTTTTACAAGTGCTACAGGCCAGTGTTTGTGAGAGGCAGGCTTCCCATCTACTGTTGGGGTGGACTACAAATTGGCATAGCCTTTCTGGGTGGTAATTTGGCCATGTGTATCAAATGTCTTAAAAATAGGTCACACTTAGTCATTCCACTTGTAGTACCTTATTCTACAGAAGTAATCCCGATGCACACAGAGATGTATATACAACGTATTCACATTGTTTCTGACAGGGAAAAGCAAACTGTCTAAATAGAATTGCAAAGAATTGATTAAACTATGGGACATCAATACGACGCAATACTACATGATACATCATTAAGTGAAAAAAGCAGGCATATGAAATAGCAAGTATACTACAATTCTATTTTTGTAATCCCTAAGTGTACATATATATTTGTAGAAAAAAAAAGACTGAAAGTATATACACCAAAATGAACAGTGATTATATCTGGGTATTAAAATTATAGGTAATTGTTCTCTTGTTACTCTGTATTTTCTGTAAAGGATATATGCAACTCTGAGAGAAAGTTGAAAAGCAAAATAAAAGCTATCAGTAAAATGAGGCTTTAAAAAATCCTATCACAATAGTATCATGCCAAAAGCTAAGCATATTTCATATTAAAAATTCAATATTTTCAATTTTAGAATTTCCCTCTAAGCCATAAATCCTCACTAAGAGATTCTGCCAAAGCACTTGCACCCAGGTCACCAATGAGCGTGTTGCAGTTCAGAGTGATGCGCCTCAAACCAGCCATGCAGTCAAGATCACGTCTCCTGGAATGAGGACTCTCAGCCCAGGTTTCTTCATGCCTTCTGGTAGTCGGATACTTCAAAGATTTAATGGGATGAAATTAAGATGCTTGAATAAGGAAACAGGGTGTGCCTGAGTATGGCTTATTCTGTCAGAGATTTACACACACACACAGATCAAGCATATATGCCAGGAGCATCAACCTGAGAAATTCAACAGTCACTTCTGGTTTACGAGTCCAGTGACCCAGATTCTGCTTGGTCAGTGATTAGATTCTAGCCACTGCATTTCCTGTTTCTGAACACTTATGCAAAGTTGGACAACTCAATTACAGTCTATGAATTATTTTCCTTATCTTCTAAGTCAGGGAATTGGTTCTAAATTCTATCTTTGCTGAGGCCCTATATTTCATCATCCTGTCCTCCAATGGCCTCCAAACACCTGACTGGGCAAACCATAAGAAAACTTTTTAATATGCATCTTATTTATTAACAAATTATATACACAAAGTTCCATACCTATAATTTATGTACATGATAAACTACACAGATTTTTAAAAATAATACAAAGGTAAAAATGTTCTAATATTTTCTTTTCCTAACTCCTAAGGCATTATTTTATTTTACTTATTTTTTATAAAGATTTATTTATTTATTTGTTTGTTTGTTTGTTTGGCTGTGCCAGTCTTTAATTGCAGCATGCCGGATCTTTTAGTTGTGGCATGTGGGCTCTTAGTTATGGCAGGCACTTGGGATCTAGTTCCTTGAGCAGGGATCGAACCCAAGCCCCCTACATTGGGAGCACATAGTGTTAACTGCTGGACCGCCAGGGAAGTCTCAAGCATTATTTAAAAAACTATATTTACAAAATGTATCTCACATGCTACCTAGGGTGTGCACACAAGCTTTAGAGGCCTGGGCTATGCAGAGCCAGTTTGATGTACCTTGGGAAAATAATGGTTTGACATTTAAGCAAAAGTACTGTCCTGAAGACATTCAATTCTTTATATTCATAAAGTAAATTTTGGTAACAGGGAACACTGACTGTCAATGAAAAAAGTCTTATTACATTTCTGAAAAAGTAAAAGACTCAAAGTGCCTTTGTTACTCTAAAAGGAAAATCATTAGTGTCATTTTTCTATTAACAATAACTTATTAAAACTCCAAGCAGAAACAACAGCAATCACTTACACAGCGCTTAGTATGTGCCAGGCACTATTTATACAAATAAGTGCATTTAAACCTCATAAGGAGGCATAGAGGTTAAGTGATTTGCCCATGGTCACTAGCTATGAAATGGGAGAAAGGGGATTTGAACCTAGGCCATTTGGCTTCCGCACCCAAGTTCCTGACTGTTTTCTACCTCAGGGGTCAATGCACTTGCCCTGTATAGGCTCAAAGAATTTTTCAATTTTTAAAATCTAAATTTAAACATTTCCAGATTTGTGGGCTGTACAGTTACTGTTGCAACTACTCTGCCCCACTGGTGTAGGGTGAAAGGAGCCATAACTACCATGTAAACAACGGGTGCGACTATGTTCCAGAAAAACTTCCTTTACAAAGCCAGGCGACGGGCTGCATCTGGCCCACCAGCCAGAGTTTACCTATCCCTGATCTGCACCATCAAACTATTAAAAAGCCTTCATGTCAAATTATTAACTAACTTTAGGCCTAAATACAGTCATTATAACCACTGTAAAGTTGTTAAGGCATTATTTTAAAAACTGTATTTACAAATTGCTGATGTACTGACTTTTATTAGTTTAAAAACTACAACAGCTAATAAACACTTGATTCATTTAAGTCTTGAAGACTAGAATGGCATAGTTTCTTCAGAGTATTACAATAAAAGTTTTCAGTAAAAAAACATTCATAAAAGTATTATTAGGTATTATATATTAAATCTATTTCTAAAATTAAGTGGACTATCTTTACTAAATGGTAGAATCGCAAACTGAAAACTGGTCACATTCTTTCAGCAAAATGAAAGCTGCGCTCACATGTATCAAAAGACAAAAATTAGGGCTTCCCTGGTGGCGCAGTGGTTGAGAGTCCGCCTGCCAATGCAGGGGACATGGGTTCGTGCCCCGGTCCGGGAAGATCCCACATGCCGCGGAGCGGCTAGGCCCGTGAGCCATGGCCGCTGAGCCTGTGCGTCCAGAGCCTGTGCTCCGCAATGGGAGAGGCCACAACAGTACCACACACACACAAAAAAAAGACAAAAATTAACTGCCCTCTGTATCAATATATTAATGTGTTTCAATCACATATGTTTTCATGAAAGTTTAAACATAAAATCACCTTTAAGATCTAGGCCATGGGATCGGCTCCATGCCATGACAGAATACACCCCGTGAAGTTTACTTAACTTGTCTTAAGTGTGATAGAATTCTTTATACCTTGACAAATAACTAAAAGGAAAAAAAAAACCCACACACACAATAAGATGAAGAGCCTATACATTTGTCAATCTTGACTTATTTGCTTTTCTTGAGTCAGTTGGAAGTTTATAGCCACATTCTCAAAATCATTAACTACAATCTTCCCAAACAGGTAATTGACAAACAGATGCATTCTAAAACTTGTCAGTAACAAAGTGCTATTCCAGTTTACAGCAACAGTTTAATTCTATTTAGATACTAAAACTGAATACACTGAATACTGCAAACTTTATTGCCAACCACTCAGCAAAGTACTACATACCTTTTCAGATATAGGAAAAAAAATAAAATAAAAAGCATACGACTCTTCCTATTTTCATTTCCACAGATACATCCCAATCTTAATGATCAATCAGCGATTTAAACGTCAACTATAAACCCAGTATACTGCTGCTATGCAGTGTACTAGAGCAATAGAAGAGAGAGGACCTCAAACCCTCTGGTTCCCTCAAAGTCAAAGGCAGGCTTCCTGACCCCTCCAGACCACTACTGGACACAGGGAAGGCACACTAATGTTTCAGGACCCCAACCAACAGTCACCTGCTTTGTGATTACTTCCATGACACACCCTCACCAACACCACTGAGTTTGCTGCTCCTACGGGACGTTACATGTATTTCCTATTTTAACACATACCACAGTGCATCATAATTATGATTTCAGATAGATGTTCTAACAATTGAAAGAGAATGATGACTTTTTTGCTCTTTACATCTTGCTATTTCCCTTCCCATAATATTTCTTGAAGCGAAACCATAAAATATAGACAAACACAAAAAACAGAAAATATACAAAACGTGTGCTTTGCACCTTAACGCAAACTTAAGTAAAATTAGTTCTGACAGTATCCGGCATGACAAACTTCCATGGTACAAATGAGAATGGACCAAGGTTTGAGCAGGTACAGGAGACAATCCAGGCATGAACAACACCAAGGAAAGGTAGACAGGAAGTAACATGGTGTGTAGGAAATCACGAGACCAGTCTGATGGGAAGAGACTTAAACAAGACTGAAACTCACTTTCTAAACCTCCATCTCCAATTGGACAATTCGCAGGACACAGGTGCACCAAAGTGGCCAATTTATTCAATCCCTTTAATATGGAGAAAGAGTTTAAAATTTTACTGGTTTGATTTGCCCCAAAAGCAACTCTCAACAGTTATGGCCTCTGTCGTCGGAGCTTTGTATGAAATTAAGTCAAAGTGTGGAGCTCCTTTGCCTTTTTTTTTTCTCCTTAAAAAAGAAAAGAAACAATTGTTCCGAGTAAAAACAAACATATTCCAAAGCATGTGTACACTGAAAAGTAAAGAAACTTTATTAACAACTTCATAAAAACTGACTTAAAATTTTAAAAAGAAAAAAACATGTTTTGAAGTCCTTCTGACTGGAGTCGTGTCTCATAGTGTCCTTTCTTTACAGAAATAGTCGTATTAGGACACATATGCACAAGGATTAACACCATGAAACACTGTACACGGCGGGCCCCGGCGAGCTCACCAGTCGTCGTCTGAGTCCAGGTCTCTGGGGAGGATCCACTCCACGGATGAGCCCAGGAGAGTCTGAAGCTCGTTCGTGAACTCCACCAGATCTAAGAGCTCCTTACTTTCCGGATTAAAGGACTCCAGGTCTTTGGGGCAACAGAATAAGAGACTTGCTGACACTTGCCAGCAGAACTCGGCCTCTGCGATGGTGACAATTTCCACATTTGGGAAATTGCAGCGGAATATGCAGGAGGACATTTGCAGTTTCTTGAGCAGGTCTGAGAGCAACAGCCAGTTACGACGCCTACACCAGAGAAAGGACAGTGGTTTGAGTTTCCGGCAAAATTAGAGGCGCTCCCAACTATGAACTACCCGTCTCCTGGCGGTGAAAGGGCCTGCTCCTTCCACTTTGATTACCCCACCCCCACCCCACTTCTCACTGTCCTCAGAAGATCTACTTCTTCTTCTTTTTTTCTTTAATTTTATTTATTTATTTATTTTTGGCTGCGTTAGGCCTGTTGCTGCGCACGGGCTTTCTCTAGTTGTGGCTCACGGGCTCTAGAGTGCAGGCTCAGTAGCTGTGGCGCACGGGCTTAGTTGCTCCGTGGCATGTGGGATCTTCCCGGACCAGGGCTCGAACCTGTGTCCCCTGAACTGGCAGGCGGATTCTTAACCACTGTGCCACCAGGGAAGCCCGGAAGATCTACTTCTAGCGGGGGAACTCTGGACTCATGTGCATGTGTTAAGAGACCACCTAGGGCGGATCAGCCAACTTAGACAAAAGCAGGAGCAGCGCCCCTGAACGAGCCTCGTTGCAGGCCACCCCAGTGCTGCCTTGGCTCTGGCCACAACTCAGGTCACCCCTCTCCAAGTAAGTGCACCCCGTTCTAGTCACTGGGGAAAACCAGTCTGTATGCCAACCCAAGGGAGATGGCAAACACCTCTTTGACCTCTCCTCTCCTCCGGCCCTCACGGAGAGAGCATGAGAAACACTCGAGGTCACCTAGCTTTCCTTGCCTCTCCCACACCTCCAACCCGCCCCTCAATGCTGCCGGGAGTGAGGCTTTTTCGAGAAGGGAGGTGGTACAATCCTTCCTGATACCCTGCCACGCTTTATCATCTCTATCCCGAATAGAATGTCACCACAAAGGCAGACACGTTCCCAGCCTCAGAGTCCAAGGAGGATGCTACTCCTTAAGCACCGGGGTCAACACACAGCAGAGCAAGGTCTCCTGATGTGTTCACTCCAAAGGGTTGGTCATGGGGCACAGTGGCCCGACTGTGGGGACAAGACTCGATCTAAGCAAATCTGAAGACACATAAGATCCCAGGTGCCACATACGGCTTTCTCTAATCTTATACGAGAAGACGGTACACATCAGTATCGTCCCGTGGACCTCACGCGCCTTGGACGGCCCCTATGGTAGCCGTTTGGGGTGGATCCCTTCCCCAAGAGTTTACTGACTGAAACTGTGCAATTGCAGTCGCTGACTCCCGTGTCCTTTGGGCTCTAGGGGTGTGTTCCAATGAGGGCAGTTGGCTGGGGAGCCCTCCCACCCCACAAACTTTTCTGGAAAAGTTCCACTGCATTATGTGAGGTCGGTGGACACTTGGTGAGGGATTCACTCACCCCCCAACCCAGCCACCCTCATCTGCTGAAGGGGATTTCTAACTCCTGCCACCCCACAGAACAGCTGGGCTGGCTCTCGACCACATGCTGGCCACGCTCACCCCTGAGCGACGGACACCTGGACGTTATAACACGACAAAACGGGGTCTTCGGAAAATTCAAACTCCAATAGGTCACCATAGGCCTCGTTGCTGTCATCCTGGTCCTCCGGTCGTGGGGGATTTGCTAAAACATCGTAACCACTTTCATCATCTGGTTCTAACCGGGGGGGGGGGGCGGCAAACAAGAGAGAGGTCAGTAAGCTGGAGCAAGATTCCAGCTGTTCTCCAAAAAGGACCCTGGAAAAATTCTTTCCCAAGCAAGTCCTGCTCACAGCATCACCCCCACCCCCACCCCCACAAGCCCAGCTGAAACGAACAAGGCTGCTCACCACACACACAGCTGCCAGAGAACTCCGAAGAGCAACCGGGGCTACCGTCGTCAGGAGCCTGCAGGTTATTTAAACAGTCTGCAGAGAGAGGGGGAGAGAGAGAGAGAGAAAGAGAAACAAGATAACACCTGCTGGTAAGAGGCAAATGCTGCTGGAGTTCGGGAACATCTCACGCTGGGGCTGGTGTCACCTCCTGACAAGTCCCACTGCACACGCCTCCAGGTATCTGACTGAAACCTCCCCACGCGTCCACCCGCCTTCCTGAGGGACTGCCCGCCTCACCGCCCCAGCCTGCCAAACAAAAGCTAGCCTGGCTAGCTAAGAGTTTTCCAGCCCCCCACCTTGCAAAACTCAAAGTATGTATCTCTTCTTTGACAGACTAACATTGGGCCGCTTTTCCCGGTAAAGGGTCACTTAGAGTAAACGGGGGGTGGGGGTAGGGGGAACGCAGGTGAAAGGCTGTGAAGTCACCGTCTAGATGCTTGAACAAGACCGTGTCTTGACCTCTGCCGTACCTGTTAAGAACTTCTCCAGAAGTTCGCTGTGGTTCACTTTCTTGATGGTTCTACCTGAGTACGTAGCCAGGGTAGCATCAGCACCGTAGGAGAGGAGCAAGCGGACAATTTCGAGATGATCATTCTTGACAGCATCGTGGAGAGGCCTAGGAGAGGTGCGGAGGATTACACCTGTGCACGCGACGCTTGCTTCTAAGGACACGGGGCAAAATCGAGCGTGTGCGGCCAAGCCTCATAGGCGCGCTATTTCACCGAGGAGGTGAGTGTACGGTCGCTGCGACAAATTACTCTGTTATTTCAACACATAACCCTTTACGGGACAGGTGAAGGGACCATCTCAGGCCTCATTCTTCAATGCAAATCTCTCTTAATGCATGGCCCAAGGAGGAACTCAGGCCACGATGAAAACGTTTCCAATGAACTTAAATAGTGACAGACTGTATGAAGGTAACATACGGCGGGGTGGGGGGAAGAACCCCAGCATCACGGAAGCAGATACGACAAGCCATTGTTATACCATTACAAACAAAACCCAAAAAGTGCAGTTTGTAAAAGAAACTAGGGGCAAAGTGGAACCTCTCCTGAAACCAATTTGGAGATGAGTGATCAACCCTCTCGCCCAGAAGCAGTCGACAGGCAGGGCGAGTTCTCAGGAGGATACAGAGTCCTCCTGTCCGTGTCCACTGGGGTCAGGAACACTGTCCGCAGTCCCATCCAGAAAGGATGCTATTTGGAAACCATGAACCACCAAATACCTTACGGTTTTGCTCATTTTATGACTGTCAGGAAAGCCCCAGTGCCCTGCCTCGTGGTGGCATCCCAGGTCCAACCAGGAAGATGCTTGGGCTGACTCACACCTGGGCCTCTGGCCAATAAACCGAGGTCAAGGACAGAGTGGGGGTCAGGCCCGGGGATGTGGGTGGACACGGCAGGTCCTATCAAGCCAGTTGCCACTGGACCTGTCTGTACTCCTGCAACTTTCAACTCACATATATGTTCAAGAGTGAGATTCAACAGACGCTGGTGGAGAGTCCAGGGTCTTAAAAGAGAACACCCCTGATTATTCATGCAGGCTCAACATTTTCAGGGACTTCTGTCCATAAGAGTGTCACAGAGTTTTAAAGTTCTATGTAAATTTGCCAGAAAGATCTGTCCGATTCCATTCTAGAGGACTCCGCCACCAGTGTGCTTACATGGCACTCACTCTCCATCTTTCCTTCTGGGGTTCCCCGCACACCCTGAGAACCACTGCCTATGCCCCAGCAGGGCCACACCAAGAGCAACACCGCCACTGACCCGGTTCCATCCTGGGCACTGCAGTTGACATCGGCACCATATTCAAGGAGGTGTCGTATGATGTTGAGCCAACCTCTTGCACAAGCCTCGTGCAGGGCACAGTAACCCGTGTTGTCGCGGTGGTTCACATCACAAATCTTGTTCTCCAGGCAGTACAAGACCACTTCCTACGGGGAGAGGAGAGGAGAGGAGAGGAGATACCATCAGACAACCATACAGTGAAACTTGTAAGGGTGACATCCCCATAGCTTGGCCGTGCCCACTTTCAAAGGCATACATCCTTGGGGCCAAAAGCCCACCATGGCGCGGGGAGGTGGCAGGCATCCTGGTGGGGCATGAGAGTGTGTGAGAAGGGCTTGGAGATGCAGACAGTGTTGTCTAAGGCTCTGCTGCACCAGTGGCCTGGCCATGGGCAAGTTACCCTTGAACTTCTCCAAGCTTCCACAGGGCTGCTGAGAGGATGCATTCGGATAGCGATGAAAGCCCTCAGCCCAGGGGCCGAAGTGACCAGTACAGAGGTGTCACGGCTGCTAACATCTTAGATGACACATTGCCAAGCACAGACCATTCTCACTTGATGGGTCTGTTCAGTCAGTGGCAGTGGACGATAACACAAGTTTAGATAAAAGTATGGATGACCAACACTTAAAGAGAGCTTCAATCAGCCGGAGAACATTCCCCAGCTTAGAGAAGCAGGGACACCCAGGTCAGCTACATCCTCGCGCCCCCTGTTAAGACCCCAAATCAGAACCTGGGCCTCAGATGCTCTTGTCTGTATGTTAAGTAGAGTTAAAGAGAAGCTCTCTCCCTCCATTCTCGAGGAATGACACAAAATGCCTCCAATAACCCCACCCTCTATTTTGCCTCACTCCACCCTCTCGAGTAAATATGAAAATTTTAGACTGATTCTGCCCCAAGTTAATGACAGAAACCTGATACACCACAGGCTGCAACCTCCACATTTCAAGAATCAAATAAAATGTTCACCCCCGCCCCCGGAGATGTTCTGTGTCAACACTGTGCATTAGAATCACTGTTATTAACCTTATTTCTTTGGCTTGTTAAAATATTAATATGAACCACTCCCAGTAAGCAGAGCAGGAACTTATTCAATGTTTTATTACCTTAAGAAAGTTTTCAGACACATCGAAAGCATTTGCCAACAGAAAACACGTTATACTGTTTATACTGGGTAAGTCGTGCCCAGCAGAGAGCTGTCAGGTTCTGAGAGCTGGGAGTAGGCAGAACGTGCATGTGGCCCAACACATGGTCTGCTGGGTAAGGGGGGATGGGATGGGGTCAGAACAGGCCTCCTTGTGACATCTCTCAGGTAACTCATCTGTTAAACCTAAAACGGGGGTCATTCTAGCCGCCCATAAGTGCGAGATGGGTTCTGTAAAACCTTTTATGCCCTTTGGAGGACACGCCAATCAAAGGTGACCACTCACTTGGGAGCAAACTAGAATGTTCCATTTGCTTACCACGTGAACCTAATGGGGCATGCTGGTAAACCTGGCCATCGGTGCCCTGTTACTTCAGGTCACTGCAGCAGCTCCCTTCCAAAACAAGAGGAGGAAGAGAAAAGGCACGCCCACGAATGCGTTTCTCCGTTTACATCCCAACCTGCCAGAAAGCCCACAATCCTCTGGGCTCCCAGGCCACCTGCCCCGAGCCCTGGTATCCAGGATACCGCATGAAGCTGCTGCTCTTTTAGCAGGCCCTCACTAGCCAGACTTGAGTGGACGGCTGCAAGCTAATGAGTTGTGTGCCCCAGCCAGGGAGAGGCCCTGTCACGTGGCTCTGGGATCAGGTCTGAACGCCACCAACTGCTGTGCACACATCAATTTACTCAACCCAGGGTTTATTTGCTGTGACAATCATGGCCTTCACCTGGAAACCTTCATCACTACTAGGGCAGATTCAAGGGTACCTAGAAATGAAAGGCCGTCCAAGCTGATGGGTAAGTCAACTCTCTTCTCCTGGAAGATGGCAGCAAAGGCAGCAGTAGCCCCACGGCCAGGTCAGACTTTTTGCCACGGGCTGTCCTAACTCAACCACGTTGATCCCACTATTTACACAGTGCTTCTCATTTCCCCAGATGAGGACGTCTTCTGTCACCCACAGGAACCCAGGAGATAGCAGGAAAGGAAGGTAGTACTATCCTCATTCAACACTTGGAAACTGAGGCCCAGAGATATTAAACCCCAAGTTCAACATGAAGTACTAGACCTATAACTCAGGTCTTTGGTACCTGGTCAGCTGGGAAGATTCAAAAGGCCCCAGAGGGCCCCAGTTAGAGGGATGCAATCCAGCTGTGACGAGCATCCCACAGGCCTTCTCTGTTGGGGGTCAAGTGGGCTAACTACACTCTCCTAGCTAGGAGGGTGATGGCCTCTAAATGGATGGCAACCATCGCCACCAACACTTTCTCTAACTGAAAGGTGAAGAAGCGGGGCGAGTCTGTCGACGCAACAAATTCCTTGGTCTATTTTCTCCGCTAGAAATAAACGGGAGTGTCTGAAGGGCAGCCCAGCCATTCCCGAGCAAAGTCAAACTGCTTTTGTCGGACAGCTCTCTGTTCAGCAGCTATAAGCCGAATGCCATTACCCGGAAAATGTAACCATAAAGGCCATAAGCCCGACGTTGTGAGTTAATTAAATGCCTCATTAACTTTTTAAGAAACATGACATTCAATTCATAGAAAATTTAACCATCACCGCTAAAGGCACAAGCATGTGGTTGCACACTGGCGTTTTAGCCTAAGAAATAGAAGCCTTTTTCCCAGGAGGGAAAGGTTTGAGGTCTTTGGCCACACAAGTGATCTATTTAACGCGGATCTGAAGCCAGAGTGTGTTTCTAAACTTCCAGAACCAGATTATCATGACATAAAGATCAGACAGCCTTTATACTGCACATGGTATCTTTGGCTAAGCAGAAGAAAATAACCAAGAATGCTGAAGACAAAACTTCAGGAAAACCCTCCCAAACCACACCCTTATCTGCTTAAGCAAACTGTCCTTCAATTTGAAAAGGTTGAAGCTGCCACATCTCCCAACTGGGCCATCATCCCAACATTTAAAATTCTGCCCAGAGAAATCCCAGAAAGTTGGATTCAAAGTTGAAAGCGTTCATCTACTTGTCACAATGTTCAGCATCAACACTGGTGATCTGTGGAATCTACATATTGAAATTTACATTTGAAGAAAAAAACAAATCCGACCGTAAACATTCCCAAGGCTTCCTGTGCAATCAAAGGCCAGGTAGCCTAAAAAAGGATGGATCAAGTGCCCCTTGGTCCAGGCCTCAGAGCCACCAAACCAAAATGGAAACTGTCTTAGAGGACCAACGAGGGTCTTTTGACCTCTCTGGTCCCAAAGGGAGGCTGCTGGAAATGATGCCAAGCTCACAGGTGGGGCTCGGAGCCCCGCCCTCCACGGCGGGTGCAGCAGCACCCCGCCCCCCCATCTCCAGCATTTGCTGGAAGCGGGAGTCTACTTTCTCAACCCTAACCCAAAAGTTGGGGTTAGGGGTCTCCCCCGCACCTCCAGCGTTTGCTGGAAGCAAGGAGACTATCTTCTCAACCACGGGGGGGTCTAGCTCAACACTATGTGCAACATCTGCTCTGTCCTCCTAGGCGCCCGCTCTCAGCTCTTGGGAAACCAACTGGGTGCTCCTTGGACTTCACCTGCAAGTAACTGCGCTAACTACCACAAAGTGCTCTCTAGCTAATGGAGAGGTCTCCAAGAGACGTGTAGATAGAAACAACAGCACATTCAACCCACAACAACAACAAAAAAACATCCCAAACTAAGCATAGCCCTAGTGCTTCCAACTTCCCACCCACAGTCATACCTTAGGGCCAAGGCAGGCACACTTCCAAGGGCTCACGGCACTATGGACCGGGGTGGGGGGACACGACGGGAGACGGGGGACAGGGGCACAGAGCTGGCTGAGGGTGTGGGCGCCAGGGCTCCGGGCCAGCCTGGGTCCTGCCACCCCAGTGCTCAGCCACACCTCCACGCTCAGCCTGCTGCACCGCGTTTTACTGTCACCATTCAACTCCCAGAGGGCTGATGCCAGCACAGAAAAATGCCTTTGCCCTGTGGGCTATTACATCACAATTGCTACTGACAAGTATGGTGGGGGAACTGCACAGGGCAGAGAGAGTCATCTGTCTCACAGAGGTTTTGAACTGTCAAAAGGGCAATTCCAGTGTGAGCCAGTCTTGCTGAGGAGCGTGGTGGGCTCTGGAGCACTGCTGGATTGCTACCTGTACGGGTATCAGCTAACCCCTCTGAGGCTCAGTTTCCTCATCCGAGAGTGGGCTAGTACTCGTTACTCCCAAGTGAAGATGTTAAAAGGGTGAAAGGACTTACTACAGATCACACGGGCTTAGGCAGATATCAGTTATCTTTCTATGTTGCTCTAGCAATAGAGGCCATCACTGTCATCAGCCGTGCTGGGTTGGGATACAGCAGTGTGGACAGGGAGTTTTGTGCAAGGCTCAACCCGCCCATCAGCCCTCGGCTCCCGTGCCCTCTCAGAAAGAGACTGCTCAGGTCTGCCCCACTCCCACCCCTACTCTGCACAGACACTTCCCACCCGCTACCCCACAGGGGCATCACTCTGCCCCAAACAGCACAACTTAGTAGAGCTAATAACTACTCTCCTTCTTGCTATTCAGAATCCAAAAGGGCTCATTAAAATTCCCCTGGTCGCCAAGCCCTGGGTTAGGTCAGATTTTATATCAGAGATAAGTGAGCCGGACTGGCCGAAGCAGCCTACCTGCCTGAACGGGAACGGAACATCAGAGAGGCCTGCCTTTCTTTTCACACCACGACTGAACAAGCCACCAAAGAGCCCGCAGTGTGAGCGGGAGCCAACGCAAACACCCTGCTGGAACACCCAGCCCAGCCCGCCACGTGGAGGGGGCTGGGCTCTGAGACCCGCCCCCCATCCCCAGCCAGTGTGTCCCCCACCCAAGGAGCAGCAGCCGGCGGATCCTGATCCGGGGCACCCACAAGGATGCTCACCTCATAGTCAAGCCGGGAGGCCTGCTGTAGGAGGGTCTCGCCCGCATTCTTATTGACAATAAGTCTCCGCGCTTCCGGTGGCATCGGGCGGGACTGGGTGGTCTCTGGAGGGGAGCTTGACCATGTCAGCTGCGAGGCCTGGGAAGCTGGTAACAATTGCTGCAAACAGTCCAAGGGCTTCTGGTCCTGCTTGGCCGGCGAAGGATCATAGTCAGAACTGGGCTCAGGCCGCTTTCAAAATCTCCGGACGGTCACCTATCACGAAACCAGGCAGCGCATACATTTCAGGCTGTCCTTCCTCCACCCGGCTGGTTCGCCTCCTCCCTGAGTTACAAAGCTGAGTGGAGGAAAGCACTTTTCCTCCTCTCTGTCTGGGGGAGGCAGGGTGCGAGGAAGGGGTTGCATTTTTACTCGCTGGAAACTTCACCGCCACCCAGGAGACAGGTCCCCTAGGAAGGGGCAGGGACGTTTTGGGGGGAGGGGTTCAGGAAAAGGAAAGCTTTGTCCCCAGAAGCAGAGAAGTAGGCAGGCGGGATGTGCCTGCATGGGCCCGGGGGGCGGGGGAGAGCCAGGGGCAAGAGGTACCTTGCCATCCGCATTGTCCACCTAGGAGTCCCCTGGCAGCGGCAAGCCCCGCCTGGGCTCCTGAGGGATCAAATGCTTGGTTTTGCACGGTCGCTTCCCGGATGGTTTCTCGCTGTTGTCGGTGTATTGCTGCGGCAGGGGCGAAGGCTGCCAATCCATTTCTTCGTCCATGCACAGCACATCTGTCAGGGGAGAAGAAGCGGGCGTTACACAGTTGTAGCCGGTGAGGAAAGAAAAGCCCATTGTTAGCACTGATCGTTGGAGCAGCTTCAGTTTTTAAAGATATACCAATTATGTTTTCAAAGCACTAATATTTTAATCATCCCACATTCAACCGGCAAATAGGCTAACCCACGAAACGCCAAATGGCAAGTCGCTTCAAAGGGCCGCAAGAGAGGGCAGAAGCCAGCCCTTCGTGCGCTCCCGGCCCCACCCGTGGGGGGCCTGGGTGCTCGGGACAGGGCGACTGGGGACAGCCTGAGGCTGGAATGAGGGCACTGACAAGCGCCCGGGGTCACCCAAGACTTCCCTTCCTGCCCAGCCGCGGGCTGGGTGATGAGGAGCAGCCCAGGAAATCGAGCTCCCGCCTCACTGTCCATTCCATAAGGAAGTGTGCAGGCTGAAAGGACCTCATGAAGAAAACTCCCCGCTCGCCACACGCTACTCTTGTCAACTTGGATGGCCCTCAGGTCCCCTCCAGGGCCGTTTCCCACAGAGGGCGGGTGATCCAACCTCCAGGAGCGCCCCCCGCCCCGTGCGTACCTTGTTCATTGTCACTGCATTTAAGGGACTCCTCCAACCAGCTGCTGTTGCTTTTGGCCTCTGCCCTTTTCCTGCCAGGTTTCTCTTCGGAGATGCTATTGCCCTGGGGGGTGACCGCAGGCTGAACCGCCTGGGTCACTTCCTTCCTGCCCTGCCGGCCAGGTTTGCTCTCTGCTCCCGCCGTCCTCTAAGGTGCAGCAAGCGGCGCTGCTTTCTGGGATGGAGCCCTGTTAATTCAATGCACACCTCAGGTTGGTCAGCTCACTATAATGTGGCTCTTCTAAGTGGTTAGAGGAACTGTTTGTCATTTCCCTCTCAGGCCAGTCAGCTAATGGAGAAATAACTACAAATTAATGAAGAAGCCCCCCAGGGCAGGGTGGGGGAACAAACTGTCTTACACATCACTAACAGGGGTGGGGGAGGGGAGAGGTGTGGTCACTGTGTTGGCTGGAACTTGTCACCAAGTCTCGGGAGGGGGCCTATTTGCCTTTGGCCACCTTTGGGCTCCAGCCCCGGCACCTCGCTTTGGGGGGGTGGGGGGTGGGAAGGTGTGAGTGGCTCCCCCCAGGGCTCCAGGGTGGGACTGGAACTTTCCACTGCTCCGCTCCAGGACTTCCGAAGGGTGCCCTGCGGGCCTGAAGCGACATCGAGCTCACCTTTGCAGACCCGTTTCCGCTTGGCTTTCAGCAGAGTCCTCGGGGAGCACAGTGGTCTCAGTGTGGTTCCTATTGCCAGACACCTTGCGCTTTCTGTTCAGCCGGAGGGTGGGGCTGCGTGACGCGTCCGGGGCCGCCTGGTCGGTGGGGGACTCTCTGGGGGGCTCCGTGTCCATGTCCTCAGGAAGATCACTGTCTTCTGGGGCTTCAAAGCGGTCAGGTTTGCTTCCATCATAACACTCCCCTAGGGGAGGGGAGACAACCCGGAAAGGAGGGAACAAAGGTCACCAGGAGCAGGCAGGACCCCCATGCCCAAGGCAATCTGCTACCAACAGACCACCCCCCTTTGGAGACCAGGGGCCTCACACGCCGGAAGCACAAAACCCTCAGAAAGACGTCCCAAAGGAAGGACAGCTGAACACAGCCAGCAAAGAAAGCAGAAGATGAGGCGTGTAGCCCACTCACAATCCATCCTTCAAGGGTCAAGGTGAGGCATCTACACCATCCCTCTATAGGCATGTGAGATCACTCCCTAACTGCTTAACTCTCCAAGGTGGCTTACTTTTAAAGGGGGGGTGAGTGACCTCACAGTAAGATCCAACCAATCAGGGCATAGCTACAAATGACTATGGAAACAGCTGCTAGTCAACAAAAAAGGCTGATGTCATCAAGAGACCAAATAGCCCCCAACTGCCATGTACACAGACATAGCACCAATGTTACTTGGGTCAGCAGGGGCGAGGGTGAAGAAAAAGGGTACGGAAAGAATGGTGGGAGGCTGGGAAGCTGGGGAGACCAAGGCAAGAGGAGCCTGGCAAAGGGAAAGGAAAGGCTTCCTGGTGCACACACAAGGGTCAAGGGCAATTTCAAAGAACTCAACCAGATTGCTACAAGTCCGTCTGTCCTCCTTCCACACCCGTGGGGGGAAAAGCATTTCACTGCCATCGAGCGGCTGCTCCTAGTTCCTGTCTAGGAAGAAGGCCTTCAGTGACACCAGTCACCCACCTGGCACGTCTCCACGCCTTCCTTCCCAGGCAACAAGCATCTAAGGACATTTCAAAGACAAGACTCCAACCCCCTTCGTGGGGGTGGGGTGGGGGGGTGCGGCGGGCAGGGCTGAACTGCTCACACCTCAGCTCCGCCTGTGTTGCTCCTGCCCCCTCTGCTCAATCTAGCATCCACTTGGGGCTTTTCCTCCAATCACCCCAGCCTAACATCACTCCTCACTTTTGCTCTAGCCAAAGAAACAGTTCAACTGCTTTGCTAGTCACATTGTTTCTAACACACAAATAATTCCATAATGATCACTGTGCTGTTAAAGAGTTCCCCGAAGATGACCCTGTGTCCATCACCGGCCGGGGGTGGGGGTGGGCGTATGAGTTTGGTATTTTGTTAACACCTGAGCTAAGCTCCCACAGCCCGTTTTTCTAGATGAAATCATGGACACACCCCTCACATGCTGCTCGCATTCCTCCTCCTCTCCCTAGACCACTTCAAGTATCACTCCCACTTCTGCCCAGCCGGCTGGTCCCCTGATCAGCCTCTCTTGGGGGCATTCCCAGCATTTAATGGCAGCCAGTTGTGGGGATGAACCTCACCCTGGCCTGGGCTAGCCTGACCTGTGTTCTCAATGGTGGAACACACTTAGCTTTTCTCCAAGGGTATCCCAAGGTGGGAGAGATCCCCATCTACTCTTGCCGGAATGGTGGAATCACCCCAACCGCGAGGGTCTCCTGCCATGGCAGCAGGAGAAACCCCAAACTCCTGGCCTGTGCTTACGGGTGATGCAGCCCAGGCTACCGCAGGCCCGGTGAAGACGGCGTGCTGCAACTCTCACTCGGGCTGCTCTGTGACCCTCTTAAACACTCGGGCAGGAATGGCGCCGCTTTACAACTCGGCCCCCTTCACTTGTAAAGTGGGAATGTTACTGCTAGCCTCCCTCCAGGGTGGGCTTCATAATCACGGGCCGGGCTCAGCACAGAGAAAGGCTGGAAAAATCCCTTTAACCAAAAGATGCCAAGACTTTCAGACCAGCCTGAATCTCAGGCCTGAAATGTAGGAAATTTTAAGAGGTGAGCCCTGCTGGTTACACCATTGGACTTCTCTGGTCCAATCTGGTCCAATCAGCCTTCCCTAAAAGCTCCGTGGGAGGGGATCCATGGAGGAATGGAAGGGCTACCTTAAGAACCCCCATGTCCAATTTGAAAGTTTCTTTTTCCAAACTAGGTCCATCTACCCTTCCCCCAACCCCGGAGCCTTTTAGGGCAAAGATCTCAATTCCCCTCAGCTAAGGCCCCCCAAGACCTTACGCTAGTGTGACCTTACCCAGGCCAGTAATAACCCTGAAGGACACCCACCCCGACTGCCCAAGATGCCCATGGCCACCAGCCATAGGGTAGAGGCTCCGTGTCACTTAGAGCTTCTCAAAGACTGTTCTAACCATGACCCACAGGAGGATTACCCTTGAGGGCAAAGGAGATGGGGAGATAAATAGATACACGGGGATCCTAACCATCAGGCTTTGCCATCATTGCTACTTTTGGCCCTTCTAAAAGTGGGAAGCCACGTGCCCTTGGTCACCCAGTCTAAGCAAGATGTGAACGTGGTCCCTGCAGCATGGTCCTATGACTCACAGCACATATATCCCAAATTCATTATGATTGTACCATAGCATCACCTCACAGAAGCATCACCACAGCAACATTTACAAGTCACTGTGGCAGCAAAGCACCCTCACCACTGTTGAGCCATGCCCAGTGAGGCCTAAACAAGGTGAGAGGGTTCTGACCTGCTGGAAGGCTCCCCAGGATTAAAATCCCCTTCTCTGTAGCTTAACTATAATAGCACCTCCAGTCAGGGCTAACCTTGTTCAAAGTTACACCCGCTACACAAGGAGTGCAGGGGATCTCTGTTCCAAAGTAGTTTACAAACGTGCAAGTGCTCAGCTGGAAGAGAAGTTCCCTGAGCAAAGAAGTTTCATGAAGCCCCTCGACTGAGGCTTCCTCCAGCTCCTGGCCAGGCACTGCCACTGAGCAAGTCCTAGGCCTGTCCCAGCCAAGTGGTTGGCAAGGGAGATGGTTACTCCAAGTTTGAGAAGGAAGGGACCAGTGCCTCCTTGCCCCGCCCCATCTTCAAATGCCACTGAGGGTTCCTAGTGATGAACTTCCAAGTCTGGGGAACCACCCAACTCATTTGGTGAACTTCCAAAATAAAAATTTCACTCAGCCACCCATGTGATCATAAAGAATAAATGAGTATCTCGGCCACTGTGTTTTCAAGTTAATTCCTTTTTTTAAACAAGCCCCTAGCAACAAGATGCACCCGCACCAGGACAACCAGGGCCACGCAAACAGCACCCACCACCTTGGAAGCTCCTGGTCCCTCCATGGGTAGGGGCTGCCTCAGAAGGGGGAAGGCATCTTGAAGGCATCCTGGACCCTCTCTGTGACCCCTGCCCGCCCCAAATCCCCGCCCCAGCTCCCATGTGCTCACAGCTCGGCTCTCGGCCACACCTACACCCATGAGAAGGACCTGAGCCCATATCAGCTCAAGACATGATGGCCCAAGAACAAGAAGGCCCATTCATATCCAGCTGAATGGAGTGAACACCTGCTGGGCCTTGGACGTGGAGGCCGCAGTAAGAACAGTGGCCCCTTCAGGTGACCTTTCCTGACCCGCTATTTACAAACCCCACGTCTCTACAAGATAGAGGGTGGGTGGGGAACCCACCTCCGTTGCCCCAACCTTTCAAACGGAGCCCCTCACCTTCCCCAACCCTTCTCCTGCCCTCCCATGGTGGCCATTCATGGCTCACTGGGCCATGTCCCGGGTGCTCCAGGAAGAGACCCGTCGGTCGGTCTGAGATTGAAGGCAGGCGGTGGGGGGAGGGGGCTTTCGGAATCATCTGGGGCTCAGGCCCTGCTCCCCATCAGCCACACCGAGTTCTCGTCTCCACGCTCAGCAGGAAAGACTGGGAAGGACGCACACAAACGTCTCTGGGAAGAAGGGCGGGTGAGGCCACTGAGACGTGAAGGGCAGCGGCCACCCTGGGTTTGGCCACGTTGCTGGAGAAAAGGGCGAGAAGACTCGAGGCCGGTTAACTGCCCGCTCCCTTCCTCCAGCCTCCCTCACCGTCCACCCACAACAGGCAGATCCCATCCTCAGAAAAGTGCAGCCCCGTGAACTTGGCCTTGCCCACTTTTATCACATCTCTCGGAGAAACTTCCCCAGGAGCTGAGTTATGAGGCCACTCAGGAGGGTAAGGGCTGCGTGTCAGCTGTGAGCACAGGCAAGGAGGGAGGCCTTCTTGCTGCTTCACTCCAGGGTGGCCTGGACCCTCCGTTTTTCATTCCAATCCCGAGGGGGAGGAGCTCGGAATCGTCTACTCCAGGCACATCAAGAGCCCCATCCCTCGGGTAAGGCCGCCACTGACTAGCCCCAGAAATCCCCTTCTACGGGAGCCACGTGGGACACACCGGTCCCGCTGTGGCTTACCCAGAACCCTGGCCACAGGCCTTTGTCTGACCCCAAACATAAGCTGGGGGAGGGCAGTGCTCCAAGCAGCACAGAGAAGCACACGCTGCTGCTGACCACAATTCTCCCGAACTGCATCAGGCACCCACGACCTAAGCGTGCGGGCGAACGCCGACCCTACGACCGGGTCCAAGGGCCTGGGCCTCCCAAACGTGCCCACCACCCCCGACTGTCCCGTCTCAGGAGGATTTCATGCCCACCCTGTCCTCGACGTTCACCGAGGTGCCCTCACTCACCATCACCGGTGAGGTTTCTGGGGTCCGGAGCAGGCTGCAGGCCGCAGGCCACAAGCACGCACACTGAAGAAAGCGGGAGAAAGACCTCCACTTGCTGCCAACGCATCTCATTCGCCCAGGAAGTCTCGAGGGCCAAGCCCGAAGTCAACCCCAGTGTGGGAGCAGCCGAGGGGACCGCAGAGTGTGACTCGAGGCCAACACGAGCTTTCTCTCCAGTTCGGCCTCCAGAACAGAACACACCCGTCTGGTGGGAAGAACGGCCTCGCTGATCCCACGGCCTGGGAGCGTGGTGTCAGCTCCTCATGACTGCAAACGAGCCTCCACAGAACACAATGATGCTCATCTCTCTGGGGCCTTCATCAGCCCTCATCGCACTTGAACGAAACCTCTGCCTCTGGAGGGAGAGTCCGAGTACTCTCCACTCCCACCCACAGGAGACTGTCACTCTGGAGGGTCTGGCTCTGGCTGCAAGTGCCATTCCACTGCTACCAAAAACCCGTGTCCGTACCTGCTACAGAACAGAACACATACCTGCTACGCCGGAGGTCCTGCACTGCCATTCCTCTGCTCTACTGTATCAGACTATTACTAACTACAGGACTAGCATTGCTCCGGAAAAAGGAGACGCGTGCCAGGGAACAGCATTTCATAGGTGCTTCACTCCTGGATGCCGCAACGCTCAAAAGGACAACCAGCCTTGCAATCCACAGCTGGGAAGGGTGGCCAGAGCAGCCCGTTCTCCGAACAGCCAGCACCCAGACGCTGGGCCGTCGGAAGCGTACTGTTTCCTCTCACCTCCCTCGGCACTGGGAGCGGAAGCGCCCCGTTCCCACCGACGTGGTACCACACACGAGCCGCCTGGGTTCACTTACATCTCTCACTGTCGTTCTGGTTGGCAATGGCCTCCTCCGGGGCGACCGACTTTGGCTTTTTGTCCTGACTTCCTTTCAGCCTTTCCCAGTCAGCGGGGCTGAATTTGCGCACCTCGGAGTCTTTGGTCGTGGGGTGGCCACCTTCTCGCTCTTTCATCTCCAACTCTGAGAAGCGCATCACTGCACGCTACAAAGAGAACGGAGATGGAAAAAAGACACACCTTACCACCAAAGCTATTTCACTGCCCTTACCTTAAAGGAAGGTATCTTCAAAGAAAAGTTTGCCCAAAACCAACCACAATTTATGATACAACTGAGATATTTTAAAATTGAATGATAAAAACGGAAGAGTGTCTATGTGTAACTAGTCACACACTCTTTCTTCGTAAAGCCATATGTATGTAGATATATATGTGGTGTGTATGTAAAGCCATACATACACTGTGGCATACAGACAGACATTCTCTTTCGAAGGTAAATAAAACAAAACAAAAACACAACGCAAAGAAAGCGAAACAAAAACACAACAGAAAAGAAAACAAATGCACAGTGAATAAAGACGACCATGGCCCACAAACTTCCCTTTGTATATTTGGAAATGAAATTTAACTCAAAAGGTTTATGGAAGATTCTAGTAATAAAAATTTGAAGAATTGACCTCACAGTAAGCAGCGGGTAGACATAAAATACTGTCCTCTTGTAATCCTTCCATCTATGTAATTAAAATCGGCACTCAATGGATCATTTAGATAACTTCATCCATTTTTATAAGCATAAACCAATTTTTTTCTTAACATTGCAAAACAATTTGGCTTTATTTGTGTTTTAATTAAAAGTAAAATATCTTAAGGAAATTCCTATACAACATCTATCATTCACTAGCAAGTTAAATACATACTCTATCCCTTTAAGCAAGGTTTGTGTTTTTGTTTTGTTTGTTTGTTTGTTTTTTGGGTGGAAAAAAAAATTGCACGAATCTCACAGACATGCGGCCGCTACACACCTCCACCAAGTATCACGTAAGGCATTCTAAGCAGCGCTTTTAGGTATATTTGTTAACGTACAGTAACGGCAGAGAAATCAAAGCGATTGATAGGTAAATGTCATGCAGTCTTTTAGATATCCTTCGCAATAATTAAAACTTCCGTTATCAGCATTCGAGTGGAGTTCGCTTAAAATCTACAGAATAACTTAAAGTATCCACTTACGTCCCCTTACTGGACACATTTCAAACATTTAAATTATCCTAAGCTTCATTAACCAAATCAGCCCAGTGTCCTGCCCTATCATACCCCCGGCCCCCTCCTCTTCACACATTAAAAAAACCTGACAACTGGTCAGGCTCCTGAAATTCGGGTGGTGGGGGCTCACCTGCAATGCCCGCTCCTCCCGGCTGAGCTGACGGGAGTCTGCGTACAGTCCGGTAGCGACACACTTGAACCGGTCACCCACGTAACCAGCGGAGTTTGCGATTCTCTTTGCCAGCTTAGATGGCTTCGGTTTCAGAACTTTGCCATCGGTTGATCCTGCCTCGTCAGCTCCGTCTTTCGTGTAGGTGGGGGTGACGTCCACACTCGGTGGGGCACTGCCCACGCAAAATGGTTTGGGATCCTCTTGGGTTTTCCCGAACGTGGCCGCAGAGCCGTCGCTCCCCAGGGTCGGCTCCAGGAATGCAGTCGATACCGGCGTCACCAGGTTCTCCTTGTTGGTTACCGCTGGAACATTCTCCTTGCTTAAGCCGGAAACTGGCTGGCCCAGAGCCTGTTTGAAAGTATAGGCTTCGTGGAAGTCACTGATGCACCCCAACTCCTCTCTCAGAGCAATGAAATCCCGGTGTGGCTGTAGGGCCATATTTTACTTTTTTATTTTTTAATATATGTTCACATGTTTCCATAAAGGATCCAAGGTGGCCCATAACGTAAGGACACACAATATTAGCTTTAAAAAAACATGAAAAAAAAAAAAAGGGAAATCATGATCCTGGAAATGGGTTGCATCCTTTTAAGGGGTGAGAATAACAGAATGAGTGAGCCAAAGATTTGGGAAAGGATCTCACATTTCCAAACGTCCAAATCTTAAAATTGCACCAAGTGGGAATGTAGCTGTGGCAGTATTAACCTGAGAGAGCTCTATGATCGTTGTCTTTACTCATCACTTGGTTGCAAGGTTATAAATGACAGGGTAAGTGAAGGAGGGCAAGTAGACAGATAAGAGTCATTTCCTGATTCTCAAAAGAAGGGGCATCACCTAGGAAAGGGGACTGCAAAATCCTACAGGAATCCTCTTCATATACTAAATTTTCTAGGTGGCAAAAGTATCTCCTTTGACCCTAGCAGCCAGATGGAACTTAGAAAAGTAGTGAAAAGCTACTCAACTGAATGCAAGTCATATGACTAGGAGCATGTCAGTGAAAAGTTCAAGGGAAGATGCTGTGGAAGAGCAGTTCACCTTGTGGTTGAGCGTCCTCAGAACGTGCAATGGGAGGTGCAGTACCTGCTCTGTCTCACAGGGACCCTCCAACCTCTAAATGCATCTTTCCTGGGAAGCTGAATTCAAAAAGTCAATTTTAAAAAAAGATAGGGCTTCCCTGGTGGCGCAGTGGTTGAGAGTCCGCCAGCCGATGCAGGGGACACGGGTTCGTGCCCCGGTCCGGGAAGATCCCACATGCCGCGGAGCGGCTGGGCCCGTGAGCCACGGCCACCGAGCCTGCGCGTCCGGAGCCTGTGCTCCGCAATGGGAGAGGCCACAACAGTGAGAGGCCCGCGTACCACAATAAATAAATAAATAAATTAATTAATTAAAAAAAGATAAAAGTCTCTAGTAGAGAAATTGTATCAGAGCCTAGTATTAAGAGCTGTAGAGCCACAAGTTTCCCATGATACGGCCTTAGCAGAGGCTGTTAAGGCAGTGACAGAAAATTTGTACCGAGGGAAATAGCAGAAGAGTTTGCCTACAATTCACGAAAATGCTCCCTGCACTTGGCCTGAAGGAAATCAGCAAAATTTGTAACAGCTTGTGTATTTGTATGCGGGATGGAGAACGAGTTTAATTTTTAAATTTCTCTGAATTATCACGTAAGATTCAGAAGATGCTCTCTCTGCCTAGAAGCCACCCCACTGGGATAACTATACCTACGGAGTGCCTTTGCCTATGACTCCTACTTGCTAACAGACTGGCAGCCTGGCCCCAGGGCCTGGTCGCTGCTCCCAGTGCAATGGTGGATATGGTGTCAACGGTTGCAAAATCAAAGCCCCTTACATCCTCTCCATGCCTCGGTCCCACCCCCCACCCCACTCACCATTGATGTTCAGGAAGGGGAAGGTGTCCTGGATGGGAACGTGGTGCTGTGACTGGTCCAGCTCACCTTCCTCATCTTCTTCATCCACACCATTATCTTTCTCATCCCAAGGAGCAGATCCAGTGGATCCTACCCGAGAAACACACACACACACACAAAGGTCAAAAGTGAGGCGCTCACGTTGCACTGTCACCCCTGCAGCTGACCCACTGTTCAAGCTAGGCACTGCCAGCACAGAGGTTCCTTGGGTTCAGTGTGAACCCTCAATGCCAAAGAGTGGGAACCAAGGGTGTTCACCCCACTCCCAGCTCCTCCTACGGAGCCCCAGTGCAAGCTCTCATCCCCTCCCCTATCCAGGAGCTGCAGACCCTACTCCCCTCTCCTAGAAACCTTTTAATTCCTACTCTAAACCCCTTTCTACACATTCGCATCCCTTCTAAGGACCCAAGGAGCACGGCTTCTCTCCTTTATAAGCTTACTGTGAAGACAGACCCTTCCCTCATGGCAGAGCCTCACTAGATTCACTGGAGGTCAAGTCTAAATTATCTGGCTCTTAGTCGGAACTGGCTCAACATTGAGTAAATATAGGGATCAGGTGGTATTCTCCTAGGAAAAATACCATACAAATTAAATGATCACTTACCCATCATTTATAAAGAGAACTTAATAGCCTTCGTAATGTCATGGCAATTGATTCTTAGAACAGCCTTTGAAATACGCAGGAAAGATGAGAACCCAGATTTTATAGTGGAAGAAGCTGAGGCTCAAAACGTTGAATGACTTGATTCAATGTCCCACAAGTAGTGAAATAGAAAGACCGAGGTTTATAACTCAGACCTTCTAAGTTTTAAGCCCTCCTTCTTCTAAACTACCTGGCCTCTCTTCTCAGTGTTGAGTCCCAAGAGAAGTTATTTTTTTTTTTTTTTTTTTTTTTTTTTTTGCTGTACGTGGGCCTCTCACTGTTGTGGCCTCTCCCGTTGCGGAGCACAGGCTCTGGACACACAGGCTCAGCGGCTATGGCTCATGGGCCTAACCGCTCCGCAGCATGTGGGATCTTCCCAGACTGGGACACGAACCCGTGTCCCCTGCATCGGCAGGCGGACTCTCAACCACTGCGCCACCAGGGAAGCCCTGAGAAGTTATTTTTTATAGAACTCAATACCCCCTCTTCTTTCTAATGCTTTACTGTTCCACTGGGTGGGCAGGAAGACTGTGCTGAGTTTATATCTTTTGTTCTCTGGGTTCTTTCTAGGGACAGCATTTCTTGCTTTATTTACCAGTCTTCAACTTTGTAAGCGAGGCGACTTTCAAGTCGACTATCGCTTTTAGGGTCCAGCCCGGAACCTGGCACACTGTCCACCTTCTCCCCAGCAGCTGAGGCCTCACCTGGGTTAATGATAGAGCCCTGGGGCTGGGGGATGTCACACACTTGATATATCTTCACTGGGTTCATGGGCACCTCCTTGGTGCCGTCGTACATCAGGTTGAATTCCCTGCTCTTGTTGAGCGCACAGCGGAGCTGGGCCTTCCATTTAGCTGGGTCGGGGTCGTCCACCCCTTCCTGGTACTTCCCCTGTCTCCACAGCCCAGGCCTGAGGGATAGGAAACTGCAGTGAGTGCCTGCTTGTTGCCCAGAAACACTGGAAAGTGTGCCCCTCCTCCCTCGTACAGACACAGATACACACAGCCCTGCCTGACCGCCCCATCACCCCAACTCCAATTTACAGAGACTGCAGCAGAAAACACCACGCTGGGGACCAGGCAAGGCAGGGCCTGAGACAAATTCAGCCAAATGCAAATACAGTATTTTAAAAAGAGGAGCCTCATCTCAAGTGCTTGTGCCAGCATCAACTGTCAAGACTACAATGGCCTTAATGAAGGGTTAAAAATAAAGAAAAATCTGGAACACGTATACACCAAAATACTAATGGCAACTTTTGGATAGCAAGATTTCAGGTAATTTTGTTTTGTTTGGCTTGCCTTATTTCTTTTTCACATGAATTGCTTATATAATAAGAAGAGAAAGGGAGGTGGCGTATGATATGAAGAATTTAGGCTTGCAGTTCCCTCTCCCTTCAGTCTTTAACCTGATGCACAAATAACTGTTGAAACCAAGTACCTTTAGGAGTAGCAGCCCATAGGAGGGCAGGAAGCACGCTCTGGGGGTTCAGCTGGCCTCAGTGCGAGGCTGAGGGCCTCAAGTCCTAATAAACTCACACCACCTGCCTTTCCCTGCTTCCTCAAACTCCCACATTGGGAACATTTTGCTGGGAACACCAGTGGCTGGTGGCCTGGGCCAAAACCAGTGTGGCCCCGCCTCTCTGGTTTTCAATTTCCAGGTCTAACAGGCATCTATGTGTCTGTTCACGGGATATCAGCCCTCCCCCACTGTTAACGTATCTCAGATGTCTACACTTTCTTCAGGGCTGTGACGTATGTGCTGGTGCAGAAAAGGGGGATGTCTTTTGCAGAGGACTCAAGATCAAGAGAACGAGATGGACCGGCCAGACTGCTCCCACTTGATGTTAGGAAGATAAGGTGGCCATGTAGTTAGAATTCTGCAGGGGAACATAGCCTATAGAGTCTATGGGTTTGCGGATCCACAACTTTTATTTTTTCAGTAATGCCAACCAAGCTCGTAAGAGACTGACATATAATCCAGAATGCCAGTCTACTCGTTTTCAAAGGGGGATAAAGCTGGTCAGTGACCAGCATGGTTAAGTCCAATAACCTGGACATAACCATGTATGATCTCAACCAGTAACTCCTGTATCTGGTTTCTAATGACAATTCCAAGAACATAAGACCCACTCAACATTTAAATCCAAATTTTCAGATGACTCCAAAGCTAAATGGAAATGATTTGATATTGAACTCTAAATCTGCATTATCTAGACTATCTCTTACCCAGTTGGGTAACCCAGAAGCGACAGTAAGAGGCTCCTGCTTTCCCAAAAATCACAGGGCGTAAAGATGAAAAGCACTGGAAAGGCAAGACCCCCAGTGAATTTGCAAAGCTGCTCTTGTGTCTTTGTCTTTTTGACCTTGAAGCCAGGAGAAATTCTAAAAATACAAATGTATTCATTTTTAAAACTTGACTTTACTGACTATTGTTCAGATCCCCAAGCCTACAAAAATAATTTTAGTTTTTTTAAAATGCTCCCTCTTCAGACTATACTACAAAGCTACAGTAATCAAGACAGTGTGGTACTGGCACAAAAACAGAAAGATAGATCAATGGAACAGGATAGAAAGCCCAGAGATAAACCCACACACATATGCTCAACTTATCTTTGATAAAGGAGGCAGGAATGTACAGTGGAGAAAGGAAAGCCTCTTCAATAAGTGGTGCTGGGAAAACTGGACAGGGACATGTAGAAGTATGAGATTAGATCATTCCCTAATACAATACACAAAAATAAGCTCAAAATGGATTAAAGACCTAAATATAAGGCCAGAAACTATCAAACTCTTAGAGGAAAACATAGGCAGAACACTCTATGACATAAATCACAGCAAGATCCTTTTGGACCCACCTCCTAGAGAAATGGAAATAAAAACAAAGATAAACAAATGGGACCGAATGAAACTTCAAAGCTTTTGCACAGCAAAGGAAACCATAAACAAGACCAAAAGACAACCCTCAGAATGGGAGAAAATATTTGCAAATGAAGCAACTGACAAAGGATTAATCTCCAAAATTTATAAACAGCTCATGCAGCTCAATAGCAAAAAAACAAACAACCCAATCCAAAAATGGGCAGAAGACTTAAATAGGCATTTCTCCAAAGAAGATATACAGACTGCCAACAAACACATGAAAGAATGCTCAACATCATTAATCATTAGAGAAATGCAAATCAAAACTACAATGAGATATCATCTCACACCAGTCAGAATGGCCATCATCAAGAAATCTAGAAACAATAAATGCTGGAGAGGGTGTGGAGAAAAGGGAACACTCTTGCACTGCTGGTGGGAATGTGAATTGGTACAGCCAATATGGAGAACAGTATGGAGGTTCCTTAAAAAACTAAAAATAGAACTACCATATGACCCAGCAATCCCACTACTAGGCATATACCCTGAGAAAACCATAATTCAAAAAGAGACATGTACCAAAATGTTCATTGCAGCTCTATTCACAATAGCCCGGAGATGGAAATAACCTAAGTGTCCATCATCGGATGAATGGATAAAGAAGATGTGGCACATATATACAACAGAATATTACTCAGCCATAAAAAGAAACGAAACTGAGCTATTTGTAATGAGGTGGATAGACCTAGAGTCTGTCATACAGTGTGAAGTAACTCAGAAAGACAAAGACAAATACCGTATGCTAACACATATATATGGAATTTTTTAAAAATGTCATGAAGAACCTAGGGGTAAAACGGGAATAAAGACACAGACCTACTTGAGAATGGACTTGAGGATATGGGGAGGGGGAAGGGTAAGCTGTGACAAAGCGAAAGAGAGGCATGGACATATATACACTACCAAATGTAAGGTAGATAGATAGTGGGAAGCAGCCGCAGAGCACAGGGAGATCAGCTCGGTGCTTTGTGACCGCCTGGAGGGGTGGGATGGGGAGGGTGGGAGGGAGGGAGATGCATGAGGGAAGGGATGTGGGAACAGATGTATATGTATAACTGATTCACTTTGTTATAAAGCAGAAACTAATAAAAAATAAATAAATAAATAAAATACAAAAAATACAAAAATAAAAATGCTCCCTGCCTCAAAGGAGTTTACAATCCCTTAAAGGAGACAGATGAGTCAATAGATCAGAAATATAGATACTATGTGAACACCAGTAAAACTGCCTAATCCATAAAGAGTCGGGGGGTAGGTATGGTTGGCCAAGTTTATCAGAATTTATGATTCTAGGGCTGAATCTTGAACATGGGTAGAAGTTAACCATGTGAGAAGCGTGGGTCACGATACTCTAAGCAGAAGAAGCTTTATGGGCAAAGGCAGAGGCTGAAAAGCACAGTGCTTAGGGGACCTACAAGCAGTTCAGCTTGCGTGGAGGCAGCATGAGATGAAAGTCTGGGCTTGTAAGTAGGAACCATGCCAAGGAGTTTGGACCTGATTCTTAGAACACTGAGAACCACTGAGAGATTTAAGCAGGTTGTGATGGGATCAGATTTAAGTTTTAGAAAGAACCCTCTAGCTGCAGGACTGAAAAGGGTTTGGAGGGAGGCAAGGCATGAAGATAACACATAGTCTCTATATAATCCATATAATAGTGTCACTAGGGTCTGAACTAAGGAGGTGGCGGTAGGGATAGAGGATACAGGTAACGAAGGAGCCGTTAAAGACGCTGACTTGACAGAGCTTGATGATGAACTGAGTCCTTGAAGAAGGTGAGAGAGAAATCAAGGATGATTCCCTGGTTTAGGGTTTGGGAGACTGGGTGGGGGGTGATGCTGGCCACTGAGATAGGAGCAGGTTTAGAAAGATGATTTCCCTTTGGAAATGTCGGATTTCAAATGCCTGTGGAAGGCCTAGGGGAGAAGGCCCAGCATGCCCAGGGCAGTTTTTTATCCCCACTCACCTCTCACATCACCTGAGGGACTCTCCCTGCCTGCCTCCAGCCTGGAAGAAGGTCCACCAGATTACTGACATCTCTGCCCTGTGGGCAAGGACCAATTTCGTTTCATTTCTGTATCCCTGCTCAGGCTTTAGCACACAGTAGGTCAATGTGTATTTGTTGAATTGCCTCAAATTTACAGAAATACACTTCTTGGGGAATGAATAAGTTGCTATTACGGATGGAAGACCAGGAAAACAGCTATGAGCAGAAGGCCAAGGAGACACTGCAGAAAGTGCTGGAGGAGAAAATGCGTGCACAACAGCAACTGCAGAGCAAACAGGTGTGGGGATGCTCCATAATCCTTGGGGCTGGGAACCCTGGGGCAGTCTGGGTGGCAAGGGAGCCAGCTGCACAACTCCCTGGAACCCCCAAGGCACCACCCTCTCCTCTGATCTCCCTCAGCGGTCCCTGGCCCTGGCCGAGCACAAGTGTGAAGAGTGGAAGAGCCAGTACGAGAGCCACTCCCAGCATGCAACTGTCCCCTACCCTGCCAGCCCAGTAATCATGAACGCCGTCTTCCTTCTCTTTTTTACAATGTGGTACATATGGATTTTTTTTGAATGAGATTTAACCAGCTTTTAAACCTTTCTTCTTTCTAACAATATCAGTACTCTCTGACTCTCCAAATGCGCCTTTTCAAGTTGATTTAATTTATGGAAAAATCACCCTTCATACTTTCCCTTTCTTTTTTAAACCTCCCCATGGTAGTGGAATGTAGTAGAAGGAGATTTGGCCTGGGAGTTTGGACACCAGGGTTCTAGCGGCAGTAACCCACAGTTACACACGTTATATTATTAAAGAAAAAAGTAACTTACAGAAATGTATGAGGCCATTATGCACATACACACAAATATATATTCACTCATATATCCATAAAAAAGTAGTCTGGAAGGTTCTATAAAATGTTAAAGGTGTTCATCCCACGGTGGAGGAGATATACGTTAACTATATTACCCTCTTAAATTTTTACAGTAAATATATATTACTTTTATAATTTAAAAAGCCAAACTTTTCATTTTTAAAAACCTAAAACATGAAAGAAAACTGGAAAACCAACAAAATTAAAACAATCCCTAAGTCTGAGGCAACGATTTTTTTATCCGAGTCCAAGTGATGAATGAAAATACTAAGAATGGTGTGTGACACCTTAAAGTATAGAAAAAAATACAGTAAGGCAAGTAGGCATTAAGATAATAGAATATAAAAAGCTACCCAGATATATTCAGACAATGGACTACTATTCCAGTAATAAAAAGAAATGAATTACTAATATGAGCTACACGGATGAGTCACAACAACATGAGGAGCCAAAGAAGCCACGTGCAAAAGGGTACTTATTGTATGCTTCCATTCATATGAATTTCTAGAATAGGAAACACTAATACATAGTGAAAGAAAGCATGTCAGTGGTTGCCTGATGCCAGGCCTGGGAAACTGACTGTAAAAGGACAAGAAGGAACTTTTTGCAGGTATTGGAAGTGTTCTGTATCTTGACTTTGGCGATGACAATATAGATATACACATTTGTCAAAACTTATCAAATTACATGCTTAAAATGGGTACACCTTGTTGAATGTAATTCATACTTCAATAAAGTTGATTTTAAAGTTAAATTAAAAAGTCACCTATGGGGACTTCCCTGGTGTCACAGTGGTTAAGAAATCGCCTGCTAATGCAGGGGACGTGGTTTCAAGCCCTAGTCTGCGGAGATCCCACATGCCGCCGAGCAACTAAGTCCGTGCGCCACAACTACAGAGCCTGTGCTCTAGAGCCCGTGAGCCACAACTACTGAGCCCGTGTGCCACAACTAGCGAAGCCCACGTGCCTAGAGCCCATGCTCCACAACAAGAGAAGCCACCACAGTGAGAAGCCGGCGCACTGCAACAAAGACACAATGCAGCCAGAAATAAATAAATTAATGATAATTTTTAAAAAAATAGTCACCTAGATGTCTGAGTGAGACAGAGTCCCTTTCAGCTTTCAGTCCCAGCTCTTCTCTGAAGCCTCCCCTCGTTTACGCTGGCAGCATGTGACCAATTTGCATCTCTTTAACACCTTATATTTATCGGTTCCATTCAGATTTGATGCTTGAAAAGTTTTGTATATTTTATGTCTATCTTCCATTAAACTTGGTTCCTCTAAGGCAGGAACAATCATCTCTTTCATAAATTGAGACCATTACAAAAACAGAATTATGTTCCCTTTCCTCCCAATCAGGGGAATTTGAAGTAGGATTGATGAAATCCTGGAAATCATAAGCAAAAATGTCATTTCTGCATTTTTATGGCCACAGGGTCCTGTGTTTTCATCAGATTCTTGAAGATATCACAGAGCCCAACAATGTTAAGAATCTCTGCTTTGAATCCATGTGCTTTCACCCAGCTCTGTGGTACAAGGCACCCTGCCCCTGGGGCAATCTGTCTGTGGTCCCTGCAAAGATGATAAACCCACATCAGAGACACTCACTCTTCTGCATGTCAGTGGACTCCACTGCCAGCTCTTCCTCCACAATGACGTCACTATCGCCATCTTCAAGATTCATTTCTGTCTCATCTAGAACACTGTCTTCCTCCTCTTCCTCCTCCTCATCTTCCTTGGAGACATCCTTTAATGTGGCAAGTAGTCTGTTGTAACCAGAAACTTGTTCTGGTTCACTCTATGCTTCACTTTCAGAACTTGAAGTATCTATAAACTCTCTGACTAAAAGGAAAATGGGGATTTTAAAAACAAAAATTATACTGGTCTTGTTGCTACCCCACGACTATCATCAGGCCCACAGTGGAACCAAGTTCAGACTTTTCTAAATAAAAACTAGCTTTTCTGCAAATATGCAATCCTATCTATTCAACCAGACCGAGCACCAAATTTGTTTAAAACAGCTAATCTAGCTATGATTCTAGAAGCGCTTCCTCTTCTTTGAACTGCTCATGTTCCATATGGGAAGACAGCAAACTAAACACATGGAGCTTTAGGCTATAAGGCGATCTAACCTATGTGTCAGACATTTGGCACCTTTAAAGGACCAACAGGAAAACTTACAACAAAAAAGTGTACTTTATTTCTGAGTCTGTGGTAATGAAATAAGACCTTTGATGATTTTGCACTCTATTTTATGTTAAGCAAACATGACATGCCCTCTTAGGATTCACCAAGAGCCCTCTGGTAAGCCTCCTTAACAGGTTCTAACAGGCTAATCTCTCAGGACAGTTCCATACTCTATATTAGTTATCACAATGGCATTTTAACAGACATCTGCACTTAAAACTAAGCAATATTACTAAAATATAGCTTACATCTAAAATCAAAGAGAGTGGAAATGTAGCCAAACTTTAGTACCATATATAATCTTAAAAGTAACAGTCCAGAATCTACTATCATAAAGAAGGTATAAAGCATTACCAGTTGACAAGTCTGTGGTTTTGCTTCCTTTCTGGAAACCCTGAGAAGAAACAGGCAATGTTAAACTTTAACTACTAGTAGGCAGCAATTAGGAAAAGTCTAATGATACAACTTTAAATGAACATGGCAGACTATACCGTTATAAATACATTATATCTATTGTCAAGTAAAAACTCCATATGCATTTGGACAGGTTTTGGAAGGATATGCCAAATAGATAATAAGAGACGAATGAAAAAGTCTAACAAGACCACATGACAAATACTACAGTCACACAGTAACAGGCTCTCATCCAAAAGATGGGAAATTTTGGCAAATAAAAGCCCTCGGGGTTCACCTTTTCTAGCAAATTTCTTAAGTAGACTATCCCTCTAACTGTTTTTTTTTTTTTTTTTTTTTTTTTTCTTTTTGCGGTATGCGGGCCTCTCACTGTTGTGGCCTCTCCCGTTGCGGAGCACAGGCTCCGGATGCGCAGGCCCAGCGGCCATGGCTCACGGGCCCAGCCGCTCCGCGGCATATGGGATCCTCCCAGACCGGGGCACGAACCCGTATCCCCTGCATCGGCAGGCGGAATCTCAACCACTGCGCCACCAGGGAGGCCCCTCTCTAACTGTTGATAAAGCAGCCCAAAGGGGTGGGATGAGCACTAAGATCATAACTGAGAGTCTGGACACTTAGAGAGGAACCCACAACTACCCAAACATTAGTTTCCTCATGGTCATTGAATAGATAGGTGATGTCGAGGGTTCCAAGCAATTCTTTTTTTATTTTTTTTTAACTTCTTTAATTTATTTATTTTGGCCTGCTATGGGTCTTCGTTGCTGCGCCCGGGCTTTCTCTAGTTGCGGCGACAGGTGGCTTCTCTTGTTGCGGAGCAGGGGCTCTAGGCTCGCGGGCATCAGTAGTTGCACCAACCTGGCTCAGTAGTTGTGGCTCGCGGGCTCTAGAGTGCAGGCTCAATAGTTGTGGCGCACGGGCTTACTTGCACCGCGGCATGTGGGATCTTCCCGGACCAGGGCTCGAACCCCTGTCCCCTCCCTTGGCAGGCGGATTCTTAACCACTGCGCCACCAGGGAAGCCCCCAAGCAATTCTTTAAAAACATAGAAAACGAACACAAGCTTATAAAACCTCTGCCCAGTCGCCACACAGGAGGCGTGCCGTCTAGCATAAAACTACAGGCTCAACAAAGGGTAGGAAGGCCGGCGAAGAACCCCATCTCAGGCGGGAAGCCGCCAGGATCCCCGGGCGAGCTAGGGCGGCGCCGGGGCAGCGTGGCACGCGGCGGGAGCTGCCCTGTCACTACCCCCGGGGCACCGGGGACACGCGGGCTCCCACCGGGAAAGGACGCCGGCAGCGCCGGTCCCAGCCTCGCCTCTCCATACCTGTCATAGAAGGGATGCTCCTCGCCGAAATCCCTTAGATGCTTCTTCTGCCTTTTAGTTAGGGAGTTGAGCAGCTGGCTCTGGCTCCGGCTCCGGCTCCGGCTCCCGCGTTTGCCCATGGGGAAGACGTCAAGTCAGCCAACCTCCAAGAATCGCGTTTTTCACCTGGAAGTCGTCTCGTCAACCCACTCACGCGGGATTGCCAACGGCGCTTTACGGCGGAAGCAGGGTGCCATAAAGCAGACCCGCTTTACGTCGCGCTTGTACGACAGGCGTTAGAACTTCCTGTTTCCCATTCCGCCCCCTAGCGAGGCGCTTTGGAAGCACGCGCACGCATGCGCAGCTTTTCTCTGAGCCCCGTAAGGAAGGCAGGCAAGGGAGGCTTCGGGCTTCCCCAGGTATGTAAATGGGTGGGTGTACTTTGTGCGTCTGTTTTGGCTGTGAGAATCAGCCTGCATAAACGTGTAGTAACTGAGATGGTTGAATGCAGTGCCTTTCTATTATGCCATAATACAAATACCAACTAACATTTAAGGCTGCCGGTGCATCTCAATTCATCCTCACAACAGTAAACAAACAGACCTTGTTAATAAGCCTGATATTGGAGATGAGAAAGCTGATGCTTACAAAAGGTTACATACACACTAGCAAGAGAGGAGATGGAAACCTAATTCTCTCTGATGCGACCACAGGCTTTTCCCACTAGAATCTGCCACATGCGTGTGCTGTGTGAAGAATGAGGACGCAAGGCTGAGATTCCCGCCCTTACCCTACCCCCTCATTTTCTGAAAGTATTGCAAGGGCCCTTGGTAACACATCTGTTCTGGCATTTTTCATGTTATAAAAGCAAAAACACATCCAGAGAGGTAAAGTGACTTTCCTAAATCACCCAGAGAGTCGATGTTAGAGAAAGCAGTAAAACTCAATAAAGTGTCTCAAAACTGAATTGGGGCAAATTGGGATGGAAAACTTTTAAAGGGTAAGTAACTTTTCTATATCTGGGTCGTGGTGGTGGTTACACCTGGTATACAATTACCAAAATTAATCAAACTGTACCTTTGAAATTGGTACATTTTAATGCAGGTAAATAATAATCTCAATAAACAAAGAGGTAAAAACAGCGCAACTGGACTTAATACTCTAGAGACAGGCAGAGTGTGCAGGGATACTTAAAAACCACAGGATAGGGCTTCCCTGGTGGCGCAGTGGTTGAGAGTCCGCCTGCCGATGCAGGGGACATGGGTTCGTGTTCCGGTCCGGGAGGATCCCACATGCCGCGGAACGGCTGGGCCCGTGGGCTATGGCCACTGAGCCTGTGCGTCCGGAGCCTGTGCTCCACAACGGGAGAGGCCACAACAGTGAGAGGCCCACGTACCGCAAAAAAAAAAAAAAAAAAAGAATGCATATTGTAGTCTTCAGGATGACTACTAAGAGAATAGTAGAAGAGTGAAAAACTTAAATTAATGTGTGATTTTGGTGAGTCAAGGATGAATGCTATTGTCTTACTATTACTAAAAGAATAGTAAAAAAGTGAAATATTTCCAAGCTAATAGAGGGCGAAAGTGGAATAAGAGAAAACCATCCACTCAGAAGGAGGCAAGAAAGGAGAGAAAAAGGAACATAGCACAGATGGTACAACTGGTATTGAGCAAGAAGGTAGATTTAAACCCCAGTACACGAGTAATTACATAATATAAATGGACTAAAAGTCAAAGATTGTCAAACTGGATTTTGTAAAAATGATACGCTATTTGAAGGCATATGTCTAAACCTTAAGACAAAAATTGACAGAGAACATATGAAAAAGATATGGTATGAAAACTCTAACCAACAGAAAGCCAGTGATGAAGCTAAATGACAAAGGAGACGTTAAGGGAGAAACACTAGTAGAGATGAAAAGGGACATTTCATGATGATCTAAAGTTTTGCTCTACAGGAAGTATTAGGATTCTAAATTTATATGCACCTAGTAACACAGCCTCAAAATATATAAAGCAAACATCGTTCATATTAAAAGAAGAAACACACAAATGACAAACATGTTGAGATTTTTAAAAACATTCTCAATGATGGAACAAAAAGACAAAAAAAAATCAATATGAGAATTTAAGTTGGAACAACATCATTGGCAAACTTGATTTAATGGATCAATTCTTTCTTAGATAATTTCACAATTAAGATCTGAAGGCCGTCTAGGGTTGTGGTTACACACAGGAGCTTTGGAGTCAGGCAGACCTGGATTCAAGTTCTGCCACAACTACTTTATGCAAGTGAACTTGGATAACTTCCTTCACCTCTGTGAGCCTCAGTTTTCCCGACTGTAAAGTGGGGTGAATACCAGTATAGACCGCATGGGGTCATTGTGAGGATGAACAGAGATGATGCAGGTGGAGTGCTTGCCCCAGAGTGGTTCCCAGGCCGACCTGTCCCTGCCATACCTTGCTCTTTTCCCGCAGCATCATAGAGATCAGGCTCTGCTCGGTACTGCTCCTTTTCAGCTCCACCCTGAGCTTCCTCATTTCTTTTTCCATGTCATGGATTTGCTGAAAGAGTTCCAACAACAGGGAAGTCAACTTCAGAACTCATTTCATCCGGTTCATTAAGGCAGAAACCTAGTCTGGGATTCGCTTCATTCCTTCCCTTGGGGTACAATTCCACATCTTTGAGGCAAAGTAGACTTTCTTTCAACGGATGCAATGAAAGGGCTGGGTGAGGGAAAATTTGAGTTTCTTTTGAAGATCAGCATGGATCCTGGATTAAACAGTACAAGATACCTATCCACTCATTAGAGTCTCTTTCCTTGGGGCACATTTTTGAGTTCAATCTAAATAAGGGCTGTTTGGAAGACACAATGGGCACAGTTTGGAAGAAAAGAACAATGACATTTTTCTTTTATCTCATTTGAGGTAGAGAAGTGTGCTCCTGACAGAGAGAAGAACACACGTCTCCTCCCCCCGTCCCAGGCACCGTCCTTCCCAACGGATGGAAAACGTATGCCTGGTGATGTGCACGAGGGTTCGGGCCGGTACAGGGGGTGAACATTTACATTGAGTGGTCATCTTTTCATTGTATTAATTTTTATGTTCACCTTCCATACAAGGCCAGTGATACATTTGCTTTTTATTTTGTTTTTATGAATTGTTGTAAAATTGAATGTATTTAAGTAAAAATACTTCAAGAAGAGTTGTGTTAATAACAGTGCTCAGGGCTGTGCTAAAACTTGTGACAGTGGATCATGAAAGTCTGGGCATCACAAGTCCAGGGGTAGGGACCACGTTGAATTTCTAGCAGCATACGGTGGCCACCTCTCGTCCCTTTCCCCAGGGGAATCCTGATGAGGGGCCTTGAGCCAACTGCCCAGAAAATCTGGGGAGCGTGTGTTTTCCATGGTCTTTTCACCCATGTCTTTGAGGCTAGCAAATCAAAGAATTAGGAGACTACATTAACACACAAACACCCAGAAAGCCCCAGAGCTTGTGCTAGCTAATGGGCCAAGGAACCCCTCCAAAACACTCAAGGCCACAATCAAGGCTTTCAGTGGACACCTAGGGGTCAGGAGGTTCAACACACGGTTTTGCAGAGTTTTAACTCTTTCTCTTGGGCTTCCCACTTCTCCTTCTGGGCATCTTCCTTCTGTAACTCTTCTTTCAGCACTGAGCACTGTGGAGAAAAAGGACAAGGCCACGGGGGCTTGGCAGGGGTTCGCAGTACCTGTGTTCATGCCCAGGAGTGTTTCCTGCTGTATAACCCAATCACACCTCTGAATTCTGAGAGGCGAGACCATTTGTGTGATGGGAGCACGGGATCCTGCAGTCCTTCCCAGTTCACCCCTCTCATGAGTTCTGAGGAATAGAGCATCTAAATTCCTCTGCAAAAGCCAGCAAACTTCACTGCAGGCGAAATCCAGCTTTGTAGAGTCTGGGTACTTAGGGTGAAGGAACTGGGATGTTTTCACGCTGTGACCGGTGAGGGTGGAGGGGGCCGAGCCAGTGAGCTGGGGTCCATCTTAGGGCTTTTGTGCAGGTTGCATCTCAAAGACACAACTGCCCTGACTGGTGTGGAGGGGTAAACGGAGCTGTCTTGCCCGAGGGCGGCTCGGCAACAGGCATTAAGGGCATAAGGATGGATGTGCCTTCTTTTGACCCAGCAATTCCCACTTTAGGAATGTACCTTAAGGACAATGACTGGAGAAATAAGTAAATCTGTAGTTTCAAGGATGCTCTTCACAGAATTGTCAGTAACAGTGGAAGAAAAAAAAAAAAAAAGAGGAAACAACCCAAGTGTTGTTTAGAACAGCAGACCACTTTATAACACTGGGTACATCCAGGAGAAAGTATGTAGCTTTTAAGACGAATGATAAGAGCGTTGATTTATTAGAATGGGAAAATAATAAGTATTTAAAAATTTAAAAAATGTGCATAGTATAAATTCACTATAAAATGATTGATTGATTGATTTCTAGGCAATATATAGAAACAAGACTGGAAAAACAGACATGAACATATTAACACTGATTTCTCAAGGTAGCATTTCCTCTCCTCTTTTTATTTTTTCTTCTCAATGTCATCTACATATTTTTCTAAAATTAACACACATGATGTATGTCATTAAAAAAAAAGGCATCTCAAATGTTCACAAGAGCAGTACCCTTGGTGGTGACGAGCCCTTGTGCTATTGGCCAGCACAGTCTAGAGGAGAAGGGACCTCATTCCAAGGTCAATGAGGAAGGGGAAGTGGGGACATAAATCATCCAAATGCACTTCAGGAGGTAGAAGAGCCAAGCAGGTGCTGTCTGTGCAGATTCCTTCTACATAGCACCAGCTCTGCATCCCCTTCCCGTCCCCAACACACACACACACACACACACACACACACACACAGACACACACATACATAAAAAAGCTATAGCACATGCCTGGGAAGACACTCTGCTTGGGAGAAACGAATGCAGAGGGCTTGGCCAGGCAGCCAACCTCGGGCAGAGGCAGAAGAGCACAACTAAAACCAGCCTCCCACTTCTCGGAAAACGATTTTGTCATCCCCATTTCACAGATGGGGAAATGGAGGCCAAATAAGTTACAATAAAAGAAAGCTCTGGGATTGGACCCTGGTCTGTCTGATCCCAAAGCTCATGCAGTGCCTTTCACCAGCTCCAAACTGGGTATGGTACTACGTACCAGGTATTACCTACTGTGCCTTTTCCTTGGAACCTCAAGATCTGTTCTCACCCCACCCCCATGCAGACCTAGCTATCGGGTAGCCTCTGGGAATCTCTGAGTTGCCACCTGAGATGAAAGCTTTGAGGTTTTACCTTGACTCACAGAAACAGGCACATCATGCAAATACTGAGAAATCTTATCCTATAGAGTCAGGATTCTAAAGTTAGCATTGAAGGCAAGATTTGCAAATAGTCAAAGTTACATGTAAAAAGCTCTTTGCTTGCCTACCACGTTCATCTTCCATAGAGGCATTCGACACACTAAAGTCTAAGGAAGAAATGAGACTCTGCGTGTTTGCATCTGGATCTTCAAACGTTCTGCTTTGAAGACAATTATGAGAACCAGTGGTGCTGGGACCACGATGCAGCCGTGTGGTCATCCTTGCTCACAGAGAGATCGTATTCTGCTTAATATTAAACGTTGAAATGGCAGTATATGCTCATAGGTGTGTTTGTTGCTGGGATTAAACAAACTCATTTATAATAGGGGTTAGAAAATGTTTGCTTGATTTGAAAATCTATTACGCTTATTCTGAGCCACATACATGCTGTCCTTTGAAAGGCTTCAGAGAAGTTGGCCACCTGCCCAGCAGCTACCCTCCCTGTGTCCTTGGGCACTGGCCTCATCTCACCACCGTGTGTCATGTGACTCCACTGTGTCTGCTTTTCGCAGCTACAATTTGCTGATGACCCGACACTCACTCTGGAGCTGAGGGCTTCGAGCTGGTGATCCTTTTCTTTGTTCTCACTTTTCAGTTGATTCACCTCCTGTTGTAGTTGTGGAACTTGACCATCCTTTACTAACACGTCTCTTTGCAAAGATGACACCATCTCTGTAAAAGAACCAAACCAAACCAAAACAAAAGACTCATGGAGGTCAAAGAGGCAGGAAGGATTATTGGCAACACCATGGCTGTCAGCCAACGTTCGGACAAGACCTTCCAAGCCTGGGCCACCACCAGTGCCCTCCTAGAACTGGGGAGGCTTTTTTCAAGGGTCCCAGAGCAGGAATGGAAATGAGAGCAAAGTCCACGGAACAGGGTTTGAGGCTTCAGTGAGAATGAGGGGCAGTCAGCACCAGCGAAAGGAGAAACCTTTGAGGGCCCCTTGTGGGCACAGGCCAGGCAAAGCTGGGAGGAGAGGCCACACCATGGGCCTGGGGAACAAAGGCCCAGCACAGGGAAGTTCAAGGAATTCTTCTCCAGAGGCCAGGAGACGGCCGTGTGGCAGAGGGCACTGCTGGACACTATTGATGGGGTGGTTGGTTTCACAGTCCTCTGAGTTTGGACCCCTCTCTACCACTTATTAGCTTCATGGTCTTGGACAAGCTATTTCACCTCCCACTGTCTGTCCCACACAGATTTATTGTAAGGGTCAAATGAGACGGTATGTCACAAGAACAAGAAGTGGCTAAATTATGTTTGTTCCATGGCGCCTATTATTTTTCTCGGCAGCCAGCTTCCAAAATGGCCCCAATGATCCCTGCCGCCTAGAATTCATGCCCTGTGTAGCCCCTCCCACCCTGAATAGGGCTGCCATGGGTAACCAATATGATACTGTGGAAATGACGGACTGTTTCCTCTCAGGCTGAGTCATAAAAGACACTGTGGCCAACTCTTTGCTCCCTCTTGAATCACTCACTCTGGGGGAAGCCAACTGCTGTGTTGTGAGGACACTCAAGCAGCCCTAGAGAGAAGCATGTGTGCTGAGGGACTAAGGCCTCCAGCCAATAGCCACATGAGCAGCCATTCTGAAGGGGGATCCTCCGGCTCCCCCCGAGGCTTTAGATGACATGACTGATGCCCCAGCTGACATCTTGACTGCAACTCATGAGAACTAAGTCACCCCCCGCTCAAATTCCTGAACTACAGAAACTGGGGGAGATAATAAATATTGGTTGGGGTTTTATCCATTACATTTTGGGGTAACTTGTTATGCAGCAGTAGATAACTACTCCATTACTGTAGTATCATTTTTTTAAACATCTTTATTGGAGTATAATTGCTTTACAATGGTGTGTTAGTTTCTGCTTTATAACCAAGTGAATCAGTTATGCATATACATATCTCCCCATATCTCTTCCCTCTTGCATTGTAGTATCATTTTGAATAAAAGTGGGAAGAAGGGTGCATAAATGCATTGGTATTGGGTTATCTCCTACGGTTCTTTTCTTGAAAGAACATCAGGCCCAGTTTTAGTGGTAGGTATCAATCAAGAATGTCTATGAAATAAAGCACAAAATGCTCCAGAATTTCATTTTAAAAATGAGCTTTGCCTCCAGGACACAGTTCAGTTACTTGGAAATCCCTCTGGGGCTTGCCACACTTTGAGTGGGTCCAGCCCATCTCAAGCGTTATCCCAACCCAGGTCTGTCCGACTCCCTGATCAGAGAAGGTGGGATCTGAGACAGGCTTGATGCTTGGATGAGGTTTCACTGGGCGACATACGGGAGGAAGGTGAGGACCAGCGAGTTCATCCTTCCATTCCTGGTGCCCAGAACAGCACCTAGCCTGGGGGAGGTGCTCAGAAAATATCTGAGGACATCCCAAGTGAGGGAGGAGCATAAGCAGAGACCTGGGGGCAGCAGGGGGTGGGGCTGGGTGTGATTAAGTTGCAGAGTGAGGCAGAAGAAAAGCACAGATTCATACAGAGATGGGGATTCACGTGCGACTCAATGCTATGCCTGGCTTCTACAGCTGTGGGCATGTTTCCTGTTACGCGCCGGCTGCTTTCAGAGTGATGTGCCCCTCCGAGGCTCACTGCCTCCGCCCTGTCACCTGCTTCTCTCCCTCCCCTCGTCTGTGAGTGGTCCCATCCTCTTCAGGTCTCTAGGCATGTCAGTTTCTGCTTAAAAACCTCCACTGGATTCCCAACACCCTTGGAATAAAAATCCAGACCCCCTGACCCTGCCCAGCCCCACAATCCCCTGTTCACTCCATGCAGCCTCTCTTGCCCTTGGCTTGTCCTTGCCCACGTGAAACAGGTCCTCTCTAAAAGAAGGACATAGCCGTGGAGGATACAGCATAAACTGGTTAGAATCAGCTAGGTCCAAGGGGGCGTAAGATTCGACTTCCAGGGGGACTGGAGCCTCATTACAGACTCATTGTAATACATGAGCGAAATGACACACCCACCAGGACCAGGACAGTTACGAGGCTGACCATAAAGGTCAAAAAGTGGGTGGTGGGGCTTCCCTGGTGGCGCGGTGGTTGAGAGTCCGCCTGCCGATTCAGGGGACACGGGTTCGGGCCCCTGTCCGGGAAGATCACACATGCCACGGAGCGGCTAGGTCCGTGAGCCATGGCCGCTGAGCCTGTGCGTCCAGAGCCAGGGCTCCGCAACGGGAGAGGCCACAGCAGCGAGAGGCCCGTGTACAGGAAAAAAAAAAAAAAAGTGGGTTGTGGCCCAATTCCTGGAAATCCCCGCCCCTTCCCCAAAATATTAGAGTTGTCACAATCCTCCCACTCATTAGCCAATAAAATTACCCACCCCATAAAAACTAACCACCCCACATTTAGGGGCCTCTAGCCTTCTGAGATGGCCCACACTCTGTCTGTGGAGTGTGTTTCTCTCTAAAGAAATCCACTTCTTACTTTGTCTCTCACTGGATTCTTTCTGCATGAGACATAAAGAACCTGAGCTTTATTAAGTCCCGAGACCACATGCGTGATCTCGATTAAAAGATAGTGGGTTCTGACTGGGTTCGAGTCCCAGCCCACGGGTTCAAGTCCCACCTGAGTTCCATGGTTGCACACCCACTAAGCTGGTCCCCCTTGGCCTCCCCCCTTGAAGCGCTGGCCACCACGACACACAGTTTATTTTCTCCACAGCACCACTGCTCTCTGAAGTGGGCTTGTTTATTCATCCGTTTACTTTTATTGTCTGTCACCCCCTCCCGAATCTGTGAGTACAGGAATCTGACTGTCTTGCTTGGCTCTCCCTCCCCGGAGCCTGGAACGGGGCCTGACACCTAGTAGGAGCTCAAGAAACATGTGGAAGCAATGAAGGAATCCAGGGAATCAAAGCTCAGCCACAGCTGTGCGTTGGCTGCCCCTCTCCCAACCCAGGCCCTTTATCAGGTAACAACCTCTGATCAAATTAGAAAATGGTTTCCCTTGGGCCCAAGTGCACTCGACTGAAATGGGTGAGACCATGGGTGCCTTAAAGGAGTGACCGCATTTTGTCCACGCTCTAGTTTGCACTCAGGCTGCTTTGTGGAACCACCCAAGCCACAAGGCGACCTGTGTTCTCCCTGGTGGGGCCAGTGCTCAGGAGACCTTGTAGCCAAGAGATACCATTCTCTCAAATATTTACCAGGCCCTGCCCTCGGAACTGGGCGGCAAGAAACCTCCACTGAGGGAGAACTCTAATGCACCGACACGGGTGATCCCTGAGGCTGCACCCATGTCACGGGCACAGGTGTGCTGGTTGACTGGTGATGTCTGCAGGGGGAGGGCAAAAGCTCTGGGGCCTGAATGCAGAAGCGCCTCACCTGACGTGATGGCGGTCTCCCTCCTTAAGTTCTCGGCCTCGTGCTTCCGGGAGGTGATTTGTAAGTTTCTCTCAGACAGGGTCTGGCTCAGCACCTGGTTGTAGCCTTGCTGTAGGGCACTGATCTGTGGAAGGAGGCAACACACAGTCAGAGGGGGCCAGCCAGGCCTGCAGGACACGCCGGTACTTCTCCAACATTGGGCAAAGAGTCGGGTTGATCTTGGATCGGGGTGTTGGGGAAACCAAAGTTTTCAGTTGTCACTAGTGGAAGGGGCAGGAGGGGGCCTGTTCCTTCAGTGACCACCATGTCATCGGTCCTCGAGACACGGACCTTATCTTTGTGGCCACCCAGGGGCTCCGGTGCTGCTGTCTTCCAATGACCTGTGGGTTTTCAGCCATAAATAGACCAGTTGTTGGTTCCAGATCATCCAGCACTGACTGGATGCACAGCAAAGTTCAAGAGCCAGGAGCAGGTTATGAAATGAATTCCCTCTAATGAGAATAGAGGGTAGTTTATACCTCACAGAACACTCCAGAGTTTACAAAGCCCATTCACACATGCTACACTGATACTCGTCACAGCGTTGCTGAAGGCTGACGTTCCCATTAATGTGCCCATTTTGCAAGGGAGCCAGGTTGAGACTCAGAGAGGCGAGGCCCCCTGCTCGGGATCACGTGGCTGGTCAGACGTGATGTCTGATTCCAACCCAGTCTTTAGTTGCCTGGTTCCTCCTTCCCAGGTGGCTCTAGGAATGAGCGTGAGAAATTGGAGGCTGTAAAGCATGGCATGGACTCGGGAGCCGGACTGTGGCCTTCAAGTCCTGTCTCTGCCAGTTAACGGGCTTTGTGAACACAAGGAGGACACCATATTCTGTTTCCTTTTGTTCAGTCTGTACGCAGGGTGATGGTAGTCCCAACCTGATAGGATTGTTAGAAGTATTTTAATAAATTAACATGTGTACAAGTGCTCAGATCATGCCTGGCACACGGCTCAGGGGGATGAGCTGTGACCGTCCTCTCCTCTGACTACCCACGGGGTGTTTTTTTGTTTTGGTTTGGGGTTTTTTTGTTGTTTTTTTTTTGCGGTACGCGGGCCTCTCACTGTTGTGGCCTCTCCCATTGCGGAGCACAGGCTCTGGACGCACAGGCTCAGTGGCCATGGCCCACAGACCCAGCCAATCTGCGGCATGTGGGATCTTTTTGGACCAGGGCACAAACCCGTGTCCCCTGCATTGGCAGGCGGTCTCTCAACCACTGCGCCACCAGGGAAGCCCTCACGGGGTGTTTTAGCTTCAGCTTCCCTCTTCCGTCTCTGTGGAAGGTAGTTGGTAATCTTTATGTGTGCATTTGTAAGCCTAGCCAGGCTCACTTAAATGCCAGTGTGGTTGTTATTAAGAGGAAATACAGGTGCCCCAGTCCGGAAGGATCCCACATGCCACGGAGCGGCTGGTCCCATGAGCCATGGCTGCTGGACCTGCGCATCTGGAGCCTGTGCTCCACAACAGGAGAGACCACAACAGTGAGAGGCCGGCATACCACACACACACACACAAAATTAGGAAACTCCATTTTGCTGGTGTAGAGAGGAAGGCTCAGAGGGATCCAATTATTTGCTCACGATCATCCTTCTAGGAAGCAGCAGTGCTTGGATTAAAACAAAGTCCTCCCCAGTTGAAAGCCCATCTCTCGCCCTCTGTGCTTGCATACAGAACAGGGGCTGTCCTTTTGTACCTCCACACTTAAATACTCAGCACAATTTGTCCTAGGAGCTAAATGGGCCTGGCCAGGGCCCTTAAGGCAACAACTGAGACCAGTAATCCTCAGAAGGGCTCTTCGTGTACTGCCCATTTATGGCCTGTGGTTTGATTGATCCATCCATTTCCAGGGATAAAGCTGTGTCCCATTTTCAGTTTTGCTCCACAGTTGTGGGTTTAGTTTAGATTTCCCATCTCACACATGTTCATCCAGAGCCAAGGCGTCTCAGAACATTTGGCATCAAGCAACAGAAACCCACTGCAACTTGTTTAAGCATAAGATAGGACTTTATTGAAAGTAGCCTGGGGCATCCTATAGGACAGTGAGTGAGGCCAGGCTAAGGAGAGCCCAGAACTATCTCTTTCTATGAAGGACTGTTTTCTCGGTGAACCTCTGCTTCATGAGTCTCCTCTTGCAGACCAGCTTTCTCTGTGCACGTGGCTCCCTGGTGGCTTTCAAGTTGATTAGATCCAGTGCAAGTAGCCAGTCCAAAATGACCATGGTCATTGTCACCCAAGGCAACGGGACCCACTTTGGGAAACACTGTTCAAGCAAGGACCCTTCCCATGGAGAGCGGGGCTTCATGCTTTATCCCCAGAACCCAGAACAGTACCCTGGCACATATCTGTGGAGCTCCATACTTATCTGTGGGTGGATGCAGCTGACTTAGCTGCACACACACACCAGGCAGCGCTCTGCACTGCAGTCACAGTTGTGCTCCAACACGATCTTTATCTCAATCATCTGCTTGTGGCTCCCCTTTTCAGAACTGTAACTGGTCTGAGAAAAGTGAAAATCAAAATTGAGACCAGGTGGAGTATCCACTGTGGGCCCAGCACTGCCTGATATGATGAAAAGGCAGGGCCCACCTTCAAGGACATGGACTAAATTTAGGATCCGACCTTAAAAGGGGAATTTATTGGGAGGACACAGCATTTCTTGTGGAACCCAGGGGCAGAAGTACAGCTGGGCTTTCCAAGGCATCAGGATCAAAGACCAGAAAGTCATCAGGACACAGCTATGTCTGAGGTCTCATCCTCATGTCGGCCTCTTTCAGCAGTCACCTTCTCTCTGTGCTGAGGTACGTCCCCTGCTTCACTCACCTTTGGCCCCTTAATCCCTGATACCACATTGCCCAGCCCAGGACCTGGGAGAGATAAGCCTAGCCCAGCCCAGCTTCTGATTGGTTTTCCTGGGTCAGGTGAACACATACCTATCAGCTGTGACTTGAGAGGGTGGAGGTCACATGGCACCAATATGGCTGCTGAGATTCCTCCTTTTGGGTGGGGGGGGAGTGCTGGGGGAATTTTCTTTGCTCTTTCAAAGCCCTGGGGCCAGTTAGGGCCCAAGAACAGGTGAGGTGGGTGGCTTTTGATTTTTCTCCCCTGTCTCTGCCTTTCTTATATTTAGTCTAAGAACAAAAACACGGCGGAGAGGAAAGGAAGGGCCAGGGTCTTTCTTCTGGTTTTTACCTTTTTAGCTTTTTCTGTAGTGAAAAGAGAGAGAGCTCTGAGAAGTCTGAACCAGTGAACAAGCAGGATGAGTGTGCCTTCGGGAATTTTGAGGTGAAAGTGACCTCCTGCTTTGGTTTTAATTTACTCTTGCAGATAACTTCCTTGTCTTCCTAGGCACTATTCAGGGCTCCAGCCTATTGCTACCATTCCCAGCTAACATTCTCCCTGCCTTCCTTTTAGACGGAGGTGCATCCATGCTCCATATTTTACGTACTAAACATCCATGAGCTATTCTCTGAACAACGTGAATAATTTTCTACTTGATTGTTTCCACACATACAAAACAACTAAGGTCCTTTGTGCAATTCCCACAGCACTCCTGCCGTATAAGAAGAGTCCAGAAGTGTTCAGATCAAAGTGGGGGGCTGGTCTCTAATGAGTTGAAGATTGAGCCCCGTGTTGGTTTGCTAAACACAGTGATGAATTCCCACAAGCTTAGTGGCCTAAAACAACAAACGTATTCTCTCATGGGTCTGGGGGCTGGAAGCCCCAAATCAGCATCAGCTGGGCTGCAATCAAGGTTTTTCAGAAGGACCAAACTCCCTTGGATGCTCTAGGGAGGAGTCCATCCCTTGCCTCTTCCAGCTCTGGTGGCTGCTGGCATCCAAGGAAGCCCTGCCCTTTCTTTTTTCCTCCTGTTTTTCCTCAACAGGGGGAAGCATTAAGAGTAAATGAGGGGCTTCCCTGGTGGAGCAGTGGTTAACAATCCGCCTGCCAACGCAGGGGACACAGGCTCGAGCCCTGGTCCAGGAAGATCCCACATGCCGCGGAGCAACTAAGCCCGTGCGCCACAACTACTGAGCCTGCGTTCTTGAGCCTGCGAGCCACAACTACTGAAGCCTCCATGCCTAGAGCCTGTGCTCCGCAACAAGAGAAGGCCATGGAATGAGAAGCCTGCGCAACGCAACAAAGAGTAGCCCCTGCTCACAACAACTAGAGAAAGCCCGGGCGCAGCAACAAAGACCCAATGCAGCCATAAATTTAAAAAATAATACTAATAATAAAAAAATAAATGCATTAGCAGATTTTGGGTTTCCTCTCATCGTTAGTGTATTGCTTTCATTCCTAAGACGCTAAAAAATTGGAAACCACTCCACTTACCAGGAACACACTTTGCAACACGGATCCAGGGGAAGCTGTTTTCTTCCGTAGACACTTCATGACCCTGGTTTCCACAACAGCAGGCACTGCTGGCTCTGCCAAGTTGCTGGAGAAGGGCACCTTATCTGCAAAGTCACGAATCCAAATGGGCCCCCATTGGCAAGGGTGGAAGGAAGTTGTTTGGCTTAGCTTCTTTGGGGATCAGAAGATTGGGAGTTCTGGTGGGGGGACTGCAGGTACCTTGCTGTCCCTTGGTACAACGTCAGGGGAAAGAAAGGTCGCTGGTAGCTTCTCAGAGCTACCAGTTGGGGCTGTGCAGAGCGTCTTAGTAAATGCCATTTTGGTTGCAAATAACAGAAACTCAAACCGGCTGAAGCAAAAAAGGGGACATCTACGGGGAAGAAAAGATGGCTCCTGCCTGTCCAGACTCCTCCGCTTTGCTTGCCCGTTGATTCTCTAACCTTCCGCATTTCCTTTCAGTAAACTCCTTTTCTCTTTAAGTTAGCCACAGGAGATTTCTGTTGGTTGCAACCAGAGAATCTTGAGTGATACAAAAAGTCCTAGTGGAACCCAAGGGCAGGCATTGGAATGGGCCTTTCCAAGGAAAGAAACCAAGAACCAGAAAGTCATCAGGAATCAGGGCAACTTTCTGCATCAGTTGGAATGCCTTCAGCTTTTTTTTTTTTTTTTTCCTTCATGGAGCTCATAATCCATTCATTTATTCAATAAGCAATTATTGAGTGTCTATCCTGTGCCAGGCACCCTGCTAGGTCTTAGAGTTCCATCCAGGTATAAAATATGCCAAGACCCCTGCCCTCAAGTAGTTCACATTCTAGTGAAGATAAGACATGTGAGCACATAGAGTATATTCACAACACAGAATAAGAAGACCTATGCCATGGACACATATACACCAGCAAACATAAAATAGATAGCTAGTGGGAAGCAGCCGCACAGCACAGGGAGATCAGCTCAGCGCCCCGCGACCACCTAGAGGGGTGGGACAGGGAGGGTGGGAGGGAGGGAGACGCAAGAGGGAAGAGACATGGGAACACATGCACATGCATAACTGATTCACCCTGCCACAAAGCAGAAACCGACACACCATTGTAGAGCAACTACACTCCAACAAAGATGCAAAAAAAAAAAAAAAAAAAAAAAAAAAACAAGAGCTATGCCAGAGGGATGAAGCATGACTGTCTTCATAGACCTAGAAAGCACAGATGCAATTACCCTGGTAGAGAGGGCCTGGGCAGAGAATCGCAGGTAGGTGAACCTGTGTGCACAGAGAACATGGTATGTATGAGTAGCTGCAAGTTTTCAACATCCGTGGAGCAAAAGAGTTCTTGCAAAAGTAGTGGGAGACGTGGCTGAAGAAATTGGTTGAGGATGAAGCATAAAAAACCCACTGAAGTGTGATCTTTTTTTCCTGAGGAGGCATGGGGGAGCCCTGAAAGGTTTTTAAGCTGTTTGAGGACATGGTCAATTCTCTGGGTTTCAGAAAAGTCCCTCTGGAGTCTGGGATGTGGTGAAAGTTGGGCTGGACCTTTCACCACTGGGCATGCTCAGTCGCTCAGGAAAGGTTTTTGCTTTGCCTTGGGAAATTTTTCACGCCGCTCTGGCAGAGGAGCTCGCCCCGCCCACGGCTTCTCCTCACTGGATTGGTTGAACTCAGGGAGGCTACCAGGAGGCCCAGTTGACCTCCCAACTCCACACCCCCGCCCCCGCCCGTTAACGCTCTGGGCGCGCGCTGCCTTCAGCTTTAAATAACAGAAACCTGGATGTGGGTAGATGGTAAAAATTTGGAGCCCCTCCCAAATGAACTCTAGCCATGTGGCTTGCTTTGTCTGATGAGATGTTGGCAGACACATGGCAGGTGGAGACTTGAAAAGTGTGCTTTGGGGCTTTCTCTCTCCTGTTGCTCTTGGAATCCTGTACCCACCACACGTGGCCTGGTCTGGCCTGCTGGGTGATGAGGGACCACACCAGGCAGAATCAGACATCCCAGCTGAGGCCTTTCTAGACCAGGGTTTCTCATTCTCGGTACTATTGACATATTGGATCAAACAAGTCTTGGTTGTGGGCAGCTGTTCTGTGCACTGCAGGATGTTTAGCAGCATCCCTGGCCTCTACTCCTAGAGGATAGGATCACCCCCACCCCAGTTTAACAACCAAAGTGTGTCCAGACATTGCCCAATGCCCCCTGGGTGGCAAAATCGCCCCTAGGTGAGAACCACTGTCCTAACCCAGCTTGCCTGGCAATGACCAGGCAGGCATGTACATGAAGCCACCCTAAACTAGCCCCAGCCAAACCAACCAGACCAGTACAAGGGGCCAGCTTGATGCCTGGAATCATGAGAACTAATAGTTGCCATTTTAAGTCACTAACTTTTGAGTGATTTGCTCCACAGCACAAACAGGTACATCTGACCACAGTGGCTTAAACTGATAGGATTGATTTATTTATACAACAGGATGTACAGAGGTAGGCAGTTCAGGTACAGTGCAGAGCACAGTGATGCCACTAGGCTCCCACCCAGGCTTTTCATGTCTTTCCACTCCACTGTCCTTTGAGGTGGGCTTTGGTCTCTTGCTTGTTACCTGGTGATCCCCAACATGGCTGCTCTAGCTCCAAGTCCGAGCTCCAGGAGAGGAAAAGGAGACAAGGCAAAGGGACAAAGAGAAAAACTTTCTCCTAGCAAAGCCTTGCCTTTAATTCCAGAAGGGAAGCCCTGCCCAGGGCCTTCACCTGCATGTCACTGGCCAGAACTGAACAACACAGCCAGGTCTAGCTGCAAGGGAGGCTGGGAAATGAGGGCATTTCCCGTGCTGCTTATACAGTAGAGGGAGGCAATGACTAAGGGGCTTGTAGTGTCTGCTGCACTGTCTCACTGGGGGTCGTCTTGGTTTCTTCTTCTTTTTTTTTTGCCACACGGTGTGGCTTATGGGATCCTAGCTCCCTGACCAGGGATTGAGTCCGGGCTCTTGGCAGTGAAAGCGCAGGGTGGACTGCCAGGGAATTCCCTGGGTCTTGGTTTCTTGTCTCTACCTGTTGCTTATCTATCCTGGCCATCTCTTTCTAACACTGGCTTTGTTTCTCCAAACACAGTGGGAGAAATGGCCACCCCAGCTGGGAACTGCATCAAGACTTTCAGCTCCGGGCCATTAATGACCTGTGTGGTAACTCCATGTCCCACTTCCAAATATCAAGGGCACAGGTGCTGATTGGCCCAGCTTGGGTTCGAAGAGAAACCTGATTGGTCTGGCTTGGGTAGACTATCTACTGATCAGCCAGTCAGGTGTGGCCAAGAGAGCAGCAGTAGGTAGGGTAAACCTGGTTGGGGAATGTGCATTCTCAGAGAAAGGGGTGTGTGGCTGAGGAGACACCTAAAGAACCATCTAGTTCAAGGAGTGAAGAAAGGACATTGCCATTGTGGGTTGCAATGTTGATATGATAAAGATTAACACGTCCTTTGAAAGACCTCAAATACAGTGGAGCCACATAGGCATTACATTTAACTTATGCAAATTCAAATATTTGTATTCAACCAAAGTATTTTTTTCTCACACAATTTGGCTTCCAAACATGAGCCAGCTACTTAACTACTGCCTGACCAAGTGATCTTTTCTGGTGCTGGAGATTGCTGTTTTGGATTTGGGGGATATGGTACAGTATAAGTAATATTTTCTTTATGGAAAACTGCTGGGATTTTCAAGATTATTTTTAAGGTCAGGTGATGCTCACCCTTCTCACTGTGTAAGAAGTACTTTTAGAGGAAGATGATGCAAATCATTTTTCCCATTTCCTTCTAGTTTTAATCAGTATAAAGAATGCATTTGGTTTTAAAATATCAAAATACTTTTATTGTGGCTTTTTAAAAATAAAAAATAAATGATATTCATGGCTTCTGGCTCTTCCTCCTGTTTTGTTTGGTGGTCTCTGGCTGTACAAGAAAGGCAGGGAGAGAACAGATGGCTGGAGAGAAGGCAAAAATGAGGGTCTCTTCAAACACCACGGGAAAGGGGTGTGTCCACCTGGGCAGTGTGTGTTCTTTGATGACTGGGTACTTGGTCTGTCCTGATGGCCTGGGACTTGACCTACTGGGCTGTCTTGGTGCGGCAGAATGGGCAGCGTGAGATGGAGTTAGAAACCTGGGTTCCAGACCCAATTCTTGAATTTACTAGCTGTGTGACTTTAGACGGGCCATTTAACCTCTCTGGGCCTCAGCTTCCTCATTTGTAAAATGGGGAACATAATGCTATTTACCTCCCAGGGCTTGAGAGAGGATTAGACGAGAAGTGTTTTGAACACCGCAGAGCGCCATATAAACATGACTCACTGTTATGGAAGCGATAAAACTGGTTGCTGTTCACACTTATTATAATCAATTCAGATATAAATGCACTATACCATGGCCCCAACAGCCCTGAGGTTACCATTCTGTCCTGTGGCCCCAGTACATGCCCTGGGTTTTCTCAACTGCGGGCTTCTCAGAGCTCCTTGGAGGTGTGACATTTGGGTTTGTCACTACCCAAACACATAATTGCATCTACCAGGCCTAGGAGTCTGAATTTCAAACTTATTCTTCATATGCCTGCGTATGTTTACATTCATAATATCTGTGAAAAGAACCCCTCTCCTCACACACTCCAAAATACAGTATTGTGCAAAATACCAGTCTAGGAAGCAACACACTAGGGTAGCAACCTTTAATGTCCTAAAAAAGCATCTTAGTAGTTTGACGCAGAAGAGTTACACTGACTCATGGAGGATCACGCGAGGCCCAGCGGGACGACGTTTCTAGTTCCTTCCACCAGGTTTAGAAAACAGAAGGCTCTGGCTGGATTTGCTGGACATTTCTCTCTTCAGCATCTCCCTTCCTTGGTCCATCTTTGGGGTGCCTTTTCTGGCTCCAACCTACAACAAGCAAGAGCAACAAATGCCCAAACTCTACAATTGTAGGGAGATCCCCAAATATTTCTCAAATGGCATTTTTTTTTACTCAAAAAAAAATCTTTGTTGTAAAAAGTATTTATATACACACATAGACGTGAGCAAAACGAAGGTAAAATGATCCGCCATTATCACACTACCCACAGGTAACCTAATTCACATTTTGGTGTACACTCTTCCAGATACACAGATAACGTTTTCTTCTGACATTTGCATCTTTTTTTGAACCAGCAGTTTCTGATTATAGGCAATTTCATTGGGATGGACTTTCTCTCGAAAAGCTGTTACTGAACTGAATGCCTTATGTCTCTGATGTCTTAGGAGGGTAAAATGCAGCATACTCTAGGGGGCCTGTCTAACCCTTTTCTGAGCACTACTCCTGGATCCAGGCAGCCATGTGTGTGACTCTGTCCCTGGTCATAGCTGATCGGGCACTTGGCACGGGCTGGGCTTTTAAGATGGTCACTCCCAGGATTTGGGTTATGGGTTCTAAGATGCTACTTGCTTCCTGGGCTGGTCCTTTGAACTGGGGGACCATGAGGTCATTCCTTCCTGTCACATGACTGGAGAGAGCAGAGATCAGGGGAGCCACACAGAGACACAGAGAGGAGATACGGCCTGTGTGTGCATGTGCGCATGCTTGTGTGTGTGTAAAAGAGATGATGCCTGAGATCTGATGGCTTACCAGTTCTATTTCGAGGCCAGGCTCTCTTTCAGCTCCCAGTTTTTATGAGGCACTCACCCCTATATCCTTAAAAAAGCCCCCTCCACCCCCCCTTTTTTTTTTGCGGTACACGGGCCTCTCAGTGTTGTGGCCTCTCCAGTTGCGGAGCACAGGCTCCGGACGCGCAGGCTCAGCGGCCATGGCTCACAGGCCCAGCCGCTCCGCGGCATGTGGGATCTTCCCAGACCGGGGCATGAACCCGTGTCCCCTGCATCGGCAGGCGGACTCTCAAACACTGCGCCACCAGGAAGCCCAAGGCCCACTCTTGGGGAAGGAGTCGCCCAAGTTACACTTGGCAAGGAACCTGGAGGAAACCTTTCTGTACTGAGGAGATCCTAGACACCAAACTTCTAAGCTCAGGCTGGAGGGCAGGGAGAATGGGAAGCTGGCTCTTTGCTCTTAGCCGAAGCACCATCTGCCCCGCTTCTGTTAAAGCCAGAGGCAGCGTGAAGTTCCAGGGTGTCTCACATCTCAGAGAAGCACAATGTTCCCACAACATCTGGGGCCCATCCCAATATCTCCTCTGCCATTTCACATCCGCAGGTGGTCCTCAGACAAAACCTAGATGTAGGGCAGTTTCTGCCTCCTCCCAGCTCAGTCATATATGTGAGTGAATAAGTAACAAACTTCCAGTCGTTTCCACTTTGCAGGGTGGCAAACGTCTCAGATCAAGTGGGGCCCTCAGGATGCTCTCTATCCTCTTAACATCCTGCTCTGGGGAGTAACCACCTTCTGGTCTTAGCACAAGGATGCTGGTTGAGAAGCTTCTATTTTTCAAATATATCCCTCACCTAGAATATCTTCGTTTCTTCCCATGATAATTTGGTTGCCTCAGCATGACTGTGGCCTTTTATCAAACTTGAATGTCTCCTCTCTCATATTCAACCAAAATGTGTTTGGCTTTCTAGCTTCCTGAGAGCTCGCCTCTACTGTCTGCAAAGTGGGAACGTGGACTGGCTTAATTCCAGTTCCAGGGCTGATTTGTCAATGGCAATGTTTCAACATGTTCAAGATTTCATAGTCTTAATTCTCAACTTTGAAGAGAATTCTAGAGGATGCTTCCTTGAAATTTAAGACAAATGCCACTGGAAATGTATCAGGTTTATTACCTGGAGGTTTATAACCTAAAGGAGGAAAAGCTAGCACTCCCCTGGGTGTCAGATCTGCACTGATTCCCAGCTCTCCTACTGAGCTGTGTGGCTCTGGACAAAGAAAGTCTCTGAGCCTCTGACACCTCATCTGTAAATTGGGTATAATAACAACACCCACCCCATAGGGTTGTTGTGAAGCTTAAAAGAGATACTGCACGTCAAGTGTTTGGCTCTGTGCCCAGCACATGCCAAAGGCTCAGTACATAATAGATGTGGGATAACTGTCCACTGGGCTTCCTGCTGACGTCCTAGGGTTTTCTCTCTTCTCTCTTCTGGCTCACCTGGAAATGTGAGTTCTGCATCTTTGAGTTCTTCATCAGCTCTCCAAACATTCGTCTCTTTAACACAGAAAGAATATTGACAAAATTTAGCTTATGTTCTTATTTGCCTTTTGCATCAGAGAAAAATGGATTTTTCTCAACTTTCAGATGCTACCCATTTGGATGGAATGTTGAGCCTTCCTAGGTGAGGAGGTGAGGATAGAGGTCTGCAGAAGGGGGTGTGGCTTTGGGGTAACGCTACACTGTCCTGCTGCACCTTTTAGGGAATCTCTGTTCCAGATTCCAGCAGAGAAGGAGGTGGTCAACCAAGAAGGCTATGAAGGATACTGCATTCTTCTTGGAGGACAGATCTGCTTTAGCTGGAAGCAGAGCCTCCTAGATCAGTGGAAGAGGCTGTAGATGTCCAGTGGCTTTCCACCCAGTGGAAATGTTGAAAGCCCCAGTGGCTAACCTCCCTGGCAGGGACTACAGGGGCCTGTTGGGAAGCCAGCATCACTGAAAACCTGGAGCTTGCCGCTCCCCTGGGGTTTGATGACTATTGCTGACCCTGATCTGCTCAAGACCCTGCACCTCAGGGGCAGCTCATCAAAGAAAGAGCATCCCCTAGGCACTGGAGACACAAAAGTCAGAGGGAACTGGGCTCTCCCTTGCAGACTGACACTCCGCAGGTGAATGTGCAGTGGTGTCAGGAAGGAGACGTTCTCCTAGAGCCCTGAGCATCCACTGGGGTCGCCAACCTGATTCCTACAGCGGCCAGGAAAGTAAAAGAAGTGGGTGAAGTGAGCTGGGGTGGTGGTGGACAGCAGCAAACACACGAGCCCAGCGCCTTTCTAAGGGGCCTGGAAGATGGAAGCTTGTGATGGTGGCTTGTGGGTCTGTGGGCCTAGGGTCGCCAGATCTTCCAAGTTTCCCAGAGAAGATGGAAATCCAGAGTATTCCAGGAAACTGCCCTATTTTGAAATGTAACTTAAAAAAAACTCCCATGAGCCAAATGGAATATATCTGTGGGCTGCCATCTTGCGACACCTGGTTCAGAACCTCCCTGCTTGGTGTCTAGTTGGTGCTCAGTAAATGTTGGAGGGGTTGCCAGATAAAATACAGGATGCCCAGTTAAATCTGAATTTCAGAATGAAGCCAACAAATTTGTGAGTGTGAATATGCCCCGTGTAATATTTAGGACATTTATACCGAATAGCTTTTGTTGTTTATCTGAAATTAAAATTTAACTGGGCATCGTGTTTTTGGTTTGTTTGTTTTCCCCTCAATCTGGCAACCCTACCGGGTAGTCACACAACTCAGGGAGGAAATAAGGCTGTCTTTTGGGACAGGGCATAGGTGCTTACGAGACTCTTCCATTCTCCCAGAAGGATGCTGACTCTACCCTCAGAGGACTGTCCGTGAAGGCTGATGGGCCCGTATTGACCTGACAGTTACCCTCCAGGCATTTTCCGTGGAGAAGCCTCGAGCCTGCGGCCACTCGGTATTTATCACAAACTCCGTTGAGACAATCACTATCCAAATGCCCAGATATTATAGAGCAGGGGTTAGTTTTAAACCAACAGCCTTCTTCTCTCCCACCCCATCCCCCGCCTTTTTTTTTGCAGAACCGTTTATCCAAGCAAAATCCCATGAGGAACTTGGGGTATAATATAATGGAGAGCTTCTCTGGCGGGAGAAAGGTGTGTGTGCTTTGAGAGTCACACCCTTCCATGGCACCCAAAGGCTCCAGGGAACCCCAGTTTGAACATTGCTGCAAAATTCCTTCCTGGATTAAGTTCCATCAGTGGGCAGCTGGGCACTGAGGGCAGAGCCTGGCCCCTGTGCACCTGCTTTTCCTGAACTTTACTGAACTCACTGGGATGTGATGAAGGGGGTGCGGGAGGGTCTTTTTCTTTAGCCTTCTTCTATCCGTATGCTGCATAGGCCTGGCCACATGGTTCTACTTCATCATTGTGGGCGGAAGAGCACCACCCGAAGCCCCTCCAATCCCACGCCCCTCCTACACAACATCTACCAATTGTGGGGCTTCCCTGGTGGCGCAGTGGTTGAGAGTCGACTTGCCGATGCAGGGGACACGGGTTCGTGTCCCGGTCCAGGAGGATCCCACATGCCGCTGAGCAGCTGGCCCGTGAGCCATGGCCGCTGAGCCTGCGCTTCCGGAGCCTGTGCTCCGCAACGGGAGAGGCCACAACAGTGAGAGGCCTGCGTACCGCAAAAACAAACAAAGTAACAAACAAACAAAACACACAAGTGGCACGGAGGAAGCCAGAATCTTGAGAATACCTGGGCCCAAGGAAATCTTGGAAGATAGTGAGTTAAAGAGAATAGTGAGGATAATGACGATGGTAGGAGAGGGTGAATGCTTTGTGGTCCTATGTGCTAAGGCTTTTGTATACAAGCTCCCATTGGGAAGGCTACGAGCTAGGTGCCATTTTTATTCTCATCTTAAAGAAGAGGGATCTGAGCTAATTAAGCAGAGGGAAGGTTAGGGGGTTTTCCTGGCTGAGACCACAAGGCAAAGCAGTGGTCACGCCGCTAGCCAGGACTTGATTGGCTGGAAATTTGATTGGCAGGAGAGCTGAGCGGCTTCTCCTGCCAGAAGCAGCCGGTGCCCTTCAGCCTTTCTTACACTTCAAGCCCTAAGAAAGGGCTTGCGTGCTTCCCAAGTGGCAACTTCTGTGCATTTAAAAATTCCCTCTTGAAAATCCCAGCCTTACCCATTCACAAAAAGTATCTGGGTCCTTTCTTGGCCGTGGCCCTAGTCGTATTCACCAAAGAGAAGAGCGCGTCTCATAAGAGCTGGCGGCTTTGGGAGGACCGGGGAAGGCGTCGGCTGGCTGGAAGCTCCCTGAAAGAATTAGAGGAGTCCCCACCCATCCATGAGCTGCCTATTCTTCCCCCTTAGAAACGGGGCTTGTGATGTGCCAGGCACTGCAGGCATTTTGCCATTTAACCCTCCCGCTGCCCCACGCAGTAGGCCCCTTGCTAACAGTTTTGGTTGCTTTTGTTGAGGAACCTGTGATACAGAGGTCAAGCCACTTACTCAGGGTCATTCGGGGCAGCGGTGGGGCTTGACCCCTATTTGTTTGACTCCAAATCTGGCCTCTGAACTCTGAGAGACACTGCCGGCTTCTCGAGTGATGTGGGAAGTGGATTCGAGTGAGCACGGCCTGGGCCGCGGTTCCCGTCCCTCTGCCACATGGACAGAGCCACAGGCCCAGTTCGCTGTGAAGGCCCAGCATCTTATACCAAGTCTCATTTTCACAGCCAGAGATATTAGTGTGGAAATAGGACTTTTGATTCTTGAAAGGTCTGCTTGGTGAAGAGATGGTCAAACATTAAAACTACAAACTCCATTTTTTTGGGGGGGGGCAATTCTGAAGCTTAAGATGTGTCATTTCATCTCAGTGCTTCAACCTTGCCACCTCTGTGAACGGGTGAAGAGTTTCAAAGTTTTATACAGGAGGCTAAAAAACTAAGGCTCCTTGTGAAAATACTAAGTGTAAAACTTAGAAAAGAGGAATTCTACTTTCTGTTCATTTCTGCTTAAAGACAACGAAGATCTACTCCCTGGAAGGAACGGATGCCAAGACAGATGTATACAAGTGCCCTTTAGGATCCAGCAAAACATAAAATGTAATATTGTTTTCTTCCTGACAAACAGGGATTTCTGACAACATATTAACAACAAGCCTGAAATGCAAACCTGAGTCCTGGAGTGAAACCCCCAGGAGCAATGGTGCGATGTATCCAAGGGGGCCACCCTGGTAAGGGAGACACAGAAGGAAGGGGTGTGGAAAAGTGAACCTGGGCGGGGGAGGGCAGCAGGTGGGGAGGAAATCCTGTTTCTGCCACTTAGTAGCCAGGGAAGGGTACCCTCTGTCAAATCAGCTTTCCCCTCTCTCTAAGGGGACGACACTTGCCAGCATCCCTTGCGGGTTGATGGGAGAGATGAAGCATGTGCGGTGTGGAGCAGGTGCCTGCCTCTTGGTAAGTCTTTCCCCCAGTTGTGAATTCCACGAATTTGAAAGCTACTAGCTGTAGCTCTTCTGGGGACCCTGACACAGGTTCAACTTGGCCATTTCAGACCCTTCTCGGCTGAGGGATGTCTAGCGCCAAACAGGCAGGCATGTCCCTTGCCATGCGTGTGAATGAGGCAGCCCAGGAATAAAGCATGTGAAGCCTGATTATGTAAATCCTCAGGCTTTCAGTACATGACAATGGCCTTTTTTGGGCCCTTCGCTGTCCCATTCTGTGGTCTGGTGTCTCTGCTTTGGGGCCTAGTCTGCCAAGCCCTGGGGGCGGGGGGGGCACTTCGGGGAGGGGTGAGCTCTGCAGAGGGCACATCAAAGGGAAAGTCACAACTCTGTCACTGGCCCAGCTCTCCCTGGCATTGCTTGGTGTGAAAGGAAACTGTCCTCTGCCTGAGGCAGCCCCATGACATATGCAGACTAAGGTCTGTGATGTTTAATTCACAGCAGTGAGCACTGGAAACACTTCATCCAGGCTCCCTCAGAGCAGGACAGCCACTTTTCATTTCTGGGGCTCTAAGCCAGAGAGCCTGCTGTCTGGAAACCTATTGCCTGGAAGGTTCGCAGGATGGGGGGCAAGCTTCTGCAAGGAACTATCTGACCATCACCTCCTGGTTGAGCAGAAGGGCACCCTTCTATGACCTTGGCCTCCTTAGAGCTCATGCAGGCAACAAACACACACATACAAATACACACACATGCCAACACACAGCACATACTCACATGTACACACATACACGCAAGCATGCGTGTACAAATACACAGCCCCAAGTCAGAAAGACTGGAGTACTATTCTGGCTACTCAGAAGAGCAAACCCAGATCTTTATTCTCAGAGAGCTTATTCCTCGGTGTATCCCTGGCACCTGGCAGAACAATGACAGTCAGAATCGCCGCCTTTGAAAACACTCGGGCTGTTCACTCAACTGATTGTGGTCATCATTGCAGGAGGCAGGGAAGTCAGATCATGACGCTGGACACCCTTAAACTCAGTACAGTGCTATGTGTCAATTATGTCTCAATAAAACTGGTGGAAAAAATAGTTATCTGGATAGAAAGAACAAAATAAAATACACGAATTATCAAAAGTTAAAAAAATACAGACGAGCTAGACTATGAGTCTCAGAAAGCACTGTTCACAACAGCCAGGACATGGAAGCAGCCTAAATGTCGATGGAGGAGTGGATAAAGAAGATGTGGTACAAATATACAGTGGAATACTACTCTGCCATAAAAAAAGAATGAAGTAATGCCATTTGCAGCAACATGGATGGACCTAGAGACTATCATACTATGTGAAGTAAGTCAGACAAAGACAAATATCATTTGATATCACTTATATATGGAATCTAAACAAAATGATACAAATGTGCTTATTTACAAAACAGAAACAGACTCACAGACTTTGAAAACAAACTTATGGTTACCAAAGTGGAAATGTGTTGGGGAGGGACAAATTAGGAGTTTGGGATTAACATATGCACACTATTATACATAAAATATGTAATCAACAAGGACTTACTGTATAGCACAGGGAACTCTACTCAATATTCTGTAATAACTTATATGGGAAAAGAATCTGAAAAAGAATAGATATATGTGTATGTATAACTGAATCACTTTGCTATACACCTGAAACTAACACAACTCTGCAAATCAACTATACTCCAATATAAAATAAAAATTAAATTAAAGAAAAAGAAAGTTTAATAAAATAGAGGCAAGCTAGACTATGAGTCTCAGAGAGGTTAATCTAACACATATATATGGAATCTAAAAAAAAAAAAAAAAACAAGGTTCTGATGAACCTAGGGGCAGCCAGGAATAAAGACACAGAGGTAGAGAATGGACTTGAGGACATGGGGAGGGGGAAGGGTAAGCTGAGACGAAGTGAGAGAGTGGCATTGACATATATACACTACGAAACATAAAATAGATAGCTAGTGGGAAGCAGCTGCATAGCACAGGGAGATCAGCTCAGTGCCTGGTGACCACCTAGATGGGTGGGATAAGGAGGGTGGGAGGGAGACACAAGAGCGAGGGATCTGAGGATATACGTATGCATATAGCTGATTCACTTTGTTACACAGCAGAAATGAACACAACACTGTAAAGCAATTATACTCCAATAAAGATGTTAAAAAAAAATGCTGCCTGAAGTCACACAGTAAATGGCAGAACAAGAGTCTAAACCTAAGTCTGCCTAATGCTAAAGCTATTCTGCCACCTTCCTTTGCAAAGAGTGAATGCATTCTTTGCTGCCTGGATCCCACTGGGGCCTCAGTTGGCTGTTTCTAAAGGGAGCTGAGGGGCAGCCTCAGAGGCTCTGCTCGGAGGAGGGACCTCTCACCTTCTGCTGCCTGATCGCCCTGGTGACCCTCTTCTCCTGGTGCAGCCTCTCTTCCATGTGCGCCAGGGCCTCCTTCAGCAGCGCCTTTTCTTCGGCCTCTTTGGAGATGTCGTCCTTCAGCTTTGCCACCTGTGACTGGTACATCTGAACCGACACTTTGCTCTGCCTGAGCACACAGGAGAGACAAAGTCTCTTTTCTCCTCAGCTTTCTCACTCACCACCAATGCTACCGACCTGGGAGATCCTCAGAACACTTCCATATATGCCTGGCTTCGCGGTTTCCTTACAAGTGGGGGGAAGGCTGAAGATGTGGGGACTAGAGGGCAGAATAAATAGCCCATTGGCTGTGGACGTGCAGCACGAAGGGGGCAACGGTTATGCTACCAGCCCCTCCCAATTTCCCAGAGAGGGTGGGGGAACGGATACCACTGAAAATAGGGTGGAATTACGAAAAGCACACACATGGTGAAACATCAGACACATTTATAAAAGGTGCACCTTATTCCTTAACAGTAGGGTACTTTAACTGCTGCTTTCTTGCCCAGAGACTTGGGTCCATCAGGCCCTGAGTCACCATCCCGCCTCCCCACTCCACACCCAGGCCTCTGTCCTCTTGTCCTGGTCCCTACGGGTCTGCAGCTGCACCGAGGTTTAGCCTGGAGAATGGAGGCCTGGGCCTTTTGCCGGGGACACGGGCCATACTTGAGCTGTTCAATGTCCTCCTTGTATTGTCTCAAAAGCTCTTCTTTTCTCTGCAGCTGGTTCTTGAGTAGGGTGATCTTATCAAACACCAGGTACAGGTCTCTTTGTCGAAGCTGGTAGACTCTCTCCCTCTCTTTTCGGGAGAGGTGTTTCATGGACACGTGACCTGACATATCTTTGATGTTCATCAAAGTCCCGAGGGTTTTGCTCATATCCATGTACTACGAGAAAGCATTTCTCAGGTAAGAGGCCTGGCCCAAGACCGCTGGTGGCCACTTTGAGGAGGCAAACATCTAACTCTGTTTCATTCATTTTCTGCAGTTGCAGAGAAGAAACACATGCTTTGCAAATGAGTGCATTTGGGGTTTTTAGTACGACTTTCATTTTCCCCCGCATCCATTTACACTATGCCTTTTTGAGAATTGGGGTGGGGGAGGGGGAATGACAACAGACATAAACATTCATTCTTACTACCCAGTCTTCCAAGGAATTGGGCTCTGCAATTTCCAGCCCATGCTGGGAAAGGAGATGGGTCTCGTGGAGCTACTGTAACAACTAAACATGTATGTGGAGTTGATGTTTAAACTATCTGCAGGGCACACAGGTTTGGACAGGAGGGGACTGATGCTGGGTATACCTACCAGGTTTTCACTGAGATCTAAAGCGTCAGCCACATCCATTTTCCCTGACTTCTCAGAGACCATGATGGACCCTGGGCTGGAAAGGCCATTTTGAGGCTGAAATTAAAAAAAAGAAGAAAAACTCTCTTGGCATTCCATTATGATTTTCTACATCCAGAATAATAACCCAAAGAATAATGGAAGAACTGGAAAGTTACTAAAGAATAATTTGAGAGAGTTAATTTTTTTAACATCTTTATTGGAGTATAATTGCATTACAATGGTGTGTTAGTTTCTGCTGTATCAAAAAGTGAATCAGCTATACGTATCCATATATCACCATATCCCCTGCCTCTTGCATCTCCCTCCCACCCTCCCTATCCCACCCCTCTAGGTAGACACACAGCAACGACCTGCTCTCCCTGTGCGATGCAGCTGCTTCCCACTAGCTATCTATTTTACCTTTGGTAGCGTGTGTGTGTATATATGTCCATGCCAAGAGAGTTGGTTTTAAATCCACTCTGACTCTGTGAACTGCTTTCTTTATGACTGTGCTCCTACCCCTTCAGAGCACAACTGCCTTTGAAATGATGCATCACTTGTGCCGTTCTTTGGCCACTGTCTCGTCTGTCTTCCCTTTAGGCCAGTGGTTCTCAACCGGGGGTGACTCTGGCCACCCTACCCCCTCCAGGACATTTAGCAATGCCTGGACACATTTGTGGTTGTCATAATTGCTGCTGGCGTCTAGTGGGTAGAGGACAAGGATGCTGCTAAACACCCCATGATGCATAGGGCAGTCTCCCAAACAAAGAGTTACCTGGCTCAAAAAATCAGTACCGCTGATGTTGAGAAGACAAGCTCCAGAAAAATGGAGACCATGTGGCTTTTGCTCACTATCTCCCTCCTTGTGCCCAGCATGGCACCTGTCACCGAGTGGTGCATAGTGGTCATGTTTGTTGAATGAACGAATGAAGGTTAAGTGGAAAATGGCCTCCCTCCTTTTTACTAAAGGAATCTCATTTCTGTGCAGCAGAAACCATACCCTCACAAAATTCGGCCCAACCTTCTCCTAGCTCTGGAACCTGGTGGGTGGGCATCCGTTCAGACCCTTTCCAGAGACAATGCAGATAGTGTTTGCAGCTGCATCTCCCTAAGACCCCAACCAGCCAGCTGGCTGCTGGAAGCCCAACTGACTGCATGGAAAGGCCACCAGACTGAATAGGGGACCTGATCTGAATGACTACAAATAACCATAACAAGCCTCCTTAAAAAATAAATTGGCTTTTAATGCTTGCCATGAGCCTCTCTTAGCCCTAGCATTTGTTGGCACTACCCTGAAACCCTCTGAGATTAAAAACAAAACAACTACAAAAATATAAATGCCCCCAAAGTGACTGTGATAGATAAGAGTATACATATTTGTCTATGTACCTATGGAGATGAGAATAAAAGAGGGTATCTGAAGATGACAATAAACCGGGCAGATCTGCTGCAAAAAGAACCTGAGATGCTGTTCAGTGTCTTCAGCTACCCTGAGCTGCATCCTCTGTACCTCTCCAGACGCCCCCTCTTTTCCTGAGGGAAGGGTCACTAAGGAAGAGCCTGGGCTACAGGATCCAAGCACACAGTCCCCACCCGGTCTCTGCAGGCTCGCAGACACACCACCAGGGACACACCCCTGGTGTGTCTTCAATCATTATTCTGTGACCTTGGGTGAGGTACTTGACCTCCTGAAGCCTTACTTTTTCTTATCTGTTAAATGGGGACAATAATAGTAACTATGACACAAGGCTGCTACGATGGTTAAATGACATAAGGCATGGAGCCGGCTGAGCTCAACGCCTGGCACACAGTAAGCAGTTCACAGATGTCAGCTATTCTTCCTCCTGCTCTTTCCTTTAATTACTGCCAACCTTGGAGGATTGAGAGTTGGGAGGTTTCCTGCTCTGTGGTGTCAGTGGTGGGATGAGGGCTTGTTGCCAAGGGGAAGGTCAATCTTGGAAGCAGGACCATCAGGACGTGAGATCCAGCTGAGCTCCCCACCTGGAGACGGTCCCTCTACTCCCAACCTCAGAGAAGGAAGATTCGATTTTACCAGGAAGACCAACACGTTTCTGAAGACTCACATCTCTAGACGTGTGAGCAAATGTCTAGAAAAATTGTAGGAGAAAATGCTGGTACAGATAGGATGGCTTTATTATGTTTTCCAAAAGCTGGTTTAGACTAGCTGCCGCAGCAAGCCACGCTGACCTGAGCTGTCCATTGTCATGTGTCAGTCAAACACCTGATCAAACATCCATTTAGGATACACGGCACCTTCAACCTAACAATCAAATTACTTCTGAAAATCCTGGAAAACACAAACTATGCTCCCTAAGAAAGGAAGGTTTTCTTGGATAATACTCTTTAAATACTGTTTGACAATAATAACTATCATCTATTAAAGTGCTCGCTATGAGCTAGGCACTGGGATAATCACTTTACATGATGATCTCCTTTAATTTTTCCATCATCATTTTACAGCTGGGAAATGAAGTCCCAGAAAGGTTAGGAGCCTGCCCAAGGTCACAGAGCTTGCAGAGCTGGGATTAGGACACAGGTCTCTGATTCTAGAACTTGTGTCTTCTTAATCATCATGGCTCCCTTCTGCTGCCCTTTATGTGTTCATGTTTTTCAGTTTATAGCAAAAAGCAAATGTTAGGCAAGCTCATGACATAATGTTGTACATTAGCTTGTTGGATATTTTCTGCAGAATATAACATGTGAAGTGAAAAGGAGGGCCCAGAGATTGACCTGGCCAGCATCAGTGCAATGCTATATCATGCTGTACATGATGGGAAGCAGCCTTTCTATTCAAACATTGGATCGCTGGTACGGCCAGGCACCGACCAGTCCATACAGGTGCCAGCCCATCAGGGAGGACCTGGCCTCGAACCAATGATGTATACAGTGGTGCCAGGGCACACGGCTAGTGTCTGTCCTCATGCCCACCCTCCCCACGTGTCAGTCAAAGCAGAGACAAAGTTTCTTTGGTTACCGTTCCGATCTCTACTCTTGAAAAAGTTGGCAAGTCAGGTTTTACATCCAATATTTTCCGAACATGTTTTTCCATCCCGAGGGTCTTTAAGTCTAGAAATGATCCATCCATGTGGTCCTTGTGATCTATAAAAGAAAAAAGTTTACACTCAAAAGAAAGGCTCAGGAAGAAGTTACTGCATGTAAAAGTCACAGCTGCTATTTACTGGACCCTTACCACAGGCCAGTACTAATTAGCTCACCATCCTCCCTTGGCAGGTGAGGCATCGAGGCCCAGAGAGGTGACATGACTTGTCCAAGGCCACACAGCTCATATGAGGCTGCAGCCTCCCAGGGTGGGGGCACTGAGGGGGAACGTTCGGCCACAGGTGTGAGGATGGACTTGAACCCAGGCTTCTGTGTCCTAGCCCAGGGCTCCACCCAGCAGCAAGCTTGGCTTCTTGAAAGCCCTATTCCCTCTAAACAGGGTATTTATCCTGGGAAGTTCCCCAAGGTTGGTCCTTGCACAGCATCAGTCTATGAAAAAGTTTTCACTGGGCCACAGTGAAATAAGAAAAAGAGGGACAAGGTTCTGAGTTTTTCATGAAATCCTGTTTATTTAATATCAAGGCCTGCTCTTGACTCTGAGCTCATGCCTACCCATCTATTTTTTTTTCCTGCCCATCTTTTTTTATAACTCTGTTTTTTTAGTTATGAAATGATGGGGATAGAAGATGGTGGTCCTGGCAAATTGGTTAGTCCCTAAAGTGAACCCTCAAGTCTGGGGTCCACGGTTCTCAGCACAGAGGGGGTGACTAGGCAGGAGGAAACTTACTTGACAAGCAGGCCTTCTCAAGTTCTTTAATTCGTGCACGAAGCTCAGATAAAGCCTTTTTCTGACACTGAATGACTTCCTCATGTCGGGACGCTTTGCACTTGGCCCCTAGATCACTGAAGGACTGCTCCTGTGGCCAGAATGGTGAGGACAGCAGCTTTATCAGTGATCACAACCTCCCTCTCTTGTATTTGAAGAAACATGAACAAATCATGGATTAGCAGAAACCCTGTCACTTACTTAGTACCTTGGAAAATATCATTACAGGGCTTCAGCAGAGAAGGAATTTAAAAATTTCATTTCGAATACAAAGTCACATCTAGGAAGATTTCCAACTTTCCTACCGACTTAGCATCACTGTAAATAAGAGATCCCCCCTGTGTTCCCTCCCCACGTTTTCTTTCTCTTGTTCTTCTAATGCTCTTCTAAGCTGGGGTTTCCACTTGTTCTCATTCTGGTCTCATCTCTGAACAATCACATCAGATTTGCTCCTGGAGGGGCTTTTTTTTTTTTGCCGGCACCATGCGGCATGCGGGATATTAGTTCCCTGACCGGGGATCGAAACCGCGCCCCCTGCAGCGGAAGCACAGAGTCTTAACAACTGGACCGCCAGGGAAGTCCCTGGAGCGGCCTTTTTTTTTTTTTTTTTTTTTTTTCGTTACTCGGGCCTCTCACTCTTGTGGCCTCTCCCGTTGCGGAGCACAGGCTCCGGACACGCAGGCTCAGTGGCCATGGCTCACAGGCCCCGCCGCTCCGCGGCATGTGGGATCCTCCCGGACCGAGGCATGAACCGGTGTCCCCTGCATCGGCAGGCGGACTCTCAACCACTGCGCCACCAGGGAAGCCCCAGGTGGTTCTTATCGGCCAACTTGGGGAAAACCTTCTTCTAAGACTTTGTGGCTGAAAATGTAGTCTGCAGAGCTGTGCTATCGGTACCAGCTGGGAGCTGTTCAGAAATGCAGAATCCCAGGCTCCCCCAACCCGAGACCTGCTGAGTCAGAATCTGCATTTCAACAACATCCCCATATGATCCGTGGACACCTTTGAGTTGAGAGGCGCCACTGTAAACTATCCTCTAATTGGCTGGTTTCTGGAAAAGTAAGTTGAAGTTTTGGCCATGTGTTTCCCCTGATATGCATGAAGAGAAAGACTGAAATACTATTGGTTGGTCTTGCACACACTTAGACACAAACCAGGACCCGCAGTAACGACTGGGATTTGTATCAATAAAATCAGCTGCGGTATATAAACAAAGTACCATTTCTAGACATTTCAATAACCTTGCCTCTTCAAGTTGATCTTCAAGTTGATCTCTGAGTTTTAGGATTCAAGCTTCATGTTAATTCCTCCTACATCATTCACCCTCTTTAATTAATTTAGTTCCCAACAAGGAGTTGCTGAGATTCCTCCATCTAAGTACGTGCCCTCTGTTTCTCATAGGAAAGCCCATTTCATCAGTTTCCAGTAGTAAAGAGAAGGACGGGGACCACCTTACCGATTTCTCTTCCATTAGCCGCTTGACTCTGGCTTTCAGCTTCTCGTCTTGCTGTAGCCTTTCCTCGGTCAGCTTCTCCTTCTCTGCCAGATGCTGCCGAGTTTCCTGAGAACTGTTGATCTGCATCTGAAATGAGGGGAAGGGGAACTGCAGCTGATGGGCGACAGGACTAACACAGGAGTCATTTCCACTACCTTTGGGGGCGGGACAAAGGTTCACGAAACTTTCTTCAAAACACAGAAAAATGATGCTTAGCTTAGTAACTAATAGCGAAGTAGTAGAGCATCGTGGTTAAGAGCTCAGACTCTAGATATGGATAGAATCTCAGCTCTAGATCTTTCTAGACACTTCTTCGTATAGAAAATAAGTGGGTGAAATAAGGCAGGCCGTCTTCCTCCTCATTCATCCCTGCCGGCCGCTTGGGTGCGGGATTCCGTGGAGAGCACGGGCCCGTGAAGGGGCTCTGCAGCATGCCTACCTGACCTACTGCCCTTTCCAAATTGGCTTTAATGAGGTTTGCTCTGTTCCTCATTTCTTGCAGCTGAAGCAATTTCCTTCTGGAATCCTCCCGAAGCTTCTCTTCAACCTGAAAGGATGATGAAACCGAGGGCTTGCTGCTAATGTGATCATCATGCCCCCTGGGGAAACTCTTCTGGGGGGGCTGCTAATGGCAGTGGGGGAGTCCCTGAGGGGTAGTGACAGCTGCAGACCAGCAGCCGGGGTCACAGGCATGCACAGGGTGGAGGCAAACTCACAGGGAGTTGCCCCCTAAGGGAAAGGGATGAGCTCTGCACCCGGGGCTCAACTATGTTCTACCGCACACTCCCATCCCAGCTCGGTCCCTAACAAGCCGTACGACACTCGGAAAGTTATTTCACTGCTCCGTGACTCAGTGTCCTCATCTGTCAATTGGGGATGATGATACTAGTATCACTGCATAGAGTTATTGTGGGGATTCAATGTTTGGAATAGTGCTTAAGGGCTCTGTGAGTGTGTTAAGTACTGTTGTAACCTATGAAAGGTGGACGGGAATGTCCGCCGTACAGTCTCGTTCTAATAACTCGTGATGGGTACTTGGAAATAGTATGATTGTGTTTATTATCATAACTGTTTGTCGTTACCACTTTGAGCACACTCACTGGTGGTAACCTCTCTGGAGGCTTGCCAAAGCAATGTCTATTAAGAATTGCAGCCTGAAAAGGAAGGCCTTTAAAGTGGAGAACCTTGCCTACTTTTCCCCCCTTGCTTGGGTAACAGTCAACACGCGGTAAGCTTGGACGTGCTCCACGCTACCCTTGGCTGGCCAGTGTAGGCCTCGCAGCTGCTCAGTTCTTGGATGCACCTGCTGAGCCCTGGGCCCTGGCACTAACAGGAAATGAGGCAAACTCTCGTAAATAAATGGAAAGTTTTTGTGCTGAAACAAATTCACAGGCTGTTTTTTTAGGGATCTGAAGAGGGGGATCACAGGGATGTAATAAAAGACCCAGACAAGCCCTTAAGAGCTTTCTTCTGAGCAGTGTGGTCCAGTGGAAGAGCCTCTACCCAGCTCCGTTACCCTGGAAAAGTCATCTAAGCTCTCTGGGCCTTAGTTTTCTCCCAGGTCTAAACATGCTCTGACTTCTATGTCAGCAGCCTTTTTCATATGCTGCAAAAGCCAAGTCCAGCCTTGGACTCTGCCCTTATCTGTGTTCTGCATGAACAGCCCCCGTTCCCGTCCCCAAGCCTCAGAGTCACCTTCAACAGCCGCCCCGCTCCCTCTCTCACACTCGGGGGTCTCATGCCTGTCCTCCAACCCCTCTCACATGAAAGCTGGACTGTGACAAGTGGCCTTCTCGCCTCGAGTTTAGTTTCTTCCAGTGCAATCTTAACGGTACTGTGAGAGTTACCCAGCTGTAAGGCAGCTCTGTCCAACAGAACTTTCTGCAACGGTACAGGTACTCTGAGCGAGGCTGTGTTGTCTAATACGGCAGCCACCAGCCACATCTGGGGATCGAGCACTAGAAATGGGGATGATGTGACGGAGGAACTGAACTAAAAATTTTAGTTAATTTTCATTAATTTCAGTGTAAACAGTAGCATGTGGCTGTTTGCTACGCCAGGGTAACTGAAGTCAGACGAACCTGGAGTCAGACAAAACCGACTGTGCCATTGGGCTAGTTACTTTACTAGTAACTAGTAGCCTTGACTTTCTCATCTGTAAAATGGAGAGGATGATTTCTAGATCACAGCACTGTTGTGAAGATGAAGAGATGAAATGTTCAAGGTAACGCCTAGTACGTGAGAAATTGTAACTATCATTTTCACCCTGATTACTGTCCACGAATGTCATTGCATCAGCCACTTGTTCAGGAGCCTTAGGAGCTCCCCACTGCCTGTGTGGTACAGAGCCCAAGCACCTGAACTAAGGCAAAACACCAAGCCAGGGATTCAAGAAGCCCCTACGAACTCAACGAGGTATATAAAACTGAATCCACACCTAGATAAACCATAATAAAACTGCTGGAAATCAAGGGAAAAGACAATCTTAAAAGCAACTGGAGAAAAAGACAGATTATGCAAAGGTACAACAGTTAGGCTTACAGATGACTTCTAAATAGAAATAATAGGAGCCACAAGACAATAGTGACATATCTAATGCTGTATCTAATGTGCTGAAAGAAAAGAATTGCCATTGTAGAATTCAATACGCAGTCAAATGTGTTTTAAGAATGAAGGTTAAATATACATCTCCAGACAGACACACAGGCACATTTGAGAATTTGTCATCAGCAGAGCCACAATGAGGGAAAACATTAAAGGGTATTCTTCAGACACAAGAAAAATGAACCCAGGTGGGTGATCAGAGATGCAGAAAAGACAAGCAACAGTAAGGGTAATGTGTGGATATGATACTGACTATAGCAAAACACTAATAATGTCTTGTGGGGTTTTAAGTATGAAGAGGAGTTTAGAAAATGACAGCAATGGCTTATAAATCTGGAGGGGGTAAGTGAAGTTAAGGTGTTTGAAACTCATTGCACTGTCAAGAAGAAGGGCATAATTATCAACTACTATTGCCTCTTGGGAAGTTAAGAATGCAGGGCTTCCCTGGTGGCGCAGTGGTTGAGAGTCCGCCTGCCGATGCAGGGGACATGGGTTCGTGTTCCGGTCCGGGAGGATCCCACATGCCACGGAGCGGCTGGGCCCGTGAGCCATGGCCGCTCAGCCTGTGCATCCGGAGCCTGTGCTCCACTACGGGAGAGGGCACAACAGTGAGAGGCCCGCGTACCGCAAAAAAAAAAAAAAAGAATGCATATTGTAGTCTTCAGGATGACTACTAAGAGAATAGTAGAAGAGTGAAAAACTTAATTAATGTGTGATTTTGGTGAGTCAAGGATGAATGCTATTGTCTTACTATTACTAAAAGAATAGTAAAAAAGTGAAATATTTCCAAGCTAATAGAGGGGGAAAGTGGAATAAGAGAAAACCATCCACTCAGAAGGAGGCAAGAAAGGAGAGAAAAAGGAATATAGCACAGATGGTACAACTGGTATTGAGCAAGAAGGTAGATTTAAACCCCAGTAAATGAGTAATTACATAATATAAATGGACTAAAAGTCAAAGATTGTCAAACTGGATTTTGTAAAAATGATACGCTATTTGAAGGCATATGTCTAAACCTTAAGACAAAAATTGACAGAGAACATATGAAAAAGATATGGTATGAAAACTCTAACCAACAGAAAGCCAGTGATGAAGCTAAATGACAAAGGAGACGTTAAGGGAGAAACACTAGTAGAGATGAAAAGGGACATTTCATGATGATCTAAAGTTTTGCTCTACAGGAAGTATTAGGATTCTAAATTCATATGCACCTAGTAACACAGCCTCAAAATATATAAAGCAAACATCGTTCATATTAAAAGAAGAAACACACAAATGACAAACATGTTGAGATTTTTAAAAACATTCTCAATGATGGAACAAAAAGACAAAAAAAATCAATATGAGAATTTAAGTTGGAACAACATCATTGGCAAACTTGATTTAATGGATCAATTCTTTCTTAGATAATTTGACAATTAAGATCTGAAGGCAGTCTAGGGTAGTGGTTACACACAGGAGCTTTGGAGTCAGGCAGACCTGGATTCAAGTTCTGCCACAACTACTTTATGCAAGTGAACTTGGATAACTTCCTTCACCTCTGTGAGCCTCAGTTTTCCCGACTGTAAAGTGGGGTGAATACCAGTATAGACCGCATGGGGTCATTGTGAGGATGAACAGAGATGATGCAGGTGGAGTGCTTGCCCCAGAGTGGTTCCCAGGCTGACCTGTCCCTGCCATACCTTGCTCTTTTCCCACAGCGTCATAGAGATCAGGCTCTGCTCGGTACTGCTCCTTTTCAGCTCCACCCTGAGCTTCCTCATTTCTTTTTCCATGTCATGGATTTGCTGAAAGAGTTCCAACAACAGGGAAGTCAACTTCACAACTCATTTCATCCGGTTCATTTAGGCAGAAACCTAGTCTGGGATTCGCTTAACTCCTTCCCTTGGGGGACAATTCCACATCTTTGAGGCAAAGTAGACTTTCTTTCAATGGATGCAATGAAAGGGCTGGGTGAGGGAAAATTTGAGTTTCTTTTGAAGATCAGCATGGATCCTGGATTAAACAGTACAAGATACCTATCCACTCATTAGAGTCTCTTTCCTTGGGGCACATTTTTGAGTTCAATCTAAATAAGGGCTGTTTGGAAGACACAATGGGCACAGTTTGGAAGAAAAGAACAATGACATTTTTCTTTTTTCTCATTTGAGGCAGAGAAGTGTGCTCCTGACAGAGAGAAGAACACACGTCTCCTGCCCCCGTCCCAGGCACCGTCCTTCCCAACGGATGGAAAACGTATGCCTGGTGATGTGCACGAGGGTTCGGGCCGGTACAGGGGGTGAACATTTACATTGAGTGGTCATCTTTTCATTGTATTAATTTTTATGTTCACCTTCCATACAAGGCCAGTGATACATTTGCTTTTTATTTTGGTTTTATGAATTGTTGTAAAATTGAATGTATTTAAGCAAAAATACTTCAAGAAGAGTTGTGTTAATAACAGTGCTCAGGGCTGTGCTAAAACTTGTGACAGTGGATCATGAAAGTCTGGGCATCACAAGTCCAGGGGTAGGGACCACGTTGAATTTCTAGCAGCATACGGTGGCCACCTCCCGTCCCTTTCCCCAGGGGAAACCTGATGAGGGGCCTTGAGCCAACTGCCCAGAAAATCTGGGGAGAGTGTGTTTTCCATGGTCTTTTCACCCATCTCTTTGAGGCCAGCAAACCAAAGAATTAGGAGACTACATTAACAGACAAACACCCAGAAAGCCCCAGAGCTTGTGCTAGCTAATGGGCCAAGGAACCCCTCCAAAACCCTCAAGGCCACAATCTAGGCTTTCAGTGGACACCTAGGGGTCAGGAGGTTCAACGCACGGTTTTGCAGAGTTTTAACTCGTTCTCTTGGGCTTCCCACTTCTCCTTCTTGGCATCTTCCTTCTGTAACTCTTCTTTCAGCACTGAGCACTGTGGAGAAAAAGGACAAGGCCACGGGGGCTTGGCTGGGGGTCCCAAGTACCTGTGTTCACGCCCAGGAGTGTTTCTTGCTGTATAACCCAATCACACCTCTGAATTCTGAGAGGCGAGACCAATTGTGTGATGGGAGCACGGGATCCTACAGTCCTTCCCAGTTCACCCCTCTCCTGAGTTCTGAGGAATAGAGCATCTAAGTTCCTCTTCAAAAGCCAGCAAACTTCACTGCAGGGGAAATCCAGCTTTGTAGAGTCTGGGTACTTAGGGTGCAGGAATTGGGATGTTTTCACGCTGCGACCGGTGAGGGTGCAGGGGGCCGAGCCAGTGAGCTGGGGTCCATCTTAGGGCTTTTGTGCAGGTTGCATCTCAAAGAAACAACTGCCCCGACTGGTGTGGAGGGGTAAACGGGGCTGTCTTGCCTGAGGGCGGCTTGGCAACAGGCATTAAGGGCATAAGGATGGATGTGCCTTCTTTTGACCCAGCAATTCCCACTTTAGGAATGTACCTTAAGGACAATGACTGGAGAAATAAGTAAATCTGTAGTTTCAAGGATGCTCTTCACAGAATTGTCAGTAACAGTGGAAGAAAAAAAAAAAAGAGGAAACAACCCAAGTGTTGTTTACAACAGCAGACCACTTTATAACACTGGATACATCCAGGAGAAAGTATGTAGCTTTTAAGACGAATGATAAGAGCGTTGATTTATTAGCACGGGAAAACAGTAAGTATTGAAAAATTTTAAAAATGTGCATAGTATAAATTAACTATAAAATGATTGATTGATTGATTTCTAGGCAATATATAGAAATAAGACTAGAAGAACATACATGAAAATATTAACACTGATTTCTCAAGGTAGCATTTCCTCTCCTCTCTTTTTATTTTTTCTTCTCAATGTCATCTACCTATTTTTCTAAAATTAACACACATGATGTATGTTATTAAAAAAAAGGCATCTCAAATGTTCACAAGAGCAGTACCCTTGGTGGTGACGAGCCCTTGTGCTATTGGCCAGCACAGTCTAGAGGAGAAGGGACCTCATTCCGAGGTCAACGAGGAAGGTGAAACGGGGACATAAATCATCCAAATGCACTTCAGGAGGTAGAAGAGCCAAGCAGGTGCTGTCTTTGCAGATTCCTTCTACTTAGCACCAGCTCTGCATCCCCTTCCCGTCCCCAACACACACACACACACACACACTACATTAAACAGCTATAGCACATGCCTGGGAATACACTCTGCTTGAGAGAAACGAATGCAGAGGGCTTGGCCAGGCAGCCGACCTCGGGCAGAGGCAGAAGAGCATGACGAAAACCAGCCTCCCACTTCTCGGAAAACCATTTTGTCATCCCCATTTCACAGATCGGGAAATGGAGGCCAAATAAGTTACAATGAAAGAAAGCTCTGTGATGGGACCCTGGTCTGTCTGATCCCAAAGCTCGTGCAGTGCCTTTCACCAGCTCCAAACTGGGTATGGTACTACGTACCAGGTATTACCTACTGTGCCTTTTCCTTGGAACCTCAAGATCTGTTCTCACCCCACCCCCATGCAGACCTAGCTATCGGGTAGCCTCTGGGAATCTCTGAGTTGCCACCTGAGATGAAAGCTTTGAGGTTTTACCTTGACTCACAGAAACAGGCACATCATACAAATACTGAGAAATCTTATCCTATAGGGGCAGGATTCTAAAGTTAGCATTGAAGGCAAGATTTGCAAATAGTCAAAGTTACATGTAAAAAGCTCTTTGCTTGCCTACCACGTTCATCTTCCATAGAGGCATTCTACACACTAAAGTCTAAGGAAGAAATGAGAGTCTGCGTGTTTGCATCTGGATCTTCAAACGTTCTGCTTTGAAGACACTTATGAGAACCAGTGGTGCTGGGACCATAATGCAGCCGTGTGGTCATCCTTGCTCACAGAGAGATCGTATTCTGTTTAATGTTAAACTTTGTACTGGCAGTATATGCTCATAGGTGGGTTTGTTGCTGGGATTAAACAAACGCATTTATAATAGGGGTTAGAAAATGTTTGCTGGATTTGAAAATCTATTATGCTTCTTCTGAGCCACATACACACTGTCCTTTGAAAGGCTTCAGAGAAGTTGGCCACCTGCCCAGCAGCTACCCTCCCTGTGTCCTTGGGTACTGGCCTCATCTCACCACCGTGTGTCATGTGACTCCACTGTGTCTGCTTTTCACAGCTACAATTTGCTGATGACCCGACACTCACTCTGGAGCTGAGGGCTTCGAGCTGGTGATCCTTTCCTTTGTTCTCACTTTTCAGTTGATTCACCTCCTGTTGTAGTTGTTGAACTTGACCATCCTTTACTAACACGTCTCTTTGCAAAGATGACACCATCTCTGTAAAAGAACCAAACCAAACCAAAACAAAAGACTCATGGAGGTCAAAGAGGCAGGAAGGATTATTGGCAACACCATGGCTGTCAGCCAACATTTGGACAAGACTTTCCAAGCCCGGGCCACCACCGGTGCCCTCCTAGGACTGGGGAGGCTTTTTCCAAGGGTCCCAGAGCAGGAATGGGAATGAGAGCAAAGTCCACGGAACAGGGTTTGAGGCTTCAGTGAGAATGAGGGGCAGTCAGCACCAGCGAGAGGAGAAGCCTTTGGGGGCCCCTTGTGGGCACAGGCCGGGCAAACCTGGGAGGAGAGGCCACACCATGGACCTGGGGAACAAAGGCCCAGCACAGGGAAGGTCCAGGAATTCTTCTCCAGAGGCCAGGAGACGGGCGTGTGGCAGAGGGCACTGCTGGACACTATTGATGGGGTGGTTGGTTTCACAGTCCTCTGAGTTTGGACCCCTCTCTACCACTTATTAGCTTGGTGGTCTTAGACAAGCTATTTCACCTCCCACTGTCTGTCCCACACAGAGTTATTGTAAGGGTCAAATGATGTGGCATGTCCCAAGAACACAAAGTGGCTAAATTATGTTTGTTACAGGGAGCCTATTATTTTTCTCGGCAGCCAGCTTCCAAAATGGACCCAATGATCCCTACCACCTAGAATTCATGCCTTGTGTAGCCCCTCCCACCCTGAATAGGGCTGCCATGGGTAACCAATATGATACTGTGGAAATGACGGACTGTTTCCTCTCAGGCCGGGTCATAAAAGACAGTGGCCTCCCCTTTGCTCTCTCTCGAATCACTCACTCTGGGGGAAGCCAACTGCTGTGTTGTGAGGACACTCAAGCAGCCCTAGAGAGAAGCATGTGTGCTCAGGGACTAAGGCCTCCAGCCAATAGCCACATGAGCAGCCATTCTGAAGGGGGATCCTCCGGCTCCCCCCGAGGCTTTAGATGACATGACTTATGCCCCAGCCGACATCTTGACTGCAACTCATGAGAACTAAGTCACCCCCCTCTCAAATCCCTGAACTACAGATACTGGGTGAGATAATCAATATTAGTTGGGGATTTATCCATTACATTTTGGGGTAACTTTTTATGCAGCAATAGATAACTACTCCATTACTGTAGTATCATTTTTTTTAAACATCTTTATTGGAGTATAATTGCTTTACAATGGTGTGTTAGTTTCTGCTTTATAACCAAGTGAATCAGTTATGCATATACATATCTCCCCATATCTCTTCCCTCTTGCATTGTAGTATCATTTTGAATAAAAGTGGGAAGAAGGGTGCATAAATGCATTGGTATTGGGTTATCTCATACGGTTCTTTTCTTGAAAGAACATCAGGCCCAGTTTTAGTGGTAGGTTTCAATCAAGAATGTCTATGAAATAAAGCACAAAATGCTCCAGAATTTCATTTTAAAAATGAGCTTTGCCTCCAGGACACAGTTCAGTTACTTGGAAATCCCTCTGGGGCTTGCCACACTTTGAGTGGGTCCAGCCCATCTCAAGCATTATCCCAACCCAGGTCTGTCCGATTCCCTGATCGGAGAAGGTGGGATCTGAGACAGGCTTGATGCTTGGATGAGGTTTCACTGGCTGACATACGGGAGGAAGGTGAGGACCAGCGAGTTCATCCTTACATTCCTGGTGCCCAGGACAGCACCTAGCCTGGGGGAGGTGCTCAGAAAATATCTGAGGACATCCCAAGTGAGGGAGGAGCATAAGCAGAGACCTGGGGGCAGCAGTGGGTGGGGCTGGGTGTGATTAAGTTGCAGAGTGAGGCAGAAGAAAAGCACAGATTCATACAGAGATGGGGATTCACGTGCGACTCAGTGCTGTGCCTGGCTTCTACAGCTGTGGGCATGTTTCCTGCTACGCGCTGGCTGCCTTCAGAGTGATGTGCCCCTCCGAGGCTCACTGCCTCCTCCCTGTCACCTGCTTCTCTCCCTCCCCTCGTCTGTGAGTGGTCCCTCCTCTTCAGGTCTCTAGACATGTCAGTTTCGGCTTAAAAAACTCCACTGGATTCCCAAGACCCTTGGAATAATAACCCAGACCCCCCGACCCTGCCCAGCCCCACGATCCCCTGTTCACTCCACGCAGCCTCGCTTACCCTTGGCTTGTCCTTGCCCACCTGAAACAGGTCCTCTCTAAAAGAAGGACATAGCCGTGGAGGATACAGCATAAACTGGTTAGAATCGGCTAGGTCCAAGGGGGCGTAAGATTCGAATTCCAGGGGGAACTGGAGCCTCATTACAGGCTCATTGTAATACATTAGCAAAATGACACACGCACCAGCACCAGGACTGTTCCGAGGCTGACCATAAAGGTCAAAAAGTGGGTGGTGGGCTTCCCTGGTGGCGCGGTGGTTGAGATTCCGCCTGCCGATGCAGGGGACATGGGTTCGTGCCCCGGTCCGGGAAGATCCCACATGCCGTGGAGCAGATGGGCCCGTGAGCCATGGCCGCTGAGCCTGCGCATCCGGAGCCTGTGCTCCGCAACGGGAGAGGCCACAACAGCGAGAGGCCCACATACAGAAAAAAAAAAAAAGTGGGTGGTGGCCCAATGCCTGGAAATCCCCGCCCCTTCCCGAAAATATTAGAGTTGTCCCAATCCTCCCACTCATTAGCCTATAAAATTACCCAGCCCATAAAAACTAACTGCCCCATATTTGGGGGCCTCTAGCCTTCTGAGATGGCCCACACTCTGTCTGTGGAGTGTGTTTCTCTCTAAAGAAATCCACTTCTTACTTTGTCTCTCACTGAATTCTTTCTGCGATGAGACATAAAGAACCTGAGCTTTATTAAGTCCCGAGACCAGATTCGTGATCTCGATTAAAAGATAGTGGGTTCTGACTGGGTTCGAGTTCCAGCCCACGGGCTCAAGTCCCACCTGAGTTCCATGGTTGCACACCCACTAAGCTGGTCCCCCTTGGCCTCCCCGCCTTGAAGCACTGGTCACCACGACACACAGTTTATTTTCTCCACAGCACCACTGCTCTCTGAAGTGGGCTTGTTTATTCATCCGTTTACTTTTATTGTCTGTCACCCCCTCCCAAATCTGTGAGTACAGGAATCTGACTGTCTTGCTTGGCTCTCCCTCCCCGGAGCCTGGAACGGGGCCTGACACCTTGAAGGAGCTCAAGAAACATGTTGAGGCAATGAAGGAATCCAGGGAATCAAAGCTCAGCTACAGCTGTGCGTTGGCTGCCCCTCTCCCAACCCAAGCCCTTTATCAGGGAACCACCTCTGATCAAATTAGAAAATGGTTTCCCTTGGGCCCAAGTGCACTCGGCTGAAATGGGTGAGACCATGGGTGCCTTAAAGGAGTGACCCCATTTTGTCCACGCTCTAGTTTGCACTCAGGCTGCTTTGTGGAACCACCCAAGCCACAAGGCGACTTGTGTTCTCCCTGGTGGGGCCAGTGCTCAGGAGACCTTGTAGCCAAGAGATACCATTCTCTCAAATATTTACCAGGCCCTGCCCTCGGATGGGTGGCAAGAAACCTCCACTGAGGGAGAACTCTAATGCACCGACACGGGTGATCCCTGAGGCTGCACCCAGGTCACGGGCACAGGTGTGCTGGTTGACTGGTGATGTCTGCAGGGGGAGGGCAGAAGCTCTGGGGCCTGAATGCAGAAGGGCCTCACCTGACGTGATGGCGGCCTCCCTCCTTAAGTTCTCGGCCTCGTGCTTCAGGGAGGTGATTTCCAGGGTCTGGCTCAGCACCTGGTTGTAGCCTTGCTGTAGGGCATTGATCTGTGGAAGGAGGCAACACACAGTCAGAGGGGGCCAGCCAGGCCTGCAGGACACGCCGGTACTTCTCCAACGTTGGGCAAAGAGTCGGGCTGATCTTGGATCGGGGTGTTGGGGAAACCAAGGTTTTCAGTTGTTACTAGTGGAAGGGGCAGGAGGGGCCTGTTCCTTCAGTGACCACCATGACATCAGTCCTCAAGACACGAACCTTATCTTTGTGGCCACCCAGGGGCTCCGGTGCTGCTGTCTTCCTATGACCTGTGGGTTTTCAGCCATAAATAGACCAGCTGTTGGTTCCAGATCATCCAGCACTGACTGGATGCACAGCAAAGTTCAAGAGCCGGGAGCAGGTTATGAAATGAATTCCCTCTAATGAGAATAGAGGGTAGTTTATACCTCACAGAACACTCCAGAATTTACAAAGCCCATTCACACATGCTACCCTGATACTAGTCACAGCGTTGCTGAAGGCTGACGTTCCCATTAATGTGCCCATTTTGCAAGGGAGCCAGGTTGAGACTCAGAGAGGCGAGGCCCCCTGCTCGGGATCACGCGGCTGGTCAGACGTGGAGTCTGATTCAAACCCAGTCTTTAGTTGCCTGGTTCCTCCTTCCCAGGTGGCTTTAGGAATGAGCGTGAGAAGTTGGAGGCTGTAAAGCATGGCATGGACTCGGGAGCCGGACTGTGGCCTTCAAGTCCTGTCTCTGCCAGTTAACGGGCTTTGTGAACACAAGGAGGATACTTTTGTTCAGTCTGTACGTGGGGTGATGGTAGTCCCAACCTGATAGGATTGTTAGAAGTATTTTAATAAGTTAACATGTGTACAAGTGCTCAGATCAAGCCTGGCACACGGCACCGGGGGATGAGCTATGACGGTCCTCTCCTCTGACTACCCACGGGGTGTTTTTTTTCTTTTGTTTTGGGTTTATTTTGGGTTTTTTTTGCGGTATGTGGGCCTCTCACTGTTGTGGCCTCTCCCATTGTGGAGCACAGGCTCCGGTCGCGCAGGCTCAGCGACCATGGCTCAGGGGCCCAGCCACTCCACAGCATGTGGTATCTTTCCGGACCGGGGCACGAACCTGTGTCCCCTGCATCGGCATGCGGACTCTCAACCACTGCGCCATCAGGGAAGCCCTCACGGTGTGTTTTAGCTTCAACTTCCCTCGTCCGTCTCTGGGGAACGTAGTTGGTAATCTTTATGTGTGCATTTGTAAGCCTTGCCAGGCTCACTTAAACGCCAGTGTGGTTGTTATTAAGAGGAAATACAGGGGCTTCCCTGGTGACGAGGTGGGTGACAGTCCGCCTGCCGATGCAGGTGACGCGGGTTCGTGACCCAGTCCGGGAAGATCCCACATGCCGTGGTGCGGCTGGGTCTGTGGGCCATGGCCTCCGAGCTTGCGCATCCGGAGCCTGTGCTCCGCAATGGGAGAGGCCACAACAGTGAGAGGCATGTGTACCACAAAAAAAATAATAATAATAAAAAAATAAAGGAAATACAGGAATCGTGGGTGGGAGCACCACAGGCCGGCTCTATCTATGGCTGCTGTGAGCACCCTCTAAGTCCATGGCTCTGAGCCCCCTCAAGGGCGGTCTCCCCTCCAGGGGTCTAGGTCTACACGTGGGGTGCGGAAGGCTCTCCATCAAATGCAACGTTGGTAAGGGCCCGAAAGTAGCTGCCAGGCCTCGGCCTCCACAGAGCAGGTACCTGAGAGGCCAGGAAAGAGAGCTGGGCCGGGAACACCCTCCCTCTCGGTTTGATGTGGCCAGACTGCTTGTTCTGAGTGGCCCGGACTTCCCCACCTCAAGGTGCACTGTGGGCCTTTGCCCTGTGATTTTTCAGATGTCAGGCCTCAGTACTCCACAGGGACACGTTTATTGGGGCATAAATGCCACGCAATCCGTAGACAGGACAAGAACTACCTTGTTGTTTTGTTTTGTTTTGTTTTGTTTTTTGCTGTACGCGGGCTTCTCACTGTTGTGGCCTCTCCCGTTGCGGAGCACAGGCTCCGGACGTGCAGGCTCAGTGGTCATGGCCCACGGGCCCAGCCGCTCCGCAGCATGTGGGATCTTCCCGGACCGGGGCACGAACCTGCGTCCCCTGCATCGGCAGGCGGACTGTGAACCACTGCACCACCAGGGAAGCCCCACTAGCTTGTTTTGATAGATCAAAACGGAAGTGACAAGGAGAAGGATGTAATTTCTTTTCTTTTTTTAAAAATAAATTTTATTTATTTATTTATTTATTTTTGGCTGCGTTGGGTCTTTGTTGCGGTGCATAGGCTTACTGAAGCGCCTTCTCTTGTTGCAGAGCATGGGCTCTAGGCGCACGGGCTTCAGTAGTTGTGGCACGAGGGCTCAGTAGTTGTGGCACACGGGCTTAGATGTTCCACGGCATGTGGGATCTTCCTGGACCAGGGCTCGGGCCCGTGTCCCCTGCACTGGCAGGCGGATTCCTAACCACTGTGCCACCAGGGAAGTCCTGGGTGCAATTTCTTTGTTTTCCTAAGGTAAGTTTGCCAGATTTAGGGGAGGAAAAAAGGATGTTCACTTAAAATAGGATTTCAGATAATGAATAATATTTCAGTGCAAATGTGTCCCATGCAATATTTGGGACACACACTAAAACGAAATTCTAAAATTCAAATTTAACTGGGTGTCCTTACTTTATCTGGCAACCCCACCCTAAGAGAGTTCCTAAACTTCAGTCATTCATATACCACTTTCACCATTTTTCCCATGTCTCTTGGCTAGCCCCACTATAATTTCTTAGCATTTTTCGTAGAAGCAGCTCCCTTTTTAAACTTAAAAACGTGCATTAAATTAAAAATAACTGTTATAAGAGTAAATAGAGACTCAGTGTCTTAAATAAAAATAATCCCTCCAAAAGAAGAAATACAGGAATTTCCCTGTTTACCATCAGACCAGGTTGCAGGCATCACACTAAAGGGAAAAAAAAAAAGATTTGGGGGAGGTGGTGGGCATGCCCAGGTAATGGAGATCGGGCGTGCTGATATGGCCACCAGATGGCGCTCACAGCCTTTGGTCTTGGTTTGTGTCCTTGGAAATCTTGTCATTATTACTCTGGTAGAGTTAACAGAAGCGTCAAGGTCTCACAAGTTTTCTGACTCGTTTCATGCACCATCATGGTTCAGAGTCTAGGACATTTGGGGCAGTTACACTTACCTTTTCCCTGGGGCACCTGAGACATTATTGGGGGGGGTCTATGCTAGAAGTTGCGGGGACACAGGCCACTCTGACCCCCACTCTCCCCAAGGCTATACTTTTGCATGTTTGTGCTTTGGAAACTTTGAGTGAAACAATTCTTTCACATCTTACTTTTCTCTGTTGGGGGGAACTACAACTTTTCCATAAAAGGTCCTTGGAACACTGAAAGTGTTTGTAAGCTCTTCTCAGCTTAATGCTTTTATTTGCATGATACCAGAGATAGAACACACAGAGACAAACTTCCAGAATGGAAAACATATGTTCCTCTCTAAGACTCCAGTGGTTTTGACAGATTGAAAATATTTCAATCTGAGTGTCAGAGTTTTAGGATTTCGGATTGCTGGAAAACTCCAAAGAGTCTTCAAACCTCTTTGATACTTTTACTATCAAAATAAATATCCATATTGTTTGTAATGGCATAAATTCCAAGATGTTTAATGTCTGTTAAGCTGTGTAATAAACTGGGCACTGAATCATAAGAAAGTTAAGAGTGCTAGGAGGAGTGATTGTTTCAGGATGATAATTTGGCTTCTAATTACCACAGGCGTATAAGAGCACATGGAGGTAAGAATTTTCTAGTGATACTGTAGCAGATCGAAGATCTCTGAGAGCAAATCATTATGCACACACCTTCGGGGACCAGGGAAAACACATAAAGTAATCAGAACCATAAATCAACCTGCCATGTGGCTTACACTTCTGGTGGAATGCTCTGCAGGCAGTAGAATAGTTAAGAAACTAAAATGTCAGTGGATGAAACTCGATTTGAGTTCAAACCGATGGAGCCTCTGGTTCATATATGCCTTGCTATAAAATATTCTTCTTCAGTTATAAGTGAAGCTCCAGTGGTAGGGGAGGCAAGAGCATGATGCATCAGTGTAATTATTTCTAGATAATTTCTTTGTAAAAAACATTTTTTCCCCCAGATACCGGCAGCCACTTTAAATAAAACTCAAATTGGGACCGGCTGATATTCAAAGATATGTGGTAATTATATAATATTCTATGTCAAATATATTTCAATTATTTAAAAAAAGGTATGTGGGGAATTCCCTGGCAGTCCAGTGGTTAGGACTCTATGCTTCCACTGCTGGAGGCCTGGGTTTGATCCCTGGTCAGGGAACTAAGATCCTGCAAGCCGCGTGGTATGGCCAAAAATAAAAAAGGTATGTGGGAATAATTCAGCCTCATCCATGTACCTGAAAAAGACATGTCATTTTCTCAGGAAAGCTCTGAAATGGGAGAATAACTGAAAGGAATATTTCAGCAAAATTGGGTTCAGTTCAAGAAAAAGATGCTCATTAATGTGTCAGCTACATGTCAAGGTAGCTGTTTGCACTAATAATTCCTACAGGACCTGTTACTTTCCTTGTTTTTTCAAAACCAGGTTTGAAGGAGAGTCATTAGTTCCTTTAAATATTAGAGCATGTATTTGTTGACTTGTTTATTCTGTCTCCCTCACTAGAGCATAACAGGGGGAAGGATCATGTCTGTCTTGTTCTCTGCTGAATTCTCAGAGCCTGGAAGAGGGCATGGCACGGGATAGGCCCCCCAAAATATTTCTTTGGATTAATGGACGGATGGATGGATGGATGAATAAAGAACAAACAAACAGACACGGTCCTAACAGAGTTCTAGAAGGTTACTGGGCCCAACCTTTGCCTTCATGGAGCTTACAGTTTCCTGCTAGAATCTCCTAGGTTCACTATACACAATCTGTGTCCTTTCTAGAGCACCATTTCTAGGATTGAAACTGTGTACCTAGAATCGGTTACAGAGGGAAAGACAGTAAACAGAGAACAAGAGAACAAAGGCCTCCAAGCATTGAGTACGGTTTTTTTTTTCCTCTCTCCTTTTTTAAAATGTTTATTTATTTATTTATATTTTTCTTATTAGTCACCCATTTTATACACATCAGTGTATACATGTAAATCCCAATCTCTCAATTCATCATACCACCACCCCCACCCCCTGCCACTTTCCCCCCTTGGTGTCCATACGTTTGTTCTCTACATGTGTGTCTCAATTTCTGCTCTGCAAATTGGTTCATCTTTACCATTTTTCTAGGTTCCACACATATGCGGTAATATAGGATATTTGTTCTTCTCTTTCTGACTTACTTCACTCTGTATGGCAGTCTCTAGATGCATCCACGTCTCTACAAATGACCCAATTTTGTTCCTTTTCATGGCTGAGTAATATTCCATTGTATATATGTACCACTTCCTCTTTAACCATTCGTCCGTCGATGGGCATTTAGGTTGCTTCCATGATCTGGCTATTGTAAATAGTACTGCAATGAACATTGGGGTGCATGTGGCTTTTTGAATTATGGTTTTCTCTGGGTATATGCCCAGTAGTGGGATTGCTGGGTCCTATGGTAATTCTATTTTTAGTTTTTTAAGGAACCTCCATACTGTTCTCCATAGTGGCTGTATCAATTTACATTCCCACCAACAGTGCAAGAGGGTCCCCTTTTCTCCACACCTTCTCCAGCATTTGTTGTTTGTAGATTTTCTGATGATGCCCATTCTAACTGGTGTGAGCTGATACCTCATTGCAGTTTTGATTTGCATTTCTCTAATAATTAATGATGTTGAGCAGCTTTTCATGTGCTTCTTGGCCAGCGGTATATCTTCTTTGGAGAAATGTCTATTTAGGTATTCTGCACATTTTTGGATTGGGTTGTTTGTTTTTTTAATATTGAGCTGCATGAGCTCTTTATATATTTTGGATATTAATCATTTGTCAGTTGCTTCCTTTGCAAATATTTTCCCCCAGTCTGAGGGTTGTATTTTCATCCTGTTTATGGTTTCCTTTGCTGTGCAAAAGCTTTGAAGTTTCATTAGGTCCCATTTGTTTATTTTTGTATTTATTTCCATTACTCTAGGAAGTGGATCAAAAAATATCTTGCTGTGATTTATGTCAAAGAGTGTTCTTCCTATGTTTTCCTCTAAGAATTTTAGAGTGTCTGGTCTTACATTTAGGTCTCTAATCCGTTTTGAGTTTATTTTTGTGTATGGCGTTAGGGAGTGTTCTAATTTCATTCTTTTACATGTAGCTGTCCAGTTTTCCCAGCACCACTTATTGAAGAGACTCTCTTTTCTCCACTGTATATCCTTGACTCCTTTGTCATAGATTAGTTGACCATAGGTGTGTGGGTTTATCTCTGGGCTTTCTATCCTGTTCCATTGACCTATATTTCTGTTTTTGTGCCAGTACCATATTGTCTTGATTACTGTGGCTTTGTAGTATAGGCTGAAGTTAGGGAGTCTGATTCCTCCAGCTCCGTTTTTTTCCCTCAAGACTGCTTTGGCTATTCGGGGTCTTTTGTGTCTCCACACAAATTTTAAGCTTTTTTGTTCTAGTTCTCTAAAAAATGCCATTGGTAATTTGATAGGGATTGCATTGAATCTGTAGATTGCTTTGGGTAGTAGAGTCATTTTCACAATATTGATGCTTGCAATCCAAGAACATGGTATATCTCTCCATCTGTTGCTATCATCTTTAATTGCTTCCATCAGTGTCTTACAGTTTTCTGCATACAGGTCTTTGTCTCCCTAGGTAGGTTTATTCCTAGGTATTGTATTTTTTGGTTGCAGTGGTACATGAGAGTGTTTCCTTAATTTCTCTTTCAGATTTTTCATCATTAGTGTATAGGAATGCAAGAGATTTCTGTGCATTCATTTTGTGTCCTGCAACTTTACCAAGTTCATTGATTAGCTCTAGTAGATTTCAGGTGGCATCTTTAGGATTCTCTCTGTAGAGTATCCTGTCATCTGCAAACAGTGACAGTTTTACTTCTTCTTTTTCAATTTGGATTCCTTTTATTGCTTTTTCTTCACTGATTGCTGTGGCTAGGACATCCAAAACTATGTTGAAGAATAGTAGTGAGAGTGGACATCCTTGTCTTGTTCCTGATCTTAGAGGAAATGTTTTCAGTTTTTCACCATTGAGAATGATGTTTGCTGTGGCTTTGTCATATATGGCCTTTACTATGGTGAAGTAGGTTCCCTCTATGCCCACTTTCTGGAGAGTTTTTATCATAAATCAGAGTTGAATTTTGTTAAAAGCTTTTTCTGCATCCATTGAGATGATCATATGGTTTTTCTTTTTCAATTTGTTAATATGGTGTATCACATTGATTGATTTGCATATATTGAAGAATCCTTGCCTCTCTGGGGTAAATCCCACTTGATCATGGTGTATGATCCTTTTCATGTGTTGCTGGATTCTGTTTGCTAGTATTTTGTTGAGGATTTTTGCATCTATATTCATCAGTGATATTGGTCTGTAATTTTCTTTTTTTGTAGTATCTTTGTCTGGTTTTGGTATCAGGGTGATGGTGGCCTCAGAGAATGAGTTTGGGAGTGTTCCTTCCTCTGCAATTTTTTGGAAGAGTTTGAGAAAGATGGGTGTTAGCTCGTCTCTAAATGTTTGATAGCATTCACCTGTGAAGCCTTCTGGTCCTGGACTTCTGTTTGTTGGAAGATTTTTAATCACAGTTTCAATTTCATTACTTGTGATTGGTCTGTTCATATTTTCTATTTCTTCCTGGTTCAGACTTGAAAGGTTATAACTTTCTAAGAATTTGTTCATGTCTTCCAGGTTGTCCATCTTATTGGCATAGAGTTGCTTGTAGTTGTCTCTTAGGATGCTTTGTATTTCTGCGGTGTCTGTTGTAACTTCTTTTTCCTTTCTAATTTTATTGATTTGAGTCCTCTCCCTCTTTTTCTTGATGAGTCTGGCTAATGGTTTATCAATTTTGTTTAACTTCTCAAAGAACCAGCTTTTAGTTTTATTGATTTTTGCTATTGTTTTCTTTGTTTCTATTTCATTTATTTCTGCTCTGATCTTTATGATTTCTTTCCTTCTGCTCACTTTGGGTTTTGTTTGTTCTTCTTTCTCTAGTTCCTTTAGGTGTAACGTTAGATTGTTTATTTAAGATTTTTCTTGTTTCTTGAGGTAGGCTTGTATAGCTATGAACTTCCCTCTTAGAACTATGGGATGCTTTTGCTGCATCCCATAGGTTTTGGATCGTTGTGTTTTCATTGTCATTTGTCTCAAGGTATTTTTTGATTTCCTCTTTGATTTCTTCAGTGATCTCTTGGTTATTTAGTAACGTACTGTTTAGCCTCTATGTGTTTGTGTTTTTTACAGGTTTTCCCCTGTAATTCATTTCTAATCTCATAGCGTTGTGGTCAGAAAAGATGCTTGATATGATTTTAATTTTCTTAAATTTCCTGAGGCTTGATTTGTGACCCAAGACGTGATCTATCCTGGAAAATGTTCCGTGCGCACTTGAGAAGAAAGTGTAATCTGCTGTTTTAGGATGGAATGTCCTACAAATATTAATTAAATCTATCTGGTCTATTGTGTTATTTAAAGCTTGTGTTTCCATATTAATTTTCTCTTTGGATGATCTGTCCATTGGTGTAAGTGAGGTGTTAAAGTCCCCCACTATTATTGTGTTACTGTTGATTTCCTCTTTTAGAGCTGTTAGTGATTGCCTTTTGTATTGAGGTGCTCCTATATTGGGTGCATATATATTTATAATTGTTATATCTTCCTCTTGGATTGGTCCCTTGATCATTACGTAGTGTCCTTCCTTGTCTCTTGTAACATTCTTTATTTTAAAGTGTATTTTACCTGATATGAGTATTGCTACTCCAGCTTTCCTTTGATTTCCATTTGCATGCAATATCTTTTTCCATCCCCTCACTTTCAGTCTGTATGTGTCCCTAGGTCTGAAGTGGGTCGCCTGGAGACAGCATATAGATGGGTCTTGTTTTTGTATCCTTTCAGCAACCCTCTGTCTTTTGGTTGGAGCATTTGATCCATTCACGTTTAAGGTAATTATCGATATGTGTGTTTCTATGACCATTTTCTTAATTGTTTTGGGTTTGTTTTTGTAGGTCCTTTTCTTCTCTTGTGTTTCCCACTTAGAGAAGTTCCTTTAACATTTGTTGTAGAGCTGGTTTGGTGGTGCTCAATTCTCTTAGCTTTTGCTTGTCTGTCAAGCTTTTGATTTCTCCATCAAATCTCAATGAGATCCTTGCTGGGTAGAGTAATCTTGGTTGTAGGTTCTTCCCTTTCATCACTTTAAGTATATCATGCCACTCCCTTCTGGTTGGTAGAGTTTCTGCTGAGAAATCAGCTGTTAACCTTCTGGGAGTTCCCTTGTATGTTATTTGTCATTTTTCCCTTGCTCCTGTCAATAATTTTTCTTTAATTTTTGCCAAGTTGATTACTATGTGTCTCAGTGTGTTTCTCCTTGGGTTTTTCCTGTATGGGACTCTCTGTGCTTCCTGGACTTGGGTGGCTATTTCCTTTCCAATGTTAGGGAAGTTTTTGACTATAATCTCTTCAATATTTTCTCGGGTCCTTTCTCTCTCTGTTCTCCTTCTGGGACCCGTATAATGTGAACGTTGTTGTGTTTAATGTTGTCCCAGAGGTCTCTTAAGCTGTCTTCATTTCTTTTCATTCTTTTTTCTTTATTCTGTTCCACAGCAGTGAATTCCACCATTCTGTCTTCCAGGTCACTTATCCGTTCTTTTGCCTCAGTTATTCTATTGATTCCTTCTAGTGTGTGGTTTTTTTTCAGTTATTGTATTGTTCATCTCTGTTTGTTTGTTCTTGAATTCTTCTAGATCTTTGTTAAACATTTCTTGCATCTTCTCGATCTTTGCCTCCATTCTTTTTCTGAGGTCCAGGATCATCTTCACTATCATTATTCTAAATTCTTTTTCTGGAAGGTTGCCTATCTCCATTTCATTTAGTTGTTTTCTGGGGTTTAACCTTGTTCCTTCATCTGTTACATAGCCCTCTGCCTTTTCATCTTTTCTGTCTTTCTGTGAATATTGTTTTTGTTCCACAAGCTGCAGGATTGTAGTTCTTCTTGTTGCTGCTGTCTGCCCTCTGGTGGATGAGGCTATCTAAGAGGCTTGTGGAAGTTTCCTGATAGGAGGGACTGGTGGTGGGTAGAGCTGGCTGTGGCATTGGTAGGCAGAGCTCAGTAAAACTTTAATCTGCTTGTCTGCTGATGGGTGGGTCTGGGTTCCCTCCCTGTTAGTTGTTTGGCCTGAAGTGACCCAACACTGGAGCCTACCCAGGCTCTTTGGTGGAGCTAATGGCAGACTCTGGGAGGGCTCATGCCAAGGAATACTTCCCAGAACTTCTGCTGCCAGTGCCCTTGTCCCTTGGTGAGCCACAGCTGTCCCCTGCCTCTGCAGGACACCCACCAACACTAGCAGGTAGATCTGGTTCAGTCTCCTAGGGGGGTCACTGCTCCTTCCCCTGGGTCCCAATGCACACACTACTTTGTGTGTGCCCTCCAAGAGTGGAATCTCTCTTTCCCCCAGTCCTGCCAAAGTCCTGCAATCAAATCCCACTAGCCTTCAAAGTCTGAGTCTCTAGGAATTCCTCCTCCCATTGCTGGACCCCCAGGTTGGGAAGCCCGACGTGGGGCTCAGAACCTTCACTCCAGTGGGTGGACTTTTGTGGTATAAGTGTTCTCCAGTTTGTGAGTCACCCACCCAGCAGTGATGGGATTTGATTTCATTGGGATTGTGCCCCTCCTACTGTCTCATTGCGCCTTCTCCTTTGTCTTTGCATGTGGGGTATCTTTTTTGGTGAGTTCCAGTGTCTTCCTGTCGATGATTGTTCAGCAGTTAGTTGTGATTCCAGTGTTCTCGAAAGAGGGAGTGAGAGCATGTCCTTCTACTCCGCCATGTTGAACCAAATCTGACTATGGTTTTAAGCAGAATTATGCACTGAGGCCAAAATTCATCAATGACCTATTGCTTTTTTATCAACTTTGTTGAGATATAATTTATGTACAAGATCAGGGGCCAATTTTAAAGTAGTTCTTAAAACTTAAAAAAAAATTTTTTTTCTTTTGGATTTAGTTTCAGGAGGAAGGAAGTTGACTGGTAAATCCAGACATTCTGGGTGGAGAATTTTTGGTGAAATTCCCTATAAATGAACCAGCAGCTGCCTTCAGGGTTTGATAAAGGCCTCAGTGTTTGGAACACTGTGGGGTTCCTTCTCCCCACCTCCAGCTCTTTCTGGCTGGGTCCGGGTGGGTGTGAGAAGTGGTCACTGAAGCGACAGGACTTGGGTGGAAATTCAAAGTGGGTGTGAAAGCATGAGGTGTACAAGGTGGCAGAGCTGAGCCCAAGTCACATCACTGCCTCTCACTTGCTGTGCAAGCTGTAACAAGCTCCTGGGCATCTCTGAGCGTGCCTCAGTCTCCTCATCTGTAGAATGGCATCTGCCAGAAGACTGAGGTTTAACTAGCTAATGAGGGGACTTCCCTCATGGTGCAGTGGTTAAGAATCCCCCTGCCAATGCAGGGGACAGGAGTTCGAGCCCTGGTCCAGGAAGATCCCACATGCTGTGGAGAAACTATGCCCGTGGGCCACAACTACTGAGCCTGCACTCTAGAGTCCGCGAGCCACAGCTACTGAAGCCCTCATGCTGCAACTACTGAAGCCCACGTGCCTAGAGCCCATGCTCTGCAGGAAGAGAAGCCACTGCAATGAGAAGCCCATGCACCACAGTGAAGAGTAGACCCTGCTCACTGCAACTAGAGAAAGCCCGTGCACAGCAACGAAGACCCAATGCAGCCATAAATAAATAAATTAAATAAATAAATTAAATAAATAAATAAATAAATAAATAAGCTAATGCACCCAAAGCACCTGCACCGGGGCCTGAACATGGTAGGCACTTAACGAAATCTAATATTGTTCTTACAAGGCTAGAAACTTGCCAACCCTGCACTCCCTGGAACTGTACTCCTCACCATGCTGTGCTGACTGCCCATTTCTAACTACCCGGGTGGTTCCCCCCAGGCTCTACCTGAGAGCTGTCACCCTGTGTTGTGACCCCAAGGCCCCGACCCACTTGTCTCTGAGCCCTACCTGGTTTTTCAAGCTCTGGATCTCTCTCTGTTGGGCATCGTCCTCTTCATGCAGAACCTGAAACTTGGGCGGGATCACCCTCTCCTTCTGCCTGGAGGCAGCTGTTTCCAACAGCTTCTGCCTCAGGTTGGCCACTTGGTTCTGCAGGCTTGCTATCACCGTGTCTTTGTATTTAGATTCAAGTTCAAAATCGGAGAGACGGCTGACTTCTTTTCCCAGCAGCAGAATTATTTCATCCTGGGTGGAGGCCAGATGGGAAATTTACTAGGTGTGGGTCTGGGTGTAAGGCTGAGCCCATTTAAAGAAAGACAGGAAAAATATGGTATGATTCTTTGGGAAGGTGAGGGCAGGCAGGGAGGGAAAAAGCAGACTTTCAAGGCTATCTCTGTCACTTGGAAAATCTCATAGAGACAAGAATTGGGTTAAAATGATGTACTTGTATATAGACTCCTGTAATGGATGTCTGTACCTCACAGGTACGGAAACTTTCCTTTCCCCGAGAATTAGACTTTCATATTAAGAACAACCATCCCACTTGGGAACTTTTGTTGCTACAAAGTTTACTTAGAATGTTTTCATTTACAATATTCAGCCTAGCACACTGGGGACCTAGGAAAGGTAGTTAGGAAAACAACATTCTGTTTGACCACATTCTGCTTATAATGAGGGTTATTTTTTTAACTTAAAACATTCTGAAATATTTGTTTTCCCTTTCCTCTCTTCTAATATTTCCAGCCTCTTTTGGCTCTTCATGTATGAAATTTTTCCAGGTAACTCAATCTGGAAAGTAAATGAGACAGGAATAGTGATTTATTTGCATGGGCTCATGTAAAGTTTTGGCTGGAAAAACAAAATTGCTGGTAGACTGTACCCACAGGTATAATTCACCCTGTCCTCCATCTCTCCAGTGATAAAGCTCTGCAGCCAAAGAATTGGTTAGGTTTTCCAAAAAAGGAAAAAAAATTTCCCCCAAACTTCTCACCAGACGTTATCAATAAAATGTCAGAAAAACTGAAGAAGAAGAAGAAGAAGAAATTCCCCAGAGGCCTTTTCCAAAGCAGTCACGGGAGGAGGTAAACGGGCAATTTCTGGGCCAGCTCATTCCCAGGAGAGCCGTGCAGTCAGCCTCACGACCTGCTAGCTCCGTGACCTGGGGAAGGACAGGGTCTTGCTCACGAGAAAGCCTGTCTGACATTGCCAGCTGCTGCCAGGGGCCTTCCTTTGGGTCCTTGTGAAAGTTGGTGGCAAAACTTCAAGAGAGAGCATCAGACATATTCCCTACTCCTGGGCAGTTTCCCCTGTTTCACCCTGTTATGATCAGCCAGGTGCTTATTCATTTTTCATGCAACAAACATTCATCGGGCAGCAACTAAGTGCCAGGCCCCGTGCCAGTGCTGGAATATAAGAAGTTTGCAGAAGGCAGTGGACAGCTGTGGGTTCTGCTTTCCTGCTGAGGGTCCCCTTGCCCTTCTTGGAGGGAGTGTTCCTCCTTCCATTTGGTCTGGGTAGGACTGTCAGTCATGTGCCCTGCTCCTTCCTGTCCCACCTCCCCATGTGCATGTGGCCCAAGCTGGTCAATCAGAGATTTCACACATCGATTACAGAGGGAGAGGATCTTGCCTTCTTTTGGATCATGTAGGCTTGTTTGCCTGAGTTTGTCTTTTCTAACACACAAAGCCAGCCTTATGAAGAAAGCCAGACACTGAGGGAAACAGAGGGGAGAAGTTGGTAGTGGGGAGGTGTTCTGATGACATTATTCAAGCTCCTGGATCTAGCCATACCTGAAGCTAGTGGCCCTTTAAGTTTTCCAATAAGATGAGCTAATCAATGCTCCCCCTCAAGCTAATTTGTTTAATGTCACTTGAAGGAGTCCTGGCAAGTCAGGGTATAAACGACTTATAAAGAGAAAGAATTATTTCTATTATAAATAGAAAAAATGATAAATGGCTTATAAAAATTTTCTATAAATAGAAAAAATTATAGTGGTTGCACTATATTTCCGAGTTAAAATTGAGGCAGGTTGAAAAATGGCTACAAATACTTTGCAGTTTTGCCATCCAGTCTATTTCCCCACCCTCTAGTCTGGGCTGGCCCCGTGACTAGCTTTAACCAACGGAATGGAGTGGAAGTGATGCTGCATGATCTCCAGGCAAGTTCTTACAGGCTGTGCAGCTTCTGTTCTGGCCCCCTGGGAACCCCGAGACCACCGTGCTGTGATGAAAAGCCACATGCACAAAGGGGCCCACCAGTCCAGGCGTCCTGGCTGAGGCCTTAGATGTGGGAAGGAGGCCAATGGAGACCGACAACCAACCTGGCCAAGCCAGCGGCTGACTGAGGCCGCATGAGTGAGGCCAGGGGACACGAGCAAAGGAACCTTCCAGGTCAACCCATAGATTCTGGGGAATAATGAATTGCTGTTGGAAGCCGCTAAGTTTTGGGATGGCTTGTTACACAGCGATAAATACAGAATCTGAGTGTGGCTTCTCGCCTTTCTGCAACATTTTTCAGAGTCTGGTCCCAGGATGCCTGGGATGGAACCCCCTGCCTCCTGAAGGTTTGGATTTCCGTGTCTGACAAGAACCCCAGGTAGGTCTGCTCCTCACAAACTCTGAGGATTGCTGCAGGAGCAGGCCCTGGCCCTGAAGGAAAGCGAGATATTATAGACTGCTTCTTTTAGAGTAACTTTCGAGTCGTGTCTAAGTGGGGAGAAATTGACCTGGGCCCTTCCCAGGATGGCTTGAATCCACCTGTTCTGCTCGCATCCCTGCTTTAAACCTCTCTGGTTCTTTAACGAGTCTCTCGGCCCACGCCTCCCTGACTTCAGGGCTCACGTCCTCCTGCAAGGAACGTGTTTTTGCATCACTGTTCCATCACTGAAGGTTGACCAAGTGATTACTGTGTGGGAGTTAGAAGTACCCGCTGAGAAGCTAACCAGACCTCGGTTTGAATCCTAACACTGCTCCTTGCACTGGGCAGCCTTGAACACATTACTGAACCTCTCTGAGATTCAGTTTCCTCATCTGCAAAGTGAGGGTGATAAAATCTATTTTGAAGATGGTGAAGATTAACAAGCTAATAAATGTCAAGTGCACAGGAAATGGCCCAGCACACAGTAGGTGCTCAGTACCTTGTAGTTGTAGATGTTATTTGGGATAAAATGAGCAGTGGCCAAACCTGGCTGAATGTCTTGGGAGGAAGAGGTGGTTCCTTGGAAGTAGGAAAAAGGGACAGTCCTTGAGACACAGAGAACAAGAGGCAGTGGCAATCGCTCCATGGTCCCTCTTGCTGCTGTAGCTCTGTGCTTCCCCAAGACCCCTCACCTTATCGTGCTGGGACAGGTCCTGGTCCACAAAAATTTCTCTGTAGGGCTCTGCCACAGGAATTTCCTCGGCCACTGATTGTTCCGACAGTTCCGCCGCGTTGGTCCACACTAACACACAAGGTCAACAGAGAATGCAGAGGAGACTGTGAGTTTCCCCAAAGTCTTAAAAAATATTTTCAGATTAACCTTCACATTCATGAGACTTATGCACTGAAAGCATTACAGGAGGACTGGAAAGGGTAAGAGCTGCCTCATTTCTCTTCCCCAGCATTAACTGCACTGATGCACTGTGGTGTGTCTCTTTCCAGACTTTTTTCTATGCCGCATAAGAGCTGATGACCTTGGGCAAGTCATTTGCTCTTTCTAAGCCTTAGTTTCCACATACATAATTTAGGATCACTGATAGTCTCTGCTATAAAGGGCTATCTGGAGATTAAATAGAATAATGATATAGAGCGGGGCTTGGCAAACTATGGCCCTGCGGCCAAATCTGGCCTTCTGCCTATTTTTGTAAATAAAGTTTTATTGCAACACAGCCACAGTGATTGATTTACATATTATTTATGGCTGCTTCCCAGCTACAAAGGCAGAGCTGAGTAGTTGCAGCAGAGACCATGTGACCCACAAGTACTAAAGTATTTACTATCTGGCTCTTTACAGGAAAAGTTTGCTGACCCCTCAAGTAGAGCATTTAGCCCTAAACATTAGCTATGTTTGTTTTATTGCAGCCATATCTTTTCAAAAAACAAAAATGCATTTACATGACAGAGATGCTTATCCAGCTTACTTTTCAGCTAACAATATCAAAAACATCTTCCCATGTCAGTATTTGAGGCTGTACTTGGTTGTTTTCAAGGGTAGCATTGGGGTCCATTGTACAAGTGTGCCAAACGTGTTTAACTAGGATCCACTTGACAGCCATTTAAGCTTTCCTAATTTTTTTCTTATTTACCCCAGTATTACAAGGCCTTTTGATATGACTTTCAGGGAGTATGGCATTGTGTTTGGGGGCCCCACTCTGTATCACATCAGACATCTCGCAATTCACTCACATCAACACTGAATACATTTCTTTTTATTGGTGTAGAAACGTTTGTAAAGATTTCTATAATTCTACGTGTGAGATCACTTGGGCCCAAGCAGCGTATTTTAAATTTCCAAGTGACTATGGTTTCTGGACAGTCACTGCACATTCTTATCTTCCTGTGAAGTGAGAAGCTGAACAAATTGTTTTCAGTGGTGATGAAACTTTCATGAGTCTTAACATTAATGAGGAATGAAGCACTCACTGTCATGTTTGTGGACATTCATCATTTATTCATTTTGCTTCTGCCTTTTTTATTTATGCATTTTAGAGTCAAAGATTCCTGCCCCCCAGCCAGGTCTCAAACCTCTTTGTGGACCCCAGAACCTCTAGTGGACATAGCTGATGGCCTGTGGTGCCCAGAGAATGCACAGCCTTGCGTGTTGAATGAGCAGCCCTGGCCACAGTGTTCCCTGGGGCGCGAGGAACAGAAGGGCCTGGAACTTCAGCAGCTGCCCATTTTCTCTCCCTCCACCTCCCCAACTAGGTCCATGATTAGAAAACTTTTATTTGAAGCTCACTGCCCCCATCTGACTCTCTTGGATCCTGAGCAGCTAAGTCCTAACTGACTATAGCAGCAGTGCCTGATAGAGAAATGATGGGAGCTACAGAATGCAATTTTCAATTTTCTAGTAGTCACGTTAAAAAGGTAAAAAGAAGAGATGAATTTTTTAATGATCAATTTGATTTAACCCAATACATTAAAAAACATCATTTCAACACGTAATCGACAAAAAATATGGAGATATTTTATATTCTTTTTCTTCGAGGCATGAAGCCTTTGAAATCTGGGGTTTATTTTACACTGATTGTGTATCTCAATTTGGAAACTGAATTTTCAGGAGGAAGACTTGATCTGTTTTCAGATTCCTCAAGAAATCGTCTCCCACTGGAGGAAGGTACTGCCTGGCCTGTGTCCCCAGGGAGGGCCACGGGGTCTGACCCTAAATGGGCCCCTGTCCAGTCTCAGCTTAGAGTTCTGGCATCTGATGCCATCTCTAGGGGTGACTCCGGCTGCCTCTGCGACCCTGTTGTGGCTGTCTTGAGGGACCCTTCCCCGCAAGATGATGGCCGGAGGGGGGACTTCATCAAACTTACAGAACAGGCTGATCGATGGGGTCCCTTTATTAGGGAAGGTGTGTTTACCGAAAGTCTTTGTGGGGCTAGAATTTGCTCTGAGACTTGCTTTCCTTACACCCAGGCAGGGAGGTGCTGGAGCAGTTACCCCTCACCTGCCCCAAACTTCTTTACCGGCTACTGTTATTTATCAGAAAGAACCTAAGGGCCATGTATGACCAAACCAACTTAACTCTAGATGCTGGATCCTTCGGAGGTCCCAGTGGGGAGAAGCCCCAGGTAGGGTCGGGAGGGCTGGGGCGGTGGGAAGGCGGATATGGGGACGCAGGCACTTTAAGAATTTTCGGGCATGAGCTGTTGGCCAAAGGGCAGGGAAGTTACTTTAATATTTTAACAACCCCCAGCTGTCCTGGTGCGCTCCAATAATCACCAGTCTGCAGCAGGGGCAGTTTGTGTGCACCTTAACTGTGTCTTTCAGACATTGTAAGTTGTAAATAAAAGTTAAATAACAATCATGGTTAGGTAATAACTTAATTTTTAAATTTTAATATTTAAAATTTAAATATTAAAATTATTAAAATATTAAAATTTAAATATTAAAATATTAAATATTTTAATATTTACTGAATGTTCGCTATGCACCTGGCGCTGTGTTCCGCACTTACACGCAGGATACGATTTCGTCTTCATAACAACCCAGTGAGATAGGCATTATTATTCCCATCTCCATTTTATACGTGAGAGGTATGAGGCACAGAGAGGTCAAGTCATCTGCTCAAGGACACACAGCTGGTAAGTGGTAGAGTCAAGGGATGAACCTAAGTTTGTTGGATTCAAAGCCTATGCTTTTAACCACTATGCAGTCAATGTATTGAAGTGGGAAGATGTTTATGATATATTATTGAATTTTAAAAATCAGGTAGGGAATTCCTTGGCAGTCCAGTGGTTAGGATTCTGTGCTTCCACTGCAGGGGGCACAGGTTCCATCCCTGGCTGGGGAACAAAGATCCCGCAAGCTGAGCGGCACGGCCAAAAAAAGAAAAAAAATGAAGGTTACCTATGTTAGGTTCATATGATCCCATTATTGGGAAAAAAAATATATATATATATATGAATCAAGATGCTATTTTAATAAGTCACTCCACATATTTTCTTTTCTCAGTAATTCTTCCCCACCTCCCATGAGCTCTTGCCATTAAGATTTGGCCTTGGAGCTGACGTTTTATTGCCTTGTGGTAAAGGAAGGATGAGTATTAACTAAAACAGGGTGATTTTTCCCCCAGGCAAAATGACATTTTGATTTTTGACAATGTCTGGAGACATTTTTGAGTACCACAGTTAGGGCGGTTGGTGGTGGTGGTGTTGCTACTGGTATCTCTGGTGGGTAGGAGTCAGGGATGCTGCTAAACTTTCTACAGTGGACAGGACAGATCCTACAACAAGGAGTTATCCGGCCGCACATGTCACTGTGCCAAGATTGAGAAACCCTGACCTGATCTGCAGTAAATAAATCCTTGGCTTTGGGTTTTCAAATAGAATTTTTCAAGTCTAAAGCAAGGTGACAGTCTAACAGTAAACCAATTTAATTGGAAGAGCCCAGCTTTGCCAAGAGAGGAAAGAGCTTTCTCGGAACCCTTAAAAAGAGGTGTTTTCTGTCAAGAGACAGCATGGAGGACTGGAGCACAGAGTTTTCTCTAAAGCGTGGAGTAGAGAGGCCCAGACAGAAAGGAACTCCCCATGACACGGGAAGATGAAAGTCCTTTTCTGAGGATGGGGAGTGTGTCAGGGGAACGAGGGCAAACGTTTGGAAACATGAGACCTGGCTGAGAGGCTGAGGAAATAGAGCCCAGGTAGATGTGAGGGAATCTAAGCCATACGAATCATCCTTCATTTCTCCAGGGGGGATGCAAGTCTTTTAGAGAAGCCCCAAGTTCAACATGGCACTGGAGAAACCGGTGATTACAGTGGAAAAATTTAAATGGCGGAGTGAAAAAAAGAAAAGAAACAGCCTATGTGCCATGTGTCCAAAGGACGCATTAAAAAAACAACCCCCAAAACCCTGTATATATGTTCATAAAACAGAACATGATCCATACAAGAAAATGAATGAATCTCAGAAATACAATGCTGAGTGAAAAAAGCCTTCCACAAAGGAACATGTACTACATGGTTCTGTGTACTTGAGATTCTAGAACAGGAATATCTAATCCATAGCGGGAAGAGAATTCAGAAGAGTGGGTGCCTCTGGGGCCTGGGGCTGGGAATTGACTGGGCAGGGACATGAGGGAACTTTCTGGGGTGATGGTAATGTTCTATATCTTGATAGGAGTTTGGGTTACATAGGTGTACACGACCGTCAAAACTCAATGAGCACACTGAAGATCTACACCTTTCATGGTGTGGTAGCCAGTCTCCAAGATGGCCCCACTGATTCTTGTCTCCTGGTATTCAGACCCTTGCATCATCCTCTCCAATACTGGATGGACTTTATATTAGTTAGCTGGGGCTGCCATAACAAAACACCATAGGAGGTCTTAACAAAAGAAATTCATTTTCTCACAGTTCTGGAGGCTGGAAGTCCAAGATCAAGGTGTGGGCAGGGTTAGGCCTCTCTCCTTGGCTTGCAGACGGCCACCTTCCTGCTGTGTCCTCACATGCCCTTTTCTCTGTGCACGTGCATCCCTGGCGTCTCTCCCTCTCTTCTTACGAGGACACCAGCCCTTGGATTAGGGCCCACCCAATCATCTATTTAAATACACTATCTCCATATATGGTCACATTCTGCGATATTGGGATTGAGGCCTCAACATATGAATTTTGGGGGAATGCAAATCAGTCCGTAACAAAGCTTCTCTATGTAACCAAGGATATTGCAGAAATGACACAGTTTGATTCCTGAGGTTAGATCCTAAAAGACATTGCAGCTTCTGCCTCACTCTCTAGGACCACTTGTCTGGAGGAGCTGGCAGCTTGAGGATGCTCAAGCAACGTATGGAGAGGTGCACTTAGTGAAGAACTGAGGCCTCTTACCAAAAGCCATGGGAGTGACCCATCCTGGAGGTGGGTCCTCCAGCCCCAGACAAGCCTCCAGAGGACCACAGCCCAGCCACCACCATTACTGCCACCTCATGGACAATCCTGAGCAAGAATCCCCCAGCGAAGCCATTCCCAACTTCCTGACTCAGAGAAACTAGGAGATAATAAATGTTTACTGTTGTTTTAGGCCATTACATCCTGCAGTAATTTGTTATGCAACAATAAGTAGCAAATACAGGTTTGGGCACCAGGAGTGGTGCAAAATTTAACAAAAACCCTACAATGTGGAGTGGTTTGGGATGGAACAGTGGCCAGAAGCTGGAGGACTTTGGCCAAGAGTCTTTGAGAAAGCCTGAATAATCTTAGTAGAAGCCCGATGGCCTTTGAGGAGGCAGTGAGGGAAGGGTTCCAGGAAAGTGAGGAAAATGTTACTGGGGTTAAGGGATCCTTGTCAGGTGGTGGCAGAAGGGTTCCTAACACATTGCCTGTGGTCATGAGGAAGGTAGAAAATGTTTGTGATGAGGCTGAATGGTCTAGCTAGAGAGAGTCCCAGACAGAGTCTTGGAAGGTGCTGCCTGGTTACTTCTTGCTACTTATAGTGAAATGTGAGGGGGAGAGACAGTTAAAGGAAGGGCTGTTAAACCAGGGCAATGCTCTGGGCTTGAAAATTCCCTGCCTCTCCCGGTGGCAAATGAAATGTAAGAAACAGGTTCTGGGCAAAGATCAAATCAAGGGCACTCTCAAGAAAACACAGTCTAGAGAAGAAGCTGAGGGTGTGGTTGTAAAATCCTTTGTTAAGAATACAGATCCAGGGCAGTGTCCAGGAGAACCATTCGGTCAAAGAACTGGGCTTCTAAGAAGCTTCGGTCCTTTGTCAGTCTTTGCAGAAGTCCATGGTGGAAGGGCTTGGGTCCAAAAAAATCTGTGGGCGTGGGTTTTGCCTAATAGGATGAACCCCAATAAGAAGCACTGCCAACTCAGACTGACAGAGACCCACAAAAGTCAAAGAAGCGTCTGGACCCCCAAGCTTCTACAGGCAGGAAGCAGGCTATAAAACTATGCAGCCACATCCATGGGACACCTTTCATAGGGAAGGGAGGACGACTCAGAAGGCGGAACTCACGGACCAGGGGCAGAGCCAAGAGCCCTGGAAAGTCATTTCTGGACAAGCGTTGGACTGAAGCCCAATCAAGGAACTGCCGATATTTTCCCAGCTGGACTTCAGAACTGCTTTGGGTCAGGGACTCCTGTGTGTTTCCTGTTTTTCTTCTTTTGGAACAAGAGGAGTGTATGTAGCAGTTATGCTATGTCTGTCCCACCAATATATGCTGGGTGTGTGAGGGACAGACCCTTTGTTCAGAGGTCTTCAGATTTCTGGAAGTAGTACTTGATGAGCTGAACATAACGTACTACACCCATGAGCCCCATCTGTACCTGGACTTGATTTAGACGAGATTCTGGAATTTGAGCCGATGCTGTTACTGGGGTGAGATTTTGGGGGGCCTCGGGAGAGAGGAGGAGGAGTGTGAATCATTGAGGACCCGAGGGCAGGCTGTGGTAGCCGGCCTCCAAGATGACTGCTGATAATCCCCGCCTCCTGGTCTTCAGGCCTGTGTGTAGTCTTCTCCCACACTGGAGGGTGACGCCCTGTGTAACCAGCAAGATATTGCAGCAATGACAGAGCATGACTTCTGAAGCTTAGTCACAAGAGATGTTGCCATTTCCATCTTGTCCTCCAGGATCACTTGCTCAGGAGGAGCAGCTGCCGTGTCCTGAGAACGCTCGAGCCTCTCTCTGGGCAGGTCCATGTGGTGAGGAACCAGGGCCCCCTGCTGACAGCCATGTGAGCACGCCGTCTTTGAAGTGGATTCTCCGGCCCAGGTCAAGCCTTCAGATGACTGCAGCCTTACGAGGGACCCTGAGCCACAGCCGTCCTGCTAAGCTGCTGCCAAATTCCTGACCCACAGAAACCGTATAGATGATAACACATGTTTGATTTTTACTTTAGGCTGCTACGTTTGGGGAGAATTCGTTATGCAATCATGAAAACTAATACACATTGTTTGTTCATTTTACATGAAGGAGACAAAAATGTTGAATTCTAGTTAATGGTATATGTGCTAAAGCATTTAGGGGGAGGACTACAGACGTGTGCTATTTATTTTGAAATGCATCCAAAAAATAAGATGGATTAATGCAGGACAAGAAGGATGGGTAGACAGAAATGTAATAAAGAGTACAGCAAAGTGTTAGCGGTAGAATTAGGAGGAGAGGTGTCTCTGTAAAATTCTTTTTGCTTTGCTGTATGTTTGAAAGTTTTCACATTAAAATGCTGGGGGGAAATGGCTCAGTAATTTCTTAACTTGGGTCGTAGGTACATGAGCATTCCTTAGATGATGATGATGATTATGTAAACTGCAGAGATACCTTTCATTTGCCCCTTAGTCTGTATATTTCAGAATAATAACTATTATTTGAATGGCTGAGGGAAGTGACTAGGTGAGTGGTCCTGAGTGAGACCAGGGAAGGGTGTGGAGGCATCGAGAGACCTGGGGATTCAGAGGGGTCTGGGGCTGGGACGCAGAAAACAGAGAATGGGACCTTCACACCAGTGGCCACAGAAGAAACCTGCGAATCATGCCAGGGACTAAGTCGAGCCAGCTACTCTGCCAGTAAGGCTGGCAAGGCCGAGAGGATGGTGACAGACAGGAAGTCTCCTGCCCAAATGCCATGAAGCCTTCTCGGGGGGAGGGGGGAGAAGGAAACCCTGATGGCTGTGTGTCCCCAAAGTGACCAGGCTGTGAGTGACAGTCACTGAGATAACCAGCCTTAAATTTGACTGAAAAGCGTTAGATTAGATTAGATTGAATACATAACCTCCGGAGAAGTAATTTTCTCCATAAGCCTCAGTCTCCTCTTACCTGTAAAATGGTAATAAAATATTTAAAAACCTCTTAAGGCAAGAGGGATTTCAGTCACCAATAAGTCTGTACATCTGAGTCGAAGTATATAAATTTAGATTCTGATACACATTCATATATATTCATATATACATACAAACACACACACACACACACACACACACACACACTCACTCACCACAGAGGTACTGACGTGTGCAGATGGGCAGAGCACAGACTTGGAGGAGTTTGTACCAAAAAGTTAACAGGGAGAATTCTGGTGATAAGGGTGACAGCTTATCTTTTACTGTTTTCTAACTTTCTGCTTATCCCAATTTTTTCACATTTGATTATGTTCTACTTCAGAACCAGAGAACATAAGCAAAAGCCAGAGGAAGACAAATATCATACCATATTGCTTATATGTGGAATCTAAAAAAAAGGTACAAATGAACTTATCTACAAAACAGAGATAAAGTTACAGATGTAGAAAATAAACTTATGGTTACCGGGAATAAGAGGGGGGAGGGATAAATTGGAAGAGAGGGATTGACATACACAATACTATACATAAAAGAGATAACTAAGAAGGACCTACTGGATAGCACAGGGAACTCTCCTCAATACTCTGTAATGGTCTATATGGGAAAAGAAGCTAAAAAAGAGTGGATACATGTATATGTTGAACAGATTCAGTGTGCTGCATACCTGAAACTAACACAACACCGTAAATCAACTGCACCTCAATAAAAATTTTAAAAAAAGGGGGAAAGCAGAAACTGAGACCCATCCTCCTAGCAAAAGCCCCTCCCCTAAGCCGCCAAGGAAGCGCCCATGAGTACCTTGCCTGATGATGGGAACGCTGTGGGCGGCTCTGTCCACCTTGAAGGAGAACATCTTCTTGCTGGCACTCATGGGCTGCCTGAGGGAGGCTGGTGGGACCATGGGGGGCTCGGGGGACCCCTGCGACCAGCTCCTCTGCACTGGCGCTGTCCAGATGCCCGGGTAGAAGGGGGTCTGTGGTGGTGAGGGTGACTGGTTCAGTTGCTGGGTGGCCCAAAGTGGCTGTGGCCTTGGCCAAGGTGCTGGGCCCCTCACCCATGGGAAGGAGACCTGCAGGGGCAGACAAGAGGGTCAGGGGAGGTTACGAGCAGCTGGCGTGGTCTTCACCTTTCTGTCCCGGCGACATAATTGCTGCCCTAGATTTCGGCGTATAAGTCACTTCTCCCAGGAAGCCCTCCCAGAGTCCCCAAATTTGGGATTTTGGTCCCCACCATGGGTCACCTTGCACACTATCGCACCACCATTTATTGGGTGCAGCCTTCGTGCCAGGCACCCAGTCAAGAGATTCACATGCATTACCTCATTTAATACCCCTGATGCTCTGTGACGAGCCCGAGGCTGAGCAAGACCTAGTGACTTTCCCAGGATCACAGATTTGGCAGTGAGCGTCTGAGCTGGTACAACGCCACCTCTGAGCTCTGAGAGGCTGACAGCTTTTTGTCTACCTTGCTCAGCACCATATCCTCAGCTCCTAGAATAAACCCTTGGCTCATACACAGTAGGTCCTTAAATACTGGTTGAAAGAATGAATGAACACATCTCCGAGATTCAAGCCCAGCTCTCCAGGACACACACATCCACACTGTGTATCTCCCTGGCACTCCCATTCCACCTCTTCCCCGAAGCCGAGAGCTCTGGGGTGGCAGGCACTCCAACTGGCTCGCACCACAACTGGCTCATTAGCCTGTGATCCTCAACATCTGCCACATCTGATTCTTGCCAGACGCTCCATAAATATCTATCGAGGGAACCTTTTTTCATCTGATCAAGTGGAAGATGTCTGTAGCTACTTTCATTAGAGAGCACATCAAAATCCATCTATACCGGGAGAAGCAAATGCTGAGAGGTGCTGACACCTGGCTTTGTCTTGGTTAATGCTGTTGTGGCCGTCCCTCCCCGAGCCTAGTGGTTAAACCGTGACATCGTGAATGCTACCATTTACTGTAATTACTCACCGATTTCTTGCGATAGCCCTGAAGGGGAGGAGCTCTCCTTATTCCTAGCTTACAAATGAGGCTTGGAGAGGTTAAGGACTTCACCAAGCTCAGGTGGTGGTGGAGAGGGTGGTGGGACTGGGGTTCTGGAAAGCTCTTTCCCTCTCTGTCTCTCTCCCCCTTCTCTGCCCCGCCCCCAGTCTCTTGGCAGAAAAAAACACACTTTTCAAGGAAGAAGCTAAGTTCAAAGGTTTGCCGCCTGTGGAGGTCACGTTTCTCTTTCTGCAGACTGCAGACACGTAATGAGAAACAGGACAGAATGCTTCCGAAATAGGAGCACTGGCAGACAGAACTTCCTATAGCTCCAGCTGGATTGTATTCAAGAGGAAGGTTCTCCACTCACTCAGGTTCCCAAACCAGTCTTTTAGCTACAGTCTTTCCCAGCCAAGTCAAGAATCCGGTGAATTCCCCTGAAGACTTTTTTGGAGTCAAGGAGAACACTGTTCCGGAAAATCAAACTCCAATTGCCTGGTGACACCTGGCCCAGCATTTATGATGACACTGGCCCCGTTGAAACCTGTTTCAGGAACGGACTTGGCAGTGTTCCAGAACTCTGTTACCTTATATGAATATCCGAATTTCTCTCCACTGTGGGCACCTCGGTCTCCACCTAAGCTTTCTTCCTTTCTCTCCTTTCAGAAGCTGGGGTGTCCTGCTCCTGCCTTGCACTCACTTCTCCATCCATCCTATCCCTTCCCGTCCTCTCCTCTGGGGCTGTCTTGCCTCAATCATTCCTACAACCTTTCCTCATCGATTTAATAAAGATTTATCGAATGAAAGGGCTGAAGGTGGGAAGGGGGAAATTTGAATATGTTTTACCCCCGCCTGATAGAAAACAAATCTAGAGACCACGGGTAGCGTGGAGGAATTCCCTTTTGTGCTGGGATGCTCAGGTAGATGTGCCTCACTGCTCACTAACTGCCAGGGTGCTGAAGGGAGTGGTCATATCTCATGCCTCAATTGATCCACTGCCGTAGTGGACAGGCCGCAACCCACCTGGCTCTTCTGGAAATTCCAGGAATCTCCCTCCCAATCTGTCCGCCTATTGCTGTGGGTGGGGCTAAGCAATCAACCAGTCACACTCCCTGGACATACTGATTGGTTCAGTGGTGGGACAAGTGATCCAATCAGAGCCAAGGAGAACCAAGAAGACTTGGCTGGACACCAGGATCTGGAGTGACCTGGTGGGACATCAGAATGCAGCCAGCATGAGGGAGTGGAGCCCAGACATGGAGAGAGGGAAGCTGTTTATTTATTTTTCAAATTGTGGTAAATAACCTGCAACATAAAATTTATCATCTTAGCCATTTTAAAGTAAATAGTTCAGTGGTGTTAAGTATTTTCACATTTCTGTGAGATGGATCTCCAGAACTTTTTTGTCTTGCAAAACGTAAACTCTATTAACCATTAGACAACAACTCCCCATTCCCTCCGCCACCCAGCCCGTGGTGACCAACATTCTGTGTCTATGAATTGGACTACTCTAAGTACCAAGTACCTCAAATAAGTGAAATCATATGGTACTTGTCTTTTTGTGACTGGCATATTTCACTTAGCATAATGTCCTCAAGGTTCATCCATGTCAGAATTTCCTTCATTTTTAAGGCTAAACAATATTCCATCATACAGTTTAGAGTGTATTTTGTTTATCCATTAAGCGTCACGGACATTTGGATGGTTTCTACCTCTTGGCTATTGTAACTATGCTGCTGTGAACATGGTGGGGAAAATAAGGAAGCTGGTTTTGAGCCTTGGCTGGGGTGCTACCCTGAAGTGCTCCATCCCTGAGGCCGGCTAGAGCTGGTTTCTGTCGCTTGCAGCACACAGAGCCCGAACGATAGGGCCCCTATGGGGAAGGAGCCAAAGATGTGTAAATGCAGCAGAGACTCCAAGCTCTTCGGGTTTAAAAATTAAAAAATAAAGTGTTTTTTTTTTTTCTCTGAAGCGTGTTGGTTGAGGGTAGCTTTAGTTGGATGGTTAAAGTGGGTTTTCTCTAGTTTGCCGGCTTGCTCTATCACAGGGAAGGTCAAGGTTTTCTCAGAAATTGCTGATGGTAACTACAGTGAAACAGGCAGGGAGAAAAGCAAACATAAGAAAAAGACTCACATTTAAAAGCCAGCTCTGGGCTGTACAGGAAGCATGGGGTCAATGTCAGTTATCAACAAGTCTGTTTTTATTATTTTTTTAGTTTAGATTTAATTTTATTTATTTTTGGCGGTGTTGGGTTTTCGTTGCTACGTGCAGGCTTTCTTTAGTTGCAGCGAGCAGGGGCTACTCCTCGTTGTGGTGCATGGGCTTCTCCTTGCAGTGGCTTCTCTTGTTTCGGAGTGTGGGCTCTAGGCACATGGGCTGCAGTAGCTGGGGCACATGGGCTCAGTAGTTGTGGCTCGTGGGCTCTAGAGCGCAGGCTCAGTAGTTGTGGCGCATGGGCTTAGTTACTCTGCAACATGTGGGATCTTCCCGGACCAGGGCTCGAACCCGTGTCCCCTGCATTGGCAGGTGGGTTCTTATCCACTGTGTCACCGGGGAAGTTCCCAAGTCTGTTTTTAGAAACTTTAGTTTAAAAATACACACTAATGCCTTTTCTCTTTCTTTGTGTCTGTTCTCTGACCATATGGTATGTTGCCATGGTTGGTTTTTGTGTTTTGTTTTTGAGATAGCATATGTGATACTCCTGATTTCTTTTCCATACTACCTTTAAAATAGCAGGTTGTCAACCACCTGGAGTAACCACGACCACATCCACGGCTGAATTTATATTAGCTTTAAAAAACACGGGTCAATGATTTACTCAAGAAGTCACTATCCATTTTCTTTCAAATCATCTACTTGTTCTTTGTGTTATTTCTCCAATATCTGCTTCTAACCCTGTAAAGAGTATAAGTTGAACGGGAGACCCTAAAAAAAATTCGAAGTAGTTTGCACATCGAGTGCCTACAGTACACATGAATTCTGCCAGGAAGCCCTGGAGCCTGCAGAGAAGGTGGAAACTTAGACCTTGCCCTTGGAGAGCTTGTTATGTGCTCTGCCATTTGTAAGTAATTGTGGACAATACAACGACTATGAGCCACTGTGTAGAGAAGCCACAGATGTGCCACAGACTGTGCTGGGCACTTAATGCATGTCATCTCATCTGATCTCCAGAATAATCTTGCAGGAGGCATTTTACACCTCATTGTGTGGATTAAGAAACTGAAGCTCAGAGAGGTTAAATGACTTGCCCAAGGTCTCACAGCCAGGAAGTGGTGACACTATTTGACTCCAATACCTGTGCTCTTAGGACTTCTAGGTTACTCGAAGTCATGATTTATTACCTACTTTCCATACTCACAAACGGATCTTAGATGATTGGTTAGTGAATGATAGGATATTTTCCGAGTTAAAAAAAGGAAATGAACATTAGATGGTGTGAAAAACCACAAGACATCACATGGGCTACTTAGAAATGGGATTTTCTAGGAACACTGACAACTGTTTTATGGAAGTGTTATTCATCTGGTACATGCCACGCCCTGGAAGCAGCTCAGAGGACCCCAGCCTCCATCCGGGAAGACCTGTGGTATGTTTACTGCTGTACCAGAGGAGTCCTGGGGTCAGCTGGTACCCGCCCACGAGAACCGATTGTTAAATGTCCAGGAATTTTGCCAACTGGTTGATAAACACAGCCATTAATAAGAATTAACTTACATAAATTTACAATTAAATTATATCAGAAACAAAGGTGATACAAACTTAAAACTCACCCCTTCCTAATTATTTTACTCTATTTTATTATTACCTATGCTCTTGAGGTTATTTCACTCTACTATATGTGTCTGTTGGAAATGCTACACAGTGATGTGTTACCACACCTCTCTTTCCATCTCTGTATTCAGGGATGTGTCAGTGGGAGCTTGAAATTGACCATGGAGGGCGTATTACACCATAGAAATCAGGAAATGCTATAAATCAGGGCTTGATTTTTAAAAATTTTATAAATAGGTTTAATAATGGTGGTTCCTGTAGAGTTTGATTTTGTTTCTTTGTTTGTTTTGTTGATTGCCTAGACTTAAGATGGTAATGGAGAAAATGTTAACAATGCAGATTATACAAAAGCATGTTGTGTCTTAGCCATTATGATATGAATAGAAAAAAAAATTGAGGAAACGTTCTTCGAGTATTTGAAAATTATTATCTGATGCAGCAACAAAGTCACTCATGTCACTGATGAACATGTAAAGTTCTAACGTCTTTCTTTTTTCACTTGTATTATTCATAAATCCAAAATATCCAAAAATACCCACGAGTGCTCAGGTTGGGAACTCTCTCATTCGTCAACTGCAATGAGAAATTGGCTATGGATACAAGAGTTCACCTAAAGTCAATGAAAGCATTCTGTGAGACTCAGCTGGCTATATAGAATTTACAAGAAAGAGTACTGTATATTTTGTTACATGGAAAGACTGTGCTACACATTCTTTATATCAGTAAACCTTATGCTATGCATCCATGTACTTTACTTTTCCCAGAGAGCTGGTCATTAAATATTTACCAGCCAATCGCTGGCTGTGCTGGCACCCAGCAGAGTGCCTGCTACTCATGGTAGGTGTTCGCTGACTGAGCTGAACAGTTGGCAAATATAGTGTAAATAAAAAGCACTTTGATTCTGGGGTTGGGATGGGGAAAATACATGATAAGCCTGGCACATCTTGTAACAGCAGAGAGTAAGGAAGTGCCCAAAATGAAAAGGTGGGGAGATGCTCAAGGACACAGCAACCAACCTGAAAGAGCTCCCAGTGGCCAAGGCTGGAAGAATTTGAGCGAAGTAATAGTTAATGAGTATTGGATTATAATTCAAAGTGTAAAATCAGTATACATGGGTCCATACTGACATAGATACATTAGTGAGTAAATACATAAAGGAGGGAGAAGAGACCGGCTTCCTTACAGAAGAATTTAACATACATAGATGTGGAGCTTAATTCCCACAGTATGGAAGGGCCTGGGGGGTAGGGGTGATGGTGGCGAGCAGGGACACTGACCGCAGCATGGAGGAGCCATGGACCTGGAAAGACAGAATGGAGACTAGAAAACATGGCCAGTAGAACTCAGAAGCCAGGAGAGGGGGCTACATGGTGCCAGGACAAATGGCCTTTATCTCAACAAGTCCCGGGATGTCACTGTAACTCAGAGACGGGTAATAATTCTATGTCCCCAAGAAAAGGGTAAATCATGTACGGGGTTTCAGTGTGAGAAATCAGGGTTATACATTTAGAACACAGAACCGCCAAGTTATACATTATTTTTAGGTTTTGGAACTTAAAAGAATTAAGTCCCTTTGAGCTGTTCAGAAAAGCCATTCGTTTGGGGTTTTCCCAGCTGTGTTAAAGGAGATCTGGCCCATCTAATTTTCCCATTTTCTTGTAAATCTTCAATCTTATGGTTTTTCCTTTCCTTTCAAGTTCTAATCAGCTTCCTGGTCAGTCCACAAAATGGGAAATAGAATCTAATGAGAAAACAGCCGGATTTTTGCAAATAGCTTTTGCTACTCGTAGACTTGGCCTGCTTCAATTCGGTCTTGCCAGATAGAGAGACGGAATGAATGAATGAATGAATGAATGATCATCAACTAAGTTCAGAGAAGGAGCAACGTGGTTCTGATTTGGTAACAAAGGGTGTGGTCTGCCAGAGGAAGCAGGACGCGGCCCGGTTCCTGGCCGGGTCCGGGTTCTGTCTCAGCAGGATGCTAAGGGTTCAGCCCGCGCTCCCGTCTCCACCTCCCCCGATGTCATCTGCATCGCCTGTAGACATCTGGTGACAACACAGCCTCAGGGGTCCTTTTGTGTGAGTTTCTGCTGCAGAGGCCGAGCCTGAGGCTGTCTGCTGCCCCGTGCCCTCCACTTCACTGGTCTTGGGAAATCGCCTTTAATATAAAACACCCAGCCTCAGGAGTTCTCATCACATCAGTAAGTCCCCACAGGACCTGTAAGAGCACAGGGTAGAGGAAATCCTATAAGGTCAGGTAGGAGATGACAAAGCTTGACAAGAAACAGGTTTTGTTCTGAAGGGCACCATGCTCTCTGGTCATTCACTCCGTTGCTGGCTCCTCAACCCCCGGTACAGTAAAGCCACATCCTCCTCAAGAACGGGCCCTATTCAGAGGTCCCAGGAACATGGAAATGCCACCCTTCTTGGGGATGGACAACTAAGGCCCCGACTCTGAGCTTCTCATCACACCTGTTCACCACAGGAGAGAAATGAGCAACTCTGCTTCCTTGGAGACTGGCCTTGGACTTTTCCAATGGAAAAGTGGATTATTCGTCATTTTCCTCCCCCCACATCCCTAGTGGCAAATCCCGTTCGGAAGGCTCCACTTAGGCAATAGGAATGCTTCCTAATGTCATGGACATCTTCTTTGTTTTTGCCTCCCCCGCATCCATTTCTTCCATCTTTTGGATGGGCACCTTAATTTTTTTGCAGGGAAGACACCCTTTCCCTGACAATCCTGCGTCCATAGAATTCTGACCCTTCCACCCCAGGGGTGAGACCATAACCCAGGCCTGGCCAATCAGAGCATTCCTTGCCCCTGGCCTCAGTGATTGGTTCAGGGGAAGCCACGTGATCCAAGCCACTGTCAATGAAGATGCTGGCTCTTTCCCTGGAACGGCTACTTTGTAGGATGCTGGGGCTGCTGGTGGCTACTTTCCTACAGGTGAGGCAAGAGTCTGTCTGAGATTGGGAAGCTAACAGGGAAGAAAGAATCAGATTCCTGACCATGATTTGGGCGCCTGGATCCAGCTGGGCCTAAGCTGCAGCTTTTGGCCTTTTCAGTTCCATGAGCTTTTTTTTTTTTTTTTTTGCCTAGGCTAGTTTTAGTTGGTTTTCTGACACTTGCAAACAATCAAATTTCCTGGACAGTATGCTTATTGAGACTTTAGCATAAGCATCACTATGTACTCAGAGTGAAAGTTGTTTTAAAGGTTATGACATGCTCAAATAAAACCCACCAAACTGTCATCATGCACCAAATTTACCTTTAAACTTATAAAAGTAAAGCAGCATCTCCAGAGAAGAATGATTTAAGACCAAGGAATCAATCATAAGACAAGTAGTAAAACGCTGCTTAGAGAAACTTTGATAGATAAATAGTTCTCTAGCTACAGCAGGCTTCAGACTACAAATCCCAAATTTCTGCTTCAAAAGTGACTCAGGGAAGACATTCCATAGTTTTATTTATTTCGTTTTTTGGCCTCGCCGTGCACTTGTGGGATCTTAGTTACCTGACCAGAAATTGAACCCAGGCCCTCAGCAGTGAGAGCACTGAGTCCTAACCACTGGACCACCAGGGAATTCCCAACAGTCCACAGTTTTAAAAGAAAACTTTCCAGTTGAAGAAACAGGCAAAATTTGTAATATGCATCTGTTGTATATATAATATGTTAATGTCTAGTATATTTATCAGATCCATGTCAATGTAATTATATTATTACTATATTTGCAAATGCATATATATGTGTATGTATATTTAGAACCACATATTTCCAGCTCTTTTTTAAAGAGGTATTGAAAAGACTGTTCAAAGTTTAGTTTTCCAGCTTGTCTGTTTCTTCTTATTCCTCAGTAAACTTAAGCAATTAACCACCACATTTCCTGGCACACAGTAAGGCTCAATCTGAGTGAGTTCTTTCTCCCCAGCTCCCCCTGCTATTTTAAGTTCTTCTTTTAGAAACCAAGTCAAATGAAAGAGGCAGTACTGCATAATGTTACAAGCAGAGGCTGGCAAACGTTTTCTGTAGAGCCAGACAGTAAGCATTTCCAGCCCTGTGGGCCATATGATCTACCCAGCTTACTCTGCCGTTGTAGCCGACAACACAGGCAATACTGAAATGAATGGGACGGCTGTGTTCCCAGGAAACTTTACAAAAGCAGGCGATGGCCCGCATTGGCCCTGGGCCATAACGTGCCGACCTCGGGTTAAGACCTTGGGATCCGGCGTCACACAGACTCTGGTCCGGCTCCCGGCTCTGCTCCTTCTCTGGGACCCTGACGAGTGTGTCATTTCTGTGCCTTGTCTGTAAGACACAGGGATACCAACAGCCATTTCTTAGTCTGTGAGAAGTGGGTGAGATAGTGCACGTGAAATGCTGGGAACACGTCCTGATCCATAATAAATGAGCATAAAACATTAGCCATCAGGTATGATCACCATCGTCAAAAAAGAAGAAGAAAGGGGGCAACTGAATTTGTCCAGGAACGGCAGCAATATCTCTGGTAAAGAGTTAGTGGATGGACTTCCCTGGGGACGCAGTGGTTAAGAATCCGCCTGCCAATGCAGGGGACAGGGATTCGAGCCCTGGTCCAGGAAGATCCCACATGCCGCGGAGCAACTAAGCCCATGTGCCACAACTACTGAGCCTGTGCTCTAGAGCCCGCGAGCCACAACAACTGAGCCCGCATGCCACAACTACTGAAGAGCATGCAACTAGAGCCCATGCTCCGCAACAAGAGAGGCCACCGCAATGAGAAACCCGCGCACTGCAGTGAAGGGTAGCCCCCGCTCGCCGCAACTAGAGAAAGACCGCGCGCATCAATGAAGACCCAACACAGCCAAAAATAAATAAATAAAATAAATAAAATAATTAAAGAAAAAAAGTTAGTGGAGCCAGGGACTTCCCTGGCCGTCCAGTGGTTAAGACTCCACGCTTCCAATGCAGGGGGTGCAGGTTTGATCCCCGGTTGAGGAACTAAGATCCTGCATTGGTGTAGCCAAAAAAACAGTTAGTGGAGCCAAACAAGCAAGGAAGCCAGATAACTGAAAATGCATTTTCTTCTATTATCAGTGGCTTTCATTTTTACCCACATAATGAATCATCCCCTGTCAGCGTGTGAAATTGCAGGTTGGACTGGGAATTCCAAGACCTTCCTTAACCGCTGGGCAGTGAAGGACCTGCCTGGGCTCTCACAGCCCCACGATGCTTCGTGCTATTAGGAAAAGCCTCCAAGAGACTCAGGAGAGCTGGCTTTTAATCCTGGCTCTGGATCTATATGACTGATGCCTAACCTTGGGGAAGTCACTGAAACTCTCTGAGCCTCAGTTTATGCCATGATAGGGGTGGTCCCAGGGACCTCTATAAAAAACAACTGAAGGGGGAAAGGGGACCTGGGATTAATGAGTAGCTCCTTGGCAGAAATTGGAAATGGAAGCTCAGAAAGGTAAAGTCAGTTGCCGCTGGCATTTCAACTTGGGTCCATCTAACTCCAAAGGCCTTGCTTTCTCGATTGTGTTCTGCAGAGCTTCCCCATTAAAGCAGCAAGGAATATTGGCCGACAGAGGGCGCTCTTCTCGCAAGACAGGACGTCATGACATTGCAGGGACAGAAGACAGTATCCAGGAGCCACGTGGGAGAGTCTGGCTGGACTGGGAACAGGGCAGAGCAGGCTACAGGGAAGGCCAGACACAGGCAGTCATGGGGATGGGGGCTGCCGCCAAGGAGCTGTCAACCCCCTCATGGAACAACTCGGCACGTCATTTGTGGCGCCTGGCTTCCTTTTTCATTCTGGCCATTTCCATCCGTTTTGCCGTATTTCAGAACAGAGAAAGACATGATTGATACATATGGGTGACGTGGGTTTCCTTACTCAGCTGCCTTGTAAGAACGGCGCCACTGTGACTAGCACAGCTTGTTTCCACACCTCCTTTCCCAGAGCTCAGAAAGCACGAGTAAAGGCAACAAGAAACAAAACCCACAACACGGCGGCACACCTGACTCTGGGACTTCAATTTCCCACGCCTGGTGCCAAGACTCTATGGTATTAATCAACGGTTGATTCAGGGCATTGCAGATGGCCCTGCGGGTTATGTCCTGCACAGTTTCAGTGGGCGCCATCCACATGGACTACGTTGTGAATGGTGACCCTGGAGCTGTGCAATATGGCAGCCCTAGGTTATACTTTGATGAGAGACCTATAATTTACACAGTATGGTCCAGGGGGCTTCCCTGGTGGCGCAGTGGTTGAGAGTCCACCTGCCGATGCAGGGGACACGGGTTTGGGCCCCGGTCCGGGAAGATCCCACATGCCGCGGAGCAGCTGGGCCTGTGAGCCATGGCCGCTGAGCCTGCACGTCCGGAGCCTGTGCTCTGCAACGGGAGAGGCCACAACAGTGAGAGGCCCGCGACCACAAAAAAAAAAAAAAAAAAGGATGGTCCTGGGCACAACCTGATTGCCAATGCACTTTGTCAAACAAGAGTTTTTCTTTATATTTTTCCATCTTGTATGTTATTCTATGGGTAATTTATCTGCAAATGTATTTATCTGCTAGCGGGGGCAGGTCTTGGGAGGTTTCCCTGTCCATAAGGACACTTACAAAGGAGGCATCTTGGCTGCTCCATGCTGGTTTGCTTGACTCTAAAGCTGAGGGTTATCATGTGCTTATTAGGTGCCAGACGCTGGACTAAGCAATTTACGCACTTTGCCCACTTAATACCACAGTCACTCAAGGTGGTAGGAACTATTGTTACAGGAGTGGGGACCGAGGCCCTGAGAGGTAGATGATTTGGGCACATCCAGTATAAAAGCCGGTCAAGAGCAGGGCTGGGACGGCGCTGGAGTCAGCCTGACCTCAGGGCACGTGCTCTAACCACTGAGACATCTGCAAACACATCTGGATTCCTAACCGCCCGCACCTCCCCCGCCTCCCCCAATAAAATGCCGTCACACCCTCCTCTATTGGTTAGGGTCACCACAAAACCTGAAATAAATGCTTTCATTTGGGAACTCTTTGTCGGGAGAAGAACAGTTCTCATCATACTGAATCTGTATGATATCAGGGCAGTCCTCCGTGGAAACTCCATCCAAGGAGGAAACACAGCGCCCTCACCAGGGACCCCAAAATCAATTGGAAACAAGAATAGGCCGGAAGCAAGACGGCCACGAATTTTTTAGAAAAACTGGGCTTCAAAATATTTGATGAGAGATGCTCTTCAATACCTCCCCCTTTTTCCCCTCTTCCTTTCTCTTCTTTTAAACAGCCAGCAGGTTGGGGTCATCAGGAAGTGGAATTTGTAGGAAGGTGTCAGTCAGTCCACAGGCCGCCCTCACACAGATGCTGCAAAGGACCCCTCCATGAGTATGAGCATCATGGATGGAAGCTTCTCAAGCTGGGGACGCCCCGACAGAGAGCACTTTTGAGAAGATGGGGCTGTGGAGAGTCCTGCAAAGTGCCCTGGGCACAGGCCAGGGGAACACTTGTGCAGTTGCCTGCAGTCAACCGAGGAATGAAACAAGGTGCAAGTGCGTGTAGGAATAAGAATTGAAAAAATCCGTGTATATTCGAGTGACCGTGAGAGTATGCTTTCCTCGGTGTGAAAACCAGTCAAGGCTACTGCTCCAGCTAGCATCAGACTAAATGGTTTTCTCCCCTCCTTTTTCCGCAAGTGGGGATAGTGTTTAATTTGCACTGACTAGCTGTGTGGCCCTGGGGAAATTACTTAACCTCTCTGAGTTTTGGATTCCTTTTCTGTAAAATGGGGATCATGGGAGAACCCATCTCATAGGTTGCTATGAGCGTGAAATAAGGGAGAGCCGGTGAATTGCTTAGCACAGTGCTGTTCACGTCAGTGATTCCTCCTGCTGCTCTCCTGGTTTCTCTTCTTACAAAACATCTTCTTCCGTCTTATCTACTCAAGGTTAGAGGTCGTCATCACTTTTTCCCACAATTATATAAGAAGCACCTTGTAAAATAAAGTCCCCATTCCATAGATGTACACCCGTGTGCATAACAAACTTACTCAAAATGACCAAAAGGTGGAAGCAACCCAAGTGGCCATGGATGGATGAACAGGTAAACAAAATGTGGTGAATCCATACAATGAAATATTCAACTGGAATGAACCATGAGGATATCATACTAAGTGAAATAAGATGGTCACAAAAGGACAAACAATGTAAGATTCCATTTATATGAGGAACCTAGAATAGTCCAATTCACAGACACAGAAAGCATGGTGGGAGGGGAGGAAGGAAGCAGGGGGTTTGATGTGATGGGCATAGAGTTTCAGTTTGGGAAGATGAACAAAGTTCTGAAGATGGATGGGGGTGATGGCTGCACAACAGTGTGAATAGATTTAATGCCACTGTGAACTGTACACTGAAACATGGTTAAGATGGTAAATTTTATGTGTATTTTACCATAATTTTGAAAATTAAAAGTTAAAAACAAACCCCAAAATGAAATACCTCCAAGGTTTCTCCGAGGTTTGGGGTGATAGAAATGGAGGAAAATGTTCTGAGAGCAGGTTGTGGTGATGGCTGCACAACTCCATCAATATATTCAAATTGATTGAATTGGACACTTCAAATGGGTGAAGTTTCTGTTATGTAAATTGTACTTCAGTGAAGCTGTTAAGAGCAAGCAAGCAAACAAACACATGCTGTGATCCGGAGGAAACTTTGGAGGATGAAGGAGCTGTTCACTGTCTTGATTGTGGCTATGGCTTCACAGGTGTACCCATATGTAAAAGCCCATCCACTTACAGACTTTAAACATGTGCTGTTTATTGCATGTCAATTATATCTTAATAAAGCTGTGTTTTAAAAAGGCAGAAGAGTATTCCATATATAACGAACTCCTTATAATATATTAAACTCCTTAGAATATATTAAACAATATAATTTATTAAACAATGCCCCCTTTGGATGGAAATTTAGGTTTCAAATTTTATGCCCCTATCAATAATATTTCAATAAATATCTTTGTAGGAAAAAAGAAGAAAAAAATGCAGATATTGTTTGCTGCTCCCCCTCTTCTTCTCCCCACGGGCAAGCCACAACGTCAGAATTTCCCAGGGAGGGGGCCTGGGAACCTGTAATTTTACTGAACATTCCTGAAAAATTCTTGGAATCAGACATGTTGGGGCACATTGAATCAAACTTCATGAACTTGGATTTTCAGGCTTGGGAGTGTGAAATCCCCTTTTCTTTGATCCCTAAAAAATTCTGTAAGTGTTCCATACAAATGATTCTAAATTTCGGTTTCCCTCCTATTGGCGGTGCATCAGAATCATCAGGGAGCTTGTGAGAATGCATATTCCCAGGCCCTACTCCCAGGGAGGATGTGTATGGTTGCCAGATTTCGCATAAATAAAGAAATGAATAAATCAATATATAATAAACTATAGGGTGTCCGTTAAATCTGAATTTCAGATAAACACCAAATAATTTTTTTACCATAAGTGGTTCCTTGCAATAGTTGGGCCACACCTGTATATAACAATTATTTGTTGCTTATCTGAAATTCAGATTTAACTGAGTGTCCTGTATTTCATCTGGGAATCCTAAGTATGAGTCCTCAGGCCTGGGGTGAAGCCCAGATCTGCACTGTTGGTCTGCTCCCCACGTGCTTCTGACGAGGGGGATCCTTAGAACCCATGTTGAGAACCCCTGATCAGGTCAACACCTTCTGGGTCAGGAGCCCCTCCTCAGAGAGGCCAGTGGATCCCAGTGCATCCCACAAGTGAGCACACTTTAATGTTGGTCCAAGGAGGAAAAGGGGGCTGAGAAGCAGCAGGAGAAAACTGCCCCAGATTTTCAAAGCCAAACGTGGTGGATGCGGTGTCACGGGCCCTGCAGCCTGAGGGACGGTGCTCATCTTCTCTGAGTGAGTATTTAGGGCTGCCTAGGGGGCCCACACCCAGGATTCTGTCCAGATTCTCTAAACTTTATTTATCTATACCCAGCCTCGTCCTAGAAAGGACTTTAAGCCTCGGAGGTCTCAGTCCATGCAGTGTTCTTGGTGCTGGCGAGTGAGGTTAACACACTATCTCTGTGGGACACACACGACAGGTATTAATTGTGTGCTCACCACGAATGGGCATTATTCTGGGAGTTTTACAATGATAACCATCTCATTTAGCCCTCGAGATAAGCCTGCCAGGTCATTGCTGTCGTTGGCCCCATTTTGTAGATGAGGATACCGAGGTTCCGAGGGGTCCAATGGCTTGTGCAAGAGAGCACCGTGTAGGCCAGTGGCAGAGCTGGGGTTCTGACCCAGGACTGTGTTGCTAACCAGCCCCCATCCTGCCTCCCTACTGAACCAGATACTTCTTGTGACTGAGCTTTGCTGGGTGAATTTTGGGTTACGTTCCGCTTAACCTGGGGCCATACTTTAGGTCCTGATCCCGGGAACATTTCTGATCCGGTGTGATAACAGCTGGCAGGCCTTGAGCGTCTACTCTGGCCAGAGACTTTGACTTTTTATACATAGATACTCTCTCAACGCCTTGCACCGCTGAGAAGACCCAGACCCAGGCATACAGAGAAGCCTGGCCGAGGTCACAAAGCTAGGAAGTTGCAGAGCACTGATCTGCCTAAAAAGGAAGCATCCATCTCTGCATCTTCAAAAGCACACACTTGCTTTCCACCTCCCCTCGCCAAGCTTCACTTTTCAGGAAAACGCTCTCGCTCCGGGCTGGTCGCTAGGCAACCCTTGCATGTAATTCCACGAAATGCCCAGAAGAGGGCGCGAGGACTCGCTCTCCCCGGGCACCCACGCGATGGGGCTGAACTTCGCAGAATCTCGAAAGCAAGAGTGACGCGCTCCAGACGAACTCCACCTGTGGCCGTACCCGAGCCCTAGGCTGCACGGAAGGTGACACAACACGGCACCTCTGCACCCCACCCCACCCCACCCCCGCAGGGGCCTGGACTCACCGAGGCTGGGTTTTCGACGACCAGTTCGTAGGTCAGCCCTCTGGACCCAAACCTCAGGATGTCTCCGGGTAGGAGCTTCACAGCCACGTTCTGAATGTGGCACTCATTGACGAACGTGCCGTTGCAGGAATTGAAGTCGTGGAGAACAAAGCTGCTTTCGGCCTCATTATATTCAATGAGTGCGTGATGGTTGTCGACGTCTGCAGACTGAAATGCAGAAGGGGGACAGTCAGAGCCAGCAATAACAGGAATAACAAGGAATAACTAGTGCCACTGACACTGGGGGCCCCAATGTGCTAACCACTTCATCTGGCTGGACAGTCACTGCAATCCTCATTTTAAGAGGAGGATGCTGAGGGTCAGAGAGGTTAAGTGACTTGCCTAAGGCCACACAGCTAGTGAGTGGAGGGTCACCAGACCCTGACAGCAGACCCAGAATAGATGCCCAGTTTTGGGGTAGGGCGTCAGGCAACACAGAGGCAAGAGGGAACTCGGGGGGAATTGGCCAGGAATTGGCCACTTGATAGTTCTCTGATCCCATGCAAGCATCCTTTTGGTTGTCCCGAGTGGCAAGACAGCAGAAATGGCCCAACACAAACCAGAAAGGTCAGTTGGCAAGTGACAACTGTCCATTTACTGCAAGTGTTAAAGTTCAGGGGAGGTTTTGTAATAATTGTTGTTTGTTCTATTCATTTTTAAAATAACATGTTTTTTGTAATAATGCAGAAAATGAGAACTAGAGAAAAACACAAAGAAGACATTAAAATCACTTAGACTCCCATCCCCCAGAGGCAGGCACCGAGAACACGGTGGTTCACATCCTTCCAGTCTTTTCTCTATGCTTACAATCTTTTTAAAAAGTTTAAACACAATTGAGCTCACACCACAAAACATAGTTTTATAACTACCTTTTAAAAGCCTTGGTGTATAATGAAGGTTTCTCCCATGTGATTAATTATTACTGTTGCTTCTTAAAGCTAATCAGAATTTATCTAACCAAAGATGATCTATTTTTCAATAGGGGCCCTGGTGTGACCCCATTTCCCACAAAAGAGAGAGACCCCAGACAGTGAATTGTCAGTGGCGTCAGAAACCTCCTGTGTAACCACTTTAATAAGAAGAATGAGCAAACCTCGGCACCAACGAGGAAATATCACATCTCCCCTGGCGCCGGCGCCCTGGACTATGGGCTGCAGGGCACGTGCGAAGTCTTCTGTCTTCTCAGGACACTGCCTATGAGCCATCCGCTCCAGCCTGAGACTTTGCAATTATTTTCTAAGTCACTCTTCTCAGAGTGCCTCATCCAACTTTCATAGAGAGTACTTGGACTTAGAAATCTATACTAACGTCCCACAGTATAATTGTAACCAATAGCTTTTATTAATAATAGCTTAAAGTATATGAATAGATAATAATATAACTGCATATATTAGTAGAATATATTAATGACACATTATGTGTAATTACACAAATGCCAGGAAATTTGCTAAGTGCTTTACTGCATTATCCCGTTTCATCTTCACAATAATTCAAAGGGATGCTTCCTCATTTTAAAGAAATTTAATTTTTTATTGAAGTCTAGTTGATTTACAATGTTGTGTTAGTTTCAGGTGTACAGCAAAGTAATTCACTTATACATATATATAATATCTATTCTTTTTCAGATTCTTTTCCATCACAGGTTACTGCAAGATATTGAATATAGTTCCCTGTGCTATACAGTAGGTCCGATAGTTACTCATTTTTTAGATGAGGAAACTGAGGCTTAGAACGATTAAGTGTGCCCACAGTCAGCCACTTTGACTCGCTTGGCTTGTTCCCAGGTTTGCCTGATTCAAATGACTGTGCCTTTACCCACTTTTCAAATTCCTACCAAACACTTTGGCACTTAAAATACTGAAACACAAGAAGAAAGCAGGAGTAGCTCTATTAATTTCAGGCAGAGCCAACTTCAGAGGAAGGAATGTTAGCAGGGATAAAGAGAGGCGATACATAGTGATAAAGGGGTGGATTCTCCAAGCAGACATAACAGTCCTTCATTGTATGTACCCAACAATAGAGCATCAACGTATGGAAGGCAAAAACTGATAGGACTGCAAGGAGAAGCAGGTGAATCCATCATGGTAGCTGGAGACCTCAACAGCCCTCTGTCAGTGACGGGCAGACCCACCAGGCAGAAAATTAGTAAGAATGAAGTTGAACTGAACAGCACTACCATCATCTGGATCTAACTGGCAACCACACAGCTTCATCCCACAGCAACAAAACACACATCCTTCTCAAACTCCCATGGAACATTCACCAAGCAGACCACATTTCAGGCCACGAAATATACCTCAACAAATGTAAAAGAATAGAAATTATGCAAAGTACGTTTTCAGAACACAATGGAATTAGGCTAGAAACCAATACCAGAAAGACAGCTGGAAAATACCCAAATATTTGGAGATTAAACAACACACCTCTAAATAACAGATGGGTCAAGGAGGAAGTCTCATGGGAAATAAAAATTTATCTTGAGCTAAATGAAAATGAAAATACAACCTATGAAAATTTGCAAGATGCAGTGAAAGCAGTGCTTGGAGGGAAGTTTATGGCATTGAAGGCATACATTTGAAAAGATCTAAGCTTCCACCTTATGAAACTAGAGAAAGAAGAGCAATATAAGCCTACCACAAGCACAAGACAAGAAGCAATGAATGAAATAAAAAGCAGGAAAACAAGAGAGAAAAGTCAGCAAAATAAAGAGCTGTTTTTTTTTTTTTGTAAACATCAATAAAATTGACAAACCTCTAGCAGGATAACCAAGAAAAAAACAGAGAAGATACAAATTAGCAAAATCAGAAATGAAAGTGATGGCATCACTACTGATCTCATGGACACTGAAGGGATAATAAAGGAATATTATGAATAATTCTATGCCCACAGATTTTATAAGTTAATGAAGTGGACCATTTCCTTGAAAGACACAATCTACTGAAACTCACACAAGGAGAAATAAATACTCTGAATAGACTCATATCTAGTAAAGAATATGAATCAATAATGAATAACCTTCCAAAATGGAAAGCACCAGGCCTGGATGGGTTCACTGGTAAATTCTATCAAACATTAAGGAAAGAATGATACCAGTTCTCAATAATCTCTTCCAGAAAATAGAAGAGGAGAGAACACTTCCCAGCTCATTCCGTGAGGCCAAACTTATTCTAATAGCAAAACCAGATAAAGATATTACAAAACAGGAAAATTGCAGACCAATACCTCTCATGAACATAGATGCAAAATCTTCAACAAAATATTAGCAAATTGAATCCAGTGATGTATAAAAAGAGTTCTACACCACAGTCAAGTGGGATTTATTCCAGGTATGCAAGGCTGGTTCAACATTTGGAAATCAATTAATGTAATCCATCATATCAACAGCGTAGAGAAGAGAAATCGCATTATCCTAACAGTAGATGCAAAAAGAGCATTTGACAAAATTAAACACCCATGCATGATAAACTAACAAACCACCAAACCACCACAACAACTCTTGGCAAATTAGGGATGGAGGGGAACTTCCTCAACCTGATAAAGTACATCTATAAAAACCCTAAAGCTAACATCATATTTAATGGTGAGAAACTAGAAACTTTCCAATTAAGATCAGGAATAAGGTGAAGATGTCCCCTTTCACTACTCATTTTCAACATTGTACTGTATGTGCTAGCTAATGTAACAAGGCAAGAAAAGAGAATAAAAGAGAGATTGGGAAGCAAAAAAAATCTTCTTTGGTGAGGTGTTTGTTCAGATCTTTTGCGCATTTTGCAGATGGCATGATTGTCTATGCAGAAAATCCCAAAGAACCGACAGAAAGCCCTCCTGGAACTAATGAGCAATTATAGCCAGGTTGCAGGATACATGATTAATATACAAAAGTCAATTGCTTTCCTATATACCAACAATGAACAAGTGGAATTTGAAATTAAAAACACAACACCATCTACATTAGCACCAAAAAAAGAATGAAGTACTTAGGAATAAATCTAACAAAATACTTAGGTATATGAAGAGGTATATGAAGAAAACTACAAAATGTTGATGAAAGAAATCAAAGTAGTCTAAATAAATGAAGAGATATTTCATGTTTATTTGAAATTCCTTAATGATATATGATGTTTAATATCTTTTCATATGCTTATTTGACATCTGTAGATTTTCTTTGGTGAGGTGTCTGTTCAGCTCTTTTGCCCTTTTTTACGTTGGGTTGTTTGGTTTCTTATTGTTGACTTTTAAGACTCATTTATTTTGTTTATTTATTTATTTTATTGAAGTGTAGTTGATTTACAATGTTGTATTAATTTCTGCTGTACAGCAAAGTGATTCAGTTATACATATATATACATTCTTTTTAAAATATTCTTTTCCATTATGTTTTATAACAGGATATTGAATATAGTTCCCTGTACTCTACAGTAGGACCTTGTTGTTTATCCATCCTGTATGTAACAGCTCACATCTGCTAACCTGAACCTCCCACGCCATCTCTCCCTCAACCCCCTCCCCCTTGGCAACCACAGTCTGTTCTCTATATCCATGAAGACTCATTTATTTTGGATACATGCCTACAGCATCTTTATTCATAATTGCCCAAAACTGGAAGCAACCAAGATGTCCTTTAAAAGGTAAATGGATAAACAAATTGTGGTACATCCATACAATGAAATATTACTGATAAAAATAAATGAGTTATCAAATAACAAAAAAGACATGGAGGAATCTTAAATGCATATTGCTTAGTGAAAGAACCTAGTCTGAAAAGGTTACATACCGTATGATTCCAACTGTATGAAATTCTGGAAAAAGTAAAACTATAAGGAGAGTAAAAGATCAGTGCTTGCCAGGGGCACAGGGGCTCTGGGGCTCAGGATGAAGAGGAGGGGCACAGGGGATTTCAGGGCACTGAAAATATTTTTTATGATACTGTAATGGTGGATACTTGTCACTATACATTTGTCAAAACGAAAGAACGTACAACGCAAAGAGTGAACCCTAATGTAACCTATGGACTTAGTTAATAATAGTATATCAATATTGGTTCATCAGTTGTAACGAATGTACCGCACTAATGCATGAGGTTAATAATAGGGGAAACTGTGTGTATTGGAGGGGTGGATATATGGGAACTCTCTGTATTCTCTGCTAAAATTCCTGTAAACCTAAAACTGTTCAAAAAAATAAAGTATTAAAAAAAATGAAAACACATTAGTTCTTTGGAAAATGTCACCCACATCATCTTCATCACCATTGCCATTGATCTTTGTGTCCTTTGAACCTTTGATAACCCATGAATGAGAGAAATTCTGTCTGTGACATTTTGCTTGTCTCTTGCCAGGCTTCACTGCGTTCAGTTCCTCAAAAACTGTCAGGCCATTATTAAGACATCAAAGCAAGCAGGAAGTTTTCAATGACTCCACAAAGTTGGGTGAGCCTCTACCACATGTAAGGCCAGGAGACAGCTTCCTAGTTCGGCCCTATAATATCACTCGCTCCCTTTACTTGGAAAATTGCTAAATGCTGCTCCTGGACAGACGCCCTGCTGCTAATACAGACTGAGTCTATAAGCCCCAGCCTACTGAGCTGTCCCACTATGAGATGAACTGTTATTTATTTATTATTATTTTTATCATTATCCTTATCCTCCTCTCACATATTTTGAGGGCTTCCTGTGAACTGGGCCCTGCTGAAGCATTTTGTGTGCATTTTTATCATTTAATCTGCATGACGGCCCTAAACAGGGACTCTAGTGTTATCTCCACCTTAGAGAGGAAGAAGCTGAGACTCAAAGGCTGAAGGGAGAGGACAGCATCACCTTGATCCCAAACCCAGACAAGGACACGACAGGACAACCACAGACCAGTATCTCTTGTGAACACTGACGCCACAGTCCTCAACCAAACAGGAGGAAACCGAATGCAACAGCACGTTAAAAGGATCATACACTATGACCAAGTGGGATTTGTTCTTGGAATGCAGACTTGATGGTTCAACATATGAAAATTAATCCACGTAATACATCACATTAACACAAAGAAGGAAAAAAATGATCATCTCGATGGACATACAAAAATCATTTGACAAAATGCAACGCTCTTTCATGATAAAAGCACTCAACAAACAGGGAATAGAGGGAAATTACCTCAACATAATAAAGGTCAAATATGAAAGGCCCACAGGTAGCATCATACTCAAAGGTGAAAGACTGAAAGCTTTTCCTCTAATTTCAAGAATAAGATAAGGATACCTGCTTTTGCCACTTCTATTCAACAAAGTACTGGAAGTCCTAGCCAGAGCAATTAGGCAAGAAAAAGAAATAAAGACATCCAAATTCGAAAGGAAGAAGTCAAATTATCTCTGTTCACAGGCAACATGATCTTACATGTACAAAATCCTAAAGAGTCCATGAAAAACCACAACCCTCTTAGAACTAAAAAATAACATTCACTAGCAAAATCGTAGGACACAAAATCAACACACAAACATCAGTTGTGTTTCTATATGCTCACAATGAACAATCTGAAAAGGAAGTTAAGAAAATAATTTCATTTACAATAGCATCAAAATGAATAACATATTTTGGGATAAATTTAACCAAGGTGGTAAAAGATGTGTACACTGAAAACTACAAAGTGCTGCTGAAAGAAATTAAAGACACAAATAAATGGAAAGACACCCTGTATTCGTGGGTTGGAACACTTAATATTGTTAAGATGTCATTACTACACAGCAGGATCTACAGATTCAAAATCCCAACAGCAGTTTTTGCAGAAATAGAAAAATCCATCCTAAAATTCATATGGAATCTCAGTGGACCCCAAATAGCCAAAATAATCTTGAGAAAGAAAAGCAAAGCTGGAGGTCTCACACTTCCTGATTTCAAAACTTACTGCATACAAAGGTACAGTAATCAAAACAGTGTGATACTGACATAAGGTCAGGCACATAGGCCAATAGAATAGAATAGAGAGCACAGAAATAAAACTTTGCATATATGGTCCAATGATTTTTGACAAGGGTGCCAAGATTATTCAATGGGGAAAGAACAGTATTTTCAACAAATGATGCTGGGAAAGACTGCAAAAGAATTAAGTTGAACTCTTACCTTACACCATGTATAAAAATTAACTCAAAGTGGATCAAAGACTTAAACAGAGTCTAAAACTATAAAACTTTTAGAGGAAAGCACAGGAGGAAAGCTTTATGACATTGGATTTGGCAATGCATTTTTGGCTATGATACCAAAAGCATAGGCAGCAAAAGTAAAAATAGATAAATTCAACTATATCAAAAATTAAAACTTCTGTGAATCAAAGGACACAATAAACAGGGTGAAAGGCCATCTAGAGAATGGGAGAAAATAGTTGCAAATCACAAATCTGAAAAAGGGTTAATATGAAGAATATATAGAGAACTATAACTCAACAACAACAACAAAAAAGAACCCCCAAATAACTTGATCAAATATGGGCATAGAACTGGAATAGACATTTCTCCAAAGAAGATATATAAATGTCCAACAAGCATATAAAAAGATGCTCAACATTACTAGTCATTAGGGAAATTCAAATCAAAACCACAGTGAGATACCACCTCATACCCATTAGGATGGCTACTATCAAAAATAAACAAACAGCAACAGAAAATAACAAGTGTTGGTAAGGATGTAGAGTAGGGGAACACTTATGTACCGCTGAGAATGTAAAATGGTGCAGCTGATATGGAAAACAGTAGAGCGGCTTCTCAAACAATTTAGAATAAAATTATCATATGATCCAGCAAGTCCACTTCTGGGTATATACCCCAAAGAATTGAAAGCAGGAACTTAAAGAGATATTGGTACACTCGTGTTTATAGTAGCATTATTCACAATTGCCAAAAGGTGGAAGCCACCCAAATGCCCACTGACCGATGATTGGATAAGCAAAATGTGGTCCATCCATACAGTGGAATATTATTCAGTGTAGGAGGAAGGAAATTCTGACACATGCTACAACATGGATGAACCGTGAGGACATGATGTGAAATAAGTGTCACAAAAAGGCAAATTTTGTATGATTCCACTTATGTGAGGTACATAGAGTAGTCAAGCTCATAGAAACAAAATAGAGTAGGGGTTGCCAGGGGCTGGGGAAGGGGGAAACGGGGAGTTGTTCTTTAATGGGTACAGTTTCAGTTTTGCAAGATGAAAAATTCTGAGGCTGGTTGCACAACAATGTGAATAACTTACAACTACTGATCTGTACACTTAAAAGTGGTTAAGACGGTAAACTTTATAGGTATTTTACCACGATTTAAAAAATGGCTAAGATGAAGGGACTCACTCAACATCAGGATGCTGGCCCAGGGCAATGTCAGGGTTTGAACCCAAGTCTAATTCCAAAACTTGTACCCTTGATTTGTACCCTGTGATTTTCAGAGTAGAGAGTGATTTAATAATGAGAGAGGAGACAGGCAGGACCTAATATACAAAACAAGTGCATTTTTTAAGGCTCCTGCATTGAAAATGTCTTTAAAAAGTATATAGTGAGTCCATAAAATATTGAGACGTTTCAACTTCTATTAACAATGACCATCTGCTCTGATGACCCCTGTGCTTTAAGGAAGCCTCCTCAGGAAGCTGACTTAGTTATGACATTGCCCTGAGGTTCACTGACATTGTCGCTGAGGTTCGACGTGTACCGAACCGTCCTTTGGAGCTAGGTTTCAACCTTGCATCACCTGGCACTGGGAAGCCCCATCTCAGACCATAACCTCCCACTCCCGGCCTTCCTTATCCTCTGTCTCGTCCTCTCCTTGAGTCATGTAGCCTTTGCTCCCTGTTTGCTCCCTATGGGTAATGCCCTATGCTCACCCAGCCTGGGCCCTGCTCAAGCTCACCAGCTCCTTCAAGTCCATCCCGGCCCCCAAACCCTCCTGCCACCCTCACACTTCTGTCCTGAGGCTGGCCCAGTGCCCTTTGGGCCCCCCAGCCAGCAGGTCCCTGCTCTCAGGCTTTTCATTCTACTTTGACAACAGTCTCCTAGGTCTTCATCTCCTGCACCTGCCTGCATCCTCCGTCTGCTTCTCCCAACCCTCCTCCATCCCTTTACACGGCGCCCTCTGCCCAGCAGGCACACCTGTGCGGCTACATCCATGGGCTGATGGGCTCCTTGCCTCTGGTTTCTGGTTGGGTTTGGCCAATGGGGGGGTTAGAGATCAGAGCAGGGAGGAGAGAGCTTGGGGTACTTACTCCCCTGGCTTCCATTCTCTGGGGCCACACAGCTTCCCTCAGAGGACTCTACCCAGCCCTCGGGGTCTCCGTGTCCCAGGAAATGCCCCTGCCCCTCACCCCTCAGCTCTGGGGGTGGGAACAGTCCTCACTCATACTAGCTCTGGGCCCTTCACTATCCTTTGTGGTTTCTCTGAGCCCTGCCCACTCCCTATGGAGTCCCTTCAGGAAACTCCCCTCCATCACTCCACACCCCTGTGAATGTGCCTTCAGCTCCCTGCCAGGACCTGGACTTCCCAGGCTTGGAGAAGCTCTTAGGTGGGACCTTCAAGGCTTCTCTTAGCTGCCAAGGGCCTCCGGGTGGTCCTGCCTTCATCCCACCCTGGTCTGGTCCCTCTCCTCAACCATCTCCTCTTCTGCATCCTCACCTTGACAGTGTAACTTCCGTCTAACCTGTGAACGTGCTCACCACCCCCTCGGCCTGGAAACGCCGCCCCTTCCCCCTTCCTTTCCTTTATTGTCAAATGGCTTCAAGAGGGTCCTCTCCCGCTGGGTCCTCAACCCACTGCCATTGCCCTCGGGGGCCTCCTCGGGCTCTCGGCCTCCCTGTGACATGAGATACAGTTGTCAGAGAGAGGCACGTGGCCTGATGGTTCAGGGGTTGGGGGAGCAGGGCAACGTGGTGGTTATTAGACTGGGCTCGAGTCCAGCTCTCCTACTTCCTAGAAGGGTGACCTTGGGCAAGTGATACCTCAGCTTCCTCATCTGTAAGGTAACAAAAGGACAGTCTTATAAGCTACTGGTGACGTATAAATGATATAATACATACTAAAGCACTTAGAAGAGAACATAGGGCAAATGGGAAATGTTCTCTATTATGAGCAAGAGGATGGGCTCTGGAGTTAGAAAGCCTTGAGTTCAAGTCCCACCTCTGCTACCTTCCAGCTGTGCAGCCTGGGGCATGGTTCTTTGCTTCTCTTTGGTTGCTCCCTGAGCAGCAAAAATGAGTTTGATAAGCTGGGCTTCGTAGGATTGACAAAAGGTACTGCTTGGTGACATGTTCTAAGGAGTGGGATAACATTTTTGAAATTAACTTGTGTGTGTATGTGTGTGTGTGTTTTATCTATTTCTTTTAACCTTTTGGTTCTAGGCTATCCCATCCCCCAGCCCCATCCCCCCACTGCCTCCAGAAAGGGATGTAGTGCAGAAATAGTAAAAAAAAAAATGGGGTTTTCAAAAGAATAAGGATATGAGGAAACGGCCAGGTGCTGGTGAGACGACGGGTCTGGGATTGGAAGGAAAGAAGAAGCTTCTCTGCTTCCCTGTCAGCTAGATCCTTCCTCCCCGGTCTCCCCGGGAGAGCCCTGTGGACCGGCAAGGCCTCAGGAGAGGCTGGTCCTGAAATCAGACTGCCCGAGCGTGGTGCCCAGTGCCCCAGCCTCCCTCTGTGACCTCAGGCAGGATACTCAGCCTATCTGTGCCTCAACGCCCTCATCTGTAAAGTGGGGCAAACAACATTAACCTCCTAAGGATGAAATGAGTTAATACACTCGAGAGTGCCCAGAACAGTACCTGGCACAAAGCAAGCTGTCTCTGTGATGAATACCCTCAGCCTGGCAGCAGCTCTCTGGCTCCCTCACCTCTCTGACTGCTTCCAGGTCTCCACGCCGGGCTCCTCTCCCCGCAGATGTCCGTTTCTTCCACACTCTGTCCATGGGCTGGGGCCACTGTACCACCCCCTGGATTCGCAGGTGTGTATTTCCAACCCCTGGTTCATCTCCAGGCCCCAAACTGCCTGGCTGCTTCCGGGATGTTGAGGTGCTCACTCAACCAGTCCTGCTTCCTGCCCTCTTGGTAACGGGATTATCACCTGCCAGCTCATCCAGCCATCTTTCTCCATGGCCTGTGGCATTGATCCTACTGATACTTCCAGAAAGCTCTCAGACCAGTCCCAAAGCAACGGTCCAGTCAGGTGGTAGTATTAATGTGGTGGGCAGAATGGTCTCCCAAAGATGCCCATGCCCTGATCCCCAGAACCTGGGTATATGCTCCATGACGTGGCCAAAGGGACTGTGCCGATGTCAAGGTTACTAATCAGTGCTCTTAAAAGAGGGAGACTAAGGACTTCCCTGGTGTTGCAGTGGTTAAGAATCCGCCTGCCAATGCAGGGGACACGGGTTCGAGCCCTGGTCCGGGAAGATCCCACATGCCATGGAGCAACGAAGCCCGCGTGCCACAACTACTGAGCTTGCGCTCAAGAGCCCACGAGCCACAACTACTGAGCCCACGTGCCACAACTACTGAATCTGCATGCCTAGAGCCCGTGCTCCACAACAAGAGAAGCTACTGCAATGAGAAGCCCGTGCACCGCAACAAAGAGTAACCCTCGCTCGCTGCAACTAGAGAAAGCCTGTGCTCAGCAACGAAGACCAAACCCAGCCAAAAACTTTTTAAAAATTTTTTAAAAAGTGGGAGACTATCCTGGGTTATCCAGGTGGGACTAATTGAACTCCACCAGTCCTTATAAGCAGAGAACTTACTCTGGCTGGATTGGAGAGATAAGTGGTGTTTCTTGCTGGGCCCCCACTTAACAGCCCCAATGCTCCTCTTCCTGGGAAAGCACCAGGTCAACGTTTCCTCTTTACCCAAATCGCCCCCTAGATGGCACCACCTCAGTCTGTTGCATGAATGAGGATCACGAGAACATTGATCTCACATTTCACTGACAACCCCCATTCTCCATTCCACAGGGTGGAATTTCCCTAGCTTAGTCAATTATCTTGTTATCTCAGTTAACTGAGAATTTCCAATTTAGATATTAGATGTTCCCAAAGCTAAATTTACACTCAAAAAGTGAAGCTTCTGTTTTTAGAAGCTTGAGTCAGCTCAGTCTGAAACTCAGCCCCACCTCCCCCGACTAGCTGTGTGATTTGGGCCAGTTCCTTAACCTTTCTGAGTCCCATGTCCATGTCATCAAATGAGGATAATAATGATAATAGTAGTTCTCACCCGCACAGGATTTGTTTTGTGGATATAATTCTATAAATATATATACAGAACATACATAGGTGATGTATAAAGCCATGTGAGATGCAGTAAGTAGTCCATAAATGTATGCTGTAGCTGTTTGTATTATGTATGCTATTCAAAAGATTATGATCTTTCTTTCATCTCACATCCATCAGAATGGCTAGTATAAAAAAAAAAGGGAAATAACAAGTGTTGGTGAGGACGCAGGGAAAGTGGAACCCTTGTGCCCTGTTGTGAGAATGTAACTTGGTGCAGCCACTATGGAAAACAGCATGGCAGTTCCTGAAACAATTAAAAATAAAATTATCATATGATCCAGCAAGTCTACTTTTGGGTATATATCCCAAAGAACTGAAAGCAGGGCCTTGAAGAGATATTTATACACCCATGTTCATAGCATTGTTTGCAACAGCCAAAAGGTGGAAACAACCCAAGTGTCCATCAGTAGATGAATGAATAAACAAAATGTGGTGAATCCACACAATGGAATATTATTCAGCCTTAAAAAAGGAAGGAAATTCGGGCACATGCTACAGCATGGATGAACATGGACATTATACTCAGTGAAAGGATATTATACTCAGTGAAAGAAGCCAGTCATGAAAAGACAAATACTGTTATGATTCTACTTATATGAGATACCCAGAGTAGCCAAGGTCATAGAGACAGAAAGCAGAACGGTGGTTGCTGGGGCTGGGATTGGGGGACAAGGGGAGTTGTTGTTTCATGGGTGCAGTTTCAGTTCTGCAAGATTCAAAGAGTTCTGGAGATGGATGGGGGTGATGGCTGCACAACAGTATGAATATATTTAATGCCACTGAACTGCACACTTAATAAAAGTGGTTAAGATGGTAAATTTTATGTTATGCATATCTTACCACAATAAAAAAAAAAGAAAAATGAGATCACGATCTAGCCCTTTCCTCTGAACTTTTTCCTCTTGGAAGCCCTCCATCTGCTGGTGAGAAACTAGTCCCATCAATTGCTGTGGTGGGTACTGACCAATGAAATCAGCCGCCAGTTCCCAAACAGGGGACAAAACATTCCCTGAGGACTGGTGAGAGCTAACAGGTGAACCACCAGAGCAAGGAGCACTTGGGGAGAAGCCAGGGGTGAGGTGGGGGTGAGGGGGGAGGATGGGAGCACGACCCAGGCAGGAGGACAAGCGCGATGCAGATGGGGAGCCAGCAAGTGCACCCTCCCAGGCCTGTTTCATTCCGTGGATTTCCCCACAGAGAGTCCACCTGTCACCTTATGTCTCAAAATGCAGGTGTTCGCTTAGAATAACAGAAATGTGAATTAAAATGACACAGGTACCATACTTCACCCCGTAGATCAGTGAAGATCCAATGGGGGGTCAGCACCCTAGGCTGGGGAGGGAGTGGGAGACGGGCGTCCACTGCTGGCAGGACACTACATCCGGAAACCGCTGGTGGGAAATTTGGCCATGCCCATCAGAGCTACAGCTGTGTGTGTCCTTTGACAGAGCAGACATACCTGCATGTCCGTGAAATTATGCAAATAATAGGAGAATCCCAGCAGCCTTGTTTAATAATAATAAACAAGATTATGGTGTAGGCTTTGGTTCTTTCCTGAGAGGCAGCCCAGAACTGACAGGGGCCAGGAAAAGGGACGAGAGTCATCCGGCTGGATGGGATCTGGGGTATGTGTATGAGATCAGTCTGGCTTCATGACACTCAGATCCCACGCGAGAAGGGCTGACACAGGCTGGAGAGATGGCTAAACCCATGAGAAAGGAGATGCCTGGCAGGACACTGACAACCGAGGGTGAGGTGTGGACACCAGCATTTCATCCCCCTGTCATGTCTGTTCTTTCTTTTTCTCTTCCATCTCCACCTTCCTAGCTGCAGCCCTGCACTGACTTGGGCTGTCCTAGAGCTCAGTCTTCTAGGGATCCTGGGACTTCCCCAGGGTGGGACTGGGGGAGTCCCTGGGGAGGGGGTAGGGTCAGTCAGCCCTTCATTGTTTAACCTTCGCTTCTCTTTTCCTCAAAACAAAGTTTATTGAAAGAATACACACACACACACACAAGCAGGAGCTCTGCTGATCAAGAAGGGAGAGGGAGGGAGCACTGATGGTGGGGTTCTCAAAGTGTGGTCCTGGAACCAACTCCAGGGACTCCATTCCCCCCACCTGAACCTGGGGAGCATACAAATGTGAAGATTCCTGGGCCTTACCCCAAACCCACTGGGTCAGAATGCCTAGGAGTTCATGTTGAACAACCACTCTTAAACATGCGGAAAATCCAACAACCACTGGCTTTGGTGTTTCTTCATTCTGGAAGAACTGAGTCCCTTTCTCAGCAGAGTTTAAATAACAGCCATATCCAACTCTAAAAAATACAGTTTACAAGGCACATCAAATCATATAAATTATAACTTGCAAGGTTTAGCTGTGAAATGAGCAAGGCTGAGGCTTTTGAGCCATGTAAAATGGGAGAGGGGAGATTGTGAATAGAGCTCCTGATGGCTCGTCTGCACACAGCAGCCGGGATGTTCACTGGCAGGTCTCCCCCTTGTTTACAATCCTTCAAGCCTTCTTCCCACTGCTTTTCAGATAAAGATCAAAACCCTTATGGTGACATGAAGGAGGCCGACTTGTCCCTTAGCCCTCCTCCTTCCCACTCTGACTTCTGGACGCCCTGGTTTTCTCTCAGTCCCTTGGGTTCACAATATGCTCTTCCACCCCAGGGCCTTTGCACATGCCATTCCCTTCTCCTTTTGTCTAGTTAAGTCCTCCTTGTCTTCCATATTCCTTTCCTTTACAGCCCCAATGTTGGAATGGAATTAGTCACACCTTTGTGGGATCATTTGACTTATTTCTCTCTCTCCTGGCAGCTTCCTGATGGCAGGGACCATGTCCAGTTCTGACATCACTGTACCCCTAGACTTGGCTCGGTGCTGAGGCTCTGGGTAAATACTGTGCAATGAATGAGTGATAGCAACAGTTATCACTGTTGACTATAAACAGTTCTCACTAGCCTGGCTATAAACAGGCTTCCTACTGCCTTAGGGAACCAAACTCCTTACAGGATATAGAAAAAAGTCTGGAGGGTAAAACCCGGCAAATATCAATATTGATTTTTCCCTGAGCCAAATGATTACAAGTGACTTTTATTTTCTTCCTTATATTTTCCTTTCTCCCAATTTTTAAAAACAAGAAGCATGTAACTACCTTCCATTATTGGAAAGAGTAAATGATGTTGAAATACTACGATACCAATAGTCAAAACAACATGTCAACCTTGCTGATGAGTAGAAATCTTTAGAAGCATGACTGCCTATTCTTTAGGATTGATCCAGGCAAATAAAACCATCTTTTTTATTTGCTAGATGTAACCTCTGGTAATTGCAAGGATGATTTTTAGTAATATAAATCCCTGAAATTTTTTTTTTTTTTTTTTTTTTTTTTTGCGGTACATGGGCCTCTCACTGTTGTGGCCTCTCCCGTTGCGGAGCTCAGGCTCCGGACACGCTGGCTCAGCGGCCATGGCTCATGGGCCCAGCTGCTCCGCGGCATGTGGGATATTCCCGGACCGGGGCACGAACCCGTGTCCCTTGTATCGGCAGGCGGACTCTCAACCACTTCGCCACCAGGGAAGCCTAGTGACGTATTTCTTTAGCTAAGTCTGAGGAGCAGTAAGCAGTCAATTATTTATATACAATGAATGCAACTCAATTTCTGTCTAGTTAATAACTGTCCTCATTAGTTCCCTTTTCCAAATGGCTTATTAATGTCAGTGGATCCTCATCTCAACCCTGTGCACCTCTGAGGATTCTTCTCAGTCTCTGTTTTAGGAGACCATAATAATGATCATTGTGACATTCACTGGGCACCACATGCCAGGCTCTTTATATGCATTTCTCACTTAATCCTCAGAATAACCCTGTGAGGTAAGAGGTTTACAGACAGGGAAAAGGAGCTCAGAGTGATTAAGTAATTTGGTTGAAGTCACTCAGTCACAAAGTAGCCTAATGAGATTCAAACCCAGGTCTGTCTATCTCCAAAGCCTGTGCTTTTAAAAATTACTACAGTTTTCTAATATCATAGTCCGGTTCAAAACAGAGATCTCTGTCTCTACTTTAGCCAGACAGGAAATAAAACGACCCCAAATCTATGCCTTGTTAGGATAAAGAAGAAACTACAGTTCTTCTTCTTCTTCTTTTTCCTCCCACTTTGCACACTGAACAGATGTTCTGTGTCCTTGAAGGGAGACCATATCATGGAGGAGAATCTCACGGGGAGGTTCATGGAGTTATCTTTAAATCTGTTGCATTTACAATAAACATTCTCAGAAAACTAGGAATAAAGGGGGAAATTTCTCACTTGGTAAGAACATGTATAAAAACCCTACAGCTAACCTCCTACTTAATGGTGAAAGAGTAACTGCTTTCCCCTAAGGTCAGGAACAAGCGAATATAAGGATTTATACACTGCTCTTGTTCAGCAGAGTCCTGGAAGTCTTAACCAGGGAAATAAAGCAAGGAAAAGAAGATTAAAAGCATTCAGATCTCCTTTTCTGAAAGAAGAAATAAAATTGTTCTTATTTGCAGATGACATGATTGTTTATGTATAAAATCCCAAGAAATCTACAAAAGCCCTTATATAAGAAAGTGCAGTTAAGGTTGCAAGATCCCAAGAAGCATACAAAAATCAACTGTATTTCTATATACTGTCAATGAACATGTGGACACCAAAATTAAAAATATAATACCATTTACAATCACTCAAAAAAAAAAAAGAGAGACATACTTAAGTGTAAATCTAACAAAACATGTTCAGGACTCGTATGCTGAAAACTACAAAACACTCATGAGAGACACTGAATAAATGGAGAAATATACCATGTTCATGAATTGGAAGACAATGTAGGAGTATATCAATTATTCTCACATTGATATATAGGATAAAACACAATTCCAATCAAAATTACAGCATGATATTTTGTGTATACAGACAGGCTTACACTAAAATGTAAATGGAAAGGCAAAGCAACTAGAATAGGTTAAAAAATTTCTTTAAAGAAAAGTGGGAGGAATCACACTACCTGATTTAAGACTTACATAGCGACAGTAATCAAGGCTATCTCATAATGGTAGATCCATTATGACAAATAGATCCATGAAACATAATAGGGAACTAAGAAGTAGCCCCCATAGAAAGTATGGCCAGATTATTTTTGACAAACTTGCAAAAGCAATTCAATGGAGAAAGGATAGTCTTTTCAACAAATGGTTCTGGAACAACTAAATATCCACATGCAAGAAAAATGAACTTTGACCTAAATCTCACATCATAAACGACAGTGAACCCAAAATGGTTCAAAGATTTAAAAATAAAACTATAAAACACTTAGAAGAAAACATAAGAGAAAATCCTCAGGGTCAGGGACGTTGTGGCCTGTTCTTAGACATGACACTAAAAGCATGATCTATAAAAGAAAAAATAACTACCTGGACTTCATCAAGAGTTAAAGCTTTTGCTCTGTGAAATACTCTGCTAAGAGAATGAGAAGACAAGCTACGGATGGGAGAAAATATTTGCAAACCATCTATCTGACAAGGGACTCATATCTAAAATACATAAAGAATTCTCAAAACTCAATGGTAAAAAACTAAACAATTCGATTAGAGACACTTAAAAGATATGAAGAGATATTTCACTGAAGAGGATATGCAGAAGGCAAACACATACATGAAAAGACATTTAACATCACTATCGATTTGGGAAATGCAAGTTAAGACTATGATGAGATACCACTACACACTTACTAAAACAGCTAAAATGAAAAACAGTGTTTATGCTAATTGCTGGTGAGGATGTGTCTCATACATTGCTGGTGGAAATGAAAAATGGTACAGCAACGCTGGATAAGACTGGCAGTTTCTTTACAAACCGAATATATATAAACACATATGTTAATCCATGCAATCATACTCCTGAGCATTTATCACAGAGAAATAAAAACTTATGCTCACACAAAAACCTGTACACAAATGTTTATAGTACATTTATTTGTAATAGCCCCAAATGGAAACAAAATGTCCTTCAAAAAGTGAATGGTTAAACACAGGTGATACGTCCATACCGTGGACTATTACTCAGCAATAAAAGAACAAGCTAATAACCTAAATGGATGTCAAGGGCATTACAATGACTAAAAAAAAAAAATCAATCACAAAGGTCATACATACATGATGAAAATTATAGAGACGGAGAACAGATTAGTGGTTTTCGGAGCGTGGGGACGATGGTGGGAGGAGGAATTGTGACTATAAAAGGAGCATCACAAGGGACATCTCTGATAATGGAATACTCCTATATCCTGAGGGCCACACCCAAATCCACACGTGGTAAAATGGCACAGGACTCCACACATGCTTCGTGCCATTCCCTCTACTATTTGTGCATCTATAATTATTTCAAAATAAAGTTTAAAAAAATCTGTTGAGTGAAGTCTGAGAGTGGTCTGCCTTTCACAGTCCTAAAGGGATTCCATTGCATTTCTCTTTCTGCTTCAATATTTTAATCCCTTTCAAAATGTTAAAAGGCTCAAAGCCACTGTTTGTATAATTCCTTACTTACAATTTCTTCCAACTTCCTTGGCTGTCAATGAGCTGGGACTGTGGACCAAGCCACAGCTAATTCAGAGAATGGAATGAAATGAAGTGAGAGAGCGCTGAGGCCATGCGCAGGGCTTACCCTGATTTACTACTTGGAGGTACGGGGGCGGGGGAGGGCTCTGAGGGGCCCATAGTCTCCAGAAGCTCTGGAAAGGGCGAGAGGCCATTGCTCAAGCTGGGCACTTCAGGTGGCTGTGGCTGCCAGACGCGGAGCAGGTGAAGGTCAAGCATCAGCTCTACGCCCACCTTCCAAACCGCGCCATCAGGGTGGGACACTGCACACACAGTCAGCAAAGGACACAGGGCCCATCGCACTTTGCACTGTGCTCATTCTTACCACATGTGCCAGGGAGACCCAGCACATGCCGGGATTGCTTATTGGTGGCACACCGAGGAAGGCTGGGACTGTTAGCCAGAGGCTGTGCTTTACAAGAGACTGGAGTCCACAGAACAGTAAGGACTTTTGGTGGTGTGAGGGGTAGGGAGGATCGGGGACTGGCTAGGAAGAGGTCTTACCTCTAAAACAAGGTCTGAATTTTCATGCCTTCCAATCGTAGTGCTTTTATTCAGGACAAAATAGCCTTCTGCACTCTTTAGATAGGCTTTCATATTCTCTGCTTTCCCTATAAAAGGTTTTCAGAAAACAATTTTGTTAGAAAAATACAGTCCTCTAATTATTCAATGTCATATTTAGAATGAATGGAATACACCATAATGTCCACAGGAGAAGTCAGCAGAGGTAGGAGTGGATAGCTGGATTTAACAATGATCACAATGATAATTCTGCACATTTTTAAGACTGTCCTTTTAACAGTGATAGCCGGCATAGATGAGCTTGCTTCTGATCACAAGAGGACATCCTTTATGTAACTCAGAGCACAAACAAGCAATAGCAAAAAAAAAAAAAACCCAAACAAATCTGAATTCCACTGATAACCGCTCTCCACCTCCCATTAAGCTTAGTTTGGGGTTAGTTATCTGACAGAATCAAATACTCAGTGTTACTAACCCACCACTTACTAGCTCTGTGACTCTGAGTGAGTTACTTATTCTCTCTCTATGCCTCTGTTTCCTCATCTGTAAAATGGGGCTAATAATACTCTGTATCCCAAAGAGTTTTGTGAGGATTAAATGTGAAGCATCTAGAATGGTGAATGCTACACTAAACACCCATTTGTCCTACTGTGATTGTGACTGTTATTAATCTTGGGCTTCTGAACTTTGACTCAAGAAACTCCAACTTCTACAGAGCTTCTTAAAGTGTGGAAGAGTCAGTCATCAAGGAAATGGGCATTAGAAGATACTTTCTTTTTAAGTCACCGCATTCCTTCATATATTTAGGTTGAAAAAAAAATGATTTCCAAAGACAAAATATCAAGATTATAGCTTGGCTGTACGGTCAAGACTCTGTACGTATCTTTTCCTGGCATTTTATTATGAAAATGTCAAACACACAGAAAAGTTGAAAGAAGTGGATGGTGAACTTCTATAGAACAATCACCCAGATTCTACAATCAACATTTTGTTCTATTTGCTTTATCACATATCTACCCATCTATACATTTTATATTTTAATGCATTTCAAAGTAAACCCTATACATGTTTTTAAATTTTATTTATTTATTTTTGGCTGTGTTGGGTCTTCGTTTCTGTGCGAGGGCTTTCTCTAGTTGTGGCAAGCGGGGGCCACTCTTCATCACGGTGCATGGGCCTCTCACTATCGCGGCCTCTCATGTTGTGGAGCACAGGCTCCAGATGCGCAGGCTCAGTAGTTGTGGCTCACGGGCCTAGTTGCTCCGCGGCACATGGGATCTTCCCAGACCAGGGCTCGAACCCATGTCCCCTGTATTAGAAGGCAGATTCTCAACCACTGCGTCACCAGGGAAGCCCTATACATGTTTTTTATTTTTTTTATTTTTATTTATTTATTATTTTTATTTTATTTTTTTTTTGCGGTACGCGGGCCTCTCACTGTTGTGGCCTATCCCGTTGCGGAGCACAGGCTCCGGATGCACAGGCTCAGAGGCCATGGCTCACGGGCCCAGCCACTCCGCGGCATGTGGGATCCTCCCAGACCGGGGCACGAACCTGTGTCCCCTGCATTGGCAGGCGGACTCTCAACCACTGTGCCACCAGGGAAGCCCATATATACATGTGTTTTAAAACATAAAAATTTCAGTGACTTTAGCTGGTTCCAAGATGTTGATGATAATTCACATGATATTTGAATTCTGATCCATCTCAGTGCCATGTCAAAGATAGCCTCTTGGGCTTCCCTGGTGGCGCAGTGGTTGAGAGTCCGCCTGCCGATGCAGGGGACACGGGTTCGTGCCCCGGTCTGGGAAGATCCCACATGCCGCGGAGCGGCTGGGCCCGTGAGCCATGGCTGCTGGGCCTGCGCGTCCGGAGCCTGTGCTCTGCAGGGGGAGAGGCCACAACAGTGAGAGGCCCGCCTACCGCAAAAAAAAAAAAAAAAAAAAGATAGCCTCTTTTCTTTTTTTTCCTTTTTTTTTTTTGGCTGTGTTGGGTCTCCGTTGCTGCATGTGGGCTTTCTCTAGTTGCGGCGAGAGGAGGCTACTCTTCCTCACAGTGCGCAGGCTTCTCATTGTGGTGGCTTCTCCTGTTGTGGAGCATGGGCTCTAGGTGTGCAGGCTTCAGTAGTTGGAGCACGTGGGCTCAGTAGTTGCGGCACACGGGCCCTAGTTGTGGCTCGCGGGCTCCAGAGTGCAGGCTCAGTAGTTGTGGTGCACTGGCTTAGTTGCTCCGAGGCATGTGGGATCTTCCTGGACCAGGGCTCGAACCCGTGTCCCCTGCATTGGCAGGCGGATTCTTAACCGCTGAGCCACCAGGAAAGTCCCCAAAGTCTCTTTTCAACTGAAAGGTCACTGAAGTGTGAAGTTGTTAGACTGTGGATAAAAACAAAAATCATCTAGGTCTGACCGTAGAGGGTCTCCGGTCTGGCTCTGCTTTCCATCAACATCTTCATCATCATTCCATCACTGAATCCCTACTAAGTGCCAGGCACTGGGCTATCCTTTTACACACATGGCCTCTTTTCATCCTCAGAACCACCCTGCGAGGCAGGTGTCAGTATTGTCCCGCTTTACAAATGAGGAAACTGAGACTCAGAGAAGTTAAGGTCACACAATAGTAAGTGTGTGACAACTCTGAGCCTTTGCATGTAACCAGTGTATAAACCTCCATTGCTGCTGGTGGGGCAGAGTAGGGGTGGGGGAATCGCACTGTCTGCTGACACTTGGCACATGTAGTAAAAGAAAGTCCTTGAAACCAGCATTCTATCCTCTGAAAGGAAGACGAGACCCTACCTGGGGGTAAGAGAAATAAAAATAAGCAGGATAGTTTATATTTGTAAACTTTGAGGCCTGTGGATGTCCCACAAATATTGATGCTTTCAGATAATGAGAAATACATTTGATTAAGTTCGCTGTCATGTATACAGGGGAAAAGACATTTCCTCTTCCCAAAGAACCATGCTCTGCTGCCTTCAGTTATTAATCTTCAATTGCAGAGGACCATGTTAGCACGCAACACATTCAAGTCTAATTAAGCTAAAATGGAAACTTCCAAGAAATGTCTCTTCTGCAGGAAAACCACAGGAAACGCCACTAATCTAAAACTTAAACTTGGATCATGTGCATATTTGTTTTTTAGCTCTCACCCCAGACGTCCCCAAGGCTGGGGTCTTCTCTCTGCTCAGACGTCCCCCCTCGGGGCAACCACCTGACTGACCACTCTGGCTAAAGGCACCCTCAGTCATGTTATTCCCCTGCTAGTTTTCCCCTGCTGTGTTTCCTTCCTTGTACTTATCATTCTCTGACATGTTCTTGTTCCTTTCTTTAGTTATGCTTGCTGTTGGTTTCTCTTTCACTAAGATATATGTTCCTGGAAAACCAGGACTGTGTTCATTTTGTTCAGAAGCGATTCTTCATGGGTATTTTGTGTTTGTACCCATCTTCAGAGCAAAGGCATTGAAAGATTTTGTCCTGCACTCACTTTCCGAGGCTGCTTGTATGGCAAACAGCTTGGGAGGATAGAGGTAATGTTTCTAATAAAGATAACGGCTCCTTCTGGGGCAAAAGTTGGGCAGGTTTGCTAGCAGCCCCTTTCAAAGATTGCAGTTTCCTGAGTTTGGAGTTCCTTACCTGGGACACAGACCCACTGTGCGCACAGCATCCACACTGGCTGCTCTGCACCACCCCGAGGGACTTTCAGGGCAACAGGAACCAATGTGCATATGCAGCTCTGGCTGCCTGTTATGTCGGCTGTGCTGTGAGTAATCAAGTTCTTTGTTTCTGGCCCAGGAGTCTCTTGTCTTCTGCTAGGAGCTATAAGCTGGGCAGGCTAACTTACTAACTTTCAAACAGGGTCAAATGTCAGACCCTTTGCAGTTCCTGCCAGTTCTGTGCATTACCCCTTCTCCAGGGTAGGGGGCGGCGGGGGGGCAGAACCTGACACATAGTAGGTGCTTGGGAAACACTTGCTGAGTGAATGAAAATACAAAGGGCACCTCTAAGCAAGTCAGTACAGCCAGCTGGCTAGGAAGCTTTGGTAGTAACTACCTTTCATTTTTCCTGTCAGTATCTAGCTTAGATGACTCCTTGGAAAACCTAAATTCTATCTCTTTAGCTTTTGGATTGGACAATATTTCTCCACCTTCATTTTGCCCTGTGCATCACTTCCTTGCGTGAAAGCACTGTCAAAGTAATTTGAATGTGTGGAGCTCTGTGAATTCGTTCTTACTCAGCGCCATGGAGCACCAGCCACAGGAAAGAGCAAAAGGGCTTCAGTCATCTGCGTTCCCCCGACCACTTTGGATGGCTCAGAATTGGGCTATAGGAGCAAACTTTCTTTTGAGGTTTACAGTGGCCTCAAAGTTCCTTAAAGAAGGGGAGTTCAGGTAAGGGGCGGGTGTGTGTGTGTGTGTCTCTGACCATTGGGTGGGTGTTGTCCATAAATCATGGGAAACAGGGGTTCCTCTCTTAATCCCAGCTATACTCACAGGACATCCAAGAGCTAGTGCCCAGGAGAGGCTTAAAGCTCCCGTGCCGCCTCCCTTGGGGGGCGAGGTAGGGGCTGCACTTAGGAAGGAATGGCTGGTGTTGGGGCACCTTTTCTGGGGTGCTCCTGGCGACCCGAGCCTGGATCAGAGAGTTCGGACTCGGCTGGCGCCGGGTCCCCTGCCTACCCCAACGCCCTTGACCTCGCAGGGCTGGCCTCCTCCCGCCCAGGTTTCCGCCCGCCGCCTCCTCGCGCGCCGCTCTCACCTGGCCAGAGGAAGAAGCCCACGCCTCGTCCTCCGCCGAGAGCCCTGACCTCCGCTCTGCCGCCCTCCCGCGGAGTCTCCAGGCGAAGGCCCGCAGCCCGCGCGCCCGCCCGGCCTTTTTACAAACGTCGCCACGGCAACGCCATTCTGACGGCCGAGCTGGGGAGGGGCGTGGCGTGCGCGGTGCCCGAGGATGAGGGGGAGGTGCGCTGGCAGCACCCGGCCAATTACAGCCCGCTGCAGCGCTGCGAGCCCTCCCCGACCTGCCCCCTAGAGGTCCCCGGCCCCGTTTCAAGGATGGAGAAACAGGCTCAGTGTTCACAGAAGTAGCTCCAAGTCTTACAGCGGGGAAGGAGCAGACTCGAGAATCCTCCCTACTGACCTTAGCTCTAGGCTCGGTGCGTTGAGGAGGGGGTGGTCAGGCGTGGGAGGGTAATGGAGCTGAACCACGAGAAGCTTGAAGGTTAGTACCCCCCGTCCCACCCGAATCTCTAGTTCTCTCTGTTGTGGAGGAGAAAACAGAGTAAGCTGGGGGGACCATCACTTCTGGGGGTGGGGGTGGAGATGGGAGATGGGTGGGGTGGAAGGAACACTTCTGAAAGAATGGAAGATTCTCCCACGTGCTAGGGAAAGGGTATTTACAAGCCCACAGCCTTACTGTTCCTGTCCTTCCCTGTCAAAACTCGCGTTTATTCATTCATGTGTTCTTTACTTCTACAAACATCACCTGAGTCCCTATAAGGTCAGACGGTGGCCCCAGTGTTGACCTGGATCAGATCCTTAAGAAACCCCCCCGCACTCCCCATGGGCACGGGGCTGGGGGGATGGAGCGTGTGGAGAAGACATGCAAATGCCAACTATCTCCCCTCACCCCATGTCACCTTTTTCAAATCAGCCCCTTCTGTCTGGGAGCAGAACAGACCTGCTGACTACCTACAGAATGCCTCATTTCCCTGGCAGGAAATGACGGACAAGGTGCCCCAAGACAAACTCAAAATATTCATCTGAGAAAGATGAAAGATGGCAGACTCCACTCTAGTCAATTAGAAGAAGATATAAGAGAGAAAAATCATGGAAATCGATATGGGATGGAATATATGGTAAAGATGCTCCCACATGCCTAGAGGCTCTTAGAAATGCACATTCCCTGGCACAGACCTCAGAGATTCTGATTAGGCAGCTCTGGAGCATGGTCCAGGAATGAATTTGTTGCATTCTTTCAAATTCCTTGTGCATTTGTTAAAAGCTTGGCAAAACCTCAGGACTTTTTCAACCCTGCAGTTGAATCGCAGAGCCCTCCCAGCACTTGTCCCTAGAAATCTCTTCCAGGCCCTCAGTCAGCCTGGAAGGTTCTGCCTGGGTTAGTTCCATTCGACCAGAAAGACCTTAGGAATGTATGAGGAGTGACCACAGAGGCCGGGGCCCTGAGTGGTAACTTCAGAGGAACAGAGAGGGTCAGGCTCAACTCTCCAGGCACATTTCTGCCTCAGGGCCTTTGCAGTTACTGTTTCTTCTCCCTACCAGGCACTTCCCCCAGGGATCTCCTTCAGCTCCTTCAGATTTTTACTCAAATATCACCCTATTTAAAAGGGTCTTGGAATTCCCTGGCGGTCCAATGTTTAGGACTCGGTGCTTTCACTGCCCGGTTCGATCCCTGGTCGATCCTGCAAGCCCCATGATGCCACCCAAAAAAACAAAACAAAACAAAAGACACCCCCCCAAAAAAACATGAATAACAAAACAAACACCTCACTCTATTGCTCTTCCCTTCATCTTACCACTCCTCTAACATGCTATTTATTTAGTTTCCTTCTCTTATTTGCTGTCAGTCTCCCCACTCCCAACTCCCCCCTGCCCCCCAACTTAAGCTCCATGAGGGCAGGGTTTTTTTTTTCTCTTTTGTTCACTGCTGTATCACCAGTACATAGAACAGTGCCTGAATGAACGAATGCGTGAATGAACAGGGGCAGCCCTTGCCACCCGCCCACAGCCTTGCCTCCTACTCTTGAGCTGCTGAGCTGAACTGTCCTTACCCCAGGACCTAGGCTTCTGTAGCCTTGGCCCTCGCCAGCCCCATGCCCATCTCCATGCTTGTCTTCAGTGTCATCAACATGAGCACAGAACGCAACCCTGCTCATTGCCAGCCAGACCCTACAGAGCCCATCCAGGCCAGCCTGGAGCCGGTGCCGCCCTTGGCCCCCTGATAGGCTTGGGAGAGCCTATGTTGCCATTAGTCCATCTCTCGATGAGGAAATACTAAACGGAGAACAAAGCTGACATTCAGGCTCACTGGAGCAGAAATTGCCAAATCTTGATTGGACCCTGCCGCTCCCCACAGGATGCCACAGTCATCTCAAAGGGTGTGTGAAAGTCTTAAAACCCAGTTCCATGTCATCCACTTAAATTTCAAAAACAGAAACTAAAATACCCCAATAACTCATGGCTTTATCATAGCATGTCCTGGGCTGAGTGAGAGTTGTACTTTGCGATGATGGGGTGTTCAAAATACTGCACCTGGGGAATTCCCTGGCGGTCCACTGGTTCGGACTTGGTGCTTTCACTGCCCTGGCCCGGGTTCAATCCCTGGTGGGGAAATTAAGATCCCGCAAGCCACAAGGCATGGCTAAAAAAAAAAAGAGATTTCTAGTTTATATGGGCTCCTTGGTGATGCCTGTAATCAATCAATCTTCTTGAGCTCTGGGTGGCTACCAAGGCTGTACTGTATCTCCATCAACATCAGGATGCTGGTGTCTGAAAGGCCTGGGTCCAGGTCCCAGCTTTGTCATTCCCAGCTGTCCTCCTAATACTGGAGCGAGTGATGTTAACTCCGGGCTTTCCACCCGCAGGGCTCTGTCCCAGTCCTTCCTGTGGATCATCTCATTTAATCCTCAGCATAACCTGGGGCAGTAGGTGTGTGTGAAACACCTGGACCTCGGAGCTCTGCAGAGAAGCGCCCAAAAGTGTCGTGACGGGTGTTATTTCTATCACGTCACTCCCACTGGAACAGGAAAATAGGGCTCAAGAGCCATGGAGGTGTGTGACCAAGGTGACACAGCCAGAACAGGATTTGAATCTAGATGACTGTGATGGGACGGTATTTTCCCCAGGGACCACAGGTGACAGGTGTCACAGCCACGAGACACCCATGCTCACCACCTGCTTTCCCTCAGCCCTGAACAATCTGGGCTTCCGGCTGTCCTGAAGTTTGGGCAGTGCCTGCAGCAAGAGGGGGAGGGAGCTGAGGCCAGGAGGGGGTAGCTGGGGCTTGCCAGGGAGCTCTCCTGCCACCCTCTGGGCTTCTTTCCTTCAGGACCTCTTCCCCATAAAATCTCATTGGGCCGCAGTTACCTTCCCTGGGCTGTCCTTGACCGGGAGAGCCCATCCACTGTGCCCCCTCCCCAGATCTGCTTGTTGTCCCCTGCATTCCAACAAGAAATAAATGCTGGCCTCCTGCCTGGAAGAGGTAGGGAGCTTGCCCAGCCTTTAAGGGGTAAGAGAGAGCCAGGGCAAGAGCTGGAACAGGAGAAAGGGAGTGTAAAAGAGAGAGAGAGCGCTGGAAGATCAGGAAGTAGCTAAGCTGTTGAGTAGGTGTCAGATGGGAGAGCAAAGGGCCACTGGAGGCTCCACAGTCCATTCATAACCTGACGCTATGGGCTAAGGAAATGCAGGTTTTTATACACACACACACACACACACACATACACAGGTTCACAAAAATAAATTCAAACCACAAAATCACAGCTGGTCACTGAGGCCTTCTGCGGCCGTGCTCACCCCTTTCCCCTGTCAGAAAATGAGAAATCACCCAGGTGTTTTCTCAGCTAGAGACAAGGCTGGTTGGGACATTCATCTCTTGCAAATCAGAGCTTTGCCAGGGGGCTTCCCTGGTGGCGCAGTGGTTGAGAATCTGCCTGCCAATGCAGGGGACGTGGGTTCGAGCCCTTGTCTGTGGGGATCCCACATGCCGCGGAGCAACTAGGCCCGTGAGCCACAACTATTGAGCCTGCGTGTCTGGAGCTTGTGCTCTGCAACAAGAGAGGCCGCGATAGTGAGAGGCCTGTGCACCGTGATGAAGAGTGACCCCCGCTTGCCACAACTGGAGAAAGCCCTCGCACAGAAACGAAGACCCAACACAGCCAAAAATAAATAAATTAATTAATTTTAAAAAATTAAAACAAAAACAAAAAACTACTCTCTCTAAAAAAAAAACAACAACACAGAAAAAAAGCTTTGCCAGGGAGGTCAGTCTGTATGTTCTGTTTGAAAACTGCAGATGAAGGGTGCTGATCCCACCTCACCTCTGATCGGCCTGGTTTCGTTTGTTTGTTTGTTTTATTCTGTCTGTACCTCACTTCTCTCACCTGTAAAATGGAGGTAATAACAGCATTGACTGTAAAGACCAAATGGGTTAATATGTGTGAAGTAGTAAACTGTGCCCCATACCACAGACTCCTTCTGTGAATGTCCGCGTTGCTGTCTGTCTGCTTGTTTTGGTTGCTTTCTTGATGATGTGGGAGGACAGCACCATCTCAACCCGATCACGGCCATCCTGGGGAGAGCTTTGACTTGCATCGTCTCAGTCCCAACCCAGAGCAAACTTGACCTCAGAACACTCGCATATCATCTTGCTTGTTGCCCAGGGACCTTTCTGGGTGTGGGTGTCAGAGGCAGGCTGAGCTCCCCTGATCACTGCTAGAGGGATTCTGAGAATCCAGCTGGTCTCTGTGGGGTGGCACCTGCAGGACAACTCCATAAATTCGACTTGCAGGCATCCAGGCAAATCAACCTCCACTACTTCTTTTTTTGAGATTAACAATGAACCATTATGAATGAGGTGAACCAAACTAGCTTATATTTATTGAGGCTTGTTAGGTACCAGCCACTATGCCATGCACTGTTTTATTTAATTCTTAGCCCAACCCATTTTACAGAGGCGGGCTCAGAAAAGTCAAGTAACTTGCCCAGTTACAAATCTTGTAAGTGATAGGTCCAAGATTCGAACCCTAGCTGTTGGACTCCAGCATATTGTCTTTTTTGTAAACTTTTGTTTTCAAAACATAATATACATCTCGAAAAGAACACAACTGATAAGTGTACGCTTGAAGAATTTTCACAAAGTGTATGCACCCACCCTAACCAGAACCCAGAACAAGAAGCAGAACATCACCACCCGCCCCCACCCCTCCGAGAAGACTCCCTGTGCTCACTTCTGGTTACCGCCTCCCGCTTGTCTGACTTCCAATCATAGATTAGTTCTGCTTGGTTTTGAACTTCATGGAAATGGAATCTTACAGATTCCATTTGCTGCCAGGTTTCTTTCACTCAACCATGTGAGGTTCGACCACGTTGTCTGATGTAGCTGTGGTTCATTCATTCTCACTGCTGCATTGCATTACACTCTGTTATCTATTCCTGCAGAACAAATTATGGCAAACTTAACGGATCCAAAAAACACACACTTATGTCACAGTTTCTGTGGGTCAGGAATCCGGGCACTGCTTAGCTGGGTTCTCTGCTCAAGGCCTCTCCCAGGCTGCAATCAGGGAGGTGGCCAGGGCTGGGGTCTCATCTTAGGCTCAGCTGGGGAAGGATCCTCTTTCCAGTTCATGTGGTGGTTGGCAGGATACAGTTCCCTGAGGGTTGTTAGTTAGTCTGAGGGCCTCACCGCCTTGCTGCCTGTTAGCCAGAGATCCTGCACTGTTTCTTGCAATGTGGGCCTCTCCATAAGGTGGCTTGCTTCATCAAAGCCAGTGAGAGTCCATAGAGAGAGTCTCCAGGCAAGATGGAAGTTACAAACTTCTGTAACATAATCACAGAAATGACATGCCCATCACCTTTGCAGCATCTACTGATTAGAAATAAGGTACAGTTCTGCCTACTCTCAAGGGGAGGGGACACAGAGGTGTGAACACCAGGGATAATTGGGGGCCGTTGTGTATGCCTTTTGGTATGCACATGTTCACATATCTCTTGGGTATATATCTAGGAGTAGAATTTCTGGGTCACACATACGTCCCGCTTTACGAGATTCTGCCAAACAGTTTTCCAAAGTGCAGGTACCCTCTACACTCCCTCAGCAGGCTATGAGCTTCCCAGTTAGAGCACATGATTTCAATACACTCCTCCCCTCTCTCCTTACAGAAGGGGTGTTTGAGCTGGGGCTCTTTGGGACGACAGGTCCTAATTCTAGCCCCATGTCAGAATCACTGAATTCCCGGGCCGCTTCACCAGACATTCTGATCATCTGAGGGCTCAGATACAAACTGGAAGGTCCACTCCATGAGGCGAGGATCCCTGTATCCTTGGTGCCCAGAGCAGTACCTGGCAGCAGTGCCTGGCAGGTACCAGGGAGCTGGCACTCAATAAATGTTTTTTTGATTAAGTGAATGAGTTTAGGAAATATTGTTCAAGAGATGGGCCCCAGGGCAGGTATAAGCTGCTTAAACGGGAAGGAAACTTTGTTGTGTCTGAGGCTGTGTGCATTTTTCTGGGAAGAGGGCTCAGAGCCTCAACCAGGTATGTCCCCAACAAAGGTTAAAGGCCGCTGTGATTGGCTACTGTCCGGCTTAGGTATTTTATCACATGAAGAAAAAACTGGTCCCACGGTAGGAGGCATGGGAACTGTGGACAAGGTCCCATGGTCCTTAGAAGTAAAAAGCGAGACAGTGCTTGCCTGGGGTGGCTCATAAACTGAGACCTTGCTTGTTTTGACCTTTGACCCATGGTAGGTCTTTTGGTACATCTAGCAACTGCCTGGCCTCCTGGGACCCTCCCTGTGTCTGTCTGTTGAACAGAAAATTCCAGAAGGCCTCGGTGCCCTGAGTTTCCATCAGGGGCAAGCCAACATGAGCCCTAGCTTTTGAAAAACCCCTTTCAATCCATAGAAAGCCTCCCAGTTTATCTGGTTTGAAATGACCTCATCCTTGGTCACCTTCTCTCTTGTTTTCTGGAGGTTGCTCAGCGTCTTGCTGCTGTCTGCATTCTTTTCTCATGTGAACAGTGCACCTATTTTGGGCATTTTGTCGTTGTTGTTTTGGGTCATTCCCGTCACACATTTTTTGTATTCCTTTACAGTCAGATCAATCTCATGCCTCTCTAGACATTTCTTCTCAGGTTTCCTCTGAATCATTTCGTTTGGTCTAAATATGTCCAGTGTTTCCTCCTTCCTCACTGCACTCCACATAGACCCTCTCTTTTCCCCGGAACAACTGTTCTTTTCTTTCGAATCCCTGACCCAAATCCTCATCTTTCACCATGTTTTCTGACTTCTCCTAAGAACTGATTGTTTTTTGAAACTTAAGCCTCAAATATCATCCCTTCTAATCTGCGTCTGAATTTGGATCACGGTCAAGAAGCAGGGGAGACAGGAACGTGGATGCGTAATTAGGATCCTCAGCAGAAGGGCTGAGTGTTCATCGGTGGGGGGGGGGCGGTCAGAGGGGCATGGGGATGGAGGGAGAGGTATCTTCTTCTGCCTCAGGTAGGGCTTAGGGTGGGGTTGTCAGGAAAGCGCTAAGAAAAAAGGACCCATTTGACTTGAGTTCTGAAGGATGAGTAGGATTTCCGGAGGCAGAGCAGGGAGAGAAGAGGATGGTCCAGGGCAGGAGCAGTGGGAATGGAGGCTAGAAGATGAGTCATCAGAGAAGCTAGGGACAGGAGTACAGAAGGAGAGGGGTGGCCAGGTGCTGAGACCGCAGACTGAAGGTCCATGGTCAGCCCTCAGATATGTTTGTCTAGCTTTCCCAGCGTGTTAAAAGACTTTTAATTAGTTGCTGAATGGAGAGGCCTCTTTCTGTGGAGTGACAGAGAAACCTATTCAAATTGTCTTTAGCATGAATGCAAATTCACTGGTTACCCAAAATGAAAAGTCTAGAGGGAACCTCTGGGTTCAGGCTCAGATGATTTCATGAGGCCTTGGCCTCTCTCCAGCTCTCAGGGTATCTTTGAACCACGTGGATCCAACCTTAGACAGAATCTCTGTATAATGGTCACAAAAAGGCGGCCGAAGCTCCAGCCCTTACATCTTCTCAGCTTTGAATTCCATAGGGAAGGATAAGAGTCTTTTTCCTAAGCTTCCCCCAATGGCCTCACTGCTTCTCATTTTCTCTGGGTGGGTCACAAGCCCATTCCTGAGCCAATTATTGTGGCCCAGGAGACTGCTCTGATTGGCTGAGCTTGAGCCAACGTGCCCATCCCTGAAGCCAGAGGTGGAATCAACACCATCTCTGAGAAACTGGACTGAGACTAGGAGAAAGGTGTTGTCCCCAAAGGGGGATCATAACACCATAATATTTTAGAAGAGAGGTGAATTGTTATCAGGTGACAAAAACCAGATGTCTACCACAGTAGCCAACATGTACAGCTCATTGACATCTGGATTTATGCCTTTTTTTGGGAAAATGGGAATATCTGGCAATACCTGGACTCTCTTCTTGTATATAGATCAACAATCTGCTGGGGTTGAGAAGAGGCTCCCTCTTTAGATACAGCCTATGTTCTGCCTGCCCAATGCACTGCTCATATTTCCTCTCTGGCTCCTGGAAGCACTTGAATATTTATTGCCAGCATAATTTGATTCTGTAAAGAAATCTGTTTTCCCCACCAGAATGGAAGAGCCAAATGTACAGGGGTCAAATAGCTCTCCTGTGCTCCCACAAACTCCTGAGGACAAATGCCTGGCCATTTTGATAGTCTCATTCCTTGCTCATTTTAAAAGCCTTCTTTAAAAAAAATATTGAATACATAGTGATTTTAGAATCTGTTATCTGAGAATTCCAACATCTGAAGTCTTTGGGTGGGAGTGGCGGGGGGGTGGGTCTCAATGTCTTGTTTGTTGTGTCTGCTTACTCTGGCTCATACTGACTTATTGCTTGGATGTTTAGTAATTTGACTGTGATCTCATTCTTGATTGAACTTAATCTGTGGGAACCCTGAGGGGTCTGATTCCTGGCTGCTTTTCTCTCGGAAGTCTTTTTTGTTTGTTTCAGCTGGATGCCAGGGATGCTAATAACCTCTGAACACTGACATTTATTTCCTCAACTTGGAGTTTTCCCACTGAATACATGGAGTGTAAACTTGAGCCCCAGACCCACGTGGTTACAAACCTTCAGGGTGATCATCATCATCATCAGTATTGTGGCCATTATTAGTTTTCCCCTCCAGAGCCACACTGAAAACTTCAGGTTTTCATAGGCTCCACTTTCTGAAAGACCAGAAAAAAAAAATTTTAAGCCCTCCTCTTGCCAGGGTGTGGAGCATCTTTGAGGGTGCCAGCTTAATACAGGCATCTTAGACTTGGTTAGCTCACTTTGCAAGGCCCAAGGCTTAATCTCCCGTTTCCTGCACTTATTAAACACAAATGGCTTCCTCATTTGCTTACGCTTTGGTTGTAGCTCACTCTGTTTGTGTTGTGTGTCTGTATGTTCCTTTGAGATTGCCTACATAAAAATTGTTTTTTATTATGGGATTTTGGAAACACACACAAAACTAGAGAAGCCTGCGATTAACTCCATGTATTCATCATCCAGCTTCAACATTTTCCCAGTGTTCTCTCATTCTTTTTTCTTCCTTTTTGAGTTTTTTTCTAGGTTAATTTAAAGCAAGTTGTGTCATTTCACCCATAAAGACATCCTAACTGAAAGGACTTTTTGTTCCTTTACATTATCCCCGCCTAGACATTATCACAGCTAAAAATACTTATAATCATTCCTGAATATCATCTAATATTCAGTCCATGCTCACATTTCCTTGATTCTCTCAGAAATATCTTTTTTACTGTTGGTTTGTTAGAATCAGGATCCAGACAATGTCCACACATTACACTTTGTTGTTATGTCTCTGACATGTCTTTAATTCTGTAACAGCAACTCCCCGCCCCTGACCTTTTTTATCCCCCAGCCACTGATTTGTTGGAGAAACTGGGTCTTGTGTCCTGTAGAATATTCACATCCTGGATTTGGCTGATCACTTCCTCTTGGTTTCAGTTAACTTGTTCTTCTTTTCCCCATGTTTCCTGTAAACTAATAGTTAGATCTAGAGGACTGAGGAGATCAAAGTCTTTTTGTTGTCCAGACGCCTTCATAGGCGGTACTGTGTGATCCATCCTGCATCACACAGTGAGCACATAATGTCTGGTCATCCTGTTTTTAACGATATTGAGATTGAATGGTAGGTCCAATGCTAACAGACTGAGCCATCCATTACAACGTCTCCAACGGCTTTTTTTCCCCCAATAATTAACATTTTTAATTTTTCATTATGGTAAAATATACATAACATAACATTTACCATCTTAACCATTTAAAAATATACAGTTCACTAATGTTAAGGATATTCACATTGTTGCTTAACCAACCTCCAAAAACTTTTCATCATGTAAAACCGAAACTGTGTACCCCTTAAACAACTACTCTCCATTTTCCCCTTACTGCAGCCCCTGGCAACCACCCATCTATTTTCTACTTCTATGAATCTGGCTATACTAGGGACCTCATATAAGTGGAATCATACGGTATTTGTCTTTTTAGTGACCGGCTTCTTTCACTTAGCATAATATCCTCAAGGTTCATCCATGTTGTAGCATGTGTCAGAATTTCCTTCCTTTTTAAAGCTGAATAATATTTCCTTGTGTGTATATACCTTGTTTTATCCATTCATTTGTAAATGGGCACTGGAGCTCATCCATCAACTTTTTACCTAATAGGTTTAGCATCCTTTGAGGATCATTCCCTGGATCTGTATTTCCTGTGGGGTCACAGAGTTGTGATTTTTTTCTGATTGTTATTCCTTTGGTAATTATTAGCTAGAATCCTTCATCAACCATTTGTTTATTTGTTTATAATAAACTACAGTTGGTTCAGGGAAGGCAGAATAAGAGATTGGTTCTTTCCTCCTATGTGTCATTATTCAAAGAAGCAACTGCCAAAGTGACCAGTGAGTTTTAAAAAATATCATTAGGAGTCTTTGATTTAAACAGTGTAGATGTGTTTTAATCCACTGAACTCATTATGTGGTTTGAGGCTCGTACTATGCCACCTCAGGGGTTCATGCAGGTTGGCTCCTGTGTTTTTGTTTTTCCAGGTGGAAACTACGCAGTATTTACTTGTAACCACCTATGTTTGTATTGCATTGGTGTGGTCTTTAGACAAACAACTCTGCCTCTCAGTTTTCCTTCGCTGTACAAGGAAGTTGGACAAAATGAGCTCGAGCACCATTCCTGTTCAAAACTCTCCCTTATGTAGCATTTTCATTACATAGAACAGTATGGTTTAGTCATTGGATTCTTCCAGTCCTGTGACTGAATGCAGTTACCAACACCTTCCTTTCAGAAACATGAAAATTGCCACCCTGCTGATACTGTTTTTAGTCTACTTCTCCATACTGCATTTTCCCCCAGTAGACTTAAAGCTGTATCTCTCAGTTAGGGATATTTTGCCTCCCAGGGGACTTTTGACAATGTCTAGAGACATGTTTGATTGTCACACCAGGGAGGAGCTACTGGTATCCAGTAGGTAGAGGCCAGGGATGCTGCTAAACATCCTACAGTGCACAGGACGGCCCCCCTCACATAAATGCTCTCCGGCACCAAATATCATTAGTGTCAAAACTGAGAAACCCTGACTTGAAGAAATCCATAGAGATAAAATCATATTCCTCTTACTTATATGTTTCAGTGAAAGGAAGTACATATAAAAATGTACACATCTGAGAATTCGGCTATATGTGACGTAGGACAATGAGATCGTCTGTTTTTAACCTACCCATAGAATTTAGTCATTTGATGTGCATCTCCTTACTGTTTCCCATTCAATCTTATTTCTGGCTCCTATTCTACCCCTTGAGACCTTTCTATTATTGGCCTGAGGGAAGGTTAATGGACAATTTTTACTGTTTTCAGGTCAATGGAAAAATCTTAGGTCTTAAATTTTTTTTTTTAGACTCGGGAAATAAACATCAAAATCAACTTTTATCGTAAATAGCAGTTAGATATTTTTGGTCCCAATTCCTCTTTGCCATTTTAATTGATTGAGTGGATATTTTCAATAAACTTAGCATTACCTTTCAAATTATTGCTCTCTTCTGCTCACAGCATCTCCTGTGAGATGTGTATTCCTGAATCTTTCTCTCTCATGCTTTTGTGCTGATTTGAAAGAACCCACTTGGTGCTAAAATGAATTTATCATTGGCAACTGCTAGAATGATGTTTCCTTTCCTAATCAAAAAGTCAATTCGTGGGCTCATACTTTGAATCTGATTTTCAAAACAGACAACTAATTTGTCAGAAACAAAAAAAAATGCAGCTTTTATCTTTTTTGTGGTTGTTGTTCAGCTTTGAAAGAGGCAGCATTTAGATAAGGCAGGTACATTTATTTTTATTTTTGGCTGCGTTGGGTCTTTTTTGCTGCGCACTGTCTTTCTCTAGTTGTGGCGAGCGGGGGCTACTATTCGTTGCGGTGCGCAGGCTTCTCATTGCAGTGGCTTCTCTTGTTGCGAAGCACGGGCTCTAGGCACATGGGCTTCAGTAGTTGTGGCACGCGGGCTCAGTAGTTGTGGCTCACGCACTCTAGAGCACAGGCTCGGTAGTTGTCGCACATGGGCTTAGTTGCTCCGCGGCATGTGAGATCTTCCCAGACCAGGGCTCGAACCCATGCCCCCTGCATTGGCAGGCGGATTCTTAACCACTGTGCCACCAGGGAAGCCCAGGCAGGTACATTTATTCACTTGTTTATATCAAGTATTCACACAATTTCTCTTACCAACACATATATTCACAGCTTGTCAAGTTTTACCCAAAAAGTGAAGGAAAAAGCTTGCTATCCCATTATTATATGATTTTTCTCTCTTTTGTGTTTTGTTAAAGTAGATGCTGATGATTTTTCTTGACTGGACATATCATCAAGGATGCTTTCCGAAATAAGTCATCTTGATGATAAACACTAAGGACATTTTCTTGCATTTAAAGTTCCCATGCACCTCTCCAATTTTATACAGTATTGAGCCTAGGTGATCTCTGAGATGCATGCTGTATTGTTTGACATTGGTTCTTTTTTCTGATAAGGAAGACCTATAGCCCAGAAGGCTTTTTGCCATAACTTTTGCTTCCCAAATTGTATTCTAGTTGGTTTTGTTGTGGTTATTCACCCTCCATTAGTTCCAAGTATGCTTTTAAATAATCTAAAATTTCTCCAAATCAATTTGAGTTTCTAACTACTACTGACTCTTTTCTTTCCCACATTTTTTATATTACAATTAAATTCCAGGTTTTAATGCACAGAGTTGGGACTGGAGATAGAGAAAAGGAGAAAGGGAAGAGAAGTCTGTTTATATCATGCCATGGAGAATTTGATTTATAGTTCTGGACTGGGGAGGGATAGGAAAACAGTCTTTGTAAAAGACTGTTTCTTTAAAGGAAAATGGTAAGTACCACACTCAGACTGGTCTCCAAGGATGATTGTTTCCTGCTTCTTTCTTATGGAACTGACACCGGGTGTCCAGGCTCTCTGCTGGGAATCCTCACTGCCCAAGAGAATGGATTTTCCTTTGTTCAGGGCAGCGTTTTTCAAACTCGGCCCCATTGACTGTGGGGTAGAACAGTTCTTTGTTGTGGGGACTGTCCTATGCATTGGTGGGTGTTTAGCAGAATCCCTGCTCTCCTAGATGCCAGCAGCAGCTCCCCCTCCGGCCACTGTGACTTTGCCTAATGTCCACTGGGGGGCAAACCCAATCCTGGTTGAGAACCACTGATCTGAGGTGAGAACATTCAGTTCTGGCGTTGGCTTGAATCCTTAACAGTGTCACTGCAAGCTGAGAACGTTTTGTCACATGTGGCATCTGGGAGCTGGTCGGCTTGTATCAGCATGTCATCCACCTAACTGCCTTCCTGGAAAGTGCAGAGTTCCAGGGGTCTGATGAGACACATGGCAGTCAGGCGGGTTGGTCCCAAGGAAACTCCTGTTGCCAGGGCTACGTTTTAAAGGTGTCTGGTGCATGTGTATACATGTTCTCTCTAGTGGCTTTTCTGGAGAAATTTGCATCTGTGTATTGTATGCTCGTATTTCCCTATCTTTCCCTCCCTCTCTGGGTCAGCTTGCTTCGCAATGTCCAAGGAGAGCAGGTTTCCTGACCATTACTCTCCTTCAGTTATTGGAGGATCTGAGCCTGATGTGCTGTGGCTCGCTGTCACGTACCATCCCATCTTCAGGCACTCTGGGACATCGCTTCCTAGGCCAGCTGCATTGCTACAAAGACACCGGGGAATGGCTTTCTCCTGTCGGCTCAGCATGAAAGGTGCTTCTGAATGGTCTGACGGTGCCTTGCGAACCACCACCCACACAGGTGGCAAGAACTTTGGAAAGCATCCACCCCTCTGCCATGAGGCTGTCATGAGGGGGTGCAGGCTTCCCATCAGAGGCACACGCTTCTCTGTCGGGGAGTGGACACAGGGGGGTCTGAGCTGGAGGTTCCAGGCGCCTGTGCCTGGCTCATCCTGCACCCATGAACTTGGTTCTACCCCGCTGCCCACCGCCACCACTGCCAGGCGCTGCTGGGCCATCTTAGTGGCTTGCCCTTACTGGTGATCTGCGATCTGAATGCCACCTAGCGAGAAAGCTGATGGACGACTTCATCAATGAGCTGTAGGACTATGGGCAACCCTTGTCTGCTCTGGGCCCGTTTCTCCCCCTGCAGAATATCAGATGTGGCTCCATCACCATTCCCTGCAGGGTGTTCTGTGAAAGCTGACCCTGGAAGATGCTCTGTGGGGAAAAAGAGTTTTGTGGCCAAATGGGTTTGGGAAATGTGACGTCATACAGCATCTGTTTGGAGATTCATAATGTGCACAAACATTTGAGAGATTTTCCGGAATTCTCTGCACCCAGGTGTCCATGTGGCTCACTCGTCACTTTTCTGCAATGTGATTTCCCTCGAGACTTTTCCTGATCACCCAGATCTGGGATCCCTTCTCATCTGTCCTTTACCCTGCCTCATTTGTCTTCACAGCACTTCTCATTTTCTGACATTGCATCATATTTTTATTTATTGGTTTATTTTATGTCCCCCCTACACCCAAGATGTGCCCTCTGTGTCAGCAGGGACTTGATCCATTTGTTTGCAGATTATCCCTAGCATGTGACCCATAGTAGGTGCTCAATAAAAATGTGTTGAATGAATAGACTGTTTAACTTGGAGATTCCCAAATGGAGCTCATCAGGGACGTTTTCCCATTAAAATCCTGGGAAATGTGCTTGGGGACTCACCAGGAAGAGGGTGGCTAAAATCCTGATGGCCATGGTTCCTAGTACCAGCCACTTAGTTCTGAGTACACAGACAACTCGGCGTTAGACTGAAAAGAAACAAAACGGATGTCATGAAAGTTGCCATCACGTGCGTTGAGGAACCAAGCCTTGTGCAAGGCTGACCCCAGGGCTGCCTCAACTGGTCTTACCTACGTGGCCCTGCTGCCGTTTTCCTGAGATGGCTTTATATGAAGATTCCTTGCAAACTATTGGTGGCGCCTGTTGAATTTTCCCAAAACACGGTTTCAGAAATGAGTGTGAGGCTCACACTTGGAGAAGTGCTTGAATCTTCAAGTTCTCCATCAGGAGACTGTGGTCTAGTCACAGCCACCACGTGGCAACTCCCCCCCACACCCCCGCCTCCACTCTGTGTCAGGTGTAGCTTTGGCACTTTGCCTGTGGTTTCCTCAGGTGCTCAAAAGTAGGAAACTCCAAGGCTTCCCTGGTGGCGCAGTGGTTGGGAGTCCGCCTGCCGATGCAGGGGACGCGGGTTCGTGCCCCGGTCCAGGAGGTTCCCACATGCCACGGAGCGGCTGGGCCCATGAGCCATGGCTGCTGGACCTGTGCATCTGGAGCCTGTGCTCCACAACGGGAGAGACCACAACAGTGAGAGGCCTGCGTACCACAAAAAAAAAAAAATTAGGAAACTCCATTTTGCTGGTGTAGAGAGGAAGGCTCAGAGGGATCCAATTATTTGCTCACGATCATCCTTCTAGGAAGCAGCAGTGCTTGGATTAAAACAAAGTCCTCCCCAGTTGAAAGCCCATCTCTCGCCCTCTGTGCTTGCATACAGAACAGGGGCTGTCCTTTTGTACCTCCACACTTAAATACTCAGTACAATTTGTCGTAGGAGCTAAATGGGCCTGGCCAGGGCCCTTAAGGCAACAAATGAGACCAGTAATCCTCAGAAGGGCTCTTCGTGTACTGCCCATTTATGGCCTGTGGTTTGATTGATCCATCCATTTCCAGGGATAAAGCTGTGTCCCATTTTCAGTTTTGCTCCACAGTTGTGGGTTTAGTTTAGATTTCCCATCTCACACGTGTTCATCCAGAGCCAAGGCGTCTCAGAACATTTGGCATCAAGCAACAGAAACCCACTGCAACTCGTTTAAGCATAAGATAGGACTTTATTGAAAGTAGCCTGGGGCATCCTATAGGACAGTGAGTGAGGCCAGGCTAAGGAGAGCCCAGAACTATCTCTTTCTATGAAGGACTGTTTTCTCCGTGAACCTCTGCTTCATGAGTCTCCTCTTGCAGACCAGCTTTCTCTGTGCACGTGGCTCCCTGGTGGCTTTCAAGTTGATTAGATCCAGGGCAAGTAGCCAGTCCAAAATGACCATGGTCATTGTCACCCAAGGCCACGGGACCCACTTTGGGAAACACTGTTCAAGCAAGGACCCTTCCCATGGAGAGAGGGGCTTCATGCTTTATCCCCAGAACCCAGAACAGTACCCTGGCACATATCTGTGGAGCTTCATCACTACTAGGGCAGATTCAAGGGTACCTAGAAATGAAAGGCCGTCCAAGCTGATGGGTAAGTCAACTCTCTTCTCCTGGAAGATGGCAGCAAAGGCAGCAGTAGCCCCACGGCCAGGTCAGACTTTTTGCCACGGGCTGTCCTAACTCAACCACGTTGATCCCACTATTTACACAGTGCTTCTCATTTCCCCAGATGAGGACGTCTTCTGTCACCCACAGGAACCCAGGAGCTACCAGGAAAGGAAGGTAGTACTATCCTCATTCAACACTTGGAAACTGAGGCCCAGAGATATTAAACCCCAAGTTCAATTAACATGAAGTACTAGACCTATAACTCAGGTCTTTGGTACCTGGTTAGCTGGGAAGATTCAAAAGGCCCAAGAGGGCCCCAGTTAGAGGGATGCAATCCAGCTGTGACGAGCATCCCACAAGCCTTCTCTGTTGGGGGTCAAGTGGGCTAACTACACTCTCCTAGCTAAGAGGGTGATGGCCTCTAAATGGATGGCAACCATCGCCACCAACACTTTCTCTAACTGAAAGGTGAAGAGGCGGGGCGAGTCTGTCGACGCAACACATTCCTTGGTCTATTTACTCCGCTAGAAATAAACGGGAGTGTCTGAAGGGCAGCCCAGCCATTCCCGAGCAAAGTCAAACTGCTTTTGTCGGACAGCTCTCTGTTCAGCGGCTATAAGCCGAATGCCATTACCCGCAAAATGTAACCATAAAGGCCATAAGCCCGACGTTGTTAGTTAATTAAATGCCTCATTAACTTTTTAAAAAACATGACTTATTCAGTTCATAGAAAATTTAACCATCACCGCTAAAGGCACAAGCATGTGGTTGCACACTAGCGTTTTAGCCTAAGAAATAGAAGCCTTTTTCCCAGGAGGGAAAGGTTTGAGGTCTTTGGCCACGCAAGTGATCTATTTAACGCGGATCTGAAGCCAGAGTGTGTTTCTAAACTTCCAGAACCACATTATCATGACATAAAGCTCAGACAGCCTTTATACTGCACATGGTATCTTTGGCTAAGCAGAAGAAAATAACCAAGAATGCTGAAGACAAAACTTCAGGAAAACCCTCCCAAACCACACGCTTATCTGCTTAAGCAAACTGTCCTTCAATTTGAAAAGGTTGAAGCTGCCACATCTCCCAACTGGGCCATCATCCCAACATTTAAAATTCTGCCCAGAGAAATCCCAGAAAGTTGGATTCAAAGTTGAAAGCGTTCATCTACTTGTCACAATGTTCAGCATCAACACTGGTGATGTGTGGAATCTACATATTGAAATTTACATTTGAAGAAAAAAACAAATCCGACCGTAAACATTCCCAAGGCTTCCTGTGCAATCAAAGGCCAGGTAGCCTAAAAAAGGATGGATCCAGTGCCCCTTGGTCCAGGCCTCAGAGCCACCAAACCAAAATGGAAACTGTCTTAGAGGACCAACGAGGGTCTTTTGACGTCTCTGGTCCCAAAGGGAGGCTGCTGGAAATGATGCCAAGTTCACAGGTGGGGCTCGGAGCCCCGCCCTCCACGGCGGGTGCAGCAGCACCCCGCCCCCCCATCTCCAGCATTTGCTGGAAGCGGGAGTCTACTTTCTCAACCCTAACCCAAAAGTTGGGGTTAGGGGTCTCCCCCCCACCTCCAGAGTTTGCTGGAAGCAAGGAGACTATCTTCTCAACCACGGGGGGTCTAGCTCCACACTATGTGCAACATCTGCTCTGTCCTCCTAGGCGCCCGCTCTCAGCTCTTGGGAAACCAACTGGGTGCTCCTTGGACTTCACCTGCAAGTAACTGCGCTAACTACCACAAAGTGCTCTCTAGCTAATGGAGAGGTCTCCAAGAGACGTGTAGATATAAACAACAGCACATTCAACCCACAACAACAACAACAAAACACCCCAAACTAAGCATAGCCTTAGTGCTTCCAACTTCCCACCCACAGTCATGCCTTAAGGCCAAGGCAGGCATACTTTCAAGGGCTCACGGCACTATGGACCGGGGTGGGGGGACATGACGGGAGACAGGGGACAGGGGCACAGAGCTGGCTGAGGGTGTGGGCGCCAGGGCTCCGGGCCAGCCTGGGTCCTGCCACCCCAGTGCTCAGCCACACCTCCACGCTCAGCCTGCTGCACCGCGTTTTACTGTCACCATTCAACTCCCAGAGGGCTGATGCCAGCACAGAAAAATGCCTTTGCCCTGTGGGCTATTACATCACAATTGCTACTGACAAGTATGGTGGGGGAACTGCACAGGGCAGAGAGAGTCATCTGTCTCACAGAGGTTTTGAACTGTCAAAAGGGCAATTCCAGTGTGAGCCAGTCTTGCTGAGGAGCGTGGTGGGCTGTGGAGCACTGCTGGATTGCTACCTGTACGGGTATCAGCTAACCCCTCTGAGGCTCAGTTGCCTCATCCGAGAGTGGCTAGTACTCGTTACTCCCAAGTGAAGATGTTAACAGGGTGAAAGGAGTTACTACAGATCACACGGGCTTAGGCAGATATCAGCTATCTTTCTATGTTGCTCTAGCAATAGAGGCCATCACTGTCATCAGCCGTGCTGGGTTGGGATACAGCAGTGTGGACAGGGAGTTTTGTGCAAGGCTCAACCCCTGCTCCCCGCCCATCAGCCCTCGGCTCCCGTGCCCTCTCAGAAAGAGACTGCTCAGGTCTGCCCCACTCCCACCCCTACTCTGCACAGACACTTCCCACCCGCTACCCCACAGGGGCATCACTCTGCCCCAAACAGCACAAGTTAGTAGAGCTAATAACTACTCTCCTACTCTCCTTCTTGCTATTCAGAATCCAAAAGGGCTCATTAAAATTCCCCTGGTCTCCAAGCCCTGGGTTAGGTCAGATTTTATATCAGAGATAAGTGAGCCGGACTGGCCGAAGCAGCCTGCCTGCCTGAACGGGAATGGAACATCAGAGAGGCCTGCCTTTCTTTTCACACCACGACTGAACAAGCCACCAAAGAGCCCGCAGTGTGAGCGGGGCCAACGCAAACACCCTGCTGGAACACCCAGCCCAGCCCGCCACGTGGAGGGGGCTGGGCTCTGAGACCCGCCCCCCATCCCCAGACAGTGTGTCCCCCACCCAAGGAGCAGCAGCCAGCGGATCCTGATCCGGGGCACCCACAAGGATGCTCACCTCGTAGCCAAGCCGGGAGGCCTGCTGTAGGAGGGTCTCGCCCGCGTTCTTATTGACAATAAGTCTCCGCGCTTCCGGTGGCATCGGGCGGGACTGGGTGGTCTCTGGAGGGGAGCTTGAGCATGTCAGCTGCGAGGCCTGGGAAGATGGTAACAGTTGCTGCAAACAGTCCAAGGGCTTCTGGTCCTGCTTGGCCGGCGAAAGATCATAGTCAGAACTGGGCTCAGGCCGCTTTCAAAATCTCCGGACGGTCACCTATCACGAAACCAGGCAGCGCACACATTTCAGGCTGTCCTTCCACCACCCGCCTGGTTCGCCTCCTCCCTGAGTTACAAACCTGAGTGGAGGAAAGCACTTTTCCTCCTCTCTGTCTGGGGGAGGCGGGGCGCGAGGAAGGGGCTGCATTTTTACTCGCTGGAAACTTCACCGCCACCCAGGAGACAGGTCCCCTAGGAAGGGGCAGGGACGTTTTGGGGGGAGGGGTTCAGGAAAAGGAAAGCTTTTCCCCAGAAGCAGAGAAGTAGGCAGGCGGGATTTGCCTGCATGGGCCCGGGGGGCGGGGGAGAGCCAGGGGCAAGAGGTACCTTGCCATCCGCATTGTCCACCTAGGAGTCCCCTGGCAGCGGCAAGCCCCGCCTGGGCTCCTGAGGGATCAAATGCTTGGTTTTGCACGGTCGCTTCCCGGATGGTTTCTCGCTGTTGTCGGTGTATTGCTGCGGCAGGGGCGAAGGCTGCCGATCCATTTCTTCGTCCATGCACAGCACATCTGTCAGGGGTGAAGAAGCGGGCGTTACACAGTTGTAGCCGGTGAGGAAACAAAAACCCATTGTTAGCACTGATCGTTGGAGCAGCTTCAGTTTTTAAAGATATACCAATTATGTTTTCAAAGCACTAATATTTTAATCATCCCACATTCAACCGGCAAATAGGCTAACCCACGAAACGCCAAATGGCAAGTCGCTTCAAAGGGCCGCAAGAGAGGGCAGAAGCCAGCCCTTCGTGCGCTCCCGTCCCCACCCGTGGGGGGCCTGGGTGCTCGGGACAGGGCGACTGCGGACAGCCTGAGGCTGGAATGAGGGCACTGACAAGCGCCCGGGGTCACCCAAGACTTCCCTTCCTGCCCAGCCGCGGGCTGGGTGATGAGGAGCAGCCCAGGAAGTCGAGCTCCCGCCTCACTGTCCATTCCATAAGGAAGTGTGCAGGCTGAAAGGACCTCAGGAAGAAAACTCCCCGCTCGCCACACGCTACTCTTGTCAACTTGGATGGCGCTCAGGTCCCCTCCAGGGCCGTTTCCCACAGAGGGCGGGTGATCCACCCTCCAGGAGCGCCCCCCGCCCCGTGCGTACCTTGTTCATTGTCACTGCATTTAAGGGACTCCTCCAACCAGCTGCTGTTGCTTTTGGCCTCTGCCCTTTTCCTGCCAGGTTTCTCTTCGGAGATGCTATTGCCCTGGGGGGTGACCGCAGGCTGAACCGCCTGGGTCACTTCCTTCCTGCCCTGCCGGCCAGGTTTGCTCTCTGCTCCCGACGTTCTCTAAGGTGCAGCAAGCGGCGCTGCTTTCTGGGATGGAGCCCTGTTAATTCAATGCACACCTCAGGTTGGTCAGCTCACTATAATGTGGCTCTTCTAAGTGGTTACAGGAACTGTTTGTCATTTCCCTCTCAGGCCAGTCAGCTAATGGAGAAATAACTACAAATTAATGAAGAAGCCCCCCAGGGTGGGGGGGGGGAACAAACTGTCTTACACATCACTAACAGGGGTGGGGGAGGGGAGGGGTGTGGTCACTGTGTTGGCTGGAACTTGTCACCAAGTCTCGGGAGGGGGCCTATTTGCCTTTGGCCACCTTTGGGCTCCAGCCCCGCCACCTGGCTTTGGGGGGGTGGGGGGTGGGATGGGGTTGGGGGGTGGGGAGGTGTGAGTGGCTCCCCCCAGGGATCCAGGGTGGGACTGGAACTTTCCACTGCTCCGCTCCAGGACTTCCGTAGGGTGCCCTGCGGGCCCGAAGCCAAACCGAGCTCACCTTTGGAGACCCGTCTCCGCTTGGCTTTCAGCAGAGAGTCCTCCGGGAGCACAGTGGTCTCAGTGTGGTTCCTAGTGCCAGACACCTTGCGCTTTCTGTTCAGCCGGAGGGTGGGGCTGCGTGACGCGTCCGGGGCCGCCTGGTCGGCGGGGGACTCTCTGGGGGGCTCCGTGTCCATGTCCTCAGGAAGATCACTGTCTTCTGGGGCTTCAAAGCGGTCAGGTTTGCTTCCATCATAACACTCCCCTAGGGGAGGGGAGACAACCCGGAAAGGAGGGAACAAAGGTCACCAGGAGCAGGCAGGACCCCCACGCCCAAGGCAATCTGCTACCAACAGACCACCCCCCTTTGGAGACCAGGGGCCTCACACGCCGGAAGCACAAAACCCTCAGAAAGACGTCCCAAAGGAAGGACAGCTGAACACAACCAGCAAAGAAAGCAGAAAATGAGGCGCATAGCCCACTCACAATCCATCCTTCAAGGGTCAAGGTGAGGCATCTACACCATCCGTCTATAGGCATGTGAGATCACTCCCTAACTGCTTAACTCTCCAAGGTGGCTTACTTTTAAAGGGGGCTGAGTGACCTCACAGCAAGATCCAACCAATCAGGGCAGAGCTACAAGGGGGGGTGAGTGACCTCACAGTAAGATCCAACCAATCAGGGCAGAGCTACAAATGACTATGGAAACAGCTGCTAGTCAACAAAAAAGGCTGATGTCATCAAGAGACCAAATAGCCCCCAACTGCCATCTACACAGACATAGCACCAATGTTCACTTGGGTCAGCAGGGGTGAGGGTGAAGAAAAAGGGTAGGGAAAGAATGGTGGGAGGCTGGGAAGCTGGGGAGACCAAGGCAAGAGGAGCCTGGCAAAGGGAAAGGAAAGGCTTCCTGGTGCACACACAAGGGTCAAGCAAGGGCAATTTCAAAGAACTCAACCAGATTGCTACAAGTCCGTCTGTCCTCTTTCCACACCCGTGGGGGGAAAAGCATTTCACTGCCATCGAGGGGCTGCTCCTATTTCCTGTCTAGGAAGAAGGCCCACAGTGACACCAGTCACCCACCTGGCACGTCTCCACGCCTTCCTTCCCAGGCAACAAGCATCTAAGGACATTTCAAAGACAAGACTCCAACCCCCTTCATGGGGGGTGGGGGGTGGGGGGGTGGCGGGCAGGGCTGAACTGCTCACACCCCAGCTCCGCCTGTGTTGCTCCTGCCCCCCTGCTCAATCTAGCATCCACTTGGGGCTTTTCCTCCAATCACCCCAGCCTAACATCACTCCTCACTTTTGCTCTAGCTAAAGAAACAGTTCAACTGCTTTGCTAGTCACATTGTTTCTAACACACAAATAATTCCATAATGATCACTGTGCTGTT